>NC_092333.1:472128750-472801875 GCF_046630445.1 Rutidosis leptorrhynchoides | reverse complement strand
AAAGCAAAATCAGTGCCTGAAGTTCATCATCAAGCACAATCTCCACTGAAGCCAGTCTTGTAATGAGATTGTTAAAATCATTGATATGATCTGCAGCACACGCACCTTCTTTCATCTTTTGGTTGAAGAATTGACGCATGAGAAAAACCTTATTAGCGGCGTTAGGTTTTTCATACATGTTTGTAAGTGTCTTTAAGCACCCAAACTTAGTCTTCTCGTTAATAACGTTATATGCAACGTTTTTTGCAAGAGACATCCTAACCACCCCTAAAGCTTGGTGATCTAGGAGATCCCAATCTTCTTGTTTAACACTATCAGGCTTCTTCTCTTCAAGTGGTAAGTGTAATTTTTTTTTGGTACAAATAGTCTTCTATTTGCATCTTCCAGAAACCAAAGTCTTTCCCATCGAACCGATCAATCCTAAACTTTCCTTCGTCCGCCATCGTGCCCAATACGAACCTTGTGCTCTAGATACCAGTTGTTAGGGATTTATGGACCCAACAACGATCACCAATCTAATAGATTGTGATCCCACAAACGACAAACGGACAGAATGAATGCAAGAAAAGTAAAAGACACAAGAATTTACGTGGTTATATGCAATTGTTAAGATTGCTTTAGTCCACGGTCAACTAGAGAGCTTTTTTATTGATTTTTCGTACATGAGTTTACAGAATACAATGGGTATATTTATAGTGCTAATCAAAATTAGGAAACAAATCAAATAACTTGCTGGCCACGAACACTGTCGCGTTTCGCGACAACCCATCGCGTTCCGCGACAAACTGCATCCACACGCGACTAAGTTGATCAAAACGCGATAGCCATCGAGTCTGACCACTGCCTCATTTGTCGCGTTCCAGCTTCATGTGTCGCGTTTCAAACTGTCGCGTATCGCGACAAACCACACTCGAACGCAACTAGGTACATGTTTCATTGTTTTGATCTTCTTTGCACATCCAACAGAAAAAAATCACCTCTAATAATGCACAGATTGAGAATCATTATTGTGCAAGTGTGTGTAATGAAAATAAAATGTCTCATCTCAATAAAGTATACATAAACACATCGAATAGATGAGGATTTTGAATTTAAACTTTTTATTTATGACACGGGTAAAGAATTAGACGAGTTACATCAGATTGAACTTGATAAGATCACTCTTCAACTAGAATCACACAATTCTACTTGTTCATAACTATTAAAATTGACTGATCAATTTGATAACGATGTGTGATCTGAAGATAGTGTTATTCCACAAACAATAACACATCGAATAGATGTATCCAACCAACTCCTATTTTATTATTGAACAGTTTCGATCTAGATTTAATAAAAACAGATTAATTTTAGAAAAGTTAATAACCGATTGTGAGAACAAGTCCTCTCGTTAGTTCCCAGCGTTTATTTATTTATTTATTTTTGAGGGGATTGAAAATTTAAATATAATTCGTTTTAATTAAAATTGATTTATTAATTATCTATTGTGAGAACATGTCCTTGCAATAGGTCTGTTCAAAAAAATATTTAACGTTTCTTTATTTTTTCTTCTTTGACTGGAAAAATAAAATCAAAAATAAAATAAATAACACATATTGTGACGACATGTCCTCATAATAGTGTTAGTCAAACGAAAAAATAACTCCAATTCATATTTTTGTCGTCTAGCTGCCGTTATGTGAGGACATTAGTGTCCTCCCAAAAAATGTCAGTCACAAAAGGTCCATATTCTAGTAGTGAATGTTGGTTTAATATAAAATCTTTTATACACCGGAATTATTTGATCTTGAAACTGACAAGGAGTATGTGGTGGTGTTATGTTTTTCCCTTAACAACTGCTTATGACAAAGAGACTCTACCGACCCCACAAATATCCAAAACTAAAAATGACCAGATATCAGATTGATCATATATATAGACGCATATATGTATATTTCAAGTGCAAAAGACAACTTAAATGCAAGTACAAATAGAACCGCGGATGTAAGTTAGCAGTTGTGCGTTGCGCCTAAAACATTGCGGAAGTCCGCATAAAGAAAGTGTGCGAAGATGTCCCACACAAACATTACGAATATGTCGGTGCTGCGCGAACATTAGTTCCGCAGATATCCGAAGCCTATAAATAGGGAACTTAGCCTCTCATTTTAGGTTGTTGATTTTGTGCAGTTGCTAAGGTTTTTATGGTTCGCTTATGAATACGCCCAAGCCTTAATCATAATCAAGCCAAGGTAATGCAATCAAGACCGGGACATGGTGATTGATCACTTGAACCTAAGTGAAAGACGATCATAAGGTCCCAAAACACCATCATCCACTCCTCATTGCACTCAATTCCTAAATTAGATCTTAACATCTAATTTTGGATTGATCAACAAATGATCAATTTCTATTTTATATTAATAATCATCTAGAAATGCGTGTTCAAGTGTTAGAAAATGAAGTTGAAGTTCAAACATCTAAACTGTCGAAACAAAGGTATCTTTTCAAGTTGAATATCTTGACAAAACTAACAAAAGTTTACTTTCAATAACTTCCTATAAATCAACTAATGAAACAAAACCAAAACATGAAGTTGTGTCTCAAAAATCAAAAAACTCTCTGCCCCGACCTCGATGTATTCTCACTCTTCATCATGAAAAATACCCACGGTCTTGAAGAATCCATTACGCTCAACTAAAAATTTAAAGGATTCCTAATTACATTTATTGGACATTTTCGATTTTATATTACATTTTTGGGCTCCTAAACCATTAAACATTCATATATTTATAATATTGATGAAGTCCCGAAATTGAATTTAAATTGAAACTTAGTGTGAATTACGAGTGCGTTTAAGTGTGAATCAAGAGTCCGATTGAAAATATAGAATACTCAAACCAAACTTGTGATTTATTTACAATCACTTAGATTGGAATCGTAATTCACGATCGGAATCAGAATTCACAATCGCATTAAGTTTCATTTTACATAAATAAGAGAATTTCAGTCAATATTACGAGTATAAATGTATAAATTTTAATGGTTTAGGAGCTCACACAGGTAACATAAAATACTAAAATTACCAATACATGTAATGTATTTTTTATAATTGCCGAAAAGGATGAGGACGTGACGTCTACGTGTCGCCGACATGACGATGAGGTGGCTGTCAGCTGGACATTATTACCCAATTTCACACATTTTAAATTATAATCATCTTTGGACAAGAATTGATGACACGCTACCTTTTTGAGCATATGTAAAAGTTATATTACCTTTATGAGTAATTTAGTCAACTTATGTTATCTTTTCGGGTCGTTTGCTTCAAGGTATATTATTCTTGTTGAGAGTTTATATAAGTTATGTTCACTTAATATAAAAAGGTTGATTTCAAAACTCAGTCATCATTACTCTATAATTTATTGTAGGAATACTTATTTAATTACAACTTAAACATTGATGAATGTTCATAATCACTTAATTCATCGAATATTTGTCGAATAATATCTGTCGAAAATGCAGTGGGTTCGTATGGTGAAGTAAGAAACAAGGCTGCAAGATCTAGTCAGGACCGTGTTAATTTTGCTTGTGTAAATTCAGATCATACTTCTCATAGAGGTGGTAGTGTAAACTTTGATTGTACTAAAAAGAAGATGAAGGTACGTTGTAGTCAAGAGCAAGTTTGTGTTGATGGTATTAACGATGCACCATCACAGTTGACTAACAAGATTAGCAAGGTTCACTACTAGAAACGAGATCTTCCCGGACGAAAAGTCCAGACGATAAGTCGTCCCCGAAAGTGATCCCGGACGACTTTTCGTCCCTGAATGGTCGTCTGGGAAAGTCCGTCCTTGAAAGTATTCCCGGACGAAGATTTTTTTCCCAGACGCGTAGGTGGGCCCCACTTTGACTTTCAACACTGCATTCGTGGACGGTTTTCCCGGACGACTTTTCCCGGACGAGAAGTCGTTTCTCCCTTTTAATATTAAACTAATATTTATTTTATTCAATCATTAAACAATGCTGGAATAATGACGCATAATGCTTTTCCCGGACGACTAATCCCAGACGACTTATCGTCTGGGAAAGCCAGTATCTGCAGTTTTAGCAGATTTGGTTTCTGCATTTCCAGACAAATAAAACAGCACAAATTCTGTAGTTTCCAGCACATTTACAAATTAAAAACCTGCTATATAATAACGATTACGAATTCACAAAATACCATAATAACACTAAACAAAAGTCTTGAAACATACACTTATCCAAACATGCATTACAATATTCGAAAAACTACAAAATAAAATATCGTTTACAAAACGTACCAACCATTTCATAATTGTCTTGACGCACACCAAACAAATTACAAACCGTCAAATCCATCATTATACAAATCGTTATCAAAGTCATCGTTCGAGCTCGGGTTACCGGAAGTGGAAGTACCGGTATTGGAAGTACCGGTAGTGGAAGTACCGGGAGGATAGCCAAATCTTGGTCGAACATCGTCCGGGATTTGCATATTATTAAAAGCAATTATTCGTTCAATGTCGGCCACCGTGTAGTATGGTTGTGGTGGTATTTCGGGTTGACGACTCCGACCAGTAGACGATGAAGATTCAGAATTAGTTACCGACTTTGGCATCTTCGGGCCCAATCCGCGTTGGTGTCCCGGTCGTTCGCCCAAAACTTGTTCCATGATAACTTCCTCGTCGGTGCCGGGAAATTGTTTTAACAACGTCTTCATTCGTTTCTACAAAGTTAAAAAAATATAAATATTACTAACATATCATTATTTATATATACATACATACGTATAAAAATGTATCACTTACAAGAACATTATATATATATATATATATATATATATATATATATATATATATATATAGGGAGTACACCAATTGACTTATACTTATATTTATAAGAAGTACACCATAATCTATAAAAATGTATCACTTACGTAATTAATTTTCGGTATGAATTATAAAAAATTACTTAACAATAATTTTTAATTAATTAAATATTATTATTAATTACTTATAAATTATAAAATTATTTTAAATTTTAAATAAATTAATAATTTAAAAAACAATATAATTACGTAAGTAATTAATTAAAAATTACTTAATAATAATTTTTGCATAATTTAAAAAAATTATTTATAAACAAGACTTGCTAACCTTTCTGAAGGAAAAAGTTCCGTGTGAATTCACGGCTGTTTACTTTTATAAAGACGATTGTGATGCTGATTTAAGGTGAAATGACTGGTGAACTCTACTTCACAAATGATTAATATTTTGTGTTGTATTTTAGTTTAATTTGTTTCGAGTTTAAAAAAATGTAACCGTTTGTGTGATGAATAAAAGTGTTGTTTCGCAATCTTTCCAACGGATAAAAAATGAATTTTATAAATATTAATAATTATTTGATAATATAAAATATTTAAAAATAATAATAAATAAATGAAAGGAGGGGTGCAGTAGCTGAGTGCACTGTAAAGTAATTAAACCTTTATTTAAAGCATTGTACAATTTCAGAATAATGGCAAAAAGGTGCAGTAAAAAGTTAATTATACATCACCTCAAACAGGGAATTAGGTGAGTGTAATAAAAGAAATGACATGTCGTCACTAAATATTAAACCCTAATTAAATTCAACCTACCCCTAAACGATCCGGTCTTACGGGAAACTTTAGGTGGGAAATTTTGGGCGGGAAAACGATAGATGGCTTTTGGGCGGGAAATTCTTTCTATATAATAACCCACTAATAACAACAATATGTGACTGCACAATATGAATCACCATTACCGGTATGGTCCAGAAGAAACTTTTGTTGTGAAATTTTGTCGAACATGTGGTTCAAAGATGGTGGTCAAAACTTGCTTGTCGGATGAATACCAGTATGGTCGACGCTTTTATGGTTGTGATGGTACGTCCCGGATCTTGATGATGTCTGAGCGTTGCAAAAGGCTGCAAATTTGGATTGATCCACCCTACACTGAAAGGGGCGTGAAGTAGTAATAGAATTGTTAAGGTCTAAAAGAGCTCTAGAACGTTCACTCAAAATCGCAAATCGTCAAGCGAAAATGTTGAAACTGATGTTAATTTGTAGTTTTGTAGCATTTGTGTTGTGTTTCATTTTCAAGTAATTGATGTAGTTTATTTTATAAGTATTGTGTTGTAGTTTGGAATGTATTGTACGTGTTGTAGTTTGGAAGTAACTGATGTATTTTCTTTTAATAAGCGTGTTTAAAATGACTAATAAGCGTGTTTAATAATCCTTCAACTAATAAAACATCAAGGCCACTGGAGAGAAAAGGATCCAGGTCATATGGGGAACACAAATGTTTCTTGAATTCATGAATTATCACTTGACTCAATTAATCTCAAATATTAAACCCTAAACACTAATGTTTACACCCTAATTAAGTACCAACATAACCATGAGCTCGTTATCTTGATGCATGGCCTACCATTTTTGATAACTGAGCAAAGATGCTATCAGAAAACTGAAATGATTTGACATAGCCTAGCAACTTTAATTAAAGAGCCATGCATCAGAGATGCTTTAATGTAAGCTGATGAAGACAGAGATTCTTTGACTAAAGTCATGAATCAGATATGCTTTATTTAAAGTAATATTCAATAGCTGTATTAAATAAACGTGTTTATTGACACAACAACCTACCACCTACTACCTCTATAAATATCACCTCTCAATTACGGAGGGAAATCACCTTCTATTTATACCGAGTTTTCTTTCTTCTATTTCCACATTCACACATCACCTTCTTCTCCCCCTCCCACTATCACACAATGAATCCACCAGGAATCGTTAGACCTATTAGTGAAGGTCGTGAGGTCAATGTAGAAGACCTTCCAAAAATTGTCCAAGAATTCGAAAGAATGGACTGGCTTCCTTTCGTTCAGGTTGATGAGTACTTTTTTCCTCCACTCGTGCGTGAATTCTATAGAAACTTTCAGTTCATTAATGAAGATACAGTGAGGTTTCGACTCTATAACGCTCAACACGAGTATACTCTCCCACAATTCGGTGCACTATTGGGCGTTCCATTTGATGGTAGAAAGATCTATCATCCCGGTTTTGAACTTCAAGGTCTTCCTGATTTTATTCCAAAATATGAAATGACCACACTTCTATGCCGTACTGTTGTTCAATACCAGACCATAGTAAATGCGGGCATCATTGACGATTATCTTCATCCTGAAGTTGTCACAAGAAATGCAATTATCACGAGTAACATGTACCACCGTGAACCAGATGTTGATAATTTATCAATGACTGAAGCTTGCATTCACTGGTGCATGACTCACAATATTAGAGTTAATATTGCTCATTTAGTCGCTTCCAGAATGAACGGGCTTTATAACTCAACAAGACCTCTTCCATATGGAGCGTTTCTGAATCGTTTATTTACTAATATTGGTGCAGTTAATGGTCGTTTAGGATCTCGTATGTTAAGTACGGTACCTATTACTGCTGAAACTACGACAACATCGAGCTCAGGTTCTGGAAATTCGTCCACTCGGTCGGATGCTCGTAGTCATCCTCGTCACCGTTGTTAGTAGTGTGATTTAATTTGTCATTCACAATCTTTGTATAATATTTAATTTCGTAGTGTGATTTAATTTCGTAGTGTGTTTTAATTTCGTTGTGTGATTTATTTCTGGTTTGTCTTCTGTAGTGATTAATTCACAGTCTTTGTATAATATTGAATTCGTGTGTGTTTACATGTGTGATTTATTTAATTTCGTTTGTCCAGTGTTAATTATAGTAAATTGAAATAAAACGACAATTTTATTTGATATGTTATAAAACGATACATGGCCTACCAGAAAACTAGAAAATGACAATAAAACAAACGATACAACATAAAAACGATATTAATATTACCAAACTTAACTAAACTTAACAGTTTAGTTGACCGAAATTAAAATACATTTCTTCATCTTCGAAAATCAAATAGAGAGAAATGCGATTAGAACGCCAGTTCAGTGTCTCTTTTATACCGTTCCACTGCTCTTCGGTACGGAGATACATAGCGGACAATTCCGGAACATAGTCATCTTCGTAATACAACACATCCGTGTATTCGAACGGAACCATTTCCTGCAAAAAGAAAAACAAGACCTCTAAACTTGCGTGGCGAACGTCAATTTCTCTGAATATAGACTGAGAACTACGGGCATAATCGTAATCTCTCCTTTGATTACGGAATTCTCTTCCGTAATACACTTCCAACGAGACAATCATCGGCTCAAGGGTACGCATTTTCGATGTTAATTTCGTATTTATATGGATGAAAAATGATTTAGATATGTGTTTGTGTATAAAAATGGTGTGTATATATAGCAAAAATTGGACTGATGAAGCTTATCGTCCGGAAAGGTTTTCCCAGACGATTTATCGTCCGGAAAGAAAAAGGCGCCAAAATTGACACATTTTGGAGCCAAATATTTTTCAGCCAAAAATAATAATAATTAAATAATATCTTCCGGGACGATTTGGAGTCGTCCGGGAAAGTGGATCAAACATGCAGGTGCTAGTGGGTCCGTTTTTTGGCGTGTAGTATGAAATGTCCCGTTCTTATTGATTAAAAACGTTCCATATTAATTGATTTCGTTGCGAGGTTTTGACCTCTATATGAGACATTTTTCAAAGACTGCATTCATTTTTAAAACAAACCATAACCTTTATTTCATAAATAAAGGTTTAAAAAGCTTTACGTAGATTATCAAATAATGATAATCTAAAATATCCTGTTTACACACGACCATTACATAATGGTTTACAATACAAATATGTTACATCGAAATCAGTTTCTTGAATGCAGTTTTTACACAATATCATACAAACATGGACTCCAAATCTTGTCCTTATTTTAGTATGCAACAGCGGAAGCTCTTAGTATTCACCTGAGAATAAACATGCTTTAAACGTCAACAAAAATGTTGGTGAGTTATAGGTTTAACCTATATATATCAAATCGTAACAATAGACCACAAGATTTCATATTTCAATACACATCCCATACATAGAGATAAAAATCATTCATATGGTGAACACCTGGTAACCGACATTAACAAGATGCATAAATAAGAATATCCCCATCATTCCGGGACACCCTTCGGATATGATATAAATTTCAAAGTACTAAAGAATCCGGTACTTTGGATGGGGTTTGTTAGGCCCAATAGATCTATCTTTAGTATTCGCGTCAATTAGGGTGTCTGTTCCCTAATTCTTAGATTACCCGACTTAATAAAAAGGGGCATATTCGATTTCGATAATTCAACCATAGAATGTAGTTTCACGTACTTGTGTCTATTTTGTAAATCATTTATAAAACCTGCATGTATTCTCATCCCAAAAATATTAGATTTTAAAAGTGGGACTATAACTCACTTTCACAGATTTTTACTTCGTCGGGAAATAAGACTTGGCCACTGGTTGATTCACGAACCTATAACAATATATACATATATATCAAAGTATGTTCAAAATATATTTACAACACTTTTAATATATTTTGATGTTTTAAGTTTATTAAGTCAGCTGTCCTCGTTAGTAACCTACAACTAGTTGTCCACAGTTAGATGTACAGAAATAAATCGATAAATATTATCTTGAATCAATCCACGACCCAGTGTCTATGGTTGTTCTGAAATATATATAGATGTGTCGACATGATAGGTAGAAACATTGTATACGTGTCTATGGTATCTCAAGATTACATAATATACAATACAAGTTGATTAAGTTATGGTTGGAATAGATTTGTTACCAATTTTCACGTAGCTAAAATGAGAAAAATTATCCAATCTTGTTTTACTCATAACTTCTTCATTTTAAATCCGTTTTGAGTGAATCAAATTGCTATGATTTCATATTGAACTCTATTTTATGAATCTAAACAGAAAAAGTATAGGTTTATTGTCAGAAAAATAAGTTACAAGTCGTTTTTGTAAAGGTAGTCATTTCAGTCGAAAGAACGACGTCTAGATGACCATTTTAGAAAACATACTTCCACTTTGAGTTTAACTATAATTTTTGGATATAGTTTCATGTTCATAATAAAAATCATTTTCTCAGAATAACAACTTTTAAATCAAATTTTATCATAGTTTTTAATTAACTAACCCAAAACAGCCCGCGGTGTTACTACGACGGCGTAAATCCGGTTTTACGGTGTTTTTCGTGTTTCCAGGTTTTAAATCATTAAGTTAGCATATCATATAGATATAGAATATGTGTTTAGTTGATTTTAAAATTCAAGTTAGAAGGATTAACTTTTATTTGCGAACAAGATTGTTATAGTTATAGAAAATGAATTAAAGTTTGAATATGATTATTACCTTGTATTAGAAAGATAACCTACTGTAAGTAACAAAGGTTTCTTGATCTTGGATGATTACTTGGAATGGATTTAGAAAACTTGGAAGTAAACTTGCAATCTTGGAAGTATTCTTGATTTTATGAAACTAGAACTTTTGGAATTTATGAAGAACACTTAAAACTTGAAGATAGAACTTGAGAGAGATCAATTAGATGAATAAAATTGAAGAATGAAAGTGTTTGTAGGTGTTTTTGGTCGTTGGTGTATGGATTAGATATAAAAGATATGTAATTTTGTTTTCATGTAAATAAGTCATGAATGATTACTCATATTTTTGTAATTTTATGAGATATTTTATGCTAGTTGCCAAATGATGGTTCCAACATATGTTAGGTGACTCACATGGGCTGCTAAGAGCTGATCATTGGAGTGTATATACCAATAGTACATACATCTAAAAGCTGTGTATTGTACGAGTACGAATACGGGTGCATACGAGTAGAATTGTTGATGAAACTGAACGAGGATGTAATTGTAAGCATTTTTGTTAAGTAGAAGTATCTTGATAAGTGTCTTGAAGTCTTTCAAAAGTGTATGAATACATATTAAAACACTACATGTATATACATTTTAACTGAGTCGTTAAGTCATCGTTAGTCGTTACATGTAAATGTTGTTTTGAAACCTTTAGGTTAACGATCTTGTTGAATGTTGTTAACCTATTATTTATTATAACAAATGAGATGTTAAATTGTTATATTATCATGATATTATGATATATAATATATCTTAGTATGATATATATACAGTTAAATGTCGTTACAACGATAATCGTTACATATATGTCTCGTTTCGAAATCATTAAGTTAGTAGTCTTATTTTTACATATGTATATCATTGTTAATACACTTAATAATATATTTACTTATCATTTAACATAATTAACCAAGTGTATCAATATCTTAATATGATTCATATGTACCTAGTAAGACGTTGTTATAACGATAATCGTTATATATATCGTTTTCGAGTTTCTTAAATTAATAGTCTCATTTTTATGTATATAATTCATTGTTAAAATACCTAATGAGATACATACTTATAATAAAATCATGTTAACTATATATATAACCATATATATGTCATCGTATAGTTTTTACAAGTTTTAACGTTCGTGAATCACCGGTCAACTTGGGTGGTCAATTGTCTATATGAAACCTATTTCAATTAATCAAGTCTTAACAAGTTTGATTGCTTAACATATTGGAAACACTTAATCTTGTAAATAACAATTTCATTTAATATATATATAAACATGGAAAAGTTCGGGTCACTACAGTACCTGCCCATTAAATAAATTTCGTCCCGAAATTTTAAGCAGTTGGAGGTGTTGACGTATCTTCTGGAAATAAATGCGGGTATTTCTTCTTCATCTGATCTTCACGCTCCCAGGTGAACTCGGGTCCTCTATGAGCATTCCATCGAACCTTAACAATCGGTATCTTGTTTTGTTTAAGTCTCTTAACCTCACGATCCATTATTTCGACGGGTTCTTCAATGAATTGAAGTTTTTCATTGATTTGGATTTCATCCAACGGAATAGTGAGATCTTCTTTAGCAAAACATTTCTTCAAATTTGAGACGTGAAAAGTGTTATGTACAGCCGCGAATTGTTGAGGTAGCTCCAGTTGGTAAGCTACTGGTCCGACACGATCTATAATCTTGAATGGTCCAATGTACCTTGGATTTAGTTTCCCCCGTTTACCAAATCGAACAACGCCTTTCCAAGGTGAAACCTTAAGCATGACCATTTCTCCAATTTCAAACTCTATATCTTTTCTTTTACTGTCCGCGTAGCTCTTTTGTCGACTCTGGGCGGTTTTCAATCTTTGTTGAATTTGGATGATTTTCTCGGTAGTTTCTTGTATTATCTCCGGACCCGTAATCTGTCAATCCCCCACTTCACTCCAACAAATCAAAGACCTGCACTTTCTACCATAAATTGCTTCAAACGGCGCCATCTCAATGCTTGAATGGTAGCTGTTGTTGTAGGAAAATTCTGCTAACGGTAGATGTCGATCCCAACTGTTTCCGAAATCAATAACACAAGCTCGTAGCATGTCTTCAAGCGTTTGTATCGTCCTTTCGCTCTGCCCATCAGTTTGTGGATGATAGGCAGTACTCATGTCTAGACGAGTTCCCAATGCTTGCTGTAATGTCTGCCAGAATCTTGAAATAAATCTGCCATCCCTATCAGAGATAATAGAGATTGGTATTCCATGTCTGGAGACGACTTCCTTCAAATACAGTCGTGCTAACTTCTCCATCTTTTCATCTTCTCTTACTGGCAGGATGTGTGCTGACTTGGTGAGACGATCAACTATTACCCAAATAGTATCATAACCACTTGCAGTCCTTGGCAATTTAGTAATGAAATCCATGGTAATGTTTTCCCATTTCCATTCCGGGATTTCAGGTTGTTGTAGTAGACCTGATGGTTTCTGATGTTCAGCTTTGACCTTAGAACACGTCAAACATTCTCCTACATATTTAGCAATATCGGCTTTCATACCTGGCCACCAAAAATGTTTCTTAAGATCCTTGTACATCTTCCCCGTTCCAGGAAGTATTGAGTATCTGGTTTTATGAGCTTCTCTAAGTACCATTTCTCTCATATCTCCAAATTTTGGTACCCAAATTCTTTCAGCCCTATACCGGGTTCCGTCTTCTCGAATATTAAGATGCTTCTCCGATCCTTTGGGTATTTCATCCTTTAAATTTCCCTCTTTTAAAACTCCTTGTTGCGCCTCCTTTATTTGATTAGTAAGGTTAGTGTGAATCATTATATTCATAGATTTTACTCGAATGGGTTCTTTGTCCTTTCTGCTCAAGGCGTCGGCTACCACATTTGCCTTCCCCGGGTGGTCACGAATCTCAAAGTCGTAATCATTCAACAATTCAATCCACCTACGCTGCCTCATATTCAGTTGTTTCTGATTAAATATGTGTTGAAGACTTTTGTGGTCGGTATATATAATACTTTTGACCCCATATAAGTAGTGCCTCCAAGTCTTTAATGCAAAAACAACCGCGCCTAATTCCAAATCATGCGTCGTATAATTTTGCTCGTGAATCTTCAATTGTCTAGACACATAAGCAATCACCTTCGTCTGTTGCATTAATACACAACCGAGACCTTGCTTTGATGCGTCACAATAAATCACAAAATCATCATTCCCTTCAGGCAATGACAATATAGGTGCCGTAGTTAGCTTTTTCTTCAATAATTGAAACGCCTTCTCTTGTTCATCCTTCCATTCAAATTTCTTCCCTTTATGCGTTAATGCAGTCAAGGGTTTTGCTATTTTGGAGAAATCTTGGATGAATCTTCTGTAGTAACCAGCCAATCCTAAAAATTGACGTATATGCTTCGGAGTTTTTGGGGTTTCCCACTTTTCAACGGTTTCGATCTTTGTCGGGTCCACCTGGATACCTTCTTTGTTCACTATGTGACCGAGGAATTGAACTTCTTCCAACCAAAATGCACACTTTGAAAACTTAGCGTACAGTTTTTCTTTCCTCAATACTTCTAGCACTTTTCTCAAATGTTCTTCGTGCTTTTGATCATTCTTTGAGTAAATAAGTATGTCATCGATGAAAACAATGACAAACTTGTCAAGATATGGCCCACACACTCGGTTCATAAGGTCCTTGAACACAGCTGGTGCGTTAGTCAATCCAAACGGCATAACCATAAACTCGTAATGACCATAACGCGTCCTAAAAGCAGTTTTTGGAATATCATCCTCCTTTACTCGCATTTGATGATATCCAGAACGTAAATCGATCTTCGAATAAACCGACGAGCCTTGTAGTTGATCAAATAAGTCGTCAATTCTCGGCAATGGATAACGGTTTTTGATGGTAAGTTTGTTCAACTCTCTGTAGTCAATACACAACCTAAATGTACCATCCTTCTTCTTGACAAACAAAACAGGAGCTCCACATGGTGATGTGCTTGGTCGAATGAAACCACATTCTAATAGTTCTTGCAGTTGGCTTTGCAGTTCTTTCATCTCGCTGGGTGCGAGTCTATAAGGAGCACGAGCTATTGGTGCAGCTCCTGGTACAAGATCTATTTGAAATTCAACAGATCGGTGTGGAGGTAGTCCCGGTAATTCTTTCGGAAATACATCGAGAAATTCTTTTGCGACGGGAACATCATTGATGCTCTTTTCTTCAGTTTGTACTTTCTCGACGTGTGCTAGAACAGCATATCAACCTTTTCTTATTAGTTTTTGTGCCTTCAAATTACTAATAAGATGTAGCTTCATGTTGCCCTTTTCTCCGTACACCATTAAGGGTTCTCCTTCTTCTCGTACAATGCGAATTGCATTTTTATAACATACGATCTCTGCTTTCACCTTCTTCAGCCAGTCCATGCCAACTATTACATCAAAACTCCCTAACTCTACTGGTATCAAATCAATCTTAAATATTTCGCTACCCAGTTTAATTTCTCGATTCCAGCATATATTATCTGCTGAAATTAATTTACCGTTTGCTAATTCGAGTAAAAATTTACTATCCAACGGCGTCAATGGATAACTTAATTTAGCACAAAAATCTCTACTCATATAGCTTCTATCCGCACCCTAATCAAATAAAACGTAAGCAGATTTATTGTCAATAAGAAACGTACCCGTAACAAGCTCCGGGTCTTCCTGTGCCTCTGCCGCATTAATATTGAAAACTCTTCCGCGGCCTTGTCCATTCGTGTTCTCCTGGTTCGGGCAATTTCTAATAATGTGGCCCGGTTTTCCACATTTATAACAAAATACATTGGCATAACTTGCTCCGCCATTACTCGTTCCGACACCATTTGTTCCTTTCGTTCTGTTAACCCCTGGTCCGTAGACCTCACACTTCGCCGCGCTATGACCATTTCTTTTACACTTGTTGCAAAATTTGGTGCAGAACCCCGAGTGATACTTTTCACACCTTTGGCATAGCTGCTTCTGATTGTTGTTGTTGTTGCGGTTGTTATTGTTGTTGGGATGATTGTTGTAGTTGCTGTTGTTGTTGTTGTTGTTGTTGTTGTTGGGCCGTTTGTTGTAGTTGCGATTGATGTTGCGATTGTTGGGATAATTGTTGCGATTATTATTGTAATTGCTGTTGTTGTTGTATTGGTGATTCTTATCACCGTTTTCCTCCCACTTTCTTTTGACTTGCTTCACATTGGCCTCTTCAGCTGTCTGTTCTTTAATTCTTTCCTCAATCTGGTTCACTAGTTTGTGAGCCATTCTACATGCCTGTTGTATGGAGGCGGGCTTCGTGTGAACTTATATCTTCTTGAATTCTTTCCGGTAATCCTTTCACAAACGCGTCGATCTTCTCTTCCTCATCTTCGAACGCTCCCGGACACAATAGGTACAATTCTGTGAATCGTCTTTCGTACGTGGTAATATCAAATCCTTGGGTTGGTAACCCTCTAAGTTCTGTCTTGAGCTTATTGACCTCGGTTCTGGGACGGTACTTCTCGTTTATCAAGTGCTTGAATGCTGACCACGATAGTGCGTACGCATCATCTTGTCCCACTTGCTCTAGATAGGTATTCCACCATGTTAACGCAGAACCTGTGAAGGTATGCGTAGCGTACTTCACTTTGTCCTCTTCAGTACACTTACTTATGGCAAACACCGATTCGACCTTCTCGGTCCACCGTTTCAATCCGATCGGTCCTTCGGTTCCATCAAATTCCAAAGGTTTGCAGGCAGTGAATTCTTTGTAGGTGCATCCTGTGACGACCCGGAAATTTCCGACCAAATTAAAACTTAATCTTTATATGTTCCAACACAATAAGCAAAGCATGTAATGTTGAGTCTCGAAATGTTTGAACTATTTATATAGATTCATTTAACCTGTGACTATTTCCGACGATTCACGAACAATTGTGTGTAAATAAATATGTAAATATATATACATATATAAATATAAGAGTGCATATTAAGTTGTATTAATAAAATACAAAATAATTATTTGAATTGAAAATGTAAAATAATGTACAAGATAATTAAGATTAAAATTTTCTTTATGATTTAAACGAATTCTTATTTTTATTTATTATCATTTTTATGATATTATTTAGTTATTTTATTAGAATTATTATTAATATTATTAGGGTATTTACTATTAATATTTATTAAAAATAAAAATAGGGAATCCCATTCTGTTAGAAGTAACTTCCAATTTTTTTTCTTTTTCTTCACATGAAAATAATTTACGTACTTCATGTCTTCAGTTTGTTACAAGTCTACTTCACAAATCAATTGGAAATCAATTTAACTGTTAAATCATGTACCTAATCA
The DNA here is from genome assembly GCF_046630445.1 of Rutidosis leptorrhynchoides. Classification (NCBI taxonomy): domain Eukaryota; kingdom Viridiplantae; phylum Streptophyta; class Magnoliopsida; order Asterales; family Asteraceae; genus Rutidosis; species Rutidosis leptorrhynchoides. The sequence continues at coordinate 472,785,173 of NC_092333.1, read as the reverse complement.
CTCTATATAAGTTACAAACTGCAATTTGAGTTGAAAACAAAGAAAACCCAGAAAATAAGCTCGACACTCTGTACATTCATCTTTTTCACCATATTTTAATTTAGAACAAATTTTCAAAATGTAATAATGCAGTCATGTTAGGAATCGTCTATCTAAACTATCTGTAAGTTTTCAATCCTCAATTCTTTCTATTAATTTCTAATTTGAGAGTCAAAGTTTTGGTTTTCAAAGTCAACTAAGTGTTCTTGAATCAAATTCGAGTTTGTTTTGATATCTCCAGTTAATTTGATGATCCATAAAGATTATAGGAATGATTTGCAACACAATTCATGTTGTAATCATAACCTATAACACTCTTAATCTAAAAATCAATTTTTGAGTTCTTGAGTTCTTCACAGTGATATACACTAACGTAAATTCGAAACAAATTTCAAAAACTAAAAATGTAGAGTTGTTAGGAATCATTTACTTAAACTTCCTGCAAAATCTCAAGTTCCAATTCTTGATAACGAATTCGAATTTGCGAGTCAAAGTTAAATTGTCAAAAGTCAACTGTTTTGTTCTTGGAGAAATTAGAGCTTGTTTTGATGTTTTAAGTTCAATTGACGATTTCAATAGTTTTTAGGAATGATTTGAAACATGTTTCATGTTGTAAAGATTGTCCAAAACGAACTCAAAATTGAAAACAAAATTTTTTTTTCTTCGCTACCAGCAAGCAGTAGGATTTTTTTTTTCTCATTTTTTTATATCATGAACACATTTTTATTTTTTGTTTCATGTTTGTTTAGAAGTCCTAAAACTATTTTGATGATTGACTATTAAGAATGAAGTTGTTTGATTGTTTAGATTTTGGTGAAGAAGATGAAGTGGGTTGAAACATGTAATAGATAAGTATTTGGGTTTGTATTATAAATCAGAAAAACTGAAATGGAGGAATGGTTAAGGGTGTTGATGAGTGAATGAGAGGTCTCGGGTTCGAGCCCGGCTTGGTGCAATTTTTTTAAAACTGACTCCTAAGGTAGTTTTATACTTTTAAAAATTATTATTGTTATTAATATTATTATTATTATCCTTAGGTATTTCTACAATTATTAATTTTACAAAACAAAAGATATATATGTAAATATATTATTACATAAAATATACTAATATTACATAAAATTATGTTTCAACTAATATTATTGATATAACATTAATTAAATATCAAATAAGTATCATAATATATTATAAGAATAATTAATACATAACAAATATATAAACTTAATTGATTTATACTATAATGTGTTAATACTTGATATAGGTTCGTGAATCCGAGGCCAACCCTGCATTGTTCAATGTCGTCATATGTATTTTTACTAAAAAGTACAGTATTGTGAGTTTCATTTACCTTTTTACCCTTTACATTTTTGGGCTGAGAATACATGCGCAACTTTTATAACTGTTTTACAAAATAGACACAAGTAATCGAAATTACGTTCTATGGTTGAATGATCGAAACTGAATATGCCCCTTTTTATTAAGTCTGGTAATCTAAGAATTAGGGAACAGACACCCTAATTGACGCGAACTCTAAAGATAGATCTATCGGGCCCAAAAAGCCCCATCCAAAGTACCGGATGCTTTAGTACTTCGAAGTTTATATCATGTCCGAAGGAGGATCCCGGAATGATGGGGATATTCTTATATGCATATTGTGAATGTCGGTTACCAGGTGTTCAATCCATATGAATGATATTTTTGTCTCTATGCATGGGACGTATGATTATGAGAAATGGAAGTATGAAATCTTGTGGTCTATTAAAATTATGAAATGATTCTTTATGATAAACTAATGAACTCACCAACCTTTTGGCTGACACTCTAAAGCATGTTTATTCTCAGGTACGAAAGAAATCTTCCGCTGTGCATTTGCTCATATTAGAGATATTACTTGGAGTCATTCATGACATATTTCAAAAGATGTTGCATTCGAGTCGTTGAGTTCATCAAGATTATTATTAAGTCAATTATATTTGGATATATTATGAAATGCTTTACATGCCTGTCAACTGTCGATGTAACGAAAGTTTGTCTTTTAAAAACGAATGCAATGTTTGTAAAATTTATCATATAGAGGCCAATTACCTCGTGATGTAATCAACTGTTGTGAATCGTTTGTAATCGATATGGACTTCGTCCGGATGGATTAGGACGGGTCTCTACAGTTGGTATCAGAGCGGTGGTCTTAGCGAACCAGGTCTTGCATTAGCGTGCCTAACTGATAGTCGTTAGGATGCATTAGTGAGTCTGGACTTCGACCGTGTCTGCATGTCAAAAGTTTTGCTTATCATTTTTATCGAAAAACATCTGCTTATCATCCTTAGGAAATTACCTACTCATTATTCTTAGTCTAGACACATTTTACTGCATTGATTGCATGAATAGTGTATTGACAAAATTCATATCTTAGCGTATCTGACAATTCATATCTTAGTGTATCTGTTACTGTAGACCTTGCCTGATATCTCGTAAATTTCTCCTTAATTTAAGGGATCCTGGTACTATATATATCTATGCAAATTATGCATTGAGAATATCATTTAACTATCAATTGATGCCACTAAACTCTTCATACCAAAAATCTTTCCTGAGATCGTTTAAGATGGCCTCTACGAATCGACCAAGTTCCTCTGACTCCGAAGACAGCGTGACAGGAGCACACCAACCAATCAACTACCGTGATTACTGGATAAAATGGGGATGGGTTCGCGACATACTCACCCTATGGAGAAAGGAAGAAGGTACTCCATATCATGAATCAAATCTACCACCTAACCTTGGAGTACTTGACCCGCTCACCGGCGAACCCGTTCGCAATACTGTTTATACCCTATTTGCAAGGATTTTTCGTCTTGAAACTACCATTAATGGAACTAGAGAAGATATCGGACCTCTACTTCACATTGATAAACAACTCGGGTTAGTAGAAGAAGTTAGAGAACTCCGAGCTCGAGTATTAACTTTAGAGAGCACGGTATACAATTTGCAATCATCAACAGTATCACCAACACCAGTAACATCACCAGCCTTAGCACCAATGGCACCAGTACCACCAACAACCCAAGTTTCAACAATCCATGCCTCAACATCTCATTCTGTACCTCGAGTATAATTATCATTCCACAAATCATTCTACATCATTTATATTCGTTCGACATGACGATTATGTAAACTCTAATGTTTTAGAGATTATGTATCATAGTTCTAATCTTAAATCTGATGAGTTTAATATCACATTGACTCATTAAATCCATAATTACATCTGAAGAAAATATATATGTAAATATATTTTCATAAAGATTGTGATTAAAAATTCTTTCGTACAAACTGTTAATGGTAAAAATATTTTAACGGGTAGGTAATACCCGAGAAATATTTAAGATTTCACATTAATAAGTTACATTGTACAGTCTTCGAATCTGATTCAACGGTCGATTACCATCCTACCTACATCTATCGATATACGAATCCGTTCACCACAGAATAACCATTTTCATTCAAATTCAATTTCATATTTGGATTTTTACTTACCAGAATCCAACAAGTGGCATAATGAAGAAATAATGGACACAATAAAAATTGATTAGAAACAGACTAATTAACAATATGGAATTTTGTTAAGAAACCATGCTAACTGTTCCAGCTAACTGTTCCTAGCTAACTGATTACATTCTATTTATCGCATTTTATTTATTGCAATTTAATTATCGCAATTTACATTCCCGCAATTTTATTTATTGTCATCTAATTTCTGTTATTTACTTTACGCACTTTAGTTATCGTTATTTAATTCCTGTTATTTATTTTACGCACTTTAAATATCGGGACACGTATACAAGGTTTTGACATATCATATCGATGCATCTATATATATTATTTGGAATCACCATAGACACTCTATATGCAGTAATGATCGAGTTCTCTATACAGGGTTGAGGTTGATTCTATAATAATATATATACTTTGAGTTGTGATCGAGTCTGAGACATGTACACGGGTCCCGATACGTATTAATTAATTCGGATATTATATATTAAGCTATATATGTATTATCGGACTGTTAATTGTGGACTATCAAATATGGACTGTCGACATTGGATAATTAAAATGAATTAAAATATTGATTATAACATATGAAACTAAACATATCTTCAAGTTTGCCACTTGATCTCATCTTAAACCTCATCTGTATCTTGACGATTACAATCTGCGTTCAAACCTTTCATGATTCTTGAAAACACCTCAATCGATAGGATGAATCAACCGCACTTCATCTACGAAAGGAAAGGTTTATGCATATAGTTATGCACCTGAGAAACTCTCGGCAACTGAGTAAAAGTTTAACACGTAGCCGCATCAGATCCTTTGGCATTTATTAGCAAAAATAACTTTGCGATCCCTTTTCAAAGTAGCCAATTTTGTCACAGCTCCAGCAAGTCAACTTCGACTTTTCATTTGAAGTAGCCTTACTATAATCCTGATATATACAATTACCCTTTTTATAACGGAGAATTCTTTTATATTCCACCATATTACCAGAAGACGTACCAGCAGCCTCGTTGTTTTTTTTGGCTTAAATCTCTCGGATAAATCATTATATTTATTCATTGAAACCCTATCATATACTCATCCACATCTTGTAACGACAACTGCCATACCAATTACCGGGAATCAGCAAATTTGTATTTTGAGTCTCGCAACGTTTCCACATCAACAGTTATATGTATCAATATAACATTTATCTCTTAGAACTATGATCTTCCATTCTGAAATTCAGAAAAGCACCCAGTCTGTGAATTAATGCTCTAAATTTTGAAAAGTTGAATGAAGCAACAAAAACTATGGATAATTTTAACAGTCAAAAGTTTGATTAAAAAAAAGATACGTTGGAAAAGCTCAAAAGGAAGTGTGGTACTGAAAAACGAATTGAGCAAACCATGAAGGAGACTCTGAGCAAATCACAAGGACTAAACTTGTACATAAAGAACCCTGATGATTCTGTTTCTGATGAAGTCTTTAGTGAATATCTTGCTCCTTATTTATTCTAAATCCTTGCGAAAGGATTTTTTTCATCAACATTCGATCTAAGAAATTCTGAAAATATCATCATAAATATCTTTGATATTTCCGAGAATATTTTCATAACAATTCTTATCTGAAATCATTAATCTCTTCGTGCTATCAGTGTTACATCATATAGAAACTGTTAGTTTCTATATTCTGTAAACTTTCGAGCTTGAAATATGAATGTTATTGAAGTAATGTTGGGAACTGATGCATGAGTTAGTATAATATAATGACACTTGATCAACGTGATTATATTACAGTAAGTCATGCTGAGTTTCTAATGGAACGTGATGATTCACAGATCATAACGTCATCATGTGCCATGTTACACGACTCTTACATTCTACCCAATCTCCAAGTATATCAAGAACATATATTCTTAATAGTTCTATCGTTTCAGATATTCTAGTAATTTGAAAAATCAAGATCGTGCCATTACGATTTCCTTCTAGAACATTAACTATGTTCATTTCAAAATCCATATCTACGAATTCCGGACCATTATTCGCTTGACTTGAAGTCGGGAAGAGGAGACGAAAGTATGGAACTCTTGAATATAAAGAAAATATAAAGCTCGACAACAACACATAAATTACAAACCGTGCATATCAATACGTATTGCCACGTAAAGGCACGGGAAAATTAAAAACACTATAACCCCAAGATAATAGTAGAAGTAAATATAATCCTCCGGTGGTAGATGAAAGAGAAGAATGACAGATATGAAAGTTAAGAGTATATCAAGGATCAGAACTGGATGGAGCATATTAATGAATGCTTTAAAAATATGAATCAGGGGAGAAAGAATGGAAGGTGTGAGCTGTGAAAATAAGGAAACGATGGGAGTGGATTTATAGTAAAATATCCGACAGAGCAATCGAAACAGATTATTGCATTTAATCAAAGAAGATCTGATTTCCTATATCGCCGAAGAACCAAATCTTATTACGAAGATTTTCTTTAAATCCCATGAATTCCGGAAATCAATCATAACTACGTCATCAGTTCCCTCTCTTGCGATAGCTTCAATTATACTCTTCGCGTAATCAATTTTTTTTTACCTATATTACTCACTGATGATAAAACTCTAATTTCTAGCTCGGATACGTCATGAAAACATACTTATTGTCAGCCATGACCATTCCACTCAAATTTCGGGACGAAATTTCTTTAACGGGTAGGTACTGTGACGACCCGGAAATTTCCGACCAAATTAAAACTTAATCTTTATATGTTCCAACACAATAAGCAAAGCATGTAATGTTGAGTCTCGAAATGTTTGAACTATTTATATAGATTCATTTAACCTGTGACTATTTCCGACGATTCACGAACAATTGTGTGTAAATAAATATGTAAATATATATACATATATAAATATAAGAGTGCATATTAAGTTGTATTAATAAAATACAAAATAATCATTTGAATTGAAAATGTAAAATAATGTACAAGATAATTAAGATTAAAATTTATTTATGATTTAAACGAATTCTTATTTTTATTTATTATCATTTTTATGATATTATTTAGTTATTTTATTAGAATTATTATTAATATTATTAGGGTATTTACTATTAATATTTATTAAAAATAAAAATAGGGAATCCCATTCTGTTAGAAGTAACTATCAATTTTTTTTCTTTTTCTTCACATGAAAATAATTTACGTACTTCATGTCTCCAGTTTGTTACAAGTCTACTTCACAAATCAATTGGAAATCAATTTAACTGTTAAATCATGTACCTAATCACTCTATATAAGTTACAAACTGCAATTTGAGTTGAAAACAAAGAAAACCCAGAAAATAAGCTCGGCACTCTGTACATTCATCTTTTTCACCATATTTTGATTTAGAACAAATTTTCAAAATGTAATAATGCAGTCATGTTAGGAATCGTCTATCTAAACTATCTGTAAGTTTTCAATCCTCAATTCTTTCTATTAATTTCTAATTTGAGAGTCAAAGTTTTGGTTTTCAAAGTCAACTAAGTGTTCTTGAATCAAATTCGAGTTTATTTTGATATCTCCAGTTAATTTGATGATCTATAAAGATTATAGGAATGATTTGCAACACAATTCATGTTGTAATCATAACCTATAACACTCTTAATCTAAAAATCAATTTTTGAGTTCTTGAGTTCTTCACAGTGATATACACTGACGTGAATTTGAAACAAATTTCAAAAACTAAAAATGTAGAGTTGTTAGGAATCATTTACTTAAACTTCCTGCAAAATCTCAAGTTCCAATTCTTGATAACGAATTCGAATTTGCGAGTCAAAGTTAAATTGTCAAAAGTCAACTGTTTTGTTCTTAGAGAAATTAGAGCTTGTTTTGATGTTTTAAGTTCAATTAACGATTTCAATAGTTTTTAGGAATGATTTGAAACATGTTTCATGTTGTAAAGATTGTCCAAAACGAACTCAAAATTGAAAACAAAATTTTTTTTTCTTCGCTACCAGCAAGCAGTAGGATTTTTTTGTTTTTTTTTTCTCATTTTTTTATATCATGAATACATTTTTATTTTTTGTTTCATGTTTGTTTAGAAGTCCTAAAACCATTTTGATGATTGACTATTAAGAATGAAGTTGTTTGATTGTTTAGATTTTGGTGAAGAAGATGAAGTGGGTTGAAACATGTAATAGATAAGTATTTGGGTTTGTATTATAAATCAGAAAAACTGAAATGGAGGAATGGTTAAGGGTGTTGATGAGTGAATGAGAGGTCTCGGGTTCGAGCCCGGCTTGGTGCAATTTTTTTAAAACTGACTCCTAAGGTAGTTTTATACTTTTAAAAATTATTATTGTTATTAATATTATTATTATTATCCTTAGGTATTTCTACAATTATTAATTTTACAAAACAAAAGATATATATGTAAATATATTATTACATAAAATATACTAATATTACATAAAATTATGTTTCAACTAATATTATTGATATAACATTAATTAAATATCAAATAAGTATCATAATATATTATAAGAATAATTAATACATAACAAATATATAAACTTAATTGATTTATACTATAATGTGTTAATACTTGATATAGGTTCGTGAATCCGAGGCCAACCCTGCATTGTTCAATGTCGTCATATGTATTTTTACTACAAAATACAGTATTGTGAGTTTCATTTACCTTTTTACCCTTTACATTTTTGGGCTGAGAATACATGCGCAACTTTTATAACTGTTTTACGAAATAGACACAAGTAATCGAAATTACGTTCTATGGTTGAATGATCGAAACTGAATATGCCCCTTTTTATTAAGTCTGGTAATCTAAGAATTAGAAAACAGACACCCTAATTGACGCGAACTCTAAAGATAGATATATCGGGCCCAACAAGCCCCATCTAAAGTACCGGATGCTTTAGTACTTCGAAATTTATATCATGTCCGAAGGAGGATCCCGGAATGATGGGGATATTCTTATATGCATATTGTGAATGTCGGTTACCAGGTGTTCAATCCATATGAATGATATTTTTGTCTCTATGCATGGGACGTATGATTATGAGAAATGGAAGTATGAAATCTTGTGGTCTATTAAAATTATGAAATGATTCTTTATGATAAACTAATGAACTCACCAACCTTTTGGCTGACACTCTAAAGCATGTTTATTCTCAGGTACGAAAGAAATCTTCCGCTGTGCATTTGCTCATATTAGAGATATTACTTGGAGTCATTCATGACATATTTCAAAAGATGTTGCATTCGAGTCGTTGAGTTCATCAAGATTATTATTAAGTCAATTATATTTGGATATATTATGAAATGCTTTACATGCCTGTCAACTGTCGATGTAACGAAAGTTTGTCTTTTAAAAACGAATGCAATGTTTGTAAAATTTATCATATAGAGGTCAATTACCTCGCGATGTAATCAACTGTTGTGAATCGTTTGTAATCGATATGGACTTCGTCCGGATGGATTAGGACGGGTCTCTACACATCCTGCACGATTTCCTGTACTGCTAGATCCAAGGTTATTGTTGGTATGTAGCGCAGCCTGTACTGCAGCTATGTTTGAAGCTAGAAAAGTACGGAATTCCTCTTCATTCATATTCACGGTGTGTCGAGTAGTCGGTGCCATTTCCTTCAAAATAGTCAAATGGAACACGTTAATCATACAGAATATTAAGAGTAGTTAATAGTATTTCGTAGCATAATATGAACTCATTTATAAAAGCTTTTTCTTCATATTAGTGTTTTATAAGTTTAAATTCGGGTAGTACCTACCCGTTAAGTTCATACTTAGTAGCTAATATACAATTCAACTACTACAATTCTATATGAAAAACTGATTATAATAATATTTCGCGTTCAAACTTTTATACAATATTTTACAAACTTACAATACCGCTTATTTTACATAAAGCATGAAATATAGCACACAATAACTTTGATACAAGATAGTTGTGAAGATAATTCTAGCTAGTACACAAGTCGTTCGGCAAAGGCAATAAAGACACGTAATTCATACGTCCAGAAACAAGTCATGCATTCTGGTTTTACTAGGACTACTTCCCATCCTTGGTCTTGTGGAACATAACCGTTATGGCCGTTGATAAGAAAGCATGTTGTAACGTCGTCAAAGGGACGAGGGTTACGTAATGACCAACAGTCTCGTAATAACCTAAAAACCTCATTTCTTACCCCAATTACCGACTCCGTCACTTGTGGGAACGTTTTGTTTAATAGTTGTAGCCCGATGTTCTTTTTCTCACTTTGGTGAGAAGCGAACATTACTAACTCGTAAGCATAGCATGCTTCTTTATGTTGCATGTTAGACACTTTTTCTAAATCATGAAGTCCTATATTCGGATACATTGAGTCAAAATAATTTCTTAACCCGTTGCGTAAAATAGCATTTGGGTTCCCCGCAATATATGCGTCAAAGTAAACACATCGTAACTTATGGGTTTCCCAATGTGATATCCCCCATCTTTCAAACGAAAGTCTCTTATAAACTAAGACATTCTTGGAACGTTCTTCGAATGTCTTACAAACTGATTTCGCCGTAAATAGTTGTGCCGAAGAATTCTGATCGACTCTAGACAAGATTTCATCAATCATGTCTCCGGGTAGGTCTCTTAAAATATTGGGTTGTCTATCCATTTTGTGTTTTTATACTGTAAAATAGACAAGAGTTAGATTCATAAAAAAAATACTTATTAATACAAGCAATTTTTACATATATCATAAAGCATAAGCACACTATATTACATATATTACACCACACGAATACAACTATCTTATTCCGACTCGCTCGTTTCTTCTTCTTCGGTTTTGGTTCGTTTTGCCAAGTTTCTAGGGATATATGATGTTCCCCTAATACGAGCTGTCGTTTTTCACAACGGTTTAGAAAAACCTGGTGGTTTAGAGATTCCCGGGTCATTGTTACAACTTAAGGGCTTCGGGGGTTGACGATACATATAAAGTTCATCGGGGTTGGAATTAGATTTCTCTATTTTTATGCCCTTTCCCTTATTATTTTCTTTTGCCTTTTTAAATTCAGTTGGGGTAATTTCTATAACATCATCGAAATTCTCGTCGAAATCCAATTCATCGGAGAATTGGTAATCCTCCCAATATTTTGCTTCCTTGGCGGAAACACCGTTGACCATAATTAACCTTGGTCGGTTGGTTGAGGATTTTCTTTTACTTAACCGTTTTATTATTTCCCCCACCGGTTCTATTTCCTCCTCCGGTTCCTCCTCTTCCGGTTCTGATTCTTCTTCCGGTTCTGATTCTTCTTCCGGTTCTTCTTCGGGAAGTTGTGAATTAGTCCAATATATATTCTACTCTTCGTTATTATTAGGTGAGTCAATGGGATTTGTGCTAGAGGTAGACATCTATCACACAATATCAAACATGTTAAGAGATTAATATATCACAAAATATATACATGTTAATAATATATAGTTTCCAACAAAAATGTTAAGCAATCATTTTTAAAGAAAACACGGTCGAAGTCCAGACTCACTAATGCATCCTAACAAACTCGATAAGACACACTAACGCAAATTTTCTGGTTCTCTAAGACCAACGCTCTGATACCAACTGAAATGTCCCGTTCTTATTGATTAAAAACGTTCCATATTAATTGATTTCGTTGCGAGGTTTTGACCTCTATATGAGACATTTTTCAAAGACTGCATTCATTTTTAAAACAAACCATAACCTTTATTTCATAAATAAAGGTTTAAAAAGCTTTACGTAGATTATCAAATAATGATAATTTAAAATATCCTGTTTACACACGACCATTACATAATGGTTTACAATACAAATATGTTACATCTAAATCAGTTTCTTGAATGCAGTTTTTACACAATATCATACAAACATGGACTCCAAATCTTGTCCTTATTTTAGTATGCAACAGCGGAAGCTCTTAGTATTCACCTGAGAATAAACATGCTTTAAACGTCAACAAAAATGTTGGTGAGTTATAGGTTTAACCTATATATATCAAATCGTAACAATAGACCACAAGATTTCATATTTCAATACACATCCCATACATAGAGATAAAAATCATTCATATGGTGAACACCTGGTACCCGACATTAACAAGATGCATATATAAGAATATCCCCATCATTCCGGGACACCCTTCGGATATGATATAAATTTCGAAGTACTAAAGCATCCGGTACTTTGGATGGGTTTTGTTAGGCCCAATAGATCTATCTTTAGGATTCGCGTCAATTAGGGTGTCTGTTCCCTAATTCTTAGATTACCCGACTTAATAAAAAGGGGCATATTCGATTTCGATAATTCAACCATAGAATGTAGTTTCACGTACTTGTGTCTATTTTGTAAATCATTTATAAAACCTGCATGTATTCTCATCCCAAAAATATTAGATTTTAAAAGTGGGACTATAACTCACTTTCACAAATTTTTACTTCGTCGGGAAATAAGAGTTGGCCACTGGTTGATTCACGAACCTATAACAATATATACATATATATCAAAGTATGTTCAAAATATATTTACAACAATTTTAATATATTTTGATGTTTTAAGTTTATTAAGTCAGCTGTCCTCGTTAGTAACCTACAACTAGTTGTCCACAGTTAGATGTACAGAAATAAATCGATAAATATTATCTTGAATCAATCCACGACCCAGTGTATACGTATCTCAGTATTGATCACAACTCAAACTATATATATTTTGGAATCAACCTCAACCCTGTATAGCTAACTCCAACATTCACATATAGAGTGTCTATGGTTGTTCCGAAATATATATAGATGTGTCGACATGATAGGTCGAAACATTGTATACGTGTTTATGGTATCTCAAGATTACATAATATACAATACAAGTTGATTAAGTTATGGTTGGAATAGATTTGTTACCAATTTTCACGTAGCTAAAATGAGAAAAATTATCCAATCTTGTTTTACCCATAACTTCTTCATGTTAAATCCGTTTTGAGTGAATTAAATTGCTATGGTTTCATATTGAACTCTATTTTATGAATCTAAACAGAAAAAGTATAGGTTTATAGTCAGAAAAATAAGTTACAAGTCATTTTTGTAAAGGTAGTCATTTCAGTCGAAAGAACGACGTCTAGATGACCATTTTAGAAAACATACTTCCACTTTGAGTTTAACTATAATTTTTGGATATAGTTTCATGTTCATAATAAAAATTATTTTCTCAGAATAACAACTTTTAAATCAAATTTTATCATAGTTTTTAATTAACTAACCCAAAACAGCCCGCGGTGTTACTACGACGGCGTAAATTCGGTTTTACGGTGTTTTTCGTGTTTCCAGGTTTTAAATCATTAAGTTAGCATATCATATAGATATAGAACATGTGTTTAGTTGATTTTAAAAGTCAAGTTAGAAGGATTAACTTTTATTTGCGAATAAGTTTAGAATTAACTAAACTATGTTCTAGTGATTACAAGTTTAAACCTTCGAATAAGATAGCTTTATATGTATGAATAGAATGATGTTATGAAAATCATTACTACCTCAAGTTCCTTGGATAAACCTACTGGAAATGAGAAAAATAGATCTAGCTTCAAAGGATCCTTGGATGGCTTGAAAGTTCTTGAAGCAGAATCATGACACGAAAACAATTTCAAGTAAGATTTCCACTCGAAATAAGATTGTTATAGTTATAGAAATTGAATTAAAGTTTGAATATGATTATTACCTTGTATTAGAAAGATAACCTACTGTAAGTAACAAAGGTTTCTTGATCTTGGATGATTACTTGGAATGGATTTAGAAAACTTGGAAGTAAACTTGCAATCTTGGAAGTATTCTTGATTTTATGAAACTAGAACTTTTGGAATTTATGAAGAACACTTAGAACTTGAAGATAGAACTTGAGAGAGATAAATTAGATGAATATAATTGAATAATGAAAGTGTTTGTAGGTGTTTTTGGTCGTTGGTGTATGGATTAGATATAAAGGATATGTAATTTTGTTTTCATGTAAATAAGTCATGAATGATTACTCATATTTTTGTAATTTTATGAGATATTTTATGCTAGTTGTCAAATGATGGTTCCTACATGTTTTAGGTGACTCACATGGCTTCTAAGAGCTGATCATTGGAGTGTATATACTAATAGTACATACATCTAAAAGCTGTGTATTGTACGAGTACGAATACGGGTGCATACGAGTAGAATTGTTGATGAAACTGAACGAGGATGTAATTGTAAGCATTTTTGTTAAGTAGAAGTATTTTGATAAGTGTCTTGAAGTCTTTCAAAAGTGTATGAATACATATTAAAACACTACATGTATATACATTTTAACTGAGTCGTTAAGTCATCGTTAGTCGTTACATGTAAATGTTGTTTTGAAACCTTTAGGTTAACGATCTTGTTGAATGTTGTTAACCCATTATTTATTATAACAAATGAGATGTTAAATTGTTATATTATCATGATATTATGATATATAATATATCTTAGTATGATATATATACAGTTAAATGTCGTTACAACGATAATCGTTACATATATGTCTCGTTTCGAAATCATTAAGTTAGTAGTCTTATTTTTACATATGCATTTCATTATTAATACACTTATAATATATTTACTTATCATTTAACATAATTAACCAAGTGTATCAATATCTTAATATGATTCATATGTACCTAGTAAGACGTTGTTATAACGATAATCGTTATATATATCGTTTTCGAGTTTCTTAAATTAATAGTCTCATTTTTATGTATATAACTCATTGTTAAAATACCTAATGAGATACATACTTATAATAAAATCATGTTAACTATATATATAACCATATATATGTCATCGTATAGTTTTTACAAGTTTTAACGTTCGTGAATCACCGGTCAACTTGGGTGGTCATTTGTCTATATGAAACCTATTTCAATTAATCAAGTCTTAACAAGTTTGATTGCTTAACATGTTGGAAACACTTAATTATGTAAATAACAATTTCATTTAATATATATATAAACATGAAAAAGTTCGGGTCACTACATAGTAGCTCTTCCCGGACGATGGCCATCGTCCGAAAAAACCTCCGTCCATTAAAATCGATTTTCTAGTAGTGGTTATTGATAATAAGGTTCTTGAAAAGTTGGGTAATAAGGTCGTTGAAAAGTTGGTTCACGAATCATCACACTTGGGTAATAAAGCTGTTGAAAAGTTGATCCCCAAAGTTGATTTGGCTAATGATGATAACAAAACGTTTGCTAAAAGTTTAGCTCGATTGAAGGAGAGGAAGAAAATGAAAGAAGAATAATTGATAAAACGTAAGATAGAATAAAACGAGGATAGGCCTTTACCGGTGTTGGTTGGCCGTAATGTGAGAAGTTATTGCGATTGTGAGGCCCCTTCGTGCGATGGTTTTTGTAATTCGTGGTACATCTTGAATAAAGACGTTTCTAGAATTTTACTTGATGAAGTTAATCCGAGATCAAGAAGAAAGGCGAATGAGGCATCCACTTCGGGTTACTATAAGCTTAAGGATCACACTGACGACTTGGATTACAGAGACACAATACAAAACTTGTTTATGGGTTCTCATGATGGAAGAGGCAGTGGTTCTTCGGCAAACAGGAAAGGAAACGTGTCCTTGGAGGCTTTCACGCCATTCGACGAAATGATGACACGCTTGGTCGAGGAGAATATTTCGAGTGATGGATCCGCCAATGTGTTATCATATAAGATAGAGAATCGGTCTGGGAAAAACACTTTGAAAGAGACGGTCAATGGTAACTTGAAGAGGGCGAGACTTAGAGGTTGATGTCACGTGGTTCGTTTGGCTTGTTTCCCCTTTCTAGAAGATTGATTCGGTTTAGCATTTTTATTGTTTCGTTTTAAATTTTTTCGGGTTGATAGGGAGACTCTTTTATATATAGTTTTTGTTTAGATGGTTGTTTTTAAGGTGCGAGCTCTCCCGTTTTCTCCGTTCTTCTGTATTCTCTGTTGAAAGCGTTTTCCTTTGGAAAACGACTCCGTTTCTATATGAGTTTTTTTTTTTTTTTTTTTTTTAAAGAATAAAGTTGTTGGATGTGGGAAATTATGTTGTCAATTGCATAAAAACATATATTCCAGTCACTTTCCCCTCACATTTTGGCGAAGTTTTTTTTTACTTGAGATAGTCATCTTCTATAGTTTCTATTAAAATCCTATAATGATGATATCATTATTAGGAAAATTTTTTTGTTAAAAAAAATCAAAAAACAAAAGAAAAAAATCTAAGCACGGTGGGTGATGTCATTAATCTAAATAATTTTGACTTAAAATCAAATCTTATTAATTAATTATTATTATTAATTTTATTAATAATTATTTTAATTATTAAAATTAAATAATTTTGAATTAATTTAATTAATTATTTTCAATTGAGTATGAGAAGATATAAAAGCTAGGTAGATGGAAATCAATTCTAAATTTATATTTTAATTTATATTTTTAAAATAAAATTACAACCAATATTATCTCTTATGATTGGATGTGGATTGTTTAATATGCATTTTAGGTGTTTGTTGAAATGTACAGTTGACGAGTTTTTTAGTCGGACTCCGTGATTCTACGGGTCATTAAACTAAATAACGTTAACATTTACATTCACTTAATACCTAAAACATATCATTAAACTCTATCGTTTAAACAAACCCGTGATTCCACGGGTTATTTCACTAGTATAGATATATACAATAGTGGTTTTTTTATTTATTTAACAAAAACAAATTATATGTTAATAGGGGAGATAAGGATATCCCCAAAGATACACTTGTTGGGTGCTATTTGGACAATTAAATAATTGAATGTAACCAATTATGAGGTTTTTGTTTATATTTCATTTTAGGAGCATCACTATTTTGGAGAAGATACTTTGCGAATTTTTTTTTTTTTTTTTTTTTTATACTCATTAATCCGTATTATATATGATCCGTTATGAAAAGAGATAGACACGGCGTTTTTCGTAAGGATATGAATTAATTGTTTTGGCTTGCGAATGTTTATGGTGGAAAAGAAAATAAGAATAATTATGATATATGGACAATAGATAAAAGAACAAAATAATATGGAGACTTTTATTTGGTTTTTTATTCTCTCTCTTAAATGTATACAAATTACAAATAAGAGGCAATTTCTTTTGTTTGATTCTGTTCAATATTACAACTACATACGGAGTAAATTGTAATCTGAAGGCCTTTTTTCATTTTCTTTCTTTCACAACTATATATATTATATATACAAAGTAAAAGAAGTAAATAATCTCTATGTTCCACATATTGTGATCATGGGCCAACATGGGTGTGATTTTGTGAATACGTCCCAGTTCATTTACTGCTTTGTTGGACTCAAAAGTTAGAAAACTAAATGAAGCCAAACAAAAAGGCTTTATGAGGAGGTGAGAAAGGCACGTTCATCATCTTCAATTCTAGAAACGACAGGAGTCGATCGTTGCTGGAGAAGGGGAGGAATGATCCAGGTAGATCTTAACCGTCTTCGAGATATTAGGAAAAGGAGTCAACGATTTCTTTGACATCTCAATTAAGAAAAACGTGGGTTGCGAGTTGCTTCCCATGTTCCCATGTTGATCACTAGTTGTATAATATAGAGAAAAAAAAAATGCCTCTTCTTTTTCATAAAAAAAAAAGAAGGAAGAAAAAAATGTTTCAAATGAAGAAACAACATATGATTGTAATTTGAGAGAATCGTTATTAAAAAAGAGAGATAAAGACTAGCAGGCGCTAGTCATCTTTGCCATAGAAGGGGAGGAGTGATCCAGTGTGGTACATACCCATAACTGTATTCGAGAAACAAGGAGTTGAGAGAGTCAACACAAGTCACTTGGAAGTTGGTTATTTAGTGTTCCAACTTTTGAGTCCAACAAAGCAGTAAATACGTGGGACGTATTCACACAATCACACCCATGTTGGCCCATGATCACAATATGTGGAACATGGAGATTATTTGCTTCTTTTACTTTCTATATATATAGTTGTGAAAGAAAGAAAATGTAAAAAGGCCTTCAGATTACAATTTACTCCGTATGTAGTTGTAATATTGAAGAGAATCAAACAAAAGAAATAGCCTCTTATTTGTGTTATAATTCAGTAGGCTTATAACTACCTTTAGTGGTTTGATTCTTGATGTTATAATTCAGTAGGCTTATAACTACCTTTAGTGGTTTGATTCTTGATGTTATAATTCAGTAGGCTTATAACTACCTTTAGTGATTTGATTCTTGATTTAGAATACTAATAATGAAGTGTAAGAACAAAAATGATAATGGAGAGAAAGAAAGAAACACTTTGTAAGTGTGAGAAATGGTGCAAGTTTAATGCTTGCATTCATGAGTATTTATAGCCTAAAATCTCAATATAAAAATACATACTTTGTGTACCAAAATTGACTATATGTATACACCAAAATTGACTATCCATATCTATATTATTATTATTATTATAACACTCCCCCTTGGATAGCAATTTTATTTTGTTGAAGATCAACTATAAATTACTGCCTCGTTAAAAACCTTGCTAAAGAAAACCCAGTGGGAAAAAAACTTTAGCTAAGGGAAAAAGAGTGCAGCATGGAGTTGACTCCCCCTCAAGTAGACATCGCTTCAGCTGTTACATCATTTGAACATGTCTCATGCCAATGTTATGAACGTGTGTTCTGAAAATAGCAGTTGGAAGTGCTTTCGTGAAAAGATCAGCAGAGTTTTTGCTAGATTGCACATATCTCATTTCAATCTGGTTGTCCTTAATGAGATTTTGAGTGTATGAGAAGAATCTAGGTGGTATGTGTTTTGTTCGGTCACTTTTGATATACCCTTCTTTCATCTGTGCTATGCAAGCTGCATTATCTTCATAGATAGTTGTTGGACTTTTATCGCGTTCTAGTCCACAAGAATCAGTAATGAGTTGTGTCATTGATCTCAACCAAAAACATTCTCGAGTAGCTTCATGTAATGCAATCACTTCGGCATGATTTGACGATGTAGCAACAAGTGTTTGTTTTTGAGAACGCCATGATATTGCAGTACCTCCATTTAGAAATACATATCCAGTTTGAGATTTAGCTTTATGTGGATCAGATAAATAACCTGCATCTGCATAACCAACCAAATCTTGTTTTGATTCGTTAGAATAAAATAATCCTAAATCAGTAGTTCCTCGAAGGTATCGAAATATGTGTTTGATCCCATTCCAGTGTCTTTTGGTAGGAGCAGAGCTGAACCTTGCCAACAAATTAACTGCAAAAGAAATGTCAGGTCTTGTACAATTTGTAAGATACATAAGAGCTCCAATTGCACTAAGATATGGTACTTCTGGTCCAAGAATGTCTTCTTGATCTTCACATGGACGAAATGGATCAGCTTCAACATTGAGTGATCTAACAACCATAGGAGTACTTAATGGTTTTGCCTTGTCCATATTGAAACGTTTCAAAATCTTTTCAGTATATGTTGTTTGATGTACAAGTAAACCATTAGGCATATGCTCAATTTGTAAACCAAGGCAATACTTGGTTTTTCCGAGATCTTTCATTTCAAATTCTTTCTTTAGAAGTTGAATGGCTTCATGGATCTCTTTATTTGTACCTATGATGTTAAGATCATCAACATAAACAGCTATGATCACATATCCGGATGTTGTTTTCTTAATGAAAACACAAGGGCAAGTAAGATTATTTGTATACCCTTTGCTTATCAAGTAATCACTTAATCGGTTATACCACATACGTCCCGATTGTTTTAACCCATATAAAGATCTTTGTAATTTAATCGAATACATTTCTTTGGGTTTTGCATTTGATGCTTCTGGTACCTTAAATCCTTCAGGTATCTTCATATATATATCACTATCAAGTGATCCATATAGATAAGCAGTCACAACATCCATGAGATGCATTTCTAAATTTTTAGAAACTGCCAGACTGATTAAGTACCTAAAAGTAATTGCATCCATAACAGGAGAATAAGTTTCTTCATAATCAATTCCCGGTCTTTGAGAAAAACCTTGAGCTACAAGTCTAGCTTTATACCTTGTAACTTCATTTTTCTCATTTCTTTTTCGGACAAAAATCCATCTGTATCCTACAGGTTTCACATCTTTAGGAGTGAGAATGATGGATCCGAAAACTTTTCTTTTATTGAGTGATTCTAATTCAGCTCGTATTGCTTCTTTTCATTGAGCCCAATCATGTCTATTTTGACATTCAACCATAGATGTTGGTTCTGGATCATCATCATTATTCATGATGTCATATGCAACATTAAATGAAAATTTCTCATCAAGATTTTTCATTTCATTTCGGTTCCATAATATTTTTGAATATGCATAATTGATTGCAATTTCTGTATTGACATCATCAATCTCCTCTGCAGTAGGAGTACTGATTTGTGGTTCTTCTTGAACACTTTCTTTTACTTCATTATCAGCTGATTTTCTTTTTCGAGGATTTTTATCCTTTGAACCGATTGGTCTTCCACGTTTCTGACGTGGCAAAGATTCATGAGTGACGTTATTGCCAGCTTTTGGAATTTTAATTCGAGCTGGAGTATTTACTGCTGGTATATATGATTTTGTCACCGTTTTTGTATCTGTAAATGCATCAGGCAATTGATTTGCAAGTTCTTGTATATGCATTATCTTTTGAACTTCTGTCTCGCATTCTTTTGTGCGAGGATCAAGATACTTTAATTGAGGTTCACACCATGAAACATCATTTTCTTTATTTTTCATTTCTCCCCCTAATCTAGGGAACAATGTTTCATTAAAATGACAATCAGCAAAACGTGCTGTAAAAACGTCACCTGTCATAGGTTCAATATACCTTAATATTGAAGATGTTTCATATCCAACATATATTCCCAACCTCCTTTGAGGACCCATTTTTGTACGTTGTGGTGTCGCAATTGGAACATACACTGCACAACCAAATGTTCTAAGATGGGAAATATTTGGCTCTTGACCAAAAGCAAGTTGTAGGGGGGAATATTTATGACTTGCACTTGGTCTGATGCGAATCAATGCAGCAGCATGTAAAATTGCATGACCCCATATAGATACAGGGAGTTTTGTTCTCATTATCAATGGTCTAGCGATTAACTGTAAACGTTTAATCAATGACTCGGCTAAACCATTTTGTGTATGCACATGAGCAACAGAATGTTCAACAACAATTCCTATAGACATGCAATAGTCATTAAATGCTTGAGATGTAAATTCACCAGCATTATCAAGTCTCACCCTTTTAATGGTGTAATCAGGAAAATGAGCTCTCAATTTAATAATTTGGGCAAGAAATTTTGCAAATGCCATATTACGGCTTGATAACAGACAAACATGAGACCATCTGCTAGATGCGTCTATTAGAACCATGAAATATCTAAATGGTCCACATGGTGGATGAATTGGTCCACATATATCACCTTGAATTCTTTCAAGAAACATTGGTGATTCTTTCTCAACCTTAAGTGGTGAGGGTCTAGTTATCAATTTTCCAAGAGAGCAAGATGTACATGGAACCATTGTATCATGATGGATTTTTCTATCCTTTAGTGGATGTCCATGAGTACATTCAATAATCCTTTTCATCATTGTTGATCCTGGATGGCCTAATCTGTTATGCCATAAACTGAATACACCAGGATCAATATATTTTTCGTTAACTACCATATGTATTTCTGGTACATTTATATGTGTATAATGTAATCCAGAACTAAGTCTTGGCAGTTTTTCAACCACATGACTCTTGTCAGTGATACTTAAATATTTCTCATTTTCTGTTGTCACTGACTGATAATCATACCCGTTAAGGTATATGTCGGAGAAACTCAATAAATTTCTGCTTGACTTGGGAGAAAATAAGGCATCATTTATTAAAAATTTTGTACCATTTGGTAGTATGAAATTTGCCTTTCCTATCCCTTTTATCAAGTTAGCAGGTCCTGATATTGTATGTATAGTTCCTTCCGTTGGTTTTAGATCAATAAAATATTTCTCGGATTTAAGTATAGTGTGTGTAGTTCCACTGTCTGCTATACAGAAATCTCCACCACTTGATTGATGTTGTATTCCAGCAAAATTCATATTGAACTTCATATATAAGAAATAAATAGTGAGTACATTAATATTACACAATATTTTAAACGCAAATAGATAGTACTGAAACATTTAGCAAACATAATGACAAAGACAGACGATATTAAATCGTTTATTTTTCGAAAGACACACAACTTAAACATTCAAGAAATCTTCATATAAATCAGATGGTTTCTCAGTGACTGTTGGATCAATATTATCCACAAAATTTACTTCCTTTTCTTTATCTTTCAGCGAATCCTGATACATCTTAACAAGATGTTTAGATGTTCGGCAAGTATTAGCCCAGTGGCCCATTCTACCACATCTGTAGCAAGATTCTTCAGAATTTTTAGAAGAATTTTCTTCAACATCTTGTTTAGTGGGCTTGTTTTGTGGTTGATATTTATATTTTCGTGGATTATTGTTTCTTTGACCACCACGGCCACGACCACGACCACGTCCTCGCCCATTACCATTACCATAAGGATGGTTTCTACCATAGTTATGGCTTTTGGCATGATGATGGTGATGGTTATTATAACCACGACCTTGCCCGCGTCCTTGTCCCTGTTTATAATTATTTGCAGTATTTGCTTCAGGGATTGCAAGTGTACCAGTAGGACGGGATTGCTGATTTTTCATTAATAGCTCATCATTTTGCTCTGCAACTAAGAGATATGAATTAAGTTCAGGATATGTTTTGAACTTTAGCATTCTCAAATTTCTTTGCACTGTGATGTTTGCAGCATTCATTGTGGAGAAAGTTTTCTCCATCATGTCTGCATCACTTATTTCATGTCCACAGAATTTAAGTTGTGAACATGTATTATACAGAGCTGAGCTATATTCATTTACTTTCTTAAAGTCTTGGAACCTTAATGTTCTCCATTGTTCCATAGCAGCTGGAAGTAAAATTTCTCTTTGATTATTGAATCTGCTTTTGAGACCTTCCCATAAAACATGGGGATCTTCTACAGTCACATAATTATTTTGTAAGCATTCATCAATATGTTGATGAATAAAGCAACATGCCGTAGCTTGTTCTTTTTCAGAACAAGTGTTGTTTTCATTTATGGTTTCAAGAATGCCCATTGATTTAAGATGCATTTTTACTTTTATAACCCATGGCATGTAGTTGTTTCCAGTTGATTCTAAAGGAGTAAATTTAAGCTTTTCCAGATTCGACATTTTCTATTATCAAAAATTAAAACAAACATCATGATAAATTAGAGTCAATTTATATTCATAAGTATATAAACATTAAACATAAATTTAATATAACATAAATGATAAGTAGGTGACAGTGTCGACCATGTGTAAGCAATCATAAATAAATGTTATATAACAAAAATATAAATATTAGTAAACATAAATGAAAATTTGGCGACAGTGTCGACCATATATTTTTTCAGGTGGTATAACCGACCTATATCATTCTGGTGGTATAACCGACCATATATCATTTTGGTGGTATAACCGACCATATATCATTTTGGTGGTATAACCGACCATATATCATTTTGGTGGCAGAGCCAACCATATTTAGTATTAAGATTATCGTGCTGATAACGTGTTATAATTCAGTAGGCTTATAACTACCTTTAGTGGTTTGATTCTTGATGTTATAATTCAGTAGGCTTATAACTACCTTTAGTGGTTTGATTCTTGATGTTATAATTCAGTAGGCTTATAACTACCTTTAGTGATTTGATTCTTGATTTAGAATACTAATAATGAAGTGTAAGAACAAAAATGATAATGGAGAGAAAGAAAGAAACACTTTGTAAGTGTGAGAAATGGTGCAAGTTTAATGCTTGCATTCATGAGTATTTATAGCCTAAAATCTCAATATAAAAATACATACTTTGTGTACCAAAATTGACTATATGTATACACCAAAATTGACTATCCATATCTATATTATTATTATTATTATAACAATTTGTAATTTGTATACATTTAAGAGAGAGAATAAAAAACCAAAAAAAAAGTCTCCATATTATTTTGTTCTTTTATCTATTGTCCATATATCATAATTATTCTTATTTTTCTTCTCCACCATAAACATTCGCAAGCCAAAACAATTAATTCATATCCTTACGAAAAGCATCGTGTCTATCTCTTTTCGTAACGGATCAATATATGTAAAAGCTAGACTTTTTTATAAAGTGACAAGAGCCATATATATGCAATGAATGTGAGTAGAAAATTGAATAAATGAGTTTATACCAGTTTGATGTTTAGTAGTGGATGGAAGTCAGATTAACAGATGTTGGAGCTGCAAATATGAAAGCTTTTGTCTGGTTATGTTGTTAAAATTTTGACAAGAGAGGCAACACTTTTAGGATTCAGTTAATGCAGCCATGGTTACAAAAGGCTACATGGTGTCTAGCTACTTCTGAATAAAAAGCTAGGTATTTTTTTGTTTTTTTTTCTAGCTAGGTATTATTCATGTATACGGTATATATCTTGGCATTCACTGGCTCTCTACTCACATTATTAAAAAAATACTCCGTAAATCACAATATAATTAGAATAAAAAAAGATGTGTGTGACAAAAGGGAAATATATATAATCTAGTACAAGTGATTTATTTGGCTGAGCTAGATTAAAAAAGAGCCCATAAAGCAGGGCCACCAAAGAGAACAATGCACCAAAATTGCTCAAGGAAGATCACAAAAACACCAACAAACAGCAAAACCACTTTTTTGATAAATTCATCCAATTTTTATTGTTTGTGTTTATATTACAACTTTGTCAATACACCAATGTAGTGAATTTATTAAGAGAATGGTGGAATATCATCACTCGCTTTCTTTTATTTCGTTGTGTTGTATTTCATAGCTTCATTAGTTTTCTATAACAACTTATGAGATAAACTACATTTTCAACCTTGTAGTTTTCTCGTTGTTTTCGCCCTTCGTCCCTAAACTAGTAAAAGTGACCCGCGCGATGCCGCCGGGCTTTCTGGTTGCATATCATAGTCGACGTAAAAAACGCTTTGCTACGGTTGTGTTTGGATACACGGGGTTAGTACCTAGTATACATAATGATTTGTTTTTTGAAAAACGTCCGTTTCGAGTATCGTTAGTTGCGTTGGGTTCGTAAGATTATTTCGAGTTAAACTGTGGCGTCGAAAAAAATTAATGCGCATCGAGCGAGAAGATTTGCTCCGTTAAAAATTTAGGTGGAGTTTATTAAACAAAATAAGGATTTGACGGTTTACACCCCTCTTTGGGGTTGAAATTGCATAGTGCTCAAAGTTTTGGGGGGAATTTTTTTAATTTTTTTTTTCCTTGTCGGTTGGTTTTGGTTTTTTGGCCAAAACGACCAAATCCCTCGTGAGATTTAGTATATAAAGATTAATAATTAAAGATCCCATCTCTCTGGTTACTAGGGGAAAAAAGGAAACAATAACACCGTAGTTAAGAAATATAGGGATGCGGGATTAACGGTGTACAGTAAGAGCAACAGCAAAGACAACGTACAACAACAAAAAAAAAAAAAAAAAAAAAAAAAAAAAAAAAATCATTCTATTAATATATGTGAATGTGAATGTGAATGTGAATGTGAATGTGAATGTGAATGTGAATGGTTTGTTTCCATAACGTAAATGTGGTTTATTTACTTTGCCATAAACATTTTTACTGTTTAAAAACGAAATATCAAATACGTGTAACGAAATTAAATTACATAAAACATATAGACAAAGAATGGGGACCAAAGAGTGAATTGGTACTTAGAACGGGCAGTGAAGGACATTGATAACTACAATTATATATGCATATTGAACTAAACATACTATTTCATTTAGTACGTCCATAATGGGGACCAAAGAGTGAATTGGTACTTAGAACGGGCAGTGAAGGACATTGATAACTACAATTATATATGCATATTGAACTAAACATACTATTTCATTTAGTACGTCCATTAGAATCCAACGACAATTTACACTATAGAGTTGCATGAGCAACTATTGAGCTATTTTTGAAAATTAAAAAGATCCGAAAAGGTAGTGTAGACTTGGTAAATTCCAGCCGAGAAACGAATGTATTAATATGTTGAAAATCCGGCAGATTCGGGACAGTTTTAACTTGTACTGTTGGTACTTAACACAATGCCCCAACTATGTTGACACATCGGTCATGAAAATTGGAAACACAAGTAGGGTCATCTACACATACACAAGTTAAAGGGTGGAAAGGAACTTGACCACAACCATATAAAAGTACAATAAGTGAAAGTGTGAAACTGACTTTTGTTTCAACTTCTATTTTTCATTTTTTCCCTGAAAAACATAATAAATATAACGGATCGAAGATTAACAAATACAATTAAAAAGTAGTGTCCAACTAAAAAGTTCTTGATAACAAAACACATACTTAACAACACCCATCCGTAAAACCAGTGGCGGATCTAGGTATTGTAGTCATTAGTGTCACTAGTTTAAACTCAAAAAAAAGTTTACTATATGGCTTATTTCCATAAACGGAGCTAGAAAGTAGAGTTGAGGGGGACTTAGTATATTAAACCAAAAACTTCAATATTGAAACAAATATATAGAATATATAATATATATATATATATAAATTTTGTTGTTTGTAAAAAAAAAATTAAATAATAAAATATAATATATAATATACTAATATAAAATTATAATAATTAATAATAATAATATTATAAGCAAAAAAATAAAAAAAGGTATAATAATATAAGTACTCCGTAATAGGAGTAATAATCTAATTAAATAAAAGATAAATTACACTTTTTCATATGAAAAGATATCACCTAACAATATCATGTGCATAACTCATGACCTTATCTTTTCTTACTAGTCTAGCGCCTAGTGCTCCTCTTCTCCTTTTTTCTTCACAATTCATCAGTCATCCATGGCAATACAAAAACACAGTGAGCTTGAATCTTAATTTTGTGCTTACAATTGTAGCTGATTTTGTTTATAATTAGTTGACTTCAAAGTTATAAATTGGGTTAGAGAGGTTGCACACAACAAATTTCAGTGGTAGCACTCAATGGAGTTTAACAAAAGCCCAAGAAATTTTGTACTAGATGGGCATATTTGACTGGTTGGAAGTGCAACCACTCATAGGGCTATACATCCGCCCCTAGTAAAAACTCACTTTTCTCTGACTTGGTTTTTGTGCCAAGTTTAGATCTACATCTCAAATCTTTTTTCAATCTTGCTGATCAACTTCCGATCACTTTTTCACACTTAATTTTTCGAACCACCATCTATCATAGCCACCATTCTTCACCGTTTGTAGATCCGGTGCTAGACTCCCTCTCCGACCACCGGCATCTCGTCGGTGGTCCGGATTTACTGCTTTTTGTCGGAATAAACGCAACCTCGATCTGTTTCTTCTCCGGTGATGTCCTACGCTGTTTCTTCTTCTCCGGTCTCCCACCGACGTCCAGGTGGCGATTCCGAGTGGTTCTCCTCGGGATCTGGGTCTTGGTTGGTTTTTGGGTTGGCTACGGTGTTTCCGGCGTCTATTGGGTCTAATGGGTCTCTCACCTCTTCACTTCCTCTCCGATGATCATGCCGGTTTCTTTCCTGTGATGGTGGTAGGCGGCGAATTCCACCGGAATTCTACTCCCATCTTGGTATGTTTCGGTTTATGTTTTTGAGGATTTGGTTTGAATTAGTGGGTTTGTGGTTGGCAGTGTTTTTTGTTGAAACCAGGTGTCTTTCGGTGGTCAGAATCCGCCTATTACCACCATGGGCGTTTGATGGCTGCTAGTGGTGTTTTGTTGCTTTCGGCCGGCATCTGCTTTTGGTGTTTTTTGGGTGGTTCCAAACTAGAGTTGTGGTGGTTGTTAGACGGCTGTGTGAGGTTGCCGACGACGAATGACGTTGTTGGCGGCCTTTTGTGGCTGTCTGGAGCCTAACGGCGGCTGGTTCCTGTTGGTGACTGCTGGTGGCAGCTGTCGGTCGTCGGCGGAAACCGGTTTCTAGTTTTCGGCTTCCGGTGGATGCGGGTTTGTTAATGTCCTCTGAAAATTCGGCGATGATAGTCGGGTCTCTAATGGTTTGACGTCGTAATTTGTATTGTTCGGTTGCCTTTCCACTGTTGTGTTCATTCCTCTTTCGAATAGACTCGATGTCATTGCCGGCGTGTATTTACTTTGTCAACCATGGTAAATTGATGTTTTTTGAAGTAGTTCTCTCGGGATCCTTTTTTTCGCTCGAACGGGGATTTGATCTTACTTGACGAGCATGTGGTTCTCTGGTTAGGAGTGTTATGTGGTTCTTCGGTGCAAGAGGTTATTTTGATTTGCATGTAGCGACCCAACAAAATCGTCATTGACGGCGCCGTCTACTTAGGTCCCGTTACGTGGTCATAAGTCTTTAAAATGACGTTTGACCATAATATGTCGCATTCATTTCAAATGTAAAGATGTTTCAAGTTTAAAAAAGTAGTTCAACGACTACTTACATTACAACGTTTAACGTACAAATGAAACCTATGCGACACGATTTAAGAGTAAGTCAAAAGATGCTCCATGTATGCGTGTATACTCGACATCCAAGCAAGTATCAAAAATAGTGAGCGGAAGTATGTAACACTTATAGTTCAAGGACCTGAGAAAAACATAGAAATCTGTCAACGAAAAACGTTGGTGAAATCATAGGTGTATTAGTAAACGTATGTATTTGAACCACAAGATTTAGTGTAAGTTATTATCCAAATCGTTTGCATTCCAAAGATGTTGTTTGTATCACGTGCACCCAATTATCAAGGCTTAACTGAATGTTACCTCTGAATCCATAGTGTTAGAATATAAACTATACCGATAAAATTATATTTCATTCGTTAACGGTAGCGAACCGTCCGAATGAGGGTTCGTCAAACCCGTATGGCCACACAACATAATTACTCGCTTACACCCTACAAGTGTAACTAATGATAATTGAATTGAGGATTTTTGTTCTATCTCGCACGTGGAATGTTTGTTTTCGTACTTGTGTTCAATGTATAAAAGTATGAATCGTTTATGTTTTCTCATCCCAAGTATCAGTATAAAAGAGTAAAAGTGGGACTATGATCTCACATTGAGTGCACGGATATAAATGTACTCACAAGTAAACGTGTGCAAGAAACGAATGCTAGTCTTGACCTAAACAAATAGGTTGTATCAATATCGGTAAACACGGTCGGTCAAAGTGTTCAATTAGTCATATGGCTCGTTACGACTCGATTAATATATAGCATGTGAATCACGTTGTCAAGTTTCATGCATGATACAAATATAAAAGCATGTTAGAACGATTGCATAAATATTTGGTTAAGTTTGAATGAAAGTCAACTTTGGTAAAGTCAATGTCAACGAAAAAGTCAACATGTTCGGGTCGGGTCTCGGACAATTTTTCTGAGTTTTATAATCATATATGAGCATGTTAGAACAAGTTACATGTTAATCGGAGGTGCGTAGCATAGTTGGAATTAAACGAAAAATGACCAAGCAAAGCAGAATCTGGCAGTTCATTTGGACGGCGTCCAGATTAGCTGGACGGGGTCCAAATGTGAAGGGCTGGACGGCATCCAAAGGGTTGGACGGTGTCCAAACACCTGGACAGTTGAAGTTGCTGGAATTTCACAAGTCTCGAACCAAAACTCAAACAACCACAATTTATGATCCGCAAACAATCAAAACATGTATCTTATATCGTTGGAAAGGTATTTTGACGAGAGAAAACAACTAAGCACATTTCATCAATCAATTCAACATTTACAACAACCAAATTCGCATTAAATGTTCATCATTTATTGCATTCAAGATCATAAATGCACATTGATGATTCGGGAATTAAATGCACATATATATTACGCTGTTTCGTAGGTAATTACGCATACAGTATAACTAAACACTTACCAATAACATTTCAAGGCTTTTAATGCATCAAAAGTCACATTCAAGGCTACCAAACCCTAACTAACAATCAATAAATCATTAATCATGTTAGTGAAGTTTTCTTAATCAACATACACATCAAAATGAAGATAGTGATGCTAGTAACACATTTAGTATATGAACTTTTAGCATCTAACAACATTTAAGAAACTAAATCTCAAGATCAAACACTTCCAATTATCAAGTTCATGCTAGTTACTCAAAATAGCAAGATCGAGCATACAAATCGTATATTCATGTTAGACTCGAGCCATAGACACTAACTAACACTTTTATAAGTCAAAAACATCAAGAACATAAAATCTAGTGTTTTTAGAAATTTACCCAAATGAGATGATGTTGGTATGGATTTGAAGAGGAAGATGCAAGGATTCCGAATATGTAATTTGTTTTGATGAACGCTTGCTAGATCGGATTTAGATGATGATTCTTTGTTTAAGGGTTTGAGAGCCAAAGTTGGAAGTAAAAGGAAAAGTGGTGGATGAATGAATGGAAGAGGTGGGTGTTGACCATTTGACCTAGTCACATCTTTGGTCACTTGACAACTTTAGTCCCTCAAGTTTAAAAGCGGATGCGTGAATTACCTAAACGAGATATTTCAAAAACGCGTATTAACGGAAGATGTTATAATGACTTTAAGATAATTAAACGGAAAGTAAACGGAAAAATACGGAATGTTACATTACCTACTCCTTAAAAGAAATTTCGTCCCAAAATTTAAGTAGGCGTAGTAGTAGTTGTTTCCTCCTCGAGATCTTGCGTTTCCAAATCCAAGAATAAATGAGGGTACTTCATTTTCATTTGATCTTGTCTTTCCCAAGTAAACTCGAGTCCCCTTTTAGCGTTCCAACGGACTTTGACAATAGGAATTCGGCTCTGTTTTAGCGTTTTGACGGAGTGATCCACAATTTCAACAAGTTCTTCCACAAAATGAAGTTTGTCATCAATAGTAAGATCCTCGAGAGGGATGACGATTTCGGGTTCGGTTAGACACTTCTTCAAATTTGATACATGGAAAGTAGGATGAACGGAGCCCAGTTGAGGCGGAAGATCTAAACGATAAGAACGGTTCCAACACGCTCCAAGATTTCGAAAGGACCACTATACCGCAGATTTAACTTCCCGCGTTTCCCGAAATGGATTACACCTTTCCAAGGTGCGACTTTAACATTACGCGGTCACCGACTTGGAATTCGAGGTCATTGCGTCTAATGTCGGTATAGCTCTTTTGACGACTACGGGCCGTCCTAAGCCTATCTCGGATTTGAACGATCTTCTCGGTTATTTCATGAATGAGTTCGGGTCCGGTGATTTGTGTGTCGCCTACTTCAGCCCAACAATGAGGCGAACGACATTTGCGACCATATAAAGCTTCGAATGGTGTGGAGTTAATACTCGCGTGATAACTATTGTTGTAAGATAACTAGGCGAGAGGCAAGTGCTTATCCCAAGCTTTTTCGAAATCGATAACGCAAGCTCGTAGCATGTCTTCCAAGGTTTGAATTGTGCGTTCGCTTTGTCCGTCGATTTGAGGATGGTATGCGGTGCTCATGTCTAATTGTGTTCCCAACGCTTCTTGTAAAGTACGCCAAAATCTAGAAACAAAACGGCCATCTCGGTCGGAAATAATCGATAATGGTACACCGTGACGGGCTACGATCTCTTTAATGTAAAGTTGTGCAAGTTTCTCCATTTTGTCGATTTCCTTCATGGCTAGGAAGTGGGCGGATTTGGTGAGACGGTCTACAATAACCCATATAGTATCATAACCGCTCGCCGTTCTTGGTAGTTTAGTGATAAAATCCATCGTTATTCCCTCCCACTTCCATTGTGGGATTTCGGGTTGTTGAAGTAGCCCGGACGGTCTTTGCTGTTCGGCTTTGACTTTGGAGCAAGTTAGGCACTTTCCAACATAAGTAGCAACGTCCCTTTTAATGTTCGGCCACCCTTATTGTTCCTTGAGGTCGTGGTACATCTTATTGGCACCGTAGTGAATCGAATACCTTGACTTATGGGCTTCATCTAGAATAAGGCTTCGCAAGTCCCCATAACTAGGCACCAAAATTCTTCCGGCGAAATATCGGAGTCCGGTCTCCTTAACTTCGAATCGAGAGGTGAGGACGTTCAAGCGTTCGAGAGAGATGTTTTCATCCTTGAGAGCCTCATCATGGGCTACACGAATTTGATTATTGAGATTGGTGTGGATGGTGATGTTTAAAGCTCGGACACGAAGAGGCACCGCTCTTTCTTTTCGACTTAAGGCATCGGCTACCACATTTGCCTTCTCGGGATGGTAACAAAGCTCACAATCGTAATCGTTCAAAGTTTCAGTCCACCGTCATTGTCTCATGTTTAGTTGCTTTTGATCGAAGATGTGTTGAAGGCTTTTGTGATCGGTGAAGATAGTACTCTTGGTTCCATAAAGATAGTGTCTCCACATTTTGAGTGCAAAGACAACGGCTCCGAGTTCGAGATCATGTGTCATGTAGTTCTGTTCATGAATTTTTAGTTGTCGAGAGGCATAAGCAATGTGTGATGGCCCCGTCAAAACACTTAATGGCTCCGTCACTTGGTCCCACAGCTTGATCGAACTTAAATGAATTTAACAAACGACATTGCATTCTTTTATTTCAAAAGTTTCCCAAAAAGGAAAGCATACCAAAATATATAGTTTAAAAGTAACCCAACATATTAATAAACCGAAGTTGACACAAAACATTGTCAATAACCCACAAGTATTAATTATTCAAAAACCGAATGCAAGCCAAAGTTTCATAAATTGTTTCATAAAAATCTGCCCAAATGCATGCAGACTCTTCTAAACACAGCGGAAGCATCACATAAACTCAAGTACCTGTGAAAACATGCGAGTAAACTGTCAACACAAAGGTTGAGTGAATTATAGGTTTAAATAATTGAATAAACTTTAGACTACAAGATTTAAAAATGTTAGAAAACATTAAACATTATTCCATTATCAATGAGCCACCTGGTAACCACTTAACCCTTTATTTACCCTTGCCAAACACAATAAAAATATACACTGGACAATGTATCTACAACAAAATACGAAGTACTAAACATTCTGATTATAAATTGCTAGCGCGACTAGCTCGAAATGGGGTTGTCAAACCCGATAGATCTATCCGTAGGATTCGCGTTCACCGGTAGAAACCAATGATTACAGTTACCAGACTAGGGAATATTTTTGTCCAACTCACAATGAATAATTTAAATTTAATTGTCACTTGTGTCTAAACGTGAAATAAAATGCATGTATTCACATCCCAAAAATATACTTTGAAAAGTATGTAAAAACGGGACTATAACTCACCTTTTTAGTAACGAAGTGACCAAAACAATTAAGCTAACAACAAATGAGTACAGTGATCAGGAATGATCACAACGCCGACCTATAAATAAAACAGGTCGATATAAATAACTAACTTAGGTCAAGTCTTAGTATGATAGCTATTGTACATGTTGCAAGTAGTCATAAAACAATACTCAATATGCATCGGTTTGATTGGAACAGCTTACGGACACACACTTTCTATTTTTAGAAAGTTTTTATTTTTAGCAGGTTTCCATTTTTGGAAAGTTTCTATTTTTGGAAAGTTTCTATTTTTGAAAAGTTTCTATTTTTGGAAAGTTTCTATTTTTGGAAAGTTTCCAAATTTAGAAAGTTGCTATTTTAGGAAAGTTTATAAGTTAGGAAAGTTTCCTTAATTAGAAAGTCAACAAAAGTCAACTAAAAGTCAAAGTCAACTGAAAGTCAACTCAAAAGTCAACCTTGGTCAAACATAGTCAACGTTAATTTTAAAAGTGTAAGTTGTAATAATAATGTAAGTTATAATGTTTATTAAAGTTAAATATGTCTAATTATGTCATAACATAAGTTTAATTAAATTAAAATGAATTATTAAAGTTAATATAAGTTTAAATGATATAATTAATATAACATAATTATTTAATTAATTAATTAATTATTAGTCATAATATAAGTATTATTAATTAATAATAATTTTTAAATCATATCATAAGTATTATTAATTAATAATGAATTATTAATCATATCATAAGTTTCTAATTATAATTATTAAATCATAAATATTTAATAATTAAATTATAATTAAATAATAACTAAGTCTTATAATAATTAAATAATTAATTAATCCTTATTATAAGTCTTATTATAGTAATCTCATAATGTAAGTTTAATACTTATCATAAGTATTTTCCATTAATAATGAAGTATTATTAATCATATGTTTAATTAAAATGTTAATTAAATCATAAGTATTAATTAAATGATATAATAAATATATAATAAGTTGTAAATAATAATAATTACTTTTTTATCATAAGTAATTAAATGATAATGAAATCCATTAGTTATATCATAAGTTTAATAATTAGTCAAAAGTTTTAAATCAAAAGTTCATCGGGTCGTATCCTGAGCCCCGGGTGTCGGTTTTCGGCGAGCCTTACATATAGCTCCGCCTAATCAAACCACCCGACACTTTGGTATACTCAAGAACACACCATGAACAGCCCAAAAGTCATGATATACAACCAATACACTACTTGGAACTTCAATTCAATCAAAAACGTGTTTGAGACGTAACGGGTGATTCGTGGCTCGGATTGAGATGACCCGAACATAAAAGTTCTCCCCACCATCAGTCCTAACACAATAACACACCCTAAAGTCACCAAATATGGTCACAAAGTCGGACCAAACCTGGTTCATACCAAAATCACATTTCAATCTTAACAAAATACCACTTTGATCATATCTAGGGCTCCGGGAATCGAAACGACATGAATCCGGAGTCTAAAATTAATGTCTTGATGAGAGGAACTCATATGGATACTTTATTTTAACTTTTATATCAGTCACAATAGTAGAAATACACTAAAAATCTGCTGTCCCAATTATATCAAACCGAAAACATATGTTTACGAGTAATTCTATGCATACAAACACCATTACAACAACAAGTAATCATCATAGTATTAATATATAATCAAAATACATAAATATAATGAAAAATCAAAAGTTCTAGGGTTAGGGTTTATACCCTAATCAAGAAACGAGAAGTATAATCGCGTAGAGAACGGAACGAGGAACGCGTTGGTGTTAATTAATCCTTGATCCAAGCAATATTTTTGGTTGATGATGATGATGATATGGTGATGGTTGGCGATGGCAAAGAGGGAGAGGAGAGAGCACTTTGCTAAATTTAGGTTTTAGGAAAAAAATAATGCGAAGTGAAAAGTAATTAACAAAAAAAGAAAGCAAAGGGGTATATGTAACAACCCTAGATTTTCCAATGTTATTTATTAATAATTAATATTATTAATACTTGTGATTAAACGAATGTATGTTATTACATTTACATGTTGCCATGAATGCCCGTACTTGATTTTAATTCCCAAAACGTCTTTGTGACACACGAAACTTACACGAATAATATTTTCAAGTATTATTTACATTCATGATTAAGTTTTATTAATCATTTTAATTAACTAAGGTTACTAGTTGATTACTTGGGCCTTTATTAGTGTTATTGGACTTTTACTTATTAACTACTTGAACTTAGGCTTGATTAATATTAATGGACTCTTGAATGTGGACTTATAAGCCCACCCTACATCTTAATGAACTAACTAGCCCATTCTCACATGTAAGTATCACCTTAATATGAAACTAGTTAGTTATTTACATGAAGAATCTAGTTACTACACAATCCCCATGCATGCACCCATTTTAACCAACTTTTGAAGCCTTTTCATGCATGTATCTTGTGGATCTTCCTCTTCCCCCTTGGAACCCCAAAACCGTCCCCTTTAGCTAGCATGAGGAGTTCTTTTTTTTTAAAAACAACTTGTTACATATTACTTTCATTCTTTCATTTTTACACACACACATACAAACAATACTTCAAACTCTCTCAACTTTCTCTCTTTTTCTTGTAAGTAATAAACTTTTTTTCTTCCTTTCTTGTTCACAAAAACCGTAACATTTCATCTCATCATCATCAATCTTGTTTGTTGTTTACTTGTTCTTATTATGGTTTACTTACTTGTCTTTGTTAGATGTTTACTTACTAGTACAAGGATCAAACTTTCTAGTTTAATTCTTCATTTATCTTGTTCATAACAAGAACACACAAGAACCTAACTTACTAGTTATGTTCTACATTTAATTTCTTAAAAGATTGTAAGTTCATGTGTTGATTAAAATCATACTTGAAGCTCATGAAGTAAAACTTAAAGTCTACTTCCTTAAATATCAAAGCTTTGGTTGAATCTTTAAAAGTATGAACAACCATGACTTATTAACTTGTTTATTTAAGTTTATTTCTTCATTTCCTTGCTTATACAATTCGTGATTATAGTGTTTGTTGGTCAAGTGTTACTAGTTAACTTTGATCTCATTTATCTTGAACAAAAGTTAACTTTAAAAGTTCAAGAACATGTAAGTAAGATTTCTTTAATTATAACTCGGTACACTTATGTTGGATCTAGACTTTTGGGTCTAGGATCTTCAAGATCTAACTAAGAACTATGTTCTATAACTTAAGATCTTGATTTTATAAGTTTACTTCAAGTTGTAACTTAATGTTAGTTTTAAAGTTCATGTATGTGTTGGATCTAAGACTTTGATGTAACTTTGGTTCATCAAACTTCATACAACTCTTAAGTGAGTTGTGCTACATGTCTTAGACCTACACTTGTGTCATAATAGTCAAAACTTGGTTAATATTACTTTTATAGTTCTTGTATGTGGTAAATCTAAGACTTTGATGTAACTTTGGTTCATCAAAACACTTGCAACACTTAAGTGAGTTGTGCTTCATGTCTTAGACTTGTACTTGGGTTATGATGGTCAAACCTTGGTGAAAATGATGCAAACACATCAATGAGTTGTACACTTGAAGCTATATGCATCAAGGATGAGAACCATGATAAGCATCGAGAACCAAGAACCTCCGGAACCTACTGACCCTACTGTTTTACTGTTTCTGTGTCTGACCCTTACGACCTGGGCTACTGTAATTATGATTATCAGATATCTCTGTTCGATTAGATAACTTTTCATATAGGACTCGTCTTAATCCGAGTTACGGTTTGGGATTTATGGGCCTCCGATCGTCACTATGTCCATTTAACGTTGTGCTGAAAATTCTGACCTACTCGCACTTAGACCGTCACCACGGTCAAATGAAGACGAGTATGCTTCTGTAATTTTTACCACAACTAAAGGACTCATATACGGAGCCATGGCCACTGGTCTCACCTTATTTCAGTAGGTATAGAGGCAGTGTTGACTGACCGAACTCAGCCTTTGTTTTAAACTCTTTTCATGAACGAAACCTACTTTACACCTTTTGTTTGATGATGAATGATGATGACCCTTAAGACCTTATTTACATACATTTAAACCTATTGGGACGATTTACTAACTTAGTACTATTTGACTTAGGTTGAGGACTTTCCGGACCTACACACTTGCTTATTTCCGGAGTCATACTTTACAGCTACTTTATCATTGTGAGTTATAGCATTCCCTTTTTACTTTAACTTATTTTGGGAACTGAGAATACATGCGGATTTTATGTTTTACATACTAGGCATGAGTACTTAAACTTTATATATGTGTGGGTTATATAACGGTAGAAACATTCCTTTAGCTCGGTAACGTTTAGTCATTGGTTTTCGAACCGGTGAACGCGAATCTTAGATATGGATCCATAGGGTTTGACATCCCCACTCGGGTTAGTAGCGCTAGCATTTAACGGGTGTTTAATACTTCGTAAATATACGCACTTTCCAAGTGTACTTTCAGGGGGTATAAACGTTAAGTTAGTTACCAAGTGCCCACGGTTGAGCATATACTTAAACATACTGATTTGGATTACTGTTTCGAAACGCTCTTTGTAGCACTGAAATCTCGTGGCCTACCTTACATTACTGTTATACTTAAACTATAGCTCACCAACCTTTGTGTTGACGTTTTTAAGCATGTTTTTCTCAGGTGCTTAAGGTTGCTTCCGCTGTTGTACTAGTCTTGCTGTAGACACCCGCTGCTCTAGAGTTGTCACTGCATGAACTACTTTATCTTGTATTCAAACTTTAGTACTTTTGAACTATGATTTGTAACGACCATTTGGGGTCACATACACTTATTAAATGCTTCGGTTCATAGGAGCATACTTTTGATGTAAAACATTTGACGTTAGTTATGACGTCACCTTTTATTTAAGAATGCAAACTCTTTTCGAAATCGCATATAGTACTTAACCTTGTAATGATCCTGTTGTTGATGGTCCGTACATGTTGATTTAGTACGGGGCATCACATTTGGTATCAGAGCATTGGTTGTAGGGAATTAGGTTGCATTAGTGAGTCTAAGACCGACCCGAGTAGGAATCACTAATAGGACTAATCTAC
Source organism: Rutidosis leptorrhynchoides (assembly GCF_046630445.1). Classification (NCBI taxonomy): domain Eukaryota; kingdom Viridiplantae; phylum Streptophyta; class Magnoliopsida; order Asterales; family Asteraceae; genus Rutidosis; species Rutidosis leptorrhynchoides. Next base: position 472,747,082 of record NC_092333.1, on the reverse strand, counting down.
AACTTGCTAGTTTACTTGTTTCCGCTGAACTTACTGCATGCTACCGTTTCCTTCTACTGCTATGTAAACTCGCTGTATGCTTTTGCTTACTCTCGCTACTGTATGCTACTATCTGCTTTTAGCATGTTACTTCGGCATGATACTGTTACTACTACCATGCTACGTGCTGCTGTAAATGATCTAGGCTGCTGTAGTTGATATGCCTGATTACACTCTTGCTACATGCCTACTATTCGCTATACCGACTTGGAGAACTTATCCTACCCAGTTCAGATGTTTTCTTGAACTACTTTCCCACTCGTCTAACCCTAAGAACTAGTAGTATCATCCACCTGTTACTACTGCTCCACCGTTCCAGAGATCGAAACATTTCTTCACGCGATCTGGAAGATTGTTCGGTTGACACATACCCTGTACGCTTTCATGACCGTCACTTAACTCTTTCATTCTTTACCACTGCTCGACGATCTCACGACACTTCTGGACTTAGGTCCCTAACACTCCTAGACATTGAAGAAGTCGGGAAGGCATTCCCTTTAACGAGGTCATAGTGTCTTCTACTGATGCTCAACCATACCCAAGGACTTGGGAGTCACCTCAAGACATATCATATTACTACTTGCTACACGTACAACCCGACGCGAGACCCGGATTGAATATTTAGAAGGAACCTAACAACGTTACCTGAATCCGAACCTTTGAAGAAACTTCAGGACACTTAGGCATTAATACATGATCTACGGAACCTACGCACCCACATCGAGAAACTGTGAGATTAGTTATGTCAATTCTGTTTTGAGATGGCATAGATAAAGCACCGTTAGATGAAATTGTGTATAATTGGAAGTGATCACGTTACATTGACCATATGGAATGGTATTGGAATGAACGCACGATTTAGTACAATATAATGATGCCAGGCCAGCGTGATTATATTGAAGTAAATCATGCAGAAGTTCCAATGTTACTACATGAGGAATATGGGGTGATCCAGGGAAAATTTTGTTAGAAATCACTTGAGCATACACATTGTAGCCTGTTAAAGGTAGGGAAAGAATAACCACGTAGCCAAGATACTGTACAAGAGGGGCCTTGATTGCAGAATTGATAACCCAAAAATTCGCTATAGATATCGACACCCTGGACATTTAAGGAAAAAGTTCTCATATAGGAAAAACTTTAAAATTTCCTGCGGTAAAGCAATCGTTATGGAGACTTGCATGGATCCTGATTTTAGTTAGGGTACGTTTCATCACAACGTTTTATTGTCTCAAGGCTGTTTAATATTGGAGCGATAGAAACCTTATATCTAAGAACCTTAGTGTTACGACTAATAAGCCATTAACAACCATGAGGGTTAAGTATTCTATAGGGCAAGCACATGGTAAGCTGAGGAAGATAGAGGAATAATTTAAGGTAATACTTTAAGATTAACAGGTGGGTCATTTGGAAATGACCTCATATTAACCAAACTTGGGAGTTTTAGAGTAGTAGTTGGAAAGGACTAGTTATCTACGCACAAGCAGATGTTATTTGAGAAGGTTGATAGAATTTTTCGTGATAGTATAATAAGACTTAGTTGGAATGAACTTTAAGATTAACTTAATACTCATCAAGTTAGGAAGCTTGATGAAATAGTTGGAACGAACTGACTTTCAAGGATGAAAGCGGAATTTATTTATAATAAGGAAAATATATTCGTATACCTCGCAAGAATGGTGAAACTATTATGGGAAGAGATGTAGCCCGAAAATTTAACCTTATTAGTTACATGACAACAACCCCAAATCCCATAATGGAAATGGGAAGAAATTCATCACTAAACTACCAAAGACGGTAAGGCGGTTAGGACATCATCTGGGTTATTATTGACCGTCTCGCCAAACTGCTTACTTTCTAGCCATGAAAGAAACCGATACAATGAACAAACTTGCACAACGATACTTAAAGGAAATCCTATTCCGTTACTTCAGCAGTTCAAATTCTATATTAAATATTACCCAAGAATCTCATTTGATACTTATTCTTACGCGACTCTAAACCCTCACCTATTTCTAGAGATTCCTTATTCGATGATAACCACAACATCATCCTTCTTACTTCGATATTAGTCATACCAGTTCGAAATTTTCCTAAAATCAATGAGTGGTTAACTCTCATCCTCATACTCTCCCATTCGTATCTCACTTATAAGCAACAACTTCACACTTAAACATTTTTGGTCAAGGACTTATACCCTACTAATAGTCGTCAAACACATATAAATTCAATGGTTTTTATTACCTCAAATATCACTCGAAATTTTCAAAAGTCTTTTAGTCGATTCTCATCAACCTTTTCCAACTTGTAACCTCCGAAATATGAATATTTTGTTTGCCAAAATTTTACACACCTTATTTTACTGTGCTATCCTCTCAAGGCTTTATAAAAATAAATTTATTCTGTTTGTCATTGATACAAATTTTTGAAATCGTACCCGTTATATAAAACAAAGTAAATGATTACTTTTGACAAATACATATGAAACTTTACTTTCACTTTTACAAATCAAACCTTTCATTTAAAAGATATTATACTTTGAACGGTACGTGTTGTACATAACCCTAATTCACTAAGAACTTCGTTTCTTCTCTTACATTGTCACCATAAACAATTTCTATAAAACTTTCGTTACTTATTATATAAAACTTTTCGTGTTATTCGTATCCAAGTCATCATAAAGGCTTTATAACCGTCGAAATCGAGAGATTCGTGTGTATGTGATAAAGGCACTGACTATCACGTCATGCAAGGCCTTCGGGCATCCGCTAACACTCAAACCATTCAAAACTATTGCGTTACCCCATGGATTTATTTCACCACACCTGTTGGAACAATGCTCTTTCTTACATGGCTCTAAGTCCTGACTCATTCCAAGGGATTCTCATTTAGTGGTATCAATACCATCATTATTCCGGCTTTAATACTAGTCATAACATGTTTGGCACTTTGCAAATTCAAGAAGCGATTAACTTCTCATCCCCGTGCTCTATCCTTCGTACCTCACTTGTTAGCAACGGCTTCGCACGTGAATATCTTTGGCCCAAAGACTTGTGTCCTGATAATTACCAAAACTACATGTATGTCATTAGTTTTCATTACCTAGTAACTGGCCACCCGATGATTCAAAGCTTTTCCACTCAATCTTTTCCAACTCGTAACCTTTGAAATACGAAAAACTATGTTTATCAAAATTTTTACACGTTGTTTATTTGTGCGGTCCTCACAAGATTTGCAGACAATGAAAATATTAAAAACTTTTCTGTCCCTTATACGATTTATAAAATCATATATGTATAAATTATACTTACTTATTTTGATACTAAGTTATATCTTTAAATTATTTAAAAACCGCTCCTTTACCGAGTTATTCAACTTAACTCAAATAGTTTTGTGCAAAATGGTACACGTTGTACCTACTTCTAAATTTACTAGGAACTTCGTTCCGTTTATGTTGTCACAACAAACGTTTAAAGGTTTTGTTTTTCAAAACTCCCTTAGTTGATTTTATTAAAGGCTTTCGTATCAGACTACACCATGTGTGGACCACACTTTTTCTCGCCCTCTGTTAAGAGATGAAACTTACTATTAAGATCTTTTGAGAAAAACTCTTGAGCCACTTTGGATGGCAGTCTTATAAAATTTGTTAGAAAATCTTTGAACCCATAAAATGTTCTTTTAAAGCTAGACATGACAAAAACGCAGGCCGATAAATCAGTTTTTTTTAGGTACACCTAGTGGTCACCCTACCGTAGGAAAGGCTCTAGACGGGTTTCTACTCTCAACGTTCCACGGCTAATCACAACACCCTCGTAAACCTCATCTCTATGAATCAGTATGTTGAGACACAAAAAAAAAAAAATCATTTTTGGAGATTCTTTTCACTCGGAGTAAACCATTCGTTAGGACCAAGAGTTCACGTATCCTCTCATCCGCACATCCCCTTAAATACGCGGATAAATTCAGAACGAACCACTTGAAGTGTTCACTCTCATGCCTTTCGTGCGACTTTCTTTCGGAAATGTAATATAAGATACTTTGAGAACCTATGAATCTTGTTACCCCTTGGAAGGGGACTACTTAAAACATCTTCGACACTGATGTAGTTACTCTACACATTCCTTCCTTCATTGGTTGCAACTGTATGTTGCTCTAGTTAACGTTAACCCTAACTTCAACATGTAAATGAAAGGATGAAGTTACATTGCGAACTGTGTTTTCATTTCATCCAAGGATAGGTTCACCTGCAGTATGGTAAACTAGGTGATATCCCTCATTGTTCATTCAGACCATTCTGAAGACACTATGGATAATTATGGCTTGCAAGTCCGATTGATCACTTTTAGCTAAAATTTCAATTCACATATTCAAATGAAACGTTCTTAAATATCAGGTTCCTTATGCCTATGGTCTTCTTCCGAAATCAAGGGGTTAGTAAAATCCGTGGCTAACACTATCCAGACATCAAATCGCGTGGTTGTGATCACCATGCTTTCCGTCCTACCTGTCAGCTTTGTATTACGACATAAGCGCTCGATGTTTTAGATGAGTTTAGAAACATTCATGATGCATTTCACGCATCCAGCTTACTGAAGATGCCTGTAAATCTAAACACACCATCTTTCCTTTTGTGGATATACATTCAGATGACATACTCCTGTTAATCAGAAACGAAAGCAATTTGTTGACCTCTTAGGACAAGAGACTTAATTAATGGCATGTACCTATTCTTACTTTCCTACGCCGAAGTACCTTTCAATTTAAATAACTCACTTCTGAACCACGAGTCTCGCGGAAATTTGATACGCTCCTTCTTATTTAAATGCGGTACCATTGTTGGTCACTCTTAAAATTTCGGGACGAAATTTTCTTTAACAGGTGGCTAATGTAACGACCCTGGATTTTCCAACATTATTTATTAATAATTAATATTATTAATACTTGTGATTAAACGAATGTATGTTATTACATTTACGTGTTGCCATGAATGCCCGTACTTGACTTTAATTGCCCGAAACGTCTTTGGGACACACGAAACTTACACGAATAATATTTTCAAGTATTATTTACATTCATGATTAAGTTTTATTAATCATTTTAATTAACTAAGGTTACTAGTTGATTACTTGGGCCTTTATTAGTGTTATTGGACTTTTACTTATTAACTACTTGAACTTAGGCTTGATTAATGTTAATGGACTCTTGAATGTGGACTTATAAGCCCACCCTACATCTTAATGAACTAACTAGCCCATTCTCCCATGTAAGTATCACCATAATATGAAACTAGTTAGTTATTTACATGAAGAATCTAGTTACTACACAATCCCCATGCATGCACCCATTTTAACCAACTTTTGAAGCCTTTTCATGCATGTATCTTGTGGATCTTCCTCTTCCCCCTTGGAACCGCAAAACTGTCCCCTTTAGCTAGCATGAGGAGTTCTTTTTTTTTTAAAAACTTGTTACATATTACTTGCATTCTTTCATTTTTACACACACACATACAAACAATACTTCAAACTCTCTCAACTTTCTTTCTTTTTCTTGTAAGTAATAAACTTTTTTTCTTCCTTTCTTGTTCACAAAAACCGTAACATTTCATCTCATCATCATCAATCTTGTTTGTTGTTTACTTGTTCTTATTATGGTTTACTTACTTGTCTTTGTTAGATGTTTACTTACTAGTACAAGGATCAAACTTTCTAGTTTAATTCTTCATTTATCTTATTCATAACAAGAACATACAAGAACCTAACTTACTAGTTATGTTCTACATTTAATTTCTTAAAAGATTGTAAGTTCATGTGTTGATTAAAATCATACTTGAAGCTCATGAAGTAAAACTTAAAGTCTACTTCCTTAAATATCAAAGCTTTGGTTGAATCTTTAAAAGTATGAACAACCATGACTTATTAACTTGTTTATTTAAGTTTATTTCTTCATTTCCTTGCTTATACAATTCGTGATTATAGTGTTTGTTGGTCAAGTGTTACTAGTTAATTTTGATCTCATTTATCTTGAACAAAAGTTAACTTTAAAAGTTCAAGAACATGTAAGTAAGCTTTCTTTAATTATAACTTGGTACACTTATGTTGGATCTAGACTTTTGGGTCTAGGATCTTCAAGATCTAACTAAGAACTATGTTCTACAACTTAAGATCTTGATTTTATAAGTTTACTTCAAGTTGTAACTTAATGTTAGTTTTAAAGTTCATGTATGTGTTGGATCTAAGACTTTGATGTAACTTTGGTTCATCAAACTTCATACAACTCTTAAGTGAGTTGTGCTACATGTCTTAGACCTACACTTGTGTCATATTAGTCAAAACTTGGTTAATATTACTTTTATAGTTCATGTATGTGGTAAATCTAAGACTTTGATGTAACTTTGGTTCATCAAAACACTTGCAACACTTAAGTGAGTTGTGCTTCATGTCTTAGACTTGTACTTGGGTTATGATGGTCAAACCTTGGTGAAAATGATGCAAACACATCAATGAGTTGTACACTTGAAGCTATATGCATCAAGGATGAGGACCATGATAAGCATCGAGCACCAAGAACCTCCGGAACCTACTGACCCTACTGTTTTACTTTTTTTGTCTGACCCGTACGACTTGGGCTACTGTAATTATGATTTTCAAATATATCTGTTCGAGTAGATAACTTTTCATATAGGACTCGTCTTAATCCGAGTTACGGTTTGGGATTTATGGGCCTCCGATCGTCACTATGTCCATTTAACGTTGTGCTGAAAATTCTGACCTACTCGCACTTAGACCGTCGCCACGGTCAAACGAAGACGAGTTTACTTCTGTAATTTTTACCACAACTAAAGGACTCATATACAGAGCCATTTCCACTGGTCTCACCTTATTTCAGTAGGTATAGAAGCCGTGGTGACTGACCGAACTCAGCCTTTGTTTTAAACTCTTTTCATGAACGAAACCTACTTTACACCTTTTGTTTGATGATGAATGATGATGACCCTTAAGACCTTATTTACATACATTTAAACCTATTGGGACAATTTACTGACTTAGTACTATTTGACTTCGGTTGAGGACTTTCCGGACCTACACACTTGCTTATTTCTCGAGTCATACTTTACCGCTACTTTATCATTGTGAGTTATAGCATTTCCTTTTTACTTTAACTTATTTTGGGAACTGAGAATACATGCGGATTTTATGTTTTACATACTAGGCACGAGTACTTAAACTTTATATATGTGTGGGTTATATAACGGCAGAAGCATTCCCTTTAGCTCGGTAACGTTTAGTCATTGGTTTTTGAACCGGTGAACGCGAATCTTAGATATGGATCCATAGGGTTTGACATCTCCACTCGGGCTAGTAGCGCTAGCATTTAACGGGTGTTTAATACTTCGTAAACATACGCACTTGCCAAGTGTACTTTCAGGGGGTATAAACGTTAAGTTAGTTACCAAGTGCCCACGGTTGAGCATATACTTAAACATACTGAAATCTCGTGGCCTACGTTACATTACTGTTATACTTAAACTATAGCTCACCAACCTTTGTGTTAATGTTTTTAAGCATGTTTTTCTCAGGTGCTTAAGGTTGCTTCCGCTGTTGTACTAGTCTTGCTGTAGACACCCGCTGCTCTAGAGTTGTCACTGCATGAACTACTTTATCTTGCATTCAAACTTTAGTACTTTTGAACTATGATTTGTAACGACCATTTGGGGTCACATACACTTATTAAATGCTTCGGTTCATAGGAGCATACTTTTTATGTAAAACATTTGACGTTAGTTATGACGTCACCTTTTATTTAAGAATGCAAACTCTTTTCGAAATCGCATATAGTACTTAACCTTGTAATGATCATGTTGTTGATGGTCCGTACATGTTGATTTAGTACGGGGCATCACAGTATACCCCATGGATTCAGCCGAAAAAGGGAGTGGGGTGGGTCCCACTTGGCATATCTCACTTAAATATTGATGTACTTATGGCCCGAAAGCCCGAACGAATCCCGAAACGCGAAAACACGCTTACGCGATTAAAAATCCGGAGAGATAACAAACGCGCGACGAAAAATAAATATAAATACTATATATAATTATATTATCTTAAAATATCATATTTAAAATAATTCGGATTTAAATATTCCAAAAACGCGACCGTTGGTTTGAAAACCGAAAAGATTCGCCGGATAGAAATCCGCGACACGTAGAAACGTATAATTCAAAATATGAATACAAATATTCACATAACACATAATCATTAATATATTATTATTAATATAATAATATAGGTCATAGATGTGAAGACCCGTCCTAATCCATCCGGACGAAGTCCACATCGATTATAAACGATTCATAACAGTTAATTACATCGCTAGGTACTTGACCTCTATATGATACATTTTACAAACATTACATTCGTTTTTAAAAGACAAACATCGAAAGTTGACAAGCATGAATCACATTTCATAATATATCAGACTATCAACGAATTAATAATAATCTTGATGAATTCAACGACTCGAATGCAACGTCTTTTGAAATATGCTATGAATGACTCCAAGTAATATCTTTAAAATGAGCAAATGCACAGCGGAAGATTTCTTTCATACCTGAGAATAAACATGCTTTAAAGTGTCAACCAAAAGGTTGGTGAGTTCATTAGTTTAACATAAATAATCATTTCATAATTTTAATAGACCACAAGATTTCATACTTTCATTTCTCATAATCATACGTCCCATGCATAGAGACAAAAATATCATTCATATGGATTGAACACCTGGTAACCGACATTCACAATATGTATATAAGAATATCCCCATCATTCTGGGATCCTCCATCGGACATGATATAAATTTCGAAGTACTAAAGCATCCGGTACTTTGGATGGGGCTTGTTGGGCCCGATAGATCTATCTTTAGAGTCCGCGTCAATTAGGGTGTCTGTTCCCTAATTCTTAGATTACCAGACTTAATAAAAAGGGGCATATTCGACTTCGATAATTCAACCATAGAATGTAGTTTCGATTTCTTGTGTCTATAACGTAAAACATTTATAAAAGCAGCGCATGTATTCTCAGTCCCAAAAATATATATATATAAAAAGGGAGTAATGAAACTCACCTAATGTATTTTGTAGTAAAAATACATATGACAATATTGAACAAATGCAGGGTTGGCCTCGGATTCACGAACCTATATCATTCATATATGTATTAAAACGTATACTGGAAATCTCATAATTTCATTTATTAATATATGTTATTTATGTAATTGTAATTATAATATTCATACTAAATTTCATTTAAAATCATATATTTTTATTGTATCTTAAATTATGTGTTATATATGTTTGTTTTGTATATATATATATATATAAAAAATGATTGTTGTAGTTATATCAGTATTTATATATATTTAGTATTATATTAATATACCTAACTTTGTCATATGTAGTCATATGTATAATGATAACATGTTTTTCATATAGTTATTTGGAATATCAATATATTTATAGTATATATAATAAATGTGTTTTTTGTGTACAAAATATTTATTTGTTAAATTGATAATGTTGATATTCAAGTTTTACTAATGATCATAATAATAACTTTATTAATAATGAAAATATTAATAATAATAATGATTTTGTTAATAATGATACTTATGTTAATAATATTCATAATAATCTTAATAATTATAATAATGTCATTAATACAAATATTAATTAAAATAATAATGATAATGTTAATAAAACCACCTATATTAATACTAATACTAAAAATCATAAAATTATCCTAATACTAATATTAATGGGAATTATATCATTTTCATACTAATAATGATAATAATAATCATAATCTTAATGATAAAAATAATATAATTGTATTTATTATTTATGCTAATAATTAACGGTAACTAATACATATTAGTAACACTAACAATTATAACAACTATAATACTTAGTAATAATACCAAAAATTAATAATAACAATAATAATAATAACATTAATAATAACAATTAAAATAATAATAATAACATTAATAATAATGATAACAATAGCAATAATAATAGTATTTATAACAATATTAATAGATATATAAAAACAATAAGAAGTATACCCTTGTTATGGAGTTTTTACAAAAAGAGTGCTCTAGCCCGGGATCGAACCCGAGACCTCTCGTAAACCCGAAACACCTCACACCAGTTGGGCTGTTACCCAGTTCCTGAATATTTATACAACCGATTAATATATATCCCGTATTTTATTTAATTCCTTTTCTTCTTCTTCGTTTATAAAAAAATGCCCGAAATCAAAAATCAATACGTTTAATTATTTGATCGGTTTTTGGACTTCAATAAACAACAGATACTACCTGTTTAAAATGATTTAGGATCAACAGATCACCAAAAAAAAAAAATAACTTTCGCTGTAACAGGAGCATAAAAACCCGATATGAACTCAGTTTCAATTTCGAAATTCAAGTATGTTTTATGCAAATGTTAAAACATGAAAACGGTGCTAATTGATTCCTAGAAACTTTCTCCGTGTTCAATTAATCGCAAAACATCAAAACAGTTTCGAATTTAATGAAGAACAGGTTATTTAACTTTTTAAAAAAATAGTTTGACTCTAAAATTAAGAATCAATACGATGAATTGAGACCTGAGCTTTTCCAGATAGTTTTAATAAAATATTCCTAACCATCCTACATTTACAGATTTTAAAAATTGTTTTGAAATTGAGCTTTTAAAAAAAATACTTACAGAGCATAACCCGTGTTTTCTGTTTGAATTCCCAAAATTTCAGTGAGATAATTTATACAGAGTGTTTGTTGTTGATTTATGAATGTACTGTGATAGGAAGCAGAGTCAATCGAGTTCTTATATGAGGAAAAATGGGTCGATCAGAAATTTATATCAGATATTGTAAAAAAAATATAAATAAATAAATAAGATAAAATAAAAAAAAAGTGACAACGATTGATAACAAATTCTTGTTTGTTTTCTGAATTGAATTCGACACAACAGAGACAGGAATAAAGATTGATTGTAATGGGAAACTGAATTTGGTTTTATTCCAATTATATATATATATATATATATATATATATATATATATATATATATATATATAGCATTAATATCAATAATTATTATATACAAATATATTAATAATAATAATAATAATAATAATAATAATAATAATACTCTTATTATTAATAATAATAGTGAAAATAACAATACTGATATTAAAAATTTAATGGTGATGTTAATAAGTTCTATTATAATAATAATAATAAGTTTAATAACAAATAATAATAATGATAACTATATTATTAATAATAATGATTCTTAATCATAATATTTATTAATGATACTAATAATAACAAATTACATGTTTCAATTTTTATATTTATATATTATAATAGTATTAATAATACAAACAATATTAATAATAATAATGAGAGTAATAATAACGCAATAGCTGTATTTTTAATTTGTAATTACATTTAGTATTTTAACCTTACATATTATTAATTACATAATACTTATGTTATATAATTACATAGAAATACATATTTGAATATTTGAATATTTATATATTTTACTTATATAGAAGTTATATATATTCATGGCAACTTAACTATTCTATATTTTATTTTATGATTTTAATTCCAATGATTAAAATATGCTTTGTTAATTTTTAAAATATTATGTACATACTTATATTTATATTCGTTTTAATGGTAGCTTAATCATTTTATTTATTATTTTACATTCTTAATTTCAATTGATTAAAGTGTATCTTATTAATTCAAATTATTATATATATATACTTTCATTTATATGTATGTATGTATATATATATATATCTAAACAATCATTTACACACAAACTATTCGTGAATCGTCAGGCATGGTCAAAGGTCTAATGAATTCATAAAACAGTTCAAAGATTTTGAAACTCAGTTTAATAGGCTTTGCTTATTGTGTCGAGATTATATAAGATTAAGTTTAAATTTGGTCGGAAATTCCCGGGTCATCACAATAGAAATGACGTAGCACAATTAACAGTTAACGGTCGTTAAATAATTAACTAAAAAGATAACGGAAAAAGTGGGGTCGTGACACAATGACTTTCTTTCGTTGCATCAATACACACCCAAAACCATGTTTTGATGCATCGAAATATATAACAAAATCATCATTGCCTTCAAGAAGTGACAAGATAGGAGTGCTGGTTAAATTTTCCTTCAAGATTTGAAACGCGGACTCTTGTTCGGTTGCCCAAATGAATTTCTTTCCCTTGTGAGTTAATGCGGTTAGAGGACGAGCAACCAAAGAGAAGTCCTTGATGAATCTATGATAGTATCCGGCGAGACCCAAGAATTGTTGAATGTGAGTAGGAGTAGTAGGGGTTTCCCAATTGCTAATGGCTTCGATTTGTGCGGGATCGAACTTAATGCCTTGGTCGCTTACGACATGACCGAGAAATTGAACTTCCTTCAACCAAAATTCACACTTGGAGAATTTGGCATAGAGTCGTTCTTGTCTCAAGAGTTCGAGCACAAGTCGAAGGTGTTGTTCGTGCTCTTCTTCGCTTTTAGAATAGACCAAGATATCATCGATGAATACAATAACGAACTTGTTAAGATACGGTTTGCACACGCGTTTCATAAGATCCATGAACACCGCAGGTGCATTAGTTAGACCAAATGGCATTACAAGAAATTCGTAACTACCATAGCGAGTCCGAAAAGCGATTTTGAAGACATATTCCCCCTTAACCCTTAGTTGATGATGATGATAACCCGAGCGGAGATCGATTTTTGAATATACACAAGACGTTTGTAGTTGATCAAAGTGGTCATAGATGCGCGGAAGAGGATATCGATTCTTAATCGTCAATTTGTTTAGTTCACGATAATCGAAGCACATTTGTAGGGATCCTTCTTTATTCTTAACGAATAAAATTGGAGCGCCCCATGGTGAATGGCTAGGTTGGATAAAACCACGGTCAAGTAGTTCTTGAATTTGACTTTGCAATTCTTGCATTTCGGATGGAGCGAGTCTATACAGTGCACGTGCAACGGGTGCGGCTCCCGGAATAAGATCGATTTGGAATTCAACCGGTCGATGAGGTGGAAGACCCGGCAGTTCGTTGGAAAAACATCAGAAAAGTCACTAACAATTGGCACAACTTTCTTAACATGGGCTAGAATCGCGAAACAACCTTTACGAAGGTATTTTTCAAATTTAATGTGATGCCCCATACAAAACCATCGTGTACGATTCGTCAACAACAGGATCTTTACACGGTTGAATACTACATGATGTTTGAAAACCAGTTTTCATTCATAAATACATAGTGTTTACAAAAGATAACGTGACACAGAAGTCATTACAAAGCCATTATTCAAATAACATAAGTTGCGAATGCAAAATAAAAGTTTCATGATTGAGACATCTCTAAGTTATGCAGCGGTTATCTAACACAGCAGGTCCTTAACAGCAAGTCTAAACAGCATGACAGCAAGTCTAACAGCAGAAGCAACAAACCTCTAAGCACCTGAGAAAACATGCTTAAAAACGTCAACAATAATGTTGGTGAGCTATAGTTTAAGTTGTAACAGTGATATAAGATTGACCACGAGATTTCAATGTTTCAAAATAGTATGAAAAGCATATGCATAACCGTGGGCACATGGTAACTAAACTTAACGTAAATATAAATATCACCTCCTAAAAGTACACCTGGCAAGTGCGTATGTCCTCGAAGTATTAAACACCCATTAAATGCTAGCGCGACTAGCCCGAGTGGGGATGTCAAACCCTATGGATCCATATCTAATATTCGCGTCTACCGGTTCAAAAACCAATAGTTAAACGTTACCGTGCTAAGGGGAATCTTTATGCCGTTGTATAGCCCACACATATGTAAATTTTAAGTACTCGTGTCAAGTAAGTAAAACATAAAAAGCGCATGTATTCTCAGTCCCAAAAATAGTATAAGTAAAAAGGGATGCTATAACTCACAGTGATAAAAGCGGTAAAGTCGGTAATGAAAGTGTGCAAGTAGTAAGTCGGTCCGAAAGGTCGTCAACCTAAATCAAAGGTTACTAGGTCAGTAGGTTGTCCTTATAAGTTCTAATAGTGCATAAAATAAGTTTAAGTGTCATCATCATCATTCATCATCATAAAAGCTAAGTAAGTTTGACAAGAATAGAGATCGAAACAATAGGCTGACTTCGGTTAGCTGTTATGACCTCTACGTAAATCGAAAAGATGCGTAATCAGTGGCTATAGTTCCGTATGTGAGTCCCCTAGTTGATGACCAATTTCCAGAACCAAACTCGTCTTCTTTTGACCGTGGCGATGGTTTAAGTGCGAGTAGGTCAGAAATTTCAGAACAAAGTTAATAGGGTGTAATGACTTTCGGAAGGCCATAAATCCTAAACCGTAACTTGGATTAAGACGAGGTCTAAACGGAAAATCATCTACTCGAACCAAACTAACTGAAAATCAACTTTCCAGTAGCCCAGGTTACAGATCAGATCCCGAAAAATAGTGAACAAGTGCTCCGGTGGGGTTCTTGGTGCTTGATGCTCATCACGGTTCTCATCCTTGATGCTTGTAGCTTCAAGTGTACAACTCGTTGATGGTTTAGCATCACTTTTGACCAAGATTCTACCATCAATACAAAATATGTTAAGACCAAGTAATAACACAACTCATTTAAGAGTCTTAGATGGATGATGAACCAATGTTACATCATATCCTTAGTCTTAACACAAATACAAGTCCTATTTACAAACAAAGTTACAAATTTTACATCAATCAAACAAGTATGAACATAATCTAAGTCAAATGAGGTGATGGAACCCTAAGCTAGAGAGCTTGGATCCCTTTCACACAAGTTTTAAGGTCACAAAGCTAGAAAGCTTGAACCTTTAGTGTTCTTGAAGATCTTGAAGCATAAATCTTAGATCTTTAAGTTATATGAAGAGCATAAACACAAGTTTCGATCTTTATAACAAAATAATGAGATCACAAGTTATAAAACTTAGATCCTACAAAAGATATGAAGATCCAAGCTAGAAAGTTTGCATCTTGATTGTTCTTGAAGATCTTGAAGCATAAAGCTTGGATCTTTAAGTTACATGAAGATTACAAACACAAGTTTGAATCTTTATAACAAAATAGCAAGATTAAAGTAAGAAAATATAGATCTACAAAGTGGGTGAAGATTCAAAGCTAGAAAGCTTGAATCTTCCATGTTCTTGAAGGATGCATGCTTGAATCTACAAGATGTAATCAAGATCAAAGCTAAAAAGCTTGATCCTCCATGGATGATAATGAACACGAAAAAGAAAGGAGAAGAAGAAGAAGAAAAATCAAAATACTTACACTTTTAGAGAGAGAAAGAACTAGAGAGAATTAGAGAGTGAGTGTGTGTGAAATATAAATAAGAGCAAGTGTAAAATGAGATGAATAAGGTTAGTATTTATAGGGAAATGAGGGAGGGAATGGTGGTGGTGGCCGAAAATTTGAGGGGGGATAAGGGGGGACAAAAAGTTGCTTTTTGGTTAATGGTTGTCTAAAGTTGGTGCTTATGTTAGGATCACATGCAACATTAAGGATAATACTTGACATAAATGCTAGCATGTTCCCTCTAATAAATGGGCATTTGTCTTACTTATTATTGGGTCACTAGTAATTAATAAGTGGGCTAAATAAATGGGCTACTAGCTAGAGTAGGGTGGGCTTAAGTCCAACAAGACTAACTAGTAAGCATAATTAGATTACTACGCATAATTAAGCATCTATAAACCCAAGTAATTATTATTATAAGATAATAATTAAGATTCCGTAGTCATAATATTCCGATTACGACAAAAGTTAAACGTGCGAGCAGTTCGCGGTTTAATCGAAACGTTAAGTGACACTAACGGTCATAAAGCATCCGGTGATCAAGTTAAGTATCCTACGTACTCTAAGGCATGTTTTAATATATAAATGAAAGTAAACCACATATATAAAGGTTCCAGAGTATAAAGTAGCACAGTACGCACAAATACACAGTTTTGCAAAAACACAAAGCACAAAAGCAAGTCGAAAAAGTCGGGTCGTTACATTACCCACATGTTAATGGAAATTTCGTCCCAAAATTTAAGGTGAGGCAGGTGTTGAAGTCGGGAAGAGGTGAGGATACTTCTGCATCATTTGATCCACTCGTTCCCAAGTAAACTCAGGTCCTCGTTTAGCATTCCATCGAACTCGGACGATCGGAATCTTGTTGCGTTTCAAAGTTTTGACCTCACGGTCCATAATTTTGACAGGCTCTTCCACGAAGTGGAGTTTGTCATCAATCGTAAATTCCTCCAAGGGTATGATAAGTTCCGGTGGAGTAAGACACTTCTTTAAATTTGATACGTGGAAGGTGGGATGAACTGCACTCAATTGAGTTGAAAGATCCAAACGGTAAGCAACGGGTCCAACACGCTCCAAGATTTCGAAAGGACCAATGTATCGCGGGTTTAACTTTCCGCGCCTTCCAAATCAGATCACACCTTTCCAAGGTGCGACTTTCAACATCACACGGTCACCCACGTTAAATTCGAAGTCCTTACGTTTAAGATCAGCATAACTCTTTTGGCGATCACGGGCCGTCTTAAGTCTCGCTTGAATCTGGGCAATCTTCTCCGTCGTTTCATGGACTATCTCGGGTCCGGTGATTTGTACTTCGCCTAACTCGGCCCAACAAATAGGAGAACGGCACTTGCGGCCATACAACGCTTCAAAAGGTGCGGCATTAATACTCGAGTGATAACTGTTGTTGTAAGAGAATTCGGCTAACGAAAAATGCCTTTCCCAAGACTTTCCGAAGTTAATAACACAGGCACGCAACATGTCCTCTAAAGTCTGAATCGTTCGTTCGCTCTGACCGTCAGTCTGCGGGTGATATGCAGTGCTCATGTAGAGACGAGTTCCTAAGGCTTCTTGTAAAGAACGCCAGAATCTGGAAGTAAAATGGGGATCGCGATCTGAGATAATTGATAGGGGTACACCATGACGAGACACAACTTCTTTGATGTACAGTTGAGCAAGCCTCTCCATCGTATCAGTTTCCTTCATAGCTAGGAAATGAGCAGATTTGGTAAGTCGGTCAACGATAACCCAGATGGTATCATAACCTCCTACCGTCTTCGGTAGCTTCGTGATGAAGTCCATCGTAATTGCTTCCCATTTCCATTGTGGGATTTTCAGTTATTGAAGTAATCCAGATGGCCTCTGATATTCAGCCTTAACCTTCGAACAAGTCAAACAACTCCCAACATAAGTTGCAACATCCTTCTTAAGATTTGGCCACCAATACCGTTCCTTAAGATCATGGTACATTTTACCGGCTCCCGGATGAATCGAATATCTCGACTTGTGGGCTTCATCAAGTATAAGGCTTCGTAAATCTCCATAACGAGGTACCCAAATTCTTCCGGCATAACATCGGAGTCCAGACTCCTTGACCTCAAATCGTGAAACGAGGATGTTCAAGTGTTCCTGAGAAATATTCTCCTCTTTGAGAGCCTCTTCTTGGGCTACTCAGATCTGGCTGTTAAGGTTCGAATGAATGGTGATATTCAAGGCACGAACGCGAAGAGGTACCATTCTCTCCTTTCGACTCAGAGCGTCAGCTACAACATTGGCTTTGCCAGGATGGTAACGGAGTTCACAATCATAGTCGTTCAGTGTCTCGATCCATTGACGTTGTCTCATATTCAGCTGCTTCTCATCAAAGATGTGCTGGAGGCTTTTGTGATCGATGAATATGGTACTCTTTGTCCCATAAAGATAGTGTCACCACAACTTCAAAGTGAAGACAACGGCTCCAAGTTCGAGATCATGGGTAGTGTAGTTTTGCTCGTGTATCTTCTATTGACGAGAAGCATAAGCAATGACCTTCGTTCTTTGCATCAATACGCAACCAAAACCATTTTTCGAAGCATCGCAGTACACAACGAAGTCTTCACTGCCTTCAGGAAGCGACAAGATAGGTGCGGTCGTTAACTTCTGCTTCAGGGTTTGAAATGCTGATTCTTATTCGTTCTCCCAAACGAACTTCTTCCCTTTGTGAGTCAGTGCGGTCAAAGGACGCGCAATCAACGAAAAACCTTTAATAAATCTCCGATAATAATCGGCAAGGCCTAGAAATTGGCGGATGTGAGTTGGAGTAGAGGGTGTCTCCCACTTGCTGATAGCCTCGATCTTTGCGGGATCAACTTTGATACCTTGATTACTCACAATATGACCCAGAAATTGGAATTCCTTCAACCAAAATTCACACTTGGAGAATTTGGCATAAAGTTGCTCTTGTCTCAAGAGTTCAAGCAATAGTCAGAGATGATGCTCATGTTCTTCTTCGCTCTTGGAGTAGATGAGGATATCATCTATGAAGATGATAACGAACTTATCCAGGTATAGCTTGCACACACCATTCATGAGGTCCGTGAATACAGTGGGTGTGTTGGTTAAACCGAAAGGCATCACGAGAAACTCATAATGACCATAGCGGGTTCTGAACACAGTCTTCATCACATCACTCTCCTTCACCCTCAACTGGTGATAACCGGATCACAAATCGATCTTGGAGTAAATGCTTAATCCTTGCAGTTGGTCAAAAAGATCATCAATTCGGGGAAGAGGATATCAGTTCTTGATCGACAATTTGTTGAGTTCGCTGTAGTCGATACACATGCGGAAGGATCCGTCCTCCTTCTTCATGAATAAAACAGGTGCGCCCCATGGCGAAGAGCTTGGTTGGATAAACCCTCGATCGAGCAATTCCTGCAGTTGACTCTGCAACTCTTGCAGTTCGGAAGGTGCTAGTCGATAAGGTGCACGAGCTACGGGTGCAGCTCCTGGCACTAGATCGATCTGGAACTCTACGGCTCTCGGTGGTGGTAATCCAGGCAGTTCTTCCCCAAAGATGTCGGGGAATTCATTCACGATTCGTACATTATTCACGCTCTTCTCTTCTGTTTCTAAAGCCTTCACGTGTGCTAAAACAGCAAGACGTCCTTTCTTCATGATCTTCTGTGCTTTCAAACAACTAATGAGGTTCAGCTTTGAACTACATCTCTCTCCATAAATAACCAGTGGCTCACCATCTCCTTGTGGTATACGAAGAGCTTTATCTCCACAGATAACATCGGCTCTCACTTTGGTCAACCAGTCCATGCCGACAATCACATCAAAGCTTCCCAATTTGATGGGTATCAAGTCAATTGCGAAATCCACACCAGCTATGCTGATAATAGCACCTCGGCCAATTTGGTCGACTTTCTCAAGTTTCCCATTGGCTACCTCAACTAGCATACTCTCCTCTAAAGGCACTAACGACCAATCTATCTTAGAGCAAAAGTGTCTACAAACATAGCTCCTATCGGCACCAGTATCAAATAGGACAGAAGCTAATAGATTGTTGATATTGAATATACCTGTAACCAAGTCGGGGTTCTCACGGGCATCCCTTGCGTTTACATTGAAAGCTCTTCCACGCGAGGGTCCGCCGTCCTTTCGCTTGTTGGGACACTCATTACTGAAGTGGCCCTGTTGTCCACACTCATAACACTTTCTTGGTCCATTGGGGTTGGTCCTTACAGCTGGGATGGGAATCTTGCAGTCCTTCCCAATATGCCCGGTCCTTTTTCACTTTTCACAGACCACATTACAGTACCCGGTATGGTACTTGTAGTACCTCTTGCACTGCGGTAGAGTACCCTTGTAGTTGGGGTTCGAGCTAGGGGTCGGGTTGGGATTCCTTCCGTCGTTATGCCTCTTAGCGGGGGTTTGATCATAGACTCTCCCCTTGTTGTTTTCCCACTTACGCTTCTCACCACTGGCTCCCGATTCGGATTTTGCCTTTTCCGATTCCTTGCTGATAATTTGGTTCATAAGGGTTTGCGCCATGCGCATAGCTGCCGGGACGTTGGGTGGGTTAGAAGAGGTGGCATTTCCTTGAATGGACTTGGGAAGTCCCTACAAGTATCGCTCCATTCTCTTAAATTCCGGGGTAACCATCGTGGGACACATCAGCGCTAATTCTAGATACCTACGGTTGTAACCATCAAGATCGTTTCCCACAACCTTCAACTTCCAGAACTCAGCCTCCATTTTTAGTATCTCTTCTCTGGGCAGTACTCTTCGATCAGGGCTCCCTTAAATTGTGAGAACCCGGAAATTTCCGACCAAATTTAAACTTTAATCTTTATATATTCCTGACACGATAAGTAAAGTTTGTTAAGTTGAATCTCTAGAATTTTAAACGGTGTTTATACATTCATTTAACCTCGACCAAGTTCCAATGATTCACGAACCATTAAATGAATATACATGATTATGTATGTATATGTGTATATATTATAACTTGAAAACATTAACAAAGTATTAGACGTATAATACTTTACATAAACGTAATTGTTTCAAAATATATATTCAAATAGTTATCGATGGGATTAGAAGATGTTATCAAATAATTGACTTAACAGATACATTGAATTAGGATTACGAGTCTCTGTTAAGAGGTCCACTTTGATTTAGAAAACCTTTCCTTTTTAACGATATCCGGAATATTTGATAAAAGTGATTTACAAAAGTGTCATTAATGAGAGTTAGTCAAAAGTTAGTAATCATTTCCGTTTAAATTTCAAAAATATACTTTACTTGATTAACTCGTGTCCCTAGATAAAGCAACCCTTTAGTTTACATATTAAAAACATTATTTGGTAAAATAACTACTATTATTTAAAACGAGTTAAATTATATAAAACGAACTTTGAAATGTAATTGGTTTTGAAAGACTAAATATTAAATCATTAGATAAATATTTCAAACATATATACAAATTTACAATTCTAAATAAAAAATATATATATATTTTAACTTAGTCATAAAACGTCCTGATTTAAAATAATATATTTCAATAAACAATGAGTCACTGATTTATAGAAGCAAATGACCACAACGCTCAATTTTATAAATTACATTTTTTATAAGGTAAATTATTGATGAGTAAATCAAATTATTAATAAGGGTACACGTCACGTAACGTAAAAGGCTAGTTTTCTAAACGTACGAAAGTGCGCTCGAAAAACCAAAAGTGGTACATGAGTCGAGTGACAACGTATGAGTCATCGGAACAAGAATTACAATTTAACTATGCACGTAAATATAATATAATATATAATTAATTATATAAATTAAATATATTATATTAAATATTATATAATTTAACCACTTCCATGTAACAACCCAACCCGTTAACCATCCGAAAATGTGCCATAATTTTTTTTTTCTGGAACTGCCCATCTGGAAGGCGTCCAAAAGCTTGGACGGCGTCCAGCACTTAAGACCTGGACGGCGTCCAGCATATCTGGACGGCGTCCAGATTGCCTGTCAGATTCTAATCAGTTTAACGATTTACACACGGGTGAAAAACCCGCTTCCCGACACTTTTAAACCAAAACACTTTCACAACATATTACAATAAGTTAAACTAAGAGTTTTTCATAATAAAAACCGAGTTTTACGAAACCAGGCCCACATCGACCCAATTTAATACCATTGACCATTTCGCCCCAATTAGTTTACAAAACATAAACCGAGCATGGGATTGGGGACACGCTACCCAATCCTAATCAAATCCAAAAGCAAGTCTTCTAAAGCAAACTACGCAAGTCCACTAGTCCCCGCGCTTACCCGAGCCACCGCATCCATGCAATCTATAAAAATGTAAACAACGAGAGGGTAAGCTAACGGTTAGTGAGTGATAATATACTACATACATATATATGCATAAAATGGACACGCCACACAAATATCCAAATACCGCATACCGGAGCATCCAAGCATAAAGGCAAGCTAGTCTAAGCATACCGTAAGATCACTAAGCAACGAGCTAAAGATACATCAACAAAATATAAGTTCACCAACAATGATGTGAACAATGCCAATAACCTACACCCGGAGGGTTAGCTACATCACGACAATACAAAATTATATGTATACAATATATATATCTCGAATAACATAATTGCTTACAACACAATAACCATGGTTAACCAAATCTTCGCAAGGGAATGACTTCGCGAAACAAGTCATCGATGTTCATAACAACCATTAGTGCACTTAACACTTCCTACACTAACCCCACGGGTGGCATCTTAACACTTCGATACTTTACCCCGGGTGGCGTCTTAACACGTCGACACTTCACCCCGAGTGGTGTCTTAACACTTCGACACTTCACTCTTCGTTTTACTTGAGGTGGCATCTTAACACGTCGATACTTCACCTCGAGTGGCGCCTTAACACATCGGCACTTCACCTGTTATTCTCTTGGAGTGGCATCTTAGCACATCGATACTTCACCCCGGGTGGTGTCTTAACACATCGACACTTCACCCCGTCACATTACTTTGAGTGGTGTCTTAGCACATCGACACTTCACTCATCACGTGAAATGTGGTGTCTTAGCACATCGACACTTCACATCTCACGCTACAACAAATAAATACATTATATACCTACGCATATAATTATTCCACTCACTATGTTAACCCTTCGTCATTGGGGTTATATAAGTCCACATTACACGCCCATGTGATAACATAAACACAAAGTGTGCACCTCGTCCAAGGTGGTCAACCAAAATGCACAACCGTGCCAATTGGACCTATACACAAGTCCATCAATCCACCTATGTGTGAAGTGAGCTCTATAACCGAGAACCACTTCACCCGACCCGCACCCATCATACACATACATATGCATATAGGATATTAACACTCACCTTGTCGCCTTGATGAATGCTTCCAAAATAATCCGCAACTCGTCGAAGGAATGTACCTATTCCATTATCATAAATACCACAACACAATTAGGATGGATTTACAAACCAACCCACTTCGACACTTAGTGCAATTTCGACCCAATTGCACTTCCAAGCACAAACCGTGCCCAAACTAACCAATAATCACTAACACAAGTGATAATGGTCCTAACACACCGATTAAACCCGAACACAAGTGTTAAACACTTGTCTTACCCAATTTGATACCAAAACCCTAATTTTGACCCATTTCAAAATTAGTTAACCAAACACACCCAAAAGTTTTCCAACACTTCCAATATCACTAAACCTAGTGATTAAACTCATTATCAAACCCTAATCACAGCCAAATCGTCAACCAACCCAAAACCCGCCAAGTGACAAGATTAACAAGTCACCATGAACCTACTTCATCATCTAAAAGGGTTTCACAACAATCTAGCTCAAAACCCTAACTTGAACATCAAATCTAACAAATGAAATTCGGAGTTTGAGCTTACCAATACCACCACAACGTAGCTAGGAGCGAGATGAACAACTTTAGAACCCGAGCTTTTGCGAGAATCCGACTCCTTCTTCTCCAAATCCACCTCTCTCTCTCTAAAACCCTCCTCTCTCTCTAGATAAGGTTGAGAGTGTTTGTGAGGATGAAATATCATCCACAAATGACCAAGGAACCAGCCTTGAAGGCTCCAAACCGGCATCCAAGTGAATTTACCATTTTACCCCTTTTTAATTAATTAAAACAGCTGGCTCGACAGACAGTTTGGACGACGTCCCGAATCTTGGACGGCGTCCTGTCCTTCTGAAAGGACCCGTCCTAATCCATCTGGACGAAGTCACCAACATCTGGTTCCATTGCGATGATCGACTCTAAATCATGTCTTTAAAATGAGCAAATGCACAGCGGAATGTTTCTTTCATACCTGAGAATAAACATGCTTTCAAGTGTCAACCAAAAGGTTGGTGAGTTCATTAGTTTAACATAAATAATCATTTCATAATTCTAATAGACCACAAGATTTCATATTTCCATTTCTCATAAACATACGTCCCATGCATAGAGACAAAAATATCATTCATATGGATTGAACACCTAGTAACCGACATTCACAATATGCATATAAGAATATCCCCATCATTCCGGGATCCTCCTTCGGACATGATATAAATTTCGAAGTACTAAAGCATCCGGTACTTTGGATGGGGCTTGTTGGGCCCGATAGATCTATCTTTAGAGTTCGCGTCAATTAGGGTGTCTGTTCCCTAATTCTTAGATTACCAGACTGTATAAGGGGCATATTCGATTTCGATCATTCAACCATATAATGTAATTTCGATTACTTGTGTCTATTTCGTAAAACAGTTATAAAAACAGCGCATGTATTCTCAGTCCCAAAAATATATATTGCAAAAGCATTTAAAAAGGGAGCAAATGAAACTCACGCATATAAATATTGTAAAACAGTTAATAAAGCATTTGCATGTATTCTCAGCCCAAAAATGTAAAGAGTAAAAAGGGCAAATGAAACTCACGCATATAAATATTGTAAAACAGTTAATAAAGCATTTGCATGTATTCTCAGCCCAAAAATGTAAAGAGTAAAAAGGGCAAATGAAACTCACCATACTGTATTTTGTAGTAAAAATACATATAACATCATTGAGCAAGTGTAGGGTTGGCCTCGTATTCACGAACCTATATTAATTATATATATTTATATGTTGATCAATATTTGTCTAACAATTTAGGTTATGTCATAGTGTACCACAATCCTAATGCTCGAGACTAATATGTAAAAGTCGACAAAAGTCAAATTAACTCAAAATGATTTCCAAAATTTATACATGATTATTATATATTTTAAATATCGTCGTTTTATATTTTTAAATATTTTTAAAAGATTTAATAGAGTAAATAATAAATAAAATTTATATTAAAATTTATATAATAAAATATACTTTTATATATCTTAGATAATAAACTTTATAAAGTTCATTGAATATCATAAACCGTTATGATAGGTTTTATTAAGGTATTTATATCATTTGTATTACAGTTTTGTTTGATAAAATAACATTGATAATAATAATAAGTAAGTTGTATTATTTTGTATTGATAATTATTATTATTCTACTAACAATAATAACAATATTTATATTTACGAAAATGGTATTATAACAATATGATAATTCTTATTACTAATGAAATTCTATATTAATAATGATACTCCTATTAAAATAATGATTTTTGTAAAGATGATATTTTTAATATTAAATATAATAATTTTAATGATAATAGTAGTATAACTTTAACGATAGTAATAATAATAAAATAACAATTTTTAATGATACTACTTCTTATAGATAATGATAATATTAATAATAATAATAATAATTAGATAATAGTTATGATGACGATTATAACGACGATAATAATAATCATTTTTAATAATAATACAAAAATTCATTTGACGATAACTTCTAATCCATCCGTCAAAATCATTCGGTACCTAAAGGAAAAGTTCTTAGTTTTTCGCTAGCTTTCCAACGACATGCATATCTTATATCTTATCTCATCCCTAGTATAACAACCTTTAAGATTCAACATAACCTATTTAGGGGCAATATCAAATATACAAGCATGCATAATTCTATTTTCTCGAGCACTAGTCAGGGATACACTATTGATAAATAAAAGTTAAGTTATGAGTGCTCACGTATCAATATTGAGGTTCAATATTGTAGGAAAGGTACGTAGACGCAACGGAGATGACAAACACTAAATTGACCTTACGGGCATACCCATGAACCATACCCATCACCTCCATAGCCATAACCCATAATTTCCCTAGCTCTATCCTACTCATAAAACTTGTCTTGAAATGACCCGCTCATGACCTCGTCGTAATATTTTATGTTTAATACTAATAATATTTACTCCTAATACTACTAATAATAATCATAGGGTTAATAATAATAATAATAATAATAATATAAATAATAATAATAATAATAAGAGCAGAGGGAGTAATATGCTCGATGTTTATGTGTGTGTGAAAACCGCGTACGAAATTGATTAGATTTATAATGTGGCCATGAACAAGGAAAACAGCTCATACACATTAAAAAAATGTTGCCGACACTCAATCTCTTCATTTTCATTTACGTGAATAATATGAATTAATTAATATATAATATATTAAATCTGTAGAATTAATTAAATATTATATTATATTTACGTTCATGGTAAAAATATAATTTTTACAAAAATGACACGGTCGTGGTCTCGCGACTCATGTACCACTTTCGGTTTTTCGGGCGCACTTTCGTACGTTTAGAAAACTAGCCTTTTACGTTACGCGACGTGTACCTTTATCAAAAATTTAACTTACTCATCAATAAATTACCTTATAAAAAATGTAACTTATAAAATTGAGCGTTGTGGTCATTTACTTTTATAAATTAGTGACTCGTTGTTTATCAAAATATTTTATTTTAAATTAAACGTTTTGTGACATGTACCTTTATTATTAATTAGACTTAAATTAATTAAAAACTAACCCACTCAAAGTGTAACTTAATCTTTTGAGTGTTTTGGTCATTTCATTTTATAAATCGATGTCTCGTTATATAACAAAATATATATTTAATCTTATTAGTTTGAATCAAAACGTTTTAAAAATAAAATATATGTACATTTAAAATTTATAAACTTATACATAAGAAATATGTTTGAAATATTTATCTAATAATATAATATTTCACTTTTCAAAATTAATTATATTTGAAAGACCAAAATATATAACATTAAAATCATGTGAATACTAGATATTGTTATATCACCTAACGGTTATGCTCAAAAACTTAATCTGATATAACTTATTTATGCGCCAACATTTACTTTAATTTCTAAAACGCTCTAGTTAATATATCTAATAGTAAATCGAATCAATGAACAAGGGTTACTATCTTTTACCTAACTAATATATCTAATATACATAATCACATTCTATATACGTTGCAAGTTATCAACCAAGTGTTATGAAATTCAATCCTCCACTAACTTTTGTCTAACTCCCAATAAGTGATACTTTGTTCTTACTTGTAAATCACTTTACCATTTATTCCGAATACCGTTAAAAGTAAGGGTTTCCTAATTCAAAGTGGACCTCATAACAGAGACTCATAATCATAGTTCAATGTATCCGATAATTCAATCATTTGATATTATCTTTTAATCTCGTCGATAAACTTACATCAAACAAATACGTTCGTATAAAGTATTATTCATTCAATATCTTGATAACATTTCCAACTTCATTAAATAGATCTCATAGCTTATATTCATATTAACTAATCCGTTCACTGTTTCATTAATATATTTCAATTTCATAATCACACCTATGAATATGTATATATCTTTATTTACACATAATTGTTCGTGAATCGTTTGGCATGGTCAAAGGGTATTTAATTAAATGAATATAATTTCAAAACTTTCGAGACTCAATCATTACAGATTTGCTTATCGTGTCGGATATATATAAAGGTTAAAGTTTAAATTTGTTCGGAAATCTCCGGGTCATCACAGTACCTACTCGTTAAAAGAAATTTTGTCCCGAAATTTGATAGAGGTTGTCATGGCTAACAGTAAGAGTGTTTTCATGACGTATATGAACTGATAATTAGGGTTTTATCATCATTGATTAATATAGATAAAATGATTTGTTTTTGTGAAGAGCACGAATGAAGCTATCACTTAAGAGTGAAAATGAATAAAAGTAAGTTTGACTTAACCGGTGTCATAGTCAAGATTGATTTCCAGAATTTAAGGAATTTAGAAGAAATCTTCATATTAAGATTTGATTCTTCGGTAATTAAGGAGATTCAGATCTTCTTTGATTAAACACGATAATCTGCTTCGATTGCTCTGTCGAAAATTTTCCTATAAATCCACCCTCTCCATTTCCTTACAACTCACACCTTCTATTCTTTCTTTCTCAATTCCTACTTTAAAGTATTCGTTAATATGCTCCATCCCATCCTGATCCTAGATATCCTCTTAACTTGCATATCTGTCATTCTTCTTTTTAATCTGCCACCAGAAGAATCTATTTACTTCTACTATACTCTTGGGTTTATAGTGTTTCTAGTTCTCCCATGTCTTTACATTGCTATATGCATCGATATATACGGGTTGTAATTTCCGGGTTGTTGTTAGATTTTACACCTTCCCTTATATTTCGATGTCCCTGCTTCTGTTTTCTATAGTCATCGTCATCCATAGTTAATCCTCTCTTCTATTTGCTGCGGTTTATACCCCGAATTTCTATTTCGGAGCTTTATCCTTTCGTTTCTTCTTCTTGCGATTAAATAGCTCTCGTAATGGTCCAGAATTCGTATGTATGGATTTCAGAAGGAATATAGTAATTGTTCTAAGAAGGAAAGGGCAATGGTAAATCCTGATTTGTTAAATTACCAGAATACCCTGAAAAAGACCGAATCATCAAGAAATAGTTCCTTGATATGTTTAGAGATTAAGTAGAATGTAAGAGTCGTGTAAATGGTACATGATGACGGTATATTCTGTGAATCATCACGTCCATTAGAAACTTAGCATGAATTACTGTAATATAATGACGTTGATCAAGTGTCATTATATTATACTAACTCATGCATCAGTTCCCAACACCACTTCAAAACATTTATATTTGAATTTTTCAGAATTTAGAAACTAACACAGTTTCTTTTATGTTGCAGATATTTCGGAGAGATAAATGATCTCAGATAAGGATAGTGGTGAACATATCTCCAGAAATATGGAGAATATGTATAATGGGAGATACGAAGATATCTTATAATATCTAAGGTAAGATGATGATGAAGAATATCTGTCTGTGAAGGTTTAGAATAAGGGGTAACGTGTTTGCTAACGTGTTCAGCAAGACACTGAATCATTTGAATCCTTTGAAGGCAAATTTAGTCCCTGTGATTTGTCCACGGCTTCCTTCATACTTTGCTCAATCCGTTTTCCAGTTCCAAATCTTATCTTTTTCTGAGCTTTACCAACTCACTATCTTTTATCATCAAACTTTTGACCGTTTAAACCATCTACCATTTTTATGTTTCCTCTGCATTTAATGCTATAATATATGAATATCTAGTTATCAATCCGAGGTGGGTTCAGAAGAATCGTGTTTTTAGATGACTAAACGCTGGTGGTAATATGGTGGAATATGAAAGGTTTTCCAGTAATAATGACGAAAGGGCAACGTATCCATCGGGGTTATAATAAGACTAGTCCGACTGAGAAGTCGAAATTGACTTGCTGGAGCTGGGACAAAATTGGCTACTTTGAAAAGAAATCGAAGTGTTGTTTTTGCTAATAAATGCTAAAGAATTCGACGAGGGTACGTGTTAAACTACGACTTTGGTTTCGAGAGCTTTTCAGGTACAAGACTTCGGATAATGTGCGGTTGGATCATCATCTCGATTGTTCAATGTTTGAAGTGTATTCCGGAATTTCGAAGGGTTTCAAATGCAGATTGTCATAGTCAATATCCAAATGATGAAATCGTCCTAAATCCCGAATGATTTTTCATATCCATCTTGTGTGTTACGATTAAAAGTGATGTTCTATCACAGTTTTGAAGTCAAAGTATAACTTTGAAAAAATGTAAAGATCTAAGAGTGATGATTTTTTGTTGTATCTCGAGTTGAATTCTGAAATTCCCAAAATCAGAATATGTAATTAGATTCGAATAAGTATGGTTGTTTTGATTCTTATAGAAGAATGTATATTGGTATAGTTGATGATTGTCGAATCAGAATTGAAGATTGTGACATATTAATTGTGATTTTATATATCTCTCGGGTATTACCTACCCGTTAAAAAATTTCACAATTAATCTTTTGAACAAGAATTCTCATTACAATCTTTATGAAAATATATGTGGGTATATTTTCTTCAGATGTAGTACAGATTCAATGAGTTAATATCATACTAAGCTCATTTGATTTTCGGATTGAATTAGAAATGAATTTTCTCTAAAACATTAGAGATTACATAATCTTTGCGGAGTATTTCACTAATGTAATCAATGCTTCAATATTTATATGTATTTCCTTAGTGAATCATGCTGATGCTCATAGAACTCTTGCTAACTTCGCAAGATACGAATATTGTTTTCCCGTAAATTTCGGGTATATCGAAGATGAAAGTGTATAATCAAACATGTTATTGAATGATACACTTGATTTATTATGAACCGGAGTTCATTAGATTGAAACAGAGATTGTGGTTAACGATGATTAAGTTGTTAATGAAGGATGTACATCATAAGATATTAGTAATATGAATTTGAACGAGTAGTATCTACTCTTTTTCAATTCATACTTAATAGCTTAGTACAAAAAGATTTCTTATAATTCCAGAATTCATATATATAAAATATATAATAATTCTTCAGAAGGAATGAGTTAATACTATATAACATATTCGTTGTTGATTGGTAACGATTTCCACAGTGATTCTTGAACTGATGGGATTTGTGATGTCATAGGTGTTGCTGATTCTGACGATGCTGACGTTAATGACTATACTGGTGATGCTAACGGTACTGTTGCTGCTGACGATACTTCCGGTAATTGCTAGTGATGCTTGTATAACAAATAAATCACGCACCATCCTTGTTAGGGTTTCGATTCTTCCTTGACTCATTTTGGTTCACTCATCTGATTTAAGGTTAGGGTGGAAATAGATAATCTCTAAGACTTTAGAGATTACATAATCTTTGTAGAATATTCCTTCGATGAAGTTATGAATCAATACTTCATCGTTTGTTGTTGTTGGTACTCCTTGGTATCTATGATGTGTGTGATGTTGATATCCGAGGTATAGATTATGATGTTGAGGCGTGTGATGCGAATGTGATTGTTGATGATGGTAATGGTACTGTTGGTGTTAATGATGATGATGTCGTTGATGCCGGTGATGCTGCTGATGTCTAGAGTATTGAGGTTTGCGATGTTGATGTTACTGGCGGTACTGATTATGCTGCTGGTGCTGCTGATGGTGTTTGTAATCCTTGCACCATAAGGTTGGACGGCATCCCGATCTACTGCAAAATCAGAAACAGAAACAGGGTCTTACAACTCTCCCCCACTTAAACATGATCGCGTCCTCGCGATCTGCAACACGTAACCGAACAGACCTCACTTAACGGTCCTCAAACATAGCCCCAATCCGACTTTCCTAAGCAATCCTTCCCAATGAATCGCCTTTAACAACTAAATCGTCACACGCGATTTATCAATTCACAATCCCGAGCACTAAAACCATGCTCATTCCCTAACATCGGGAAAAACTCAACCAAATCTCGAACCGAGATATCAACCCCTTAGTGTACCCTTACCGAGTACAATGCTAAAAGCAACCAAGTCTCAATCTAAAGTCAACAATCCGAACGTTGAAGATCGAACCACATGAATCCTTACGGATTACACCTACCACTAAACATCCTTTGTAGTGCGCAATACAACCAATACGCCACTATCCTAACATAATAAGCAACGGCTAAAACCAAAAGCGCCCAAAATGACTATGGCAACGCTAATCCTAAGGTGTACAAAATCGACTATTGTCACACCCGTAACAACATGTGAGCGAAACACGGCTATCGCAATCACTAATCACACAACATGGTCATCACGATCCCACCATCGGTGTATAAAACAACCGATAGTTCCCACAACATGGTCCTTACGACCCCACCATTGGTGTATCAAACAACCAATAGATCAAACATCATGGTCCTTACGACCCCACCATTGGTGTATCAAACAACCAATAGATCAAACATCACCGGATGAAGTCAGCGGACCCCGTCAACGGTCATGCTTCACCAATATAACACTACACCCATGATGAAGCCAGCGGACCCCGAAGGTCATGCTTCACCAATCAACAATACCATGATGAAGTATGCGGACCCCGAAGGTCATGCTTCACCAAATCAACAATACCATGATGAAGTCAGCGGACTCCGAAAGTCATGCTTCATCAATCAACGCCCTTTTGGCCTCGAACGACGAGTAGCGTAACATCGCGCTCTGCTATGCCATAGTGAATCCTAACGGATACCACTAACCATTCACACACTCGAGCAAAAACCACCTATATCAAACATAGGTACAAAACAATAATTCTCTAAAAGAGGATCCGACACACACATCCCTTAACCGAAGGATTTCACCTTGCTCACCAAACACGTCCATTATCTCTCAACGAGATTTACCACATTACCACCTCGGTGATAATTCAAATCCAAACCTAAAGTACAATTTAACCGAAATTGTACTCTACCACAAACCAACCAAAACTAGGTCCCAACACAAGTTTCGGATCTACCATAAGCATTATCCGAATTCTCACACTAAAACTTCCTCGTGCAGGAGTGTAACTCCCCCACTTGGAACTACGTCCCATATCCACAACTCGTACAACCGTACAATGCTACCAAAGGTAGACTTTACAAACGATTGGGCTCACACGACCCATCACCATATCTTGCTCCAACCTTGAGCATACGAAGGATTTTAACATATCCTTAAACACTTCGAACGAAAAGTGTACCACAAATTACACGAACTATACACTCGCAATCATCCAATTTCTTTAGTTTGTCGAATTTCACCCGATCACTCTTGTACCTAAGGGTTTCACTTCGGTACCCGAAGTACAATGTAACCGCAACACAATCGGAGTCGAACACCATGCTAGTAGGTATAAAAAGGCACCTAATGTCGTGTCACGTAGACTCCTTTACCAACATACATCGAGATCAACACTCGATTTCAAGAGTTTCAATCTACCCGATGAACCTCATGGTTCATCAACTTCAACGCGAAAGCGAACACGCGCTTAACGACCGAACACCAAAACCCATTTCCATGGTTTGGTAGAAACATTTCCCAATACTAAGGAATGCTTGGTGGCACCAAGTCTTACGCCCTTCGCCTGACAATCAACGTCACCATTGGGTACTTCCATTAGGAATGTCACCCATAACAACAATATGCACAACACAAGGCATTTTACAACTCAAACACAAACGGCACTTAATAAATACTCAAAGGACATATTTATTAAAACGGAACTTACCTTAACGTCTCCTTGCCGCACCGTCCCCGCTAACTTGGGACATTCCGACTTACGATGTCCTTCTTCTTGGAAATTGAAGCACACCATGCCATCACCCTTTGGCACCGAACATTCCCACGACTTGTGACCCCTCAACCCACAATTGTAACATCGAGACATACTAGAATCCAGTATACCCGTCTGCATACCACCCGTGCTCACACTCGGACCCTTAGTCCTCTTACTCGGAGCACCATACGAAACAACCCTTCTCTCACTTGAAGGTTCACCAATCTTCGATCGCGAATATGACTCAAAACCTCTAGCCACCGCGAATAATTCCGCAAACGACTTCGCGTAACCCCGGCTAATCTTACTCTTCAAGTCATCATTCAAAGTCCGATAGAAATCCTCCATCAACAAACGATCATTCCCCAAATACTGCGGGCAAAAACGAGCCTTCGCCATAAAGGTCGTCTTGAGAGTATTCAAATCCATAGAACCCTGTTGCAAAATTCGCAATCATTACGCAATTTCGACAAGTCGGTCGAGGTCCGGAACTCCTCGAAGAATTCCTTCCTAAACTCGTCCCACGATATCGCCATAAACACTTCACCGCCGACAAGATCAATCTTACCATCCAACCAATCCTTCGCCCGACCCCGCAACAAACTAGTAGCGAGTCTTGTCTTTTTCTCGGGAGGACAATCAATAGTACGAAAACACCCTTCGACATCCAAAATCCAAGTTGTGCTCACCAAAGGATCCGGTTTCTCGTCATACATCGGAGGTTTAGTTCTCATGAAGCTCTTAAGACAATGCTCCATTTCACCACTATTTCGAAATTCGGAATACCTCCTATCCATTTCTTCTCGAAATGCACTCATTTGCTCCGCAACGGCGGCCGCAACTCTAGAGTTAAACTCCTCTTCATTCATCTCGATCTCATTTCGCGTCGTCATTCTAAAGAATGCAAAACGATTAGTCTACGAACGTATAAAACCATACGCACAACACCGCCCCATCTTTCTCGACACTCGTGGTACATCACTTGTTAAACACGATTTGCACCCGTAATAAGGTTTGCAAGTCCTTATTACGCACACACATCGTATCCCCTCGTTAGTACAACGACCATCTTGCTCGATGATATTCGCAACGCAACATAAACACAAACATGACATAATCGTATATTAATAATATCCACGTATTAATATACACGTTAGTCCACCTATCAATTAAGGCACTAACCAAATTCCCATTCCGACCCGTAATCCTACAAGTCCCGCAACAAATAAGCACACACAAAAGTCTAAGTCTAGGCACCTATCTCAAGTCACCTAAATCCCTTAGACCATGCTCTGATACCACTTGTAACAACCCAACCCGTTAACCATCCGAAAATGTGCCATAAATTTTTTTTTTCTGGAACTGCCCATCTGGACGGCGTCCAAAAGCTTGGACGGCGTCCAGCACTTAAGACCTGGACGGCGTCCAACATATCTGGACGGCGTCCAGATTGTCTGCCAGATTCTGATCAGTTTAACGATTTAGACACGGGTGAAAAACCCGCTTCCCGACACTTTTAGACCAAAATACTTTCACAACATATTACAATAAGTTAAACTAAGAGTTTTTCATAATAAAAACCGAGTTTTACGACACCGAGCCCACATCGACCCAATTTAATACCATTGACCATTTCGACCCAATTAGTTTACAAAACATAAACCGAGCATGGGATTGGGGACACGCTACCCAATCCTAATCAAATCCAAGAGCAAGTCTTCTAAAGCAAACTACGCAAGTCCACTAGTCCCCGCGCTTACCCGAGCCACCGCGTCCATGCAATCTATAAAAATGTAAACAACGAGAGGGTAAGCTAACAGTTAGTGAGTGATAATATACTACATACATATATATGCATAAAATGGACACGCCACACAAATATCCAAATACCGCATACTGGAGCATCCACGCATAAAGGGAAGCTAGTCTAAGCATACCGTAAGATCACTAAGCAAGGAGCTAAAGATACATCAACAAAATATAAGTTCACCAACAATGATGAGAACAATGCCAATAAGCTACACCCGGAGGGTTAGCTACATCATGACAATACAACATTATATGTATACAATATATATATATATATATATATATATATATATATATATATATATATATATATATATATATATATATATATATATATATATATATATATATATATATATATATATATATATATATATATCTCGAATAACATAATTGCTTACGCTTACAACACAATAACCATGGTTAACCAAATCTTTGCAAGGGAATGACTTCGCGAAACAAGTCATCGATGTTCATAACAACCATTAGTGCACTTAACACTTCCTACACTAACCCCACGGGTGGCATCTTAACACTACGATACTTCAACCCGGGTGGCGTCTTAACACGTCGACACTTCACCCCGAGTGGTGTCTTAACACTTCGACACTTCACCTCGAGTGGCGCCTTAACACATCGGCACTTCACCCGTTATTCTCTTGGAGTGGCATCTTAGCACATCGATACTTCACCCCGGGTGGTGTCTTAACACATCGACACTTCCACCCATCACATTACTTTGAGTGGTGTCTTAGCACATCGACACTTCACTCGTCCAAGTGAATTTACCATTTTACCCCTTTTTAATTAATTAAAACAGCTGGCTCGACAGACAGTTTGGACGGCGTCCCGAATCTTGGATGGCGTCCCGTCCTTCTTTGCTGGACGGCGTCCCTAAGGTGCGTCCCGATCTACTGCAAAATCAGAAAAAGAAACAGGGTCTTACAACTCTCCCCCACTTAAACACGATCGTGTCCTCGCGATCTGCAACACGTAACCGAACAGACCTCACTCAACGGTCCTCAAACCTAGCCTCAACGGTTATGTGCGTGTTATTTTTCAAAACTGGTTTTCGAGTAGGATATGGCTAAGGAAATTATGGGTTATAGCTATGGAGGTGATGGGTATGATTCATGGGTATGCTCGTGAGGTCAATTTGATATTTATCGTCTATGTTGCGTCTACGTACCTTTCCTGCAATATTGAATCTCAATATTTATACGTGAGTACTCGTAAATAAATTTTTACATACTAATAGTGTATCCCTGACTAGTGCTCGAGAATATAGGATTATACATGCTTGTATTTTTGATATTGCCCTTAGATAGGTTATGTTGAATCTTGAATTAGATACACCTGCGGTTGAGATAAGGTATAAGATATGCATGTTCTTGGAAAGCTAGCGAAAAATCAAGAACTTTTCCTTTAGATATCGAATAGTTTCGATGAACGGATTTGAAGTTATAGTCAATTGAATCTTTGTATTATTATTAAAAATGATTATTATTATCGTCGTTATTATTGTCGTTCTAGTTTTTATCTAATTATTATTATTATTATTATTATTATTATTATTATTATTATTATTATTATTATTATTATTATTATTATTATTATTATTATTATTATTATTAGCATTATCTATAAAAAGTATTATCATTAAAAATTATTATTTTTATTATTATTACTATCGTTATTATATTAAAGTTATAGTTAGAATTATTATTATTATTATCATTAAAATAGTTAATTGTATTAGCCTCATAATAATTAATATCACTAGTATTATTATAATTAAAAACTAATATTAGTAACATCTAAATTTTTGATTACTATTATTATCATTAAAATGAACGTGATATAGAAGATGATTTAAAAACTACTAACAAATCGATTAGGAAATAACGAGTATGGGTATCATGATGAAATTTAAAATATTGTAAGATATTTATTTAGATAAAATTATCGTTTTTCATCACTATTATTATTAAAAGTATTATTAATATTAAAAATATCATTTTTCACAAAAATTATTATTTTTAAGAGGAATATCATTGTTAATATCAAAATTTCATTATTATTATGAATTAGAACTATCATTTTATCATAATATCATTTTTAGTAAATATAAAAATTAATATTTTTATTAATAGAATAATAATAATTGTTATTACAAAACCATACAAGTTTTACTTACTATTATTATTATTATCAATATTATTTAATCAAATATGTAATACAAAGATATTTTTCTAAGTGTAATATAATTACATTAATACCACCTATCATATTATTTTTATAAAATTTTATTACTTAAGATATAAAAAGGTATATTCTTATAAAATTATATTTATTATAAAAGAATTATATTATTTACTTTAGTAAAAAATTTTTTAGAATATTAAAAAAATATAAAACGACGATATTTAAACTATATAATAATCATATATAAAATTTTGGAAATTAGTTTGAGTCAAACTGACTTTTGTTGACTTCTGCATATTAGTCTTGAGCATTAGGATTGTGATACACTATGACCTGATCTAAATTGCTATACAGATATTGACCATCATATAAATATATATAATTAATATAGGTTCGTGAATCCAAGGCCAACCTTGCACTTGTTCAATGATGTTATATGTATTTTTACTACGAAATACTGTATGGTGAGTTTCATTTGCCTTTTTACCCTTTATATTTTTGGGCTGAGAATACATGCGAAATTTTTATAAATGTTTTACGAAATAGACACAAGTAATCGAAACTACATTATATGGTTGAATGATCAAAGCCGAATATGCCCCTTTTTAGCTTGGTAGCCTAAGAATTTGGGAACAGACCCCCAAATTGACGCGAATCCTAAAGATAGATCTATCGGGCCCAACAAGCCCCATTCTGGAATTTGAAATGCTTTAGTACTTCGATTTTATCATGTCCGATGGGTGTCCCGGAATGATGGGGATATTCTATATGCATCTTGTTAATGTCGGTTACCAGGTGTTCAATCCATATGAATAATTTTTGTCTCTATGCATGGGACGTATATTTATGAGAAATGGAAATGAAAATCTTGTGGTCTATTAAAATGATGGAATTGAATGATTATGATAAACTAATGAACTCACTAACCTTTTGGTTGACACTTTAAAGCATGTTTATTCTCAGGTATTAAAGAAATCTTCCGCTGTGCATTTGCTCATTTTAAAGATATTACTTGGAGTCTTTCATGGCATATTTCAAAGAACGTTGCATTCGAGTCATTGAGTTCATCAAAGATTATTATTAAGCCAATTTATAGTTGGATAGTGGATATTACGAAATGGTATGCATGCCTGTCAATTTTTCGATGTAAAGAAAGTTTGTCTTTTAAAAACGAATGCAATGTTTGTAAAATGTATCATATAGAGGTCAAATACCTCGCGATGAAATCAACTATTGTGAATCGTTTATAATGTATATGAACGGGTCCTTTCAGTTGGTATCAGAGCGGTGGTCTTAGCGAATCAGGACTGCATTAGTGTGTCTAACTGATAAGTCGTTAGGATGCATTAGTGAGTCTGGACTTCGACCGTGTCTGCATGTCAAAAGTTTTGCTTATCATTTCTAGTCGGAAATCATCTGCTTATCATCCTTAGGAAATCACCTGCTTATCATTATTAGTCTAGACACGTCTTGCTACATTAATTGCATGAGTAGTGTATAGACAAAATTCATATCTTAGCGTATCTGCTAAATCATATCTTATCGTATCTGTTACTTTAAACTTTGCCTGATATATTCCGTAAATTCCTCCATAATTTACGAAATCTTTTGCTCTATATATATAGATATTCTATATAGAATACCACCCGATAGCCGGAAAATCATTTCATATCGAAAAATCCTTTACTCAATCGTACGAAATGGAATTCGTCATTAGTTCAAGTCCCTCGGATTCTGAAATGGAATCCCACTCAAACTCCGAAAGTAGTGTGACCGGAATGGACCAACCAATCAGCCATCATCTATTCTGGATGAATTGGGGATGGGTTTGTAGCCTCCTTAATTATTGGAGACAAGAAGAAGGTGATCCCTTCCATCCACCACATTGCCCACTTGGCGAAGAACCTGAAGCACTTATCGGCGAACCTGTTCGAGATACCATTTTCTCTCTCATTTCCAGAGTATCTCGTCACGATTACATACTACATCATATTTTAGATTTTATTTATCCACTTGTCTTAACCGACAATCACCCCGGTGTAATAGAAGAAGTCAACGAGCTTCGCGCTCGG
This sequence comes from Rutidosis leptorrhynchoides, assembly GCF_046630445.1. NCBI lineage: Eukaryota > Viridiplantae > Streptophyta > Magnoliopsida > Asterales > Asteraceae > Rutidosis > Rutidosis leptorrhynchoides. Next base: position 472,707,856 of record NC_092333.1, on the reverse strand, counting down.
GTAGTGGCTTTGGAGAATATGGTGCAAAGGTTACAAACACCAGCAGCAGCAGCAGCACCAGCAGCATAACCAGTACCACCATCATCAAGGCCAACAGTACCATTACCAAATCCAACTACAACCGCGTCGTAAACCTCAACTTCACAATCTGTCCCACGAGCATCAACGTCATACGCACCATAAATACCAAGGAGTACCAACAACAATAACTGACGAAGTATTAATTCATAACTTCGTTGGAGAAGTATTCCGCGGCGATTATGTAATTTCTAAAGTCTTAAAGATTATCTAATCTAGCCCTAACCATAAATCAGTTAAGCGAACCAAAATGATAGAAGGAAGAGTAGAAACTCTGACAAAAATGGTGTGTGGTTAACAAACTAAACTTATTTTACCAACAGCATCATCAGTATCGTCAGCGTCACCAGCATCGTCAAGTGCAGTCAGCATCAGAATCAACAACACCTATAACATCACAAACTCCGTCAGTTCAAGAATCACTGTGGATATCATTACGAATCAATAATGCGTATATTGTATTAACAAGTTATGAAGAATTAACTCATTCCCTCTGAAGAAATTATATGTATATTTTATATATATATATATTTTGAAATAAAAATAAATCTTTTCGTGCTCAGCTATTGTGTGTGAATCTTAACTACTCGGTTAATGCATATTACAAATATGCAATAATGTACGTCCCTCACCCGTTACTTAACCATCATTAACTATAATCTCTGTCTTAATTCAACAAATTCCAATTCCTAATAAATCAAGTATATATTTGATTTTACACTTCATCATTGATGTAACCGAAACTTTTCAGATAACATCATTCGTACTTTGCGAAGTTCACAAGAATTTAACGAAAACCAACATCACATCTCAACAAATAACGAAGTATTGATTCATAATTTCAATATTATTGAAGAAATACTTATGTAATCTCTAAAGCCTTCAAGGGATTATTCAACTCTAGTTCCAACCGTAAATCGAATGAGTTTAATTTAGTATTAACTCATTAAAATCTATGTTACATCTGAGGATAATATATACATATATATTTTCATAAAGACTATAATAAAATTCTTATGTACAAAATATTAATTGTGAAATTTTTTTTTAACGGGTAGGTAATACCCGATATATATATATATATATATATATTCACAATAAATATGTTACATTCTTCGAATCTGATTAGGCAAATTATCAACTATACTTCCTACTTTCACAATAATATACATTCTCTTATAACAATCAAAACAACCATACTCATTCAAACTCAATTACATATTCTGATTTTGAAACCTCAGAATTCAATTTGAGATATAACCGGTACCATCACTTTTAGATTCCTACATCTTTTAAAACGCTACTTTGTTAGGACCCCGAATTTGTATAGTGTTAATGTGAAATAAGCTTAATTGAAGGTTCCTTAGAAGAGGGCTATATAAGGAACCTAAGTAGTCCTAATTAGATAGCCATTGCATTGTAACTGAGTTCTAGAAGCTGTGGAATGTAATTGTACCAATTCTCTCTAATACCGAATCTCATGCTTACATATCGAATCTCTCTTTATCTTATCATTTCTCTCAATCTCAACATGATCTGACCTATCATTTGGTATCAGAGCTTCCAGGAAGTGATTCTACATCACTATATCGATCCATAGATTGTAGATTACAGAATCTGAATACTCTCGGTATTTTGAATCACATTCGGTATTATCGAATTTGATAATCTGACGTTCAGATCTTGTGATAAGTTCAGCGAAGGTGCATTAGGTATTTTAGAAAGAGTTTCGATCATCATTACAACTTTTTAACTTCAATTATGGAGAATCAAGTTGATTTTTAGAGTTTGTGGCTAAAACTCTCGGTATTGCTTAATTCAAGCTTGATTCTGAATTTTTGTGAAGATTTAAGGATTCAGTTGTGTTCGTAAGGTGTTAAATCACATTTCTGACGGTTCAATTTCTTCAATTCATCAAGTTTTGAAGATTTGATCAACACTCGGTATCGTAACTGTCATACCGAGTCTGCTTCATTACTTAAATTCATCTTAAGTGTTGCAGATTGTGGTGTGATTGTGATTCTATCACATTCGGTTTGATTATACGCAGCTACTTGGTGTGGTTTGAGAAAGGATTCTATCATATTTCTAAGTTTTAAACTTAGACTCGGTATTGTCAACTGCTACAGTTGACATTCGGTATCCTATACTTTCGGTATCTTTGATATTTTGTGTGATACTAACGTGTTTCCTTATGCAGCAAGGTTACAGAATCTAATTCAAAAGGATTGAATTGAGTTTGAACTTCAAATTCATACAGAATCTGACTACCGAATCAAATACAGAATCTGAGTTTCTGTATCACTTAATCCATTGTTTTAAGTGGTTACAGGCTACAATTCTTGTGATTACCGAATCTACACTGAATCTGGGTGTGTCTCTTGTATTTCTGATCAGTTTCTTTTACAGAATCTGATATACAGAATCTTTACCGAATCTGCTACAGTACCGAATCTGACACAGAATCTGACATTCTGATCTGATTGTTGTGATTTTTCATCTTAGATTTGTCTAATACAGAATCATTACCGAATCTACCTCATTTTCAAGATGTCTACTCAAGATACTTTGATCATTGGATCAGATTCCTGTCCTCCAGTGTTGTTTGATGGAAAGTACACTCAGTGGCTTCACCGTATCACTCAGTACATAGACTATAAGGGTGAGAAAGCAAAGTACATTTGGGCTTCTCTGAGAGATGGTCCAGTTGTTGATTATCATCCGGATACTGGCATGCCAATTCCAGTCTATGAACTTTCTGGTGATAAGCATGAGAGAGCTCAGGGTGACATAGAGGCAAAGAATATTGTTATGCAAGCTATCCCGTATGAATTGTTTGAAAATGTTGATAGCAACACAACAGCAAAAGATATATGGGATGAGATCAAACGACAGCAAGAAGGTTATGACATGTCAGACGTTACTAAATTGAATAAGGCTCTGGGATTCTATGAAGATTTCAAGCAGGAAACTGATGAACCACTCAAGGATACCTATCATCGTTTCAATGGTGTTCTCAATGAGTTGAAAAGGTGCAAGATCATAAAAGTAAATGCTGAAGTCAACATGAAGTTTCTCAAAAAGCTCAATGCTGATTGGCTTCCTTATGGAACCATTGTTCGATCTACTAAAGAGATTGACAAGTTGACTATTCATGAGCTTGTTGGAGTTCTTATGCATTACCAACCTGAAGTGTATAAACTTCAAGAAGGAAGGAAAGAGTCTTCTCTGGGCGATCCACTTGCCCTAATTGCCAAAAAGAAGAGCAAATCGTTGACGTCTTCCAAAAGCTTGTCCAAGAAAGTGCTTGTAGAAGAATCAACTGATTCAGAAGATTTGAATCTTTCTGATGTTGATGATTCTCACCTTGAATTAGTTAAGATGGCAGCCATGTTCACAAAAGCCTTGAACAAACACAAGTTTAAAGGCAAATCAAGCAATCAACGCAAAAACTCGTCATCTTCCTCGTACTACAAGAAAGCTGATCAATCTAAACAACAACGTGCTGATGATTCCAAGAAGGAAGATTCAATTTGTTTCAATTGTGGCAAAGCTGGTCATTACTCTCGTGAGTGCAAGATGCCTAAGAAGAAGGACGCAGCTTACTACAAGAAGAAAATGTTGATGGCTAAGATTGTGGAAACTGGGGGAGAGCTAAAACCGGTTGATGATACTTGGTTTAACTGGACTGACGATTCAGATTCAGAGGTGGAACATGCAAATGTTTGCAAGGTGACAAAGCTCATCAAAGCTAAGGAAGCAATGGAGAATTCTGACTCAACATCCGATGATGATGAGGTACAATCAACTGAAATCTCACCTGATTTTATAAAAATGCAAAATGACTTGATGAAGAATCTGGTCTCAATGTCAAAAGAAGTCAAAGGCTTAAAATCTGAAAACAAGGTTTTAAAAGATAAAATCAAAATGAATGAGACCAGACCTTCCTCATCCAAATTGCAAATGAATGTGAAACAATTGACTCTCCAACTCAACTCTACGGAAACTGAGTTGGAAGATATGAAAAAGACAATTCATCCAATTAAAGTTGAAAGAACTGATTATCGTTTAAAATCAGAATGACTTGCAGAAAAAGTTCAATTTTTAGAAAAAGATCTTTCTGATTTGAAAAACCAACATGAACCCACACTTTCAAAACTAAACAAGAAAATCGTTCAATTGGAAAACACCATAATTGAAAAGAACACTGAAATTTCTTTATTGTCAAAAGAATCTTTTCAAATGAATTCTCAACTTGCTCGATATGAGGAAAAACTCTATCGAACAGAGCAATCCAAAGCTATCATGGATATGGAACTTTCAAAACAAACGATTTTCATGAATAGACCAAAAACAATTCATGGTGAAAAGTGGGGGTTGGGTTATGAAGATCTGAAAATTTTGGAAGATGCTTCCAAAAAGATTTCAGGATTATATCATTCTGATTATTTTCAAGCCGGTTTACCATCGCATTTTGTACATGCTTCTGATGCTGATTTTAATGATATTATTGTAAATCGTAAATCTAGGAAATACCATCAAATTAGCTTAATGTATGAAAAAATCAATGCTAAGATAGGTAAATCGAATCCTGATTTCTTGAATAATCTTGTTGAAACTGAAAAGAACATGCAACGTGAAGATTATGTGCCTAAGCGTAGACTGGTTTATATCCCAACACTCATGCTAGAGAAATACATTTTAATGCTTGAGAATGAAGTGTTTAACAAACCTAGTTCTAGCATTACTGCAATAGATGAGGTGTTTGATGAACCAATTTTTGATGTGAAACCAATTCTACCAAATTTACCTGCATGTCCAGATGATGTTTTCCGTGAAGACCTAGCACATGAACTAAATGTCTTCTTTGAGACAGATTCTCTAGGTCAAAATTCTTTAGATGAAAAAGTAGAACCTCGGGATGAACCGAACATTGAACCTTTGATAGATTTTGAAAGTCAACTTGATCCTTTGCATGATTATTACTTGCATTTGCCTGCTGTACGTAATTTGAATCGTATAGTAGCTCAACTTGAACAGGAGAATATTGACTTGCAACTTAAGTGCCAATCATTAGAACAAATGCTTACTTTGTGTGACAAATTGCCTTCACTGCCTAAGAAAGAATGTACTTATGCTTTTAAGGAGGGTGGAGTGATAGTTTTTGCTGAAGAATTATGTCTTGAGATTAAAAGCTTAAAACAAAAGATAATTCAAATGAAACAGGCTAACACACTTAAGCAAACGTCTAATGTTGCAACCAATGTGCTTGAATGTACTGGTGGAATTACTAAGAAGGGGAAGGGAACAACAACATCTAAGGATGTAAATCCCATTACTATTCTTAAAAATCCTCTACGTTCTCAATTTGGCAATCATGGTTCGAAAGTTGTTTCTACAACTCAGTATATTGTTAAAAAGGTTCATTCTCCAAATGGTTCTGTGTTAACTGAAAAGATTCCTATGATTCCTATGACAAAAACTTCAAAAGTGAGTCTTTTAAAGAAATCAGTTAAGTCCACAACACACACAAGTTCTAAACCTGATTTAAGTGAGTATGATGCAAAAGAACGTACAATCAAATTGAAAATTCTGCAAAATCAGTCATCTCATGTGTCAACTGAAAAGTTTGGACGTCTAACTAACAAAGATGTTTTTCGTGTCACAGGTCATAATTCAAACTTGAATTACAAATCTGTATGGGTTCCTAAGTCCACGACTAAGAAAGTAGCAACCAAACCAAAGCAATCTGCTAGTCGGCCTAGGAAATCATCTCATGTTTTTCAATTTTCGTATGTGAACAAAACATCTACTTGGAATAAATTGTATGTTAAGACTTCTGATAACGATGTAAAGATTGATATTGCGTATGATGCTTCATGTAATGTGGTTTTAAATGATGCTTTATTGTCTAAACTGCATGATGCTTTACGTGATTCTTTCATCATTGATCCAAAGTTTGTTGTTAATCAAAAGTTTATTGCTGGTACTAACAGAAAAGGACAAAAGAAACTTTGGGTACCTAAACTCTAGGGAATTTACATTTACAGGGTTTCAACGTCTGTGTTTGGTATATCGATTCCGGTGGTTCTCGACACATGACGGGCCATAAATCCTTGCTTGTCAACTTCATTGACAAAATTCCTAGGAACGGTTACATTCGGAAATGATAAGATTGCAGCAATAACGGGTTACGGAGATTTTGTGCAAAATGGCATAACAATCAAACGGATTTCATATGTTGAGGGTTTGGGGTGCAGTTTATTTATTGTGAGCCAATTCTGCAATGGAGATCTCTAAGTTTTGTTTGAACGTCGACAATGCTCGGTGCAATCCACCGAAGGGAATGATCTTCTTGTTGGTAAACGTTGTGCTTCACTATATACTATTGACCTCAATGATGCACCATCACATGCAACCATGTGTTTGGCCACTCGTTCTACCAAAGAAAATTCATGGTTATGGCATCGTCGGATGTCACACCTGAATTACAAGGGTATCAATCGATTAGTCTCTAAAGATTTAGTTGATGGTATTCCAACCTTTCAATATGATAAGCATCATGTGTGTCCATCATGTGCGATGGGTAAGCTAAAACGGACTAATCATCCGCTTAAGCAAAACCCCAGTACTTCATCGTCTTTGCAATTATTGCATATGGACTTATGTAGACCCATGTGTATTTCTAGCCTCGGTGGCAAGAAACATGTGCTTGTCATTGTTGATGACTATACCCGGTTTACATGGATTTTTCTTTTGCGAACTAAGTCAGAAACCCCCGCCATTATCATTGAATTCATTAAAAAGATTCAACGCTCTTTTAACAAACATGTTAAGAGCATCAAAACTGATAATGGGACGAAATTTAAGAATGACTCGCTTGATAGTTATTTGAAAGACCAAGGCATTGAACATCAGTTCTATGCTGCTCGGACCCCCCAACAAAATGGAGTAGTCAAACGACGTAATCGTACGTTGTGCGAAGCAGCACGAACGATGCTTGCATACTCCAAATTACCTCCAAAAATGTGGGGGGAGGCCATTTCAACTGCATGCTATACCCAAAATCGTTGTATTGTAAACAAACATTTTGATAAAACTCCATATGAGTTATTATATGGTAGACGCCCGAATGTCAAATATTTCCGTGTTTTTAGTTGTATATGTTATGTGCTTAACGATTTTGACAGCCCCGGAAAGTTTGATCCTCATGGCGATCAGGCCATATTTCTTGGTTATTCCTCGAACAAAGTTGCTTATCGTGTTTATCATAAGCGGACAAAGATGATTAAAGAGAGCATTAACGTCAAGTTCGATGAATTTTCGGGAATGGCTTTTGAACAACTCAGTTCAAAACCCGATCCTAACCTGGCTACTACTTCTTCCGTGCAAAACTCAATTTTCTCGAAGAAGGGTGTTCCTACGGTTACATCAGAGGAACTGGATATCTTGTTTGATAGTCTTTATACTCCTCAATGGGATTCGAATGTTCAAACCGTACCGGTTACACCATCACAGTCAACTACTTTGGAGACTCTTCAAAGTCTTTTTGATGAAGATTCAACACCAACTGATTCACCTGTTGCTTCTTCATCCTCCCTCCAACCTCCTGTTATTGATAATCTTGAACAAGATCAAGATTCATCATTTGATACAACTCCAGCGGTTTCTCCAGATACTCTATTGAATCCATTAGATACTGTTACATCAGATCAAGAAGATCAAGGCTCAATGTCAATAACGGTTGATGTTCCGATGGATACAATTGATGTACAATCTCTTCCACACACCCAATGGACTAAAAGTCATCCAATAGATCTTATTATTGGTGACGCATCTGCTCCAGTTTCAACTCGAAGGGCTACTCAGAATATGTGTCTATTCACAACCTTTCTTAGTAAGATTGAACCAACAACGGTTGCTCAAGCTTTACTAGATCCATACTGGGTAGTTGCAATGCAAGTCGAGATCAATCAATTTGAACGATTGAAAGTATGGCGATTAGTTCCAAGACCAACGGGTCAACGACCAATAGGGGTTAAGTGGATTTTCAAGAACAAGAAGGATTCTGATGGAATTGTGGTTCGAAATAAGGCACGTCTTGTTGCCAAAGGATATCGACAACAAGAGGGCATTGATTATGACAAAACGTTTGCTCCGGTTGCTAGGATTGAGGCAATTCGTCTTTTCCTTGCATTATATTCTCATATGAAGTTCACGGTGTTTCAAATGGATGTCAAAACTGCTTTTCTGAATGGTTATCTTCAAGAGGAAGTCTATGTTGATCAACCAGAAGGATTTGTCGATCCCATTCATCCAAACCACGTTTACTACTTGGAGAAAGCTTTATACGGTCTGAAGCAAGCACCGCGTGTATGGTACGAGACCTTAACAAAGTATTTGCTGGACAATGGCTTCTCTCGTGGAACGATTGATACAACACTATTCATCCGTAAAAACCACGGTCACATTCTCTTGGTTCAAATTTACGTTGATGATATTATTTTTGGTTCCACGTCCCCGGCTTTATGCAAAGAATTTGGTGACCTTATAGCCAGCAAATTCGAAATGGGCATGCTTGACCAGTTAACTTTCTTCTTGGGGTTACAAGTAAAACAATTACCAAATGGGATTTTTATCAGTCAAACAAAGTATATCAATGATATGCTAAAACGTTTTAAAATGACTGCTTTAAAACCAATGACAACCCCAATGAGGACTTTACTGGATGCTGATACTAATGGGGAACCCTTTGATATTACGCTTTATCAAAGCATGGTTGGTTCTTTAATGTATCCGACTGCGAGTTGACCAGACATTACACTTGCCGTAACTGTCTGTGCCCGCTTTCAGTCCAACCCTAAGAAATCTCACTCCAAAGCGGTTGTTAGGATTTTTCAATACCTTAAAGGTACACCTAACCTTGGGATCTGGTATCCTCATGTATCCAATTTCAATCTCACTGCTTATACTGATGCAGATCATGGTGGTTGCCATGTTGATAGAAAGAGCACATCTGGATCAATTCAGATGTTGGGGAATAGACTTGTTAGTTGGTCATCCAAAAAGCAGAACTGTGTGTCTTTATCAACAGCTGAGTCTGAGTACATTGCTGCTGCTCACTGTTGTTCACAAGTTTTGTGGATGCAAACTCAACTCTTGGACTATGGCTTTAAGATTTCTAAGACCCCGATCTATTGTGATTCACAAAGTGCTATTGCAATTTCAAGCAACCCGGTTCAGCATTCTAAAACTAAACACATAGATATTCGTTATCATTTCATTAAGGACCATGTAGAGAAAGGGGATATAGAGTTATACTTTGTGCCTACTAAAGTGCAATTAGCTGACATGTTCACTAAACCTTTAGATGAACTTAGGCTAAATTTCTTGATCAAAGAGATTGGCATGGTAGAGTATAGTGCTTGATATTCCTTAGATCTGTTGGAACTTATTTTTGGGATCTTGTGTTTAGGGGGAGTAGATACTTTCTAGGGGGAGCAACTAAGTTTCAGTGCTTTAGATAGTTTTTCTTTAAGGGACTGCCTTTAGATTAATGATAACTTCCTAGATATATTTGTTCAATGGTTACGTAAGGGGGAGGTAACTCATTGATATCCTATTTCAAGGGGGAGTTAATTCATTTTCTTGGAAATATAATCAAAATGCTGATTTACTTTCTTGTATATCACATTTTGAGGGGGAGAAAAAGGGAGAAAATGAGAAAATAATTCAAAAATATTGTTTTTCAAAAGTGAATTCAAAATTTCTTTGTTTTTATCTGAAATAATTCACTATGGCTTGTATACATCTCAGTATGCAACCCGTGTCAACAATTGGTATCACTGAAGATTTGTACTTTATATAAAATTCAAAGTTCTTTTAAATACAAATCTTATTTTGAAAAATTCATAAAAATTGGAAAAGATAAAATCCAAAAATATTTAAATTTTACTGAATAAATGCTATTTTTAGCATTTTACCGAGTCTGACAACCAACAGTACAGATTCGGTAAGTTCAAAGTTTTCAGAAATTGTCTCAGAATTGTTTTTCATGAAAAGATTGAAATGGATTTCAAGAGGAAATATCAATTTGTCAAAATTTGGAGTTAAATTGTTAAAGTTTTGAAAAATTGGACTGTATTCGGTATATTAGGCCCATTCTGTAAAGCCCATTCGGTATTTTACTTTCGGTATCTATAAAAGGAGAGTCAAAGTCAAGCATTACTCTCTTACTGTTATTAATTACCTACCGAGTCTGTTGATTATACCGAATCTGCCTAATTCTACCGAGTCCGTCATTCTGTTTCTTCAAATTCTTGGTAATTGTTCATTTTAATCAATGTTTAAGATATATAATTGTAGATCTGAGATAATTAAGTTTTTATCAACCAGAAAAGATAAAAATAACTGGATTATGACCTTTAATTTTTGAAATCTTGTTGATTATACCGAGTCTGAATCGATTTCAATTAATCTTTGATTAAACTCAATTGATTTGGAAAATCAACATGAAATCTTGTCTAATCTGAGTTAAATTGACTGATCTATCATTTGACCGAGTCTGATTACATGTTTAATTGCTTATTTGATGAATTCAGTATCTACCGAATGTGTTCTTATCCGGATACCGAGTTTGTTCATACAATTAACATGTTAATATACTTGTAATTGAATGGTTAATTGATCATGGTTGTGATATTACTTGATATGTGATAGAATATGCATGTTTGAGTGACTTTCTGTTAATTGTTGAAGATACCGAATCTGGTTTTCTTTCTTGATACCGAGTCTGAAATTTGGTACCTTGAAATTTTCTGATTTTTATCTTCAAACACTTAACATGTTTATTCTATATCTTTCTGATATGAAAACTCAAGCTTATTTGGTTACAGAATCTAAAGTTTTCATAACTACCGAATCTGCTTGAAATGTGTTTAAAAATTAACTAAGTGTTGTTCTGAGTTCTTGTGTTATATAATTGACTTTGCATGATGATTTTGTACTAAGATGAATATCATATGAATGTCATGGTTGTCAATTATTTGTTCATATTTGAGAATAAAAGACTTTTATATTTTTGAAAAACCATAAAAATCTTAAAATTTAAAAATATAAAAAGGATTTCAAAGGCAAATAAGAATAGAGATATATGCTTTTTGTTAAATATCTTGTGGTCTTCTATTTCTTATTTATACAGCTAAATGGCGAACAATCACTTCATCAACTCTGAAACCAGTATACCCTGCAACTACTAGACAGCAATTCTAGATAGGCACACACTGTGGCCTGCTCTCAATACTACTTCCAGTGTAGCTGTAACAGATCTGGAGTTACTTAACAGAACAATTAGGTTTGTGGAAGCTACACAAACTACTACTGTAAATCCAGAGGGAACACAAGCTCGTTTTGAATTTCAACTAAGAGGAGTTCAAGGGAGGAGGAGTTTCACTAAAGCTGATTTCAGGAGGGTCTTCAGACTTCCTCTTGTACAAAATGCTCCTGCGTTTCCTGCTACTCAGCAAATGATGACTTCTGTCTTTGATCTTGGTTTTGTTGGAGCTACCAACGTTCACCAGCTAAGTTTCAGAAGAAATATCTGCACTCAAGGTGGTATGTGATCTTCTCAATCATCAACAGATGCTTGCTGATGACAAGGAGTAGATCTGATAGCTTGACTGTGCCAATGCTGAAAGTATTCTACTCTTTCATAAGAGTAGAGGCTCCTGACTATGCTGAGCTTTTATGGGATCTGGTTCAAGCTCAAGTTCATAAGCCAAGGGGTTCATACATCCCTTGCGAAAGGTTTTTCTGTATATTTATCCATGATGCTATAAATGCTTGCAGAAATGCAAATATATTTGTACCAGGTATACATGGATTACAGATGAAAAGGTTTGGAGAGCTGAAGATGAACACCCCTATGGTGTCTGATAATCAATTCACTGCTCCAATTCCAAATTGGCTAGTGAGGCTAGCTGAACCCCAAGACACTCGTATGCGTTCTTATTTTCAGGCTGTAGGAATACCTCTTCCGAACCCGGTACAACAAGAACAAGTTGAACCTGCAGTGGTTCCAGCCCCAGAGGTTGTAGAGGAACCTGTAGTTCAACCACCCGGGCCAGCTAATCCTCCACTTAGGGTGAAGCTCAAACGATCTAGGGTAGCACACCAAGCTCAACCTGTGAGGATCAGGGAACCTAGTCCAACTAGTATTGAACCAACCCTTTCCACAACACCAGAAGTAAGCAGTGACACTTCAGCAACAGCATCTGAATCATCTCCTGAACATTCTCCTAAGAGAACTCGATACATGCCTGATGAGATGATTCAGACTCTGCCAACCCAACGAGTAACTAGATCTAGGACTTCGACACCCATCGTTCGCCAAATAGTTACTCCAACCATTGGTGATACGGACCAAGACCAAGAGCCAATTAGGTCACCCTCACATATCTCCGTATCACATCCAAGAATAAAAGTAAGCCCTACGCTAAATGAAGCGCAAGCTTCGGTAGGCAAGAGATCTAAACGCACGGATGGTAAAAAGACCACTAAGCCCATCCAATCTAAACAGGACTTAATAATAAATCCTACAAAGCAAGGTGCTTCGGCATCTAAGGAAGTAAAGTCTTCCTCTGCAGTAAAGTCTGCGTTGACTCAATCGATTGAGGAAACTCAATCATTGAAGTCCAGAACGGCCGAAGAGGAGCCAAAAAATCTTTAAAAGGCACCCTGCGTATCGGCTGGAAATCCTCCTGTACCTCAACGTACAACAGGGTCTCGAGGTCCGGCTTATCTTGATGAGGAAGATCTACCGCGTCCTATGGAAATGAGTCAACATGACAATCCTTCGGGATATTTATCAGACTTCCAGCAGACTGTTCCCTTGGTTCATGAAAGTGATCCATTGGTTCAAACCACTACTCTTCCGAATTCTGAATCTCAGGGTCTGGAGGAAGAGTCTTTAACTGAAAGAGATGTGCCACATCATGGTATATCAATGATTTCAGGAGTCGGGGATAGCAATATCTCTGCGAGAACTAAACTGATGGGTAGTCCTGCTACTTTGTCAGAGTCCCATGAGACCAAAGTCATGGAGGTGGATGCTTCGAAGAAACTTCACCGGTGACAACTCCGGTTGTTATCCAACCTCCATCAGAAGGGGATATCACGAATCTGACTAGTAGTATGTATAGCCCTACATATAAGAATAATACCGCACAATCATCCTTACCTACCCTTAACACAACTCAAACACTTCTACCAACATTGCCTTCAACAGTTGCTGCTGATGCTGCTTTTGTTCATGGTTACACTGTTGTTTCACCAACTAGGTCACCTTCTCGAAGTTCAAATAGATATGGATTACAGTATCTCTCTGACAATGAGGTGGAGGAGCTCTATCTTGCTGAGTTTGCTAAACGAACTGATCTTGATGAAGTTCGCGAAACTATGATGATTTATCTTGAGCAAGCAAGGATAGTGTATCCTTTATCTCCATGCAAGTCACCAGGACCAATTCACATGCCTGATCATGATGAATTCGTTTCCGACAATCTTCATGAGGGGGAGAATAGACAAGGTGGTTATCGGTCCAGTGTTTTTCAAAGATCAACTTATGAAGCTGGTAAATCTAGTCAACAGAAGGATAAAGATGTTATTGATATATCTGATTCCAGTGATGAAATTGAAGAAATTCAGTGTGAAAGTTTTCTAGATGAATCGGAAAGTCAGAGAGAGGGTGATTCAGGAATGTTAATGACTATGGATTTAACTGATCAATCAGAGAAAAAGTTAACTCAAGAGGACAATCAAAACTTTGACAACATTGAAGATATTTTGAAGGGGTCATCAAGTGTCGCCAATGAATTCAATGATCATCAATTTGTTAATTTGACATCTCCAACTGACGAATTTGGAATACACTTCGAAAAGGAGATTTTCTCTAATGGCAAAGAAGATACCACGACTCCTCCCGATTTGAATCTTCCTTTTCAAATTGCAGAGATTGTTCTTGAACGTGATGCTAATTACCAACTGAGTGAGGATGAAGAGAAAGATATTCTTCGTTCACCATTCATTGAACAACAAGCATATAGAATTTATGATGATTCTGATCTCATCCTTTCTGTATCAATGAGTGTTCTGGGTGCATGGAAATTTCATAAGAAACCAGAATATCTCAAAGCTTATCTGAGTGTTCGTGACAAATTCAAATTGAAGAATGAAGAGAAACTTCAAATTCAGCTGAGTTCAGAGATTAAAAGCATAAATAAGATTTTGATGATTAACAAGGATGGAGTGAAGATGCCATTGTTTCAAGTTACAAGAATGGATGATGAGGATTACCAATTCTCAGAAGCAGATTTTGATAAACTGAAGATGGATGACATTATTTTCATTTACAACTATCTGATTAACTTGAATGAATCTGCAACAATTTATCATGCTACTGCAATGAAGGCAGTCTACAGGTTTATTCTTGATTCGATGAGATGGATATCAGTTCATGATTTTCAGTTGGGATTGGAATCTGGACACAAAAAGCTCGGAATCAAACCACCAAATCAAGTGATTGAAGAGCTAAGATACATGTCCTTACTTGAAGTGAGCGACTGTCCATATGGATTTGTATTTGTCAATTCTCACTATACAAAGATCTTCATCAGAGTCTCAGATTTCAGAAGATACTCAGACGGAACGTTGATGTATGCTTTCAAGTACATGAGATGGAGATTGATCAATAACTGCTATTCAACTGAAGATATTGAGATTGTCAAATACATTCTCACAAGATTAAAAAGTCGTCTCAAAACAAGAGTGAACATACGAAGATATGAGAATCTCAAGGGATTCAAATCCAAAGTTCACTTCAGAGGAACAAAGTTCCTTTAGATGTTTTAAATAGGATTATGTTGTAAAGTTCACATTTAACACTAAGGGGGAGATTGTTAGGACCCCGAAGTTGTATAGTGTTAATGTGAAATAAGCTTAATTGAAGGTTCCTTAGAAGAGGGCTATATAAGGAACCTAAGTAGTCCTAATTAGATAGCCATTGCATTGTAACTGAGTTCTAGAAGCTGTGGAATGTAATTGTACCGATTCTCTCTAATACCGAATCTCATGCTTACATACCAAATCTCTCTTTATCTTATCATTTCTCTCAATCTCAACATGATCTGACCTATCATACTTTGACTTCAAAACTGTGTTAGAACATCAAATGTATATTAACGATTACAATCTGTGTTCAAACCCTTCGAAAATTTCTGAAGACACTTCAAATAATGAGCAATCTAGATGACGATTCAACCACATATTACCCACAGTTATGTACTTAAAAAGCTCTCGAAACCAAAGTCATAATTCAACACATATCTGTGTCAGATCCTTTGGCATTTATTAGCAAAAATAACTTTGCAATTCCTTTGCAAAGTAGCAAATTATATCACAGCTCCAGCAAGACAACTTCAATTTTTTTCATTCGGAGTAGTCTTATCATAATTTTGATATATGTGATTACCCTTTTGTTACAGGAGAACCTTTCATATTCTACCACATTAGCAATAAACTTACCAACAACTTCACTGATCTTGGGCATTCCGAAGAATCATTATATTTATCGAAACCTCATCATTTACTCATTCGCATCTTGTAATGAGAATTGCTATACGAATCATCGGGAATTAGCAATCCGTATTTTGAAATCTCGCAGCATGTCTACGCCAACAGTTATATATAACGTCTATCTCCTGGACTTACATACTTGAATGTGAAGTTTCTAAAAAATACCCTGAACTGCGGAATAGTTCTCGAAATGTTGATGAAGCAGCAAAAACTATAAAACGACCTTAACAATAAAAAGTTTGATGATGATGAATAGTATGATGGCAAAGCGCAGAAAAAAAAGAGAATTTTGGAACTGGAAAACGGATTGAGCAAAGTATGAAGGAGGCTGTGGACAAATCACAAAGACTGAACCTGCCTTCAAAGAATCCAAATGATTCAGTATCTGCTGAAGTCATTAACGAATACCTTGCTCCTGACTCTAAACCCCGCAAACAATACCCTTCATCATCCTCTGATATTAGAAATCCCAAGATATCATCATATCTTTCATTATAAATATCCTCCATATTTATGAAGATATTTCCATAACTATTCTTATCTGAAATCTTTAATCTCATCGCGCTATCTATATTACATCATAAAAGAAACTATTTTAGTTTCTAAATTCTGAAACTTTCAAGTTTAAAATAGGAATATTTTTGGAATAATGTTGGGAACTGAAGCATGAGTTAGTATAATATAATGACACTTGATCAACGTGATTATATTACAGTAATTCATGCTGAGTTTCTAAATGGAACGTGATGATTCACAGATCATAACGTCATCATGTGCCATGCTACATGACTCTGTTATTCTATTTAACCTCTAAAATATCAAGAAAATATTTCCTTAATGATTAGGTCTTTTCCAGGGTATTCCGGTAATTTGACAAGACAAGATCGTGCCATTACAATTTTCTTTTTAGAACATTAACAATGTTCATTCCGAAATTCATATCTGTAACTTCTGGACCATTACAAGCGGTGCTTAATTGCAAGAAGAAGAAATGAAAGGACAAAACTCCGAAACAGAAATTGGGGTATAAAATCGCAGCAAATAAAAGAAAGCATTAACTGGGGATGACAATGAAGATAGAAGCAGGGACATCGAAATATAAGGGAAGATATAAAACTCAATAACAACGTAGAAATTACAAACCATATATATCGATGCAAATAGCAATATAAAGACAGGAGAGAACTAAAAACACTATAAACCCAAGGGTATAGTAAAAGTAAATAGATTCTTCCAGAGGAAGATGAAAAAGAAGAATGACAGAAACGAAGGTAAGGAGTATATCAAGAATCAGAATTGGATGGAGCATATTGACAAATACTTTAAAGTATGAGCTCAGGGAGAAAGAATAGAAGGTGTGAGTTGTAAGGAAACGAAAGAGGTGGATTTATATGAAAATCTCCGACTGAGCAAATCAAAATGGATGATCGCATTTAAAGCAGATCCAAATTCCCTTGGTTACCGGAGGATCAAATCTTATTATGAAGATTTTCTTCAAATCTCTTGAACTTGAAAATTAATTCTATCTACGTCAAAAGATATGACGAATCTATACCTACTCAGTTCACTCTTTTGGTAATAGTTTCACTCTTACTTTTCACAAAATCAAATGATTTTATCCATATTACTCAATGATGATAAAATCCTAATCTTCAGCTTATATGCGTCATGAAAACATACTTAATGTCAGCCATGACCATCCCAATCAAATTTCGGGACGAAATTTCTTTAACGGGTAGGTACTGTGACAACCCGGAAATTTCCGACCAAATTTAAACTTTAATCTTTATATATTCCTGACACGATAAGCAATGTTTGTTAAGTTGAATCTCTAGAATTTTAAACGGTGTTTATACATTCATTTAACCTCGACCAAGTTCCAATGATTCACGAACCATTAAATGAACATACATGATTATGTATGTATATGTGTATATATTATAACTTGAAAACATTAACAAAGTATTAGACGTATAATACTTTACATAAACGTAATTGTTTCGAAATATATATTCAAATAGTTATCGATGGGATTAGAAGATGTTATCAAATAATTGACTTAACAGATACATTGAATTAGGATTACGAGTCTCTGTTAAGAGATCCACTTTGATTTAGAAAACCTTTCCTTTTTAACGATATCCGGAATATTTGATAAAAGTGATTTACAAAAGTGTCATTAATGAGAGTTAGTCAAAAGTTAGTAATCATTTCCGTTTAAATTTCAAAAATATACTTTACTTGATTAACTCGTGTCCCTAGATAAAGCAACCCTTTAGTTTACATATTAAAAACATTATTTGGTAAAATAACTACTATTATTTAAAACGAGTTAAATTATATAAAACGAACTTTGAAATGTAATTGGTTTTGAAAGACTAAATATTAAATCATTAGATAAATATTTCAAACATATATACAAATTTACAATTCTAAATAAAAATATATATATATATATTTTAACTTAGTCATAAAACGTCCTGATTTAAAATAATATATTTTAATAAACAATGAGTCACTGATTTATAGAAGCAAATGACCACAACGCTCAATTTTATAAATTACATTTTTTATAAGGTAAATTATTGATGAGTAAATCAAATTATTAATAAGGGTACACGTCACGTAACGTAAAAGGCTAGTTTTCTAAACGTACGAAAGTGGTACATGAGTCGAGTGACAACGTACGAGTCATCGGAACAAGAATTACAATTTAACTATGCACGTAAATATAATATAATATATAATTAATTATATAAATTAAATATATTATATTAAATATTATATAATTTAACCACTTCCACGTTTTTTTATCATATGAGATGTAAACGTAAAGCCACAAATCACGGAAACTTTAGGTAGTTGGTGAGATTAAATTTCTATAAATATCGAACGTACCAGTTTTTGATTTTTAGTCATCTATCTCGATCTCACACTCTCTAAATATACATATACATACTTATTTATTATTTATTTTTATTATTATTATTATTATTATTATTATTATTATTATTATTATTATTATTATTATTAAACTTATTATTATTATTAGTAGGAGCGATATTATTAGTAATATACATAAAATACTATGACGAGGTCATCCGCGTGTTATTTTTCAAAACTGGTTTTCGAGTAGGATAGGGCTAAGGAAATTATGGGTTATAGCTATGGAGGTGATAGGTATGATTCATGGGTATGCTCGTGAGGTCAATTTGGTATTTATCGTCTCCGTTGCGTCTACGTACCTTTCCTGCAATATTGAATCTCAATATTGATACGTGAGTACTCGTAAATAAATTTTTACATACTAATAGTGTATCCCTGACTAGTGCTCGAGAATATAGGATTATGCATGCTTGTATTTTTGATATTGCCCTTAGATAGGTTATGTTGAATCTTGAATTAGATACACCTGCGGTTGAGATAAGGTATAAGATATGCATGTCCTTGGAAAGCTAGTGAAAAATCAAGAACTTTTTCTTTAGATATCGAATAGTTTCGATGAACGGATTTGAAGTTATAGTCAATTGAATCTTTGTATTATTATTAAAAATGATTATTATTATCGTCGTTCTATTTTTTATCTAATTATTATTATTATTATTATTATTATTATTATTATTATTATTATTATTATTATTATTATTATTATTATTATTATTATTATTATTAGCATTATCTATAAAAAGTATTATCATTAAAAATTATTATTTTTATTATTATTACTATCGTTATTATATTAAAGTTATAGTTAGAATTATTATTATTATTATCATTAAAATAGTTAATTGTATTAGCCTCATAATAATTATTATCACTAGTATTATTATAATTAAAAACTAATATTAGTAACATCTAAATTTTTGATTACTATTATTATCATTAAAATGAACGCGATATAGAAGATGATTTAAAAACTACTAACAAATCGATTAGGAAATAACGAGTATGGGTATCATGATGAAATTTAAAATATTGTAAGATATTTATTTAGATAAAATTATCGTTTTTCATTACTATTATTATTAATATTAAAAATATCATTTTTCACAAAAATTATTATTTTTAAGAGGAATATCATTGTTAATATAAAATTTCATTATTATTATGAATTAGAACTATCATTTTATCATAATATCATTTTTAGTAAATATAAAAATTAATATTTTTATTAATAGAATAATAATAATTGTTATTACAAAACCATACAAGTTTTACTTACTATTATTATTATTATCAATATTATTTAATCAAATATGTAATACAAAGATATTTTTCTAAGTGTAATATAATTACATTAATACCACCTATCATATTATTTTTATAAAATTTTATTACTTAAGATATATAAAGGTATATTCTTATAAAATTATATTTATTATAAAAGAATTATATTATTTACTTTAGTAAATTTTTTTAGAATATTAAAAAAATATAAAACGACGATATTTAAACAATATAATAATCATATATAAAATTTTGGAAATCAGTTTGAGTCAAATTGACTTTTGTTGACTTCTGCATATTAGTCTTGAGCATTAGGATTATGATACACTATGACCTGATCTAAATTGCTATACAGATATTGACCATCATATAAAAATATATAATTAATATAGGTTCGTGAATCCAAGGCCAACCTTGCACTTGTTCAATGATGTTATATGTATTTTTACTACGAAATACTGTATGGTGAGTTTCATTTGCCTTTTTACCCTTTATATTTTTGGGCTAAGAATACAAGCGAAATTTTTATAAATGTTTTACGAAATAGACACAAGTAATCGAAACTACATTATATGGTTGAATGATCAAAGCCGAATATGCCCCTTTTTAGCTTGGTAGCCTAAGAATTTGGGAACAGACCCCCAAATTGACGCGAATCCTAAAGATACATCTATCAGGCCCAACAAGCCCCATTCTGGAATTTGGAATGCTTTAGTACTTCGATTTTATCGTGTCCGATGGGTGTCCCGGAATGATGGGGATATTCTATATGCATCTTGTTAATGTCGGTTACCAGTTGTTCAATCCATATGAATAATTTTTGTCTCTATGCATGGGACGTATATTTATGAGAAATGAAAATGAAAATCTTGTGGTCTATTAAAATGATGGAAATGAATGATTATGATAAACTAATGAACTCACCAACCTTTTGGTTGACACTTTAAAGCATGTTTATTCTCAGGTATTAAAGAAATCTTCCGCTGTGCATTTGCTCATTTTAAAGATATTACTTGGAGTCTTTCATGGCATATTTCGAAGAACGTTGCATTCGAGTCATTGAATTCACCAAAGATTATTATTAAGCCATCTTGTATAGTTGGATAGTGGATAATTGACTTAATAATAATCTTGATGAACTCAACGACTCGAATGCAACGTCTTTTGAAATATGCCATGAATGAATCCAAGTAATGTCTCTAATATGAGCTAATGCACAGCGGAAGATTTCTTTCATACCTGAGAATAAGCATGCTTTAAAGTGTCAACCAAAAGGTTGGTGAGTTCATTAGTTTAACCTAAATAATCATTTCATAATTTTAATAGACCACAAGATTTCATATTTTCATTTCTCACAAACATACGTCCCATGCATAGAGACAAAAATATCATTCATATGGATTGAACACCTGGTAACCGACATTCACAATATGCATTTAAGAATATCCCCATCATTCCGGGATCCTCCTTCGGACATGTTATAAATTTCGAAGTACTAAAGCATCCGGTACTTTGGATGGGGCTTGTTGGGCCCGATAGATCTATCTTTAGAGTTCGCGTCAATTAGGGTGTCTGTTCCCTAATTCTTAGATTACCAGACTAAATAAAAAGGGGCATATTCGATTTCGATCATTCAACCATATAATGTAGTTTCGATTACTTGTGTCTATTTCGTAAAACAGTTATAAAAGCAGGGCATGTATTCTCAGTCCCAAAAATATATATTGCAAAAGCATTTAAAAAGGGAGTAATGAAACTCACGCATATAAATATTTTAAACAGTTAATAAAGCATTTGCATGTATTCTCAGCCCAAAAACGTAAAGAGTAAAAGGGAGCAAATGAAACTCACCTAATGTATTTTGTAGTAAAAATACATATGACTATATTGAACAACTGAACAATGCAGGGTTGGCCTCGAATTCACGAACCTATATCATTTGTATATTTATCAATACTCATAATCGTAGTCGAATAAATAAATAAATAAATAATATATATATATATATATATATATATATATATATATATATATATATATATATATATATATATATATATATATATTCCTTATATTCATTTTGGTAAATAAAAATATTAATTTCTATTATGTTTTATTTATTAAATATGTTGTTAATTATATATATATTATTTGTGTATTAAATATATTAGTTATGATAATATCAAAATAATATTAATAGTGATAAAAATAATAATAATTATAATACTTAATATTACTAATAAGGTAATAATGTTAATAATCTTTTTAATGATACTAATAATGATATTAATAATTATAATTGTAAAAAAAATATTAATTTTATTGTTAACGATAGTTATAATATCGATTTTTAATCATTATATTAATAATACACATAATAATCTTAATGATAATATTTATATTGATATTAACAATTCTATTATTTACAAAAAATACTAATACTAAAAATACTAATAATATGCATTAGCCTCCTAATAATCATAATTATACATATTCATGATAATAATATAAGGTTATAATAATATCATAATTACTACTTATAATAATACTAATAGTAATACTATATACAGTATTTATAATTATGATAATAATTTTGATACTTATAACAATAATTATTATACTACTATAAATGATATTCATGATACTTAATAATAAATATAATACTAATAATAACACTTAATAACAATAACAAGAATAATTTATAATAATAATAATAATAATAATAATAATAATAATAATAATAATAATAATAATAATAATAATAATAATAATAATAATAATAATAATAATAATAATAATAATAATAATAAATAAGTAAAGACTACCTTTAAGTGTTATTCCAAAAAAAATGTACACAACAGGAATCGAACCCGAGACCTCCCATTTAACCCAAACACACCTCTAACCAAATAGTCTAACACGCTTTTTCCGATTTATTAAACAACCCAAAATATATATTCCGTGTAGTTATCTGCTCCTTCCTCTTCTACAACCCGTCGACCAAAACACTAATCTCAATCTTCAATTAAATTTTAATCCATCTTTGCAACATAATTGAAAACGTCTTGTATTGGAAATTAATCAAACATAAATTAAAAAAAATTAAATTAAATAGCAGGAGCTGGGAACGGTCACGAAAAAAAAATTTAAGAACTCCATTCCTGAATTCGATTTTAAAAATGTTTTAGAAAAAGTTTTCAACACGAAATAGGTTGTAAATCCTTCATAGAAACTTTGTGGATCATTAATTTCAACAGAAACACCTTATAATTCTTCAATTCGATCGTTGAACATTTGTTTGACTTTGATAATCGAAAGTTTGACTTCCAAAATTGAAAATCGTTTTGAGGAATTTGAAACTGTAATTTTGCAGGATGCTCGTTTGAAAGATTCCTAATACTTCCACATTTATAGATTTTGAAATTGTTATGAAATTGAGTTTTTGAGCAAAACTGAACGCGAACAGAGGTTTCAGAGAGTTTGTATTTTTTTCTGTTGTTGGTTCTTCCAATTTACAGTAAGTAAGGATTATAATTGATAAGGTAATGAAGGTTAGAATGATTTTTACAAAAAAAAGGTAATCGTTTGTTGTATAGCTGTGAAGGGTCGACAATTTCCATATCAGGAGCAGGGACACTATAAATAAAATAAAGAAAAGTGTACAATATCTTTAACAGAATTTGTTGCCTTGTGTTTAACTTGGAATCGATACATACTGACTTTAGACAGAAAATATATTGCCTTTAATATTGAAAATGATGGAAAAACAGAATCCTAATCTTCTGTATGCATTTTGTATAATTATACGGATTATAATCATAGTTATATATATAAATATATTTAACTGTATACTTATATATCCATTTTTATTTATGTATTTACTTTATATTTGTATATTAAATCTGTATGTACGTATCTGTATATATATATTTCAGTATTTATACCTCTGCATTATATATTGATTTGCATTCCTTTTTTTTATGGATTATAGTTAATCTTTTAATAAATAGAATAATAATAATAATAATACTCTTAATATTTTAACTAATAATACAAGTATAAAAATAATATTATTACTAATGATAATTCCAATAAGTTTAGTAATAAAAATATTAATATTATCAATAACAATAATAGGTTAATAGTAATGACATTGAAATAAAACTTAATGTTAATACTTGGTGATACTAATAATAATAACTAACATTTTAGTTTTAACGATTCTTATAATAATATTTGTAGTTAACATCTTTATTTTTAAGATCATAACCGTATAATTATAATTATAACATTAATAATGATATTGCTATTAAAATTACTGATATCATTATTAATCTTAATATTTATTTTAATGGAAGTATTAATAATAATATCATAATCATATTTTTAAATTATAACTTCATATATTAATATTACAATTCATTAGTTATACCCTATTTACTAATCATATATTTTATATATTGAATTTTTAATATTAGTAAATTTTATATATATATTAATAATTATACATAAAATTTATATATGTTTATGTATAAATTTTATTTTAAAATACACTTAATTATTTTGTATCCTATTTTACATATTTAATTTTAAACGTTTAAATTATATTTTATAATTTCAGACTATTATATATATACTTACATTTATTTATATATATCTATACATCTATATATATACATACATATTTATTTACAAGTGATTGTTCGTAAATCCTCGGAAACAGTCAAAGGTAATTGAATATATGAAACAGTTCAAAAATTTTGAAACTCAACATTACAGACTTTGCTTATCGTGTCGGAAACATACAAAGATTAAGTTTAAATTTGGTCGGAAATTTCCGGGTCGTCACAGTACGTACCCGTTAAAGAAATTTCGTCCCGAAATTTGAGTGGGGTTGTCATGGCTAACAATAAAAATGTTTTTATGCCGAATATGAGTCGATAGATAGAGTTTAATCATTATTGATTAATATAAATAAAACGATTTGATTTTGTGAAGAGTACGAGTGAAGCTATCACCAAAGAGTGAAATGAGTAGGTATAGATTCTTTATCTCTTTTGACGTAGATAGGATTGATTTCCAAGTTCAAGAGATTTGGAGAAAATCTTCGTAATAAGATTTGATTCTTTGGTAATCAAGGGAATTAGGATCCGCTTTAAATGCGATCATCTGTTTTGATTGTTCTGTTGGATATTTTATTATAAATCCACCCCCTTCGTTTCCTTACAACTCACACCTTCTATTCTTTCTCCCTCAACTCATACTTTAAAACATTCGTCCATATGCTCCATCTTGTTCTGATCCTTGATATACTCGTAACCTTCCTATATGTCATTCTTCTCTTTCATCTACTACCGGAGGATTTTATTTACTTCTACTATTATCTTGGGGTTATAGTGTTATTCATTCTCCCGTATCTTTATATTGCTATCCGTATTAATATCCACGGTTTGTAATCTCCATGTTGTTATTGGGCTTTATATTTTCTCTTATATTTTGGAGCTCTTTTCCTTTTTATTCTCTTCTCGACCTCTAGTAAAGCGAGTAATGGTCCAGAATTCGTAAATATGGAGTTTTGAATGAACTCCATGTTCTAAGCAAGAAAGAACGTGATCGCACGATTTGATTTGTCAAATTACCAGAATCACTGAGAATAGAACTATCAAGAACATATTTTCTTGATATGTTCAGAAGTTAAACAGGATGAAAGAGTTATGTAACATGACACATGATGATGTTATAATCTGTGATTCATCATGTTCCATTTAGAAACTCAGCATGACTTACTGTAATATAATCACGTTGATCAAGTGTCATTATATTATACTAACTCATGCTTCGGTTCCCAACATTACTTCAATAACATTCATATTTTAAACTCGAAAGTTTACAGAATATAGAAACTGACAGTCTCTATATGATGTAACACTGATAGCACGAAGATATTAATGATTTCAGATAAGAATAGTTATGAAAATATCTTCAGAAATATAGAGGATATTTATAATGAAAGATACGATGATATCTTGGAATTTCTAATATCGAAGGGTGGTGAAGAAAATTTATCCGCAAGAGTTTGGAGTCAGAGGCAAGGTATTCGCTAAAGATTTCATCAGAAACAGAATCATCAGGATTCTTAGAGTACAAGCTTAGTTCTTGTGATTTGTTCAAAGACTCCTTCGTAGTTTGCTCAATCAGTTTTCCAGTTCTAACTTTTCTGAGCTTTACCAACATACTATTCTTTATCATCAGACTTCCGATGATTAAGGGTGTTTATGGTTTCTGATGCTTCATTCAGCTTTTTCAACATTCAGAGTATTGATTCGTGACTGAGTGCTTTTCAGAATTTCAGAATGAGAGATCATAATTCTAAGAGATAAATGTTATACATATAACTGTTGATGTAGATATGATGTGAGTTTTCAAAGTACTGATTGCTGATTCTCGGTAATTGGTATGGCAGTTCTCATTACAAGATGCGGATGAGTATATGATAGGGTTTTAATGAATAAATATAATGATTTGTCAGAGAGATTTAAGCCAAGAAGCAACGAGGTTGCAGGTACGTCTGCTGGTAATATGGTGGAATATAAAAGAATTCTTCGGTATCAAAAGGGTAATCGTATATATCAGGATTTATAGTAAGGCTACTTTGAATGAAAAGTCGAAGTTGACCTGCTGGAGCTGTGACAAAATTGGCTACTTTGAAAAGGGATCGCAAAGTTATTTTTGCTAATAAATGCCAAAGGATCTGACGCGGCTACGTGTTAAACTTTTACTCAATTGCTGAGAGTTTCTTAGGTGCATAACTATATGCATAAATCTTTTCTTCCATAGATGAAGTGACGTTGATTCATCCTATCGATTGAGGTGTTTTCAAGAATCATGAAAGGTTTGAACGCAGATTGTAATCGTCAAGATACTAATGAAGTTTAGAATGAAATCAAGTGGCAAACTTGAAAAATTGTTTAGTTTCATATGTTATAATCAATATTTTAATTCATTTTAATTGTCCAATGTTGATAGTCCTCAGTTGATAGTCCACAGTTAGTAGTGTACAAATAATAATTCATATATAGTTTACTATATAATATTCGAATTAATTAATATGTATCGTGACCCGTGTACATGTCTCAGACTCGATCACAACTCAAACTATATAAATTATTGTAGAATCAACATCAATCCTGTATAGCTAACTCCCGCATTACTGCATATAGAGTGTCTATGGTTATTCCAAATAATATATATAGATGGGTCGATATGATATGTCAAAACCTTGTATACGTGTCCCGACATTTAAAGTGCGTAAAATAAATAACAGAATTTAAATGACGATAAATAAAGTGCGTAAAGTAAATAACAGAAATTAAATGACGATAAATAAAATTGCGATAATTAAATTGCGATAAATAAACTGCAATAAATAAAATGTAATCAGTTAGCTAGGAACAGTTAGCTGGAAACAATTAGCGTGGATTCTTAACAAAATTTCTCATAGTTAATTTGTTTGTTTCTAACAAATTTTATTTTGTCCAATGTTTTCTTCATTATGCCACTTGTTGAATTATGATAAATCAAAATCCAAATATGAATTTGAATAAAAATGGTTATTCTGCGGTGAACGGATACACATATTGGTGGATGTAAGTAGGATAGTAAACGACTGTTGAATCAGCTTCGAAGAATGTACAATGTAATTTATTAATGTGAAATCTGAATATTCCTCTGGTATTACCTACCCGTTAAAATATTTTCACGATTAACACTTTGTACGAAAAAAATTTTAATTACAATCTTTATGAAAACATGTATACATATATATTTTCTTCAGATGTAATTATGGATTTAATGAGTTAATATAACATTAAACTCATTTGCTTTTCGGTTAGAATTAGAGTACATAATCTCTAAAATATTATAGATTGCATAATCATCATGTCGAACAAAGATAAATAATGTAGAACGATACTTAGATTGATGATTATAATTGATGTACAGAATGAGATGTTGAGGCGTGTGTTATTGATGGTACGGGTGCTGTTACTGATGGTACTGTTGGTGCCGGTGATGTTACTGAAGCTGGTATGTTTTGCACCATATTTTCCAAGACTACAACTCGGGCGCGAAGTTCGTTGACTTCTTATATTATTCCGGGATGATTGTTGGTCGGAACGAGCGGATGAATAAGGTTTAGAATTGTGGATAGAATATAATCATGACGAGATACTCTGAAATGAACGAGAAAATGGCATTACGGACAGGTTCGCCGGTAAGTCCTTCAGGTTCTTTGCCAAGAGGACAATATGGTGGATGGAAGAGATCACCTTCTTCTTGCCTCCAATGATTAAGTAGGCTACGAACCCATCAGATGAATTGAGGATGGATGATTGGCTGATTCATTCTGGTGACTCTGCTTTCGGAGCTCGAGTGAAACTCTATGTCAGAATAGCTGTCGGAATAACTATCGGAATAGCTATCGTAATCTAAGAGACTCGAACTGGTTGAGGGATTCATTTCATACGATCAGATGAAGGATTTTTGATAAGAAATAGATTATAGGATGTAGATTAGTACCTTGTAATACATAATTTACATTTGCATATATAATACTAAAATCCCATAAGTTACGGAGGAATCTACGGAAGCTGTCAGGCAAAGTAACAACAACAGATATGCTAAGATATGAATTTATCTATACACTGTCTATGCAATAGCGGCAGTAAGACGTGTCTAGACTTTAAGGATGATAAACAAGTAATTTTCGACACGAAATGATAAGCAAAACTTTTGACATGCAGACACGGTCGAAGTCCAGACTCACTAATGCATCCTAACGACTTAACAGTTATACACACTAATGCAGACCTGGTTCGCTAAGACCACCGCTCTGATACCAACTGTGAAGACCCGTCCTAATCCATCCAGACGAAGTCCATATCGATTATAAATGATTCACAACAGTTGATTACATCGCGAGGTACTTGACCTCTATATGATACATTTACAAACATTGCATTCGTTTTTGAAAAGACAATCTTTCATTACATCGAAAGTTGACGGCATGCATACCATTTCATAATACATCTAACTATAATTGACTTAATAATAATCTTGATGAACTCAACGACTCGAATGCAACGTCTTTTGAAATATGCCATGAATGACTCCAAGTAATGTCTCTAATATGAGCTAATGTACAGCGGAAGATTTCTTTCATACCTGAGAATAAACATGCTTTAAAGTGTTAACCAAAAGGTTGGTGAGTTCATTAGTTTAACATAAATAATCATTTCATAATTTTAATAGACCACAAGATTTCATATTTCCATTTCTCACAAACATACATCCCATGCATAGAGACAAAAATATCATTCATATTGATTGAACACCTAGTAACCGACATTCACAATATGCATTTAAGAATATCCCCATCATTCCGGGATCCTCCTTCGGACATGATATAAATTTCAAAGTACTAAAGCATCTGGTACTTTGGATGGGGATTGTTGGGCCCGATAGATCTATCTTTAGAGTTCGCGTCAATTAGGGTGTCTGTTCCCTAATTCTTAGATTACCAGACTAAATAAAAAGGGGCATATTCGATTTCGATCATTCAACCATATAATGTAGTTTTGATTACTTGTGTCTATTTCGTAAAACAGTTATAAAAGCAGGGCATGTATTCTCAGTCCCAAAAATATATATTGCAAAAGCATTTAAAAAGGGAGTAATGAAACTCACGCATATAAATATTTTAAAAGTTAATAAAGCATTTGCATGTATTCTCAGCCTAAAAACGTAAAGAGTAAAAGGGAGCAAATGAAACTCACCTAATGTATATTGTAGTAAAAATACATATGACTATATTGAACAACTGAACAATGCAGAGTTGGCCTCGGATTCACGAACCTATATCATTTGTATATTTATCAATACTCATAATCGTAGTCGAATAAATATATATATTTATATATATATATATAAATTTATTAGTTATATCTTTTTTATATTATATATATATATATATATATATATATATATATATATATATATATATATATTCCTTATATTCATTTTGGTAAATAAAAATATTAATTTCTATTATGTTTTATTTATTAAATATGTTGTTAATTATATATATATATTATTTGTGTATTAAATATAGTAGTTATGATAATATCAAAATAATATTAATAGTGATAAAAATGATAATAATTATAATACTTAATATTACTAATAAGGTAATAATGTTAATAATCTTTTTAATGATACTAATAATGATATTAATAATTATAATTGTAAAAAAAATATTAATTTTATTGTTAACGATAGTTGTAATATCGATTTTTAATCATTCTATTAATAATACACATAATAATCTTAATGATAATATTTATATTGATATTAACAATTCTATTGTTTAAAAAATTACTAATACTAAAAATACTAATAATATGCATTAGCCTCCTAATAATCATAATTATACATATTCATGATAATAATATAAGGTTATAATAATATCATAATTACTACTTATAATAATACTAATAGTAATACTATATACAGTATTTATAATTATGATAATAATTTTGATACTTATAACAATAATTATTATACTACTATAAATGATATTTATGATACTTAATAATAAATATAATACTAATAATAACACTTAATAACAATAACAAGAATAATTTATAATAATAATAATAATATTAATAATAATAATAATAATAATAATAATAATAATAATAATAATAATAATAATAATAATAATAATAATAATAATAATAATAATAATAATAATAATAATAATAATAATAATAATAATAATAATAATAATAATAAATAAGTAAAGACTACCTTTAAGTGTTATTCCAAAAAAATGCACACAACAGGAATCGAACCCGAGACCTCCCATTTTACCCAAACACACCTCTAACCAACTAGTCTAACACGCTTTTTCTGATTTATTAAACAACCCAAAATATATATTCCGTGTAGTTATCTGCTCCTTCCTCTTCTACAACCCGTCGACCAAAACACTAATCTCAATCTTCAATTAAATTTTAATCCATCTTTGCAACATAATTAAAAACGTCTTGTATTGGAAATTAATCAAACATAAATTAAAAAAAAATTAAATAGCAGGAGCTGGGAACTGTCACGAAAAAAAAAAACTAAGAACTCCATTCCTGAATTCGATTTTAAAAATGTTTTAGAAATAGTTTTCAACACGAAATAGGTTGTAAATCCTTCATAGAAACTTTGTGGATCATTAATTTCAACAGAAACACCTTATAATTCTTCAATTCGATCGTTAAACATTCATTTGACTTTGATAATCGAAAGTTTGACTTCTAAAATTGAAAATCGTTTTGAGGAATTTGAAACTGTAATTTTGCAGGAAGCTCGTTTGAAAGATTCCTAATACTTCCACATTTATAGATTTTGAAATTGTTATGAAATTGAGATTTTGAGCAAAACTGAACGCGAACAGAAGTTTCAGAGAGTTTGTATTTTTTTCTGTTGTTGGTTCTTCCAATTTGCAGTAAGTAAGGATTATAATTGATAAGGTAATGAAGGTTAGAATGATTTTTACAAAAAAAAAAAAAAAGGTAATCGTTTGTTGTATAGATGTGAAGGGTCGACAATTTCCATATCAGGAGCAGAGACACTATAAATAAAATAAAGAAAAGTGTACAATATCTTTAACAGAATTTGTTGCCTTGTGTTTAACTTGGAATCAATACATACTGACTTTAGACAGAAAATATATTGCCTTTAATGTTGAAAACGATGGAAAAAACAGAATCCTAATCTTCTGTATGCATTTTGTATAATTATATGGATTATAATCATACTTATATATATAAATATATTTAACTGTATACTTATATATCCATTTTTATTTATGTATTTACTTTATATTTGTATATTAAATCTGTATGTACGTATCTGTATATATATATTTCAGTATTTATACCTCTGCATTATATATTGATTTGTATTCCTTTTTTTTATGGATTATAGTTAATCTTTTAATAAATAGAATAATAATAATAATACTCTTAATATTTTAACTAATAATACAAGTATAAAAATAATATTATTACTAATGATAATTCCAATAAGTTTAGTAATAAAAATATTAATATTATCAATAACAATAATAGGTTAATAGTAATGACATTGAAATAAAACTTAATGTTAATACTTGGTGATACTAATAATAATAACTAACATTTTAGTTTTAACGATTCTTATAATAATATTTGTAGTTAACATCTTTATTTTTAAGATCATAATCGTATAATTATAATTATAACATTAATAGTGATATTGCTATTAAAATTACTGATATCATTATTAATCTTAATATTTATTTTAATGGAAGTATTAATAATAATATCATAATCATATTTTTAAATTATAACTTCATATATTAATATTACAATTCATTAGTTATACCCTATTTACTAATCATATATTTTATATATTGAATATTTAATAGTAGTAAATTTTATATATATATTAATAATTATACATAAAATTTATATATGTTTATGTATAAATTTTATTTTAAAATACACTTAATTATTTTGTATCCTATTTTACATATTTAATTTTAAATGTTTAAATTATATTTTATAATTTCAGACTATTATATATATACTTACATTTATTTATATATATCTATATATCTATATATATATACATACATATTTATTTACAAGTGATTGTTCGTGAATCCTCGGAAACAGTCAAAGGTAATTGAATATATGAAACAGTTCAAAAATTTTGAAACTCAACATTACAGACTTTGCTTATCGTGTCGGAAACATACAAAGATTAAGTTTAAATTTGGTCAGAAATTTCCGGGTCGTCACAAACGAGATTACAAAATGAAATCTACTACAATGCCCTATGGTGACGGTGGGTAAAGGATGTCCATTACGTGGGACATCTGGCTCGATCAGTTACCCGAGCACGGAGGATCTCCACTTCCCTCGTCAGTTCCTCGACGGAGGGAGATGGTGGGGCAGGCGGTGAAGTCGGTACAGGTGGTGCAGGTGGTGCAGCGCCAGAAGTAGATGCTGCATAGCGGTAAGGCTTACGCACAAATGGATCCGTAGGGTAAGGCACAACCCGCTTACGGGCGGTGACCTTAGTCCTCAGTCTATGTGCGCTAACGAATGGTTGACCTCCGTTAACCCCTGGAATAACGGTACCATCGAAATGATACCGCTTCTTCGGCGGGGTAGAGGGTGGCTACACGGGCATCTCCTCAGGGTTCTCGTCGGAATCATCGTCACTAGAATAGTCGGAGGATGAGTTGTCGAATGATGAGTCGTCGAAAACAGCTGGGGGTGGCGGCGCTCGGCGGCCGGTAGTCATAATCCGGTATCTGAAAGGCGGAATCGGTATGACACGTCTATCAGGAAGGCGTCAGCACCAATGGTTATGCTCATTAAGGAACGGAACATCCCCGTATTCCCCGGGAATCACAGCACCACCGGGATGGGGCTGTGGCTCCGGAGGTACTGGGATGAGTGGAGCTGGAATCTCCGGTGGATCCTCATGTCCGTCTGAGATAACCACTGGGTCGGGTACATGGCTGCTGGCTCCGGAGGACGATGCGCCAGGGTCACTGGAGTGTGTCAACGACGGGATCTGAGATTCGGCAACAATGGCAGGCGAGGTGGAGGGTGTGTCTGAGTCGCTCTCCAAAATGACAACGGGCGGGATATCCGACATCTGAACAAGGAAAAAATAACTTTTTCCGTATCAGCAAGTCATAAAGTAAGCACGTATTAGGCACTACAGTAATCCTAGGTTGTCTAAAACAGTATATAGCATGGCAATAATAACAACGCTAAACAGAAATAACATGTGAAAGCAGATAGTAATCATGCAATAGCGGAAATAAGCATACAGCAAGTTCATATGGCAGTAAAGATAAGCAATAGCATGCAGTAATATCACATAGCAGTAAAAGTAATCCGTAGCATGCAGTAAGTTTCGCAAAAACAAGTAAACTAGCAAGTTGTAGATTAGTCCTATTAGTGAATCCTACTCGGGTCGGTCTAGACTCACTAATGCAACCTAATTCCCTACAACCAATGCTCTGATACCAAATGTGATGCCCCGTACAAAACCATCATGTACGATTCATCAACAACAGGATCTTTACACGGTTGAATACTACATGCTGTTTGAAAACCAGTTTGCATTCATAAAAACATAGTGTTTACAAAAGATAACGTGACACATATGTCATTACAAAGCCATTATTCAAATAACATAAGTTGCGAATGCAAAATAAAAGTTTCATGATTGAGACATCTCTAAGTTATGCAGCGGTTATCTAACACAGCAGGTCCTTAACAGCAAGTCTAACAGCGGAAGCAACAAACCTCTAAGCACCTGAGAAAACATGCTTAAAAACGTCAACAATAATGTTGGTGAGCTATAGTTTAAGTTGTAACAGTGATATAAGATTGACCACGAGATTTCAATGTTTCAAAACAGTATGAAAAGCATATGTATAACCGTGGGCACATGGTAACTAGACTTAACGTAAATATAAATATTACCCCCTAAAAGTACACCTGGCGAGTGCGTATGTCCTTGAAGTATTAAACACCCGTTAAATGCTAGCGCGACTAGCCCGAGTGGGGATGTCAAACCCTATGGATCCATATCTAATATTTGCGTCTACCGGTTCAAAAACCAATAGTTAAATGTTACCGTACTAAGGGGAATCTTTATGCCGTTGTATAACCCACACATATGTAAAGTTTAAGTACTCGTTTCAAGTAAGTAAAACATAAAAAGCGCATGTATTCTCAGTCCCAAAAATAGTATAAGTAAAAAGGGATGCTATAACTCACAGTGATAAAAGCGGTAAAGTCGGTAATGAAAGTGTGCAAGTAGTAAGTCGGTCCGAAAGGTCGTCAACCTAAATCAAAGGTTACTAGGTCAGTAGGTTATCCTTATAAGTTCTAATAGTGCATAAAATAAGTTTAAGTGTCATCATCATCATCATTCATCATCATAAAAGCTAAGTAAGTTTGACAAGAATAGAGATCGAAACAATAGGCTGACTTCGGTCAGCTGTTACGACCTCTACGTAAATCGAAAAGACGCGTAATCAGTGGTTATGGCTCCGTATGTGAGTCCCCTAGTTGCTGACCAATTTCTAGAACCAAACTCGTCTTCGTTTGACCATGGCGACGGTTTAAGTGCGAGTAGGTCAGAAATTTCAGCACAACGTTAATAGGGTGTAACGACTTTGGAAGGCCATAAATCCTAAACCGTAACTCGGATTAAGATGAGGTCTAAACGGAAAATCATCTACTCAAACCGAACTAACTGAAAATAAACTTTCCAGTAGCCCAGGTTACTGATCAGATCCCTAAAAACAGTGAACAAGTGCTCCGGTGGGGTTCTTGGTGCTTGATGCTCATCACGGTTCTCATCCTTGATGCTTGTAGCTTCAAGTGTACAACTCGTTGATGGTTTAGAATCACTTTTGACCAAGATTCTACCATCAATACACAATATATTAAGACCAAGTAATAACACAACTCATTTAAGAGTCTTACGTGGATGATGAACCAAGGTTACATCATATCCTTAGTCTTAACACAAATATAAGTCCTATTTACAAACAAAGTTACAAACTTTACATCAATCAAACAATTATGAACATAATCTAAGTAAAATGAGGTGATAGAACCCTAAGATAGAGAGCTTGGATCCCTTTCGCACAAGTTTTAAGGTCACAAAGCTAGAAAGCTTGAACCTTTAGTGTTCTTGAAGATCTTGAAGCATAAAGCTTAGATCTTTAAGTTATATGAAGACCATTAACACAAGTTTTGATCTTTATAATAAAATAATGAGATCATAAGTTAGAAAACTTAGATCCAACAAAATATATGAAGATCCAAGCTAGAAAGCTTGCATCTTGATTGTTCTTGAAGATCTTGAAGCATAAAGCTTGGATCTTTAAGTTACATGAAGATTACAAACACAAGTTTGAATCTTTATAACAAAATAGCAAGATTAAAGTAAGAAAATATAGATCTACAAAGTGGGTGAAGATTCAAAGCTAGAAAGTTTGAATCTTCCATGTTCTTAAAGGATTCATGCTTGAATCTACAAGATGTAATCAAGATCAAAGCTAAAAAGTTTGATCCTCCATGGATGATGATGAACACGAAAAAGAAAGGAGAAGAAAAAGAAGAAAAATCAAAATACTTACACTTTTAGAGAGAGAAAGAACTAGAGAGAATTAGAGAGTGAGTATGTGTGAAATACAAATGAGAGCAAGTGTAAAATGAGATGAATAAGGCTAGTATTTATAGGGAAATGAGGGAGGGAATGGTGGTGGTGGCCGAAAATTTGAGGGGGGACAAAAAGTTGCTTTTTGGTTAATGGTTGTCTAAAGTTGGTGCTTATGTTAGGATCCCATGCAACATTAAGGATAATACTTGACATAAATGCTAGCATGTTCCCTCTAATAAATGGGCATTTGTCTTACTTATTATTGGGTCACTAGTAATTAATAAGTGGGCTAAATAAATGGGGTACTAGCTAGAGTAGGGTGGGCTTAAGTCCAACAAGGTAGAAAGTCCAACAAGACTAACTAGTAAGCATAATTAGATTACTAAGCATAATTAAGCATCCATAAACCCAAGTAATTATTATTATAAGATAATAATTAAGATTCCGTAGTCATTATATTCCGATTACGACAAAAGTTAAACGTGCGCGCAGTTTGCGGTTTAATCGAAACGTTAAGTGACACTAACGGTCATAAAGCATCCGGTGATCAAGTTAAGTATCCTACGTACTCTAAGGCACGTTTTAATATATAAATGAAAGTAAACCACGTATATAAAGGTTCCAAAGTATAAAGTAGCATAGTACGTACAAATACGCAGTTTCGAGAAAACACAAAGCACAAAAGCAAGTTAAAAAAGTCGGGTCATTACATTTAAGGCACGAGTCGAGGTTGAGTCCGGTGCAACTCTTATCGCCATAGACAATCAAGGGTTCACCATTCTCGATAGGAATTTGAATCGCTTTAAGATTACAAAGGATGTGAGATTTCATTTTGGCTAACCAATCCATACGAATGATTACATCGAAGCTCCCTAGTTCTATAGGTATCAAGTCAATTTCAAACTCTTTACCCATTAAGTTTAACGTACACCCCCGATAAAATTTGTCGGCACTCAATAGTTTCCCGTTGGCCACTTCAATGGTATAAGTAGTATCTAGTGGAAGTGGCGGAGTGCAAAAAGAATGAGTCAAGGTCTTGGATACAAAACTCTTATCGGCACCCGAATCGAATAAGCAAGAGACATAAGAATTATTGCGAAGAAACGTACCCGTGACTAGTTCATTGTCATCTCGGGCATCCTCGGTGTTAATGTTGAAAGCTCGACCGTGTGCATTGGGGTTAGCTTTCTTCTTTGGGCATGCATTTCTAAAATAACCCGGTTGGCCACATTCGAAACAAACACCCGTTTTTTGTGCATTGGGCCCCTTTTGAACGACGTGGGCGGCACTTCTACAATCGTTGGCCACATGACCACTCCTTCGACATTTGTGGCAAAATGGCTTGCCACATTCACCCAAATGATGTTTGTAGCACTTGTTACAATAAGGTAGATATCCGTCATAACCCTTCTTGCCATCGGAGGTGAAAGGCTTTTTGGTGAAGTTGTTGTTGTTGTTGTAGTTGCTTGATTGAGTGACTTCCCATTTTCTTTTGTTGCCACCCGATTTATCCTCGGCCTTAGGTGCCGGTACTATGATTTCATCCACCGTTTCTATCAATTGGCGGGCCATCTTTAAAGCGTCTTGTAGGTTAGCGGGTTTGGATGACATTACCCCATGTTTGATGCTCTTAGGAAGGCCATCCATGTAAAGTTCAACTCGTAGAGGCTCAGGATTTACAAGGTCTGGACACATTAGAGCTAGCTCGGAAAACTGTTGGTTATAAGCGTTGAGGTCGTTTCCGACCTCTTTCAAACCTCTTAGCTCGCTTTCGAGCCTTCGAGTCTCTTCGCGGGGAAAGTATTCGGTGATCATCTTTTCTTTTAAATCGGGCCAAGAGAGAGTGTGGGCTTCATCGGTACTCACCGATTGTACAAACGTGTTCCACCACATGAGAGCGATATCAGCAAAAGTGTTGGTGGAATATTTGACCTTGTCTTGGTCTCGGCAACCGCTTATGCTAAAAACGGCTTCCGTTTGCTCAAACCATTGAGTGAGAGCAACCGGTCCTCCGGTCCCATCAAAAGTATGAGGTTTGCACCCCATGAAAGCTTTGTAGGAGCATCCCTCGTTTGAGTTACCGGCTCCATTGTTGTTATTGTGGTTGTTGTTATTGTTGTTGTTGTTGTTGGATTAGTGACCGGCCATGGCCGCATCTACGGCGGTGGCTATCATTCGTTGAAGAGCTTGTTCGGGAGTTTCATTGCATGGGACTCAGGGAGGAGGAATTGTTCCTTCAAGACACAAGAATATCATTGATTAGTATTCTCAATAATACTAATCGTGATATGAAATAAAGATAGAAAATTTTCCATGACTCGCCCTAAATTCTTTATGCTATAATGTCGGAACGTCCATATGAGTCACCGTAATATAATCCCGGAAATTATATTACCCTAATTCATATGTGCATTCGACATTACCTCATAAAGTCAAGGTGGCATGTCAATCAAATTAGACTACATGAGATTAAGATGAAATAAGAGTTAGATACGAATAGAAGAGTTCGAGTATAAATGCACAAGTAGTCAAGTAATTCCTACTTCAAGTCTATGTGTCGGTTGTAGTCTAGACTCACTAATGTACCCTATGACTCAGGGTTGACACTAATGAACTCTAAATCCCTACAACCAATGCTTTGATACCATCTGTAGCGACCCGACAAAATCGTCATTGACGGCGCCGTCTACTTAGGTCCCGTTACGTGGTCATAAGTCTTTAAAATGATGTTTGACCAAAATAAGTCGCATTCATTTCAAATGTAAAGATGTTTCAAGTTTACAAAAGTAGTTCAATGACTAGTTAAATTACAATGTTTAACTTACAAATGAAACCTATGCGACACGATTTAAGAGTAAGTCAAAAGATGCTCCATGTATGCATGTATACTCGACATCCAAGCAAGTATCAAAAATAGTGAGCGGAAGCATGTAACACCTATAGTTCAAGGACCTGAGAAAAACATAGAAATCTGTCAAGGAAAAACGTTGGTGAAATCATAGGTGTATTAGTAAACGTATGTATTTGAACCACAAGATTTAGTGTAAGTTGATTATCCGAATCGTTTGCATTCCAAAGATGTTGTTTGTATCACGAGCACCCAATTATCAAGGCTTGACTGAATGTTACCTCTGAATCCATAGTGTTAGAACATACACTATACCGATAAAATTATATTTCATTCGCTAACGGTAGCGAACCGTCCGAATGAGGGTTCGTCAAACCCGTATGGCCACACAACATAATTACTCGCTTACACCCTACCAGTGTAACTAATGATAATTGAATTGAGGATTTTTGTTCTAACTCGCACGTGGAATGTTTGTTTTCGTACTTGTGTTCAATGTATAAAAGTATGAATTGTTTATGTTTTCTCATCCCAAGTATCAGTATAAAAGAGTAAATGTGGGACTATGATCTCACCTTGAGTGCACGAATATAAATGTACTTCACTAGTAAACGTGTGCAAGAAACGAATGCTAGTCTTGACCTAAACAAATAGGTTGTATCGATATTGGTAAACACGGTCGGTCAAAGTGTTCAATTAGTCCTATGGCTCGTTACGACTCGATTAATATATAGCATGTGAATCATGTTGTCAAGTTTCATGCATGATACAAATATAAAAGCATCTTAGAACAATTGCATAAATATTTGGTTAAGTTTGAATGAAAGTCAACTTTGGTCAAGTCAAAGTCAACAAAAAAGTCAACACATTCAGGTCGGGTCTCGGACAATTTTTCTGAGTTTTATAATCATATATGAGCATGTTAGAACAAGTTACATGTTAATCGGAGGTGCGTAGCATAGTTGGAATTAAACGAAAAATGACCAAGCAAAGCAGAATATGGTAGTTCATTTGGACAGCGTCCAGATTGGCTGGACGGCGTCCAAATGTGAAGGGCTGGAAGGCGTCCAAACACCTGGACAGTTGAAGTTGCTGAAATTTCACAAGTCTCGAACCAAAACTCAAACAACCACAATTTATGATTCGCAAACAATCAAAACATGTATCTTATATCGTTGGAAAGGTATTTTGACGAGGAAAACATCTAAGCACATTTCATCAATCAATTCAACATTTACAACAACCAAATTCGCATTAAATGTTCATCATTTATTGCATTCAAGATCATAAATGCACATTGATGATTCGGGAATTAAATGCACATATATATTACGCCGTTTCGTAGGTAATTACGCATACAGTACAACTAAACACTTACCAATAACATTTCAAGGCTTTTAATGCATCAAAAATCACATTCAAGGCTACCAAACCCTAACTAACAATCAATAAATCCTTAATCATGTTAGTGAAGTTTTCTTAATCAACCAACACATCAAAATGAAGATAGTGATGCTAGTAACACATTTAATACATGGACTTTTAACATCTAACAACATTTAAGCAACTAAATCTCAAGATCAAACACTTCCAATTATCAAGTTCATGTAAGTTACTCAAAATAGCAAGATCGAGCATACAAATCGTATATTCATGTTAGACTCGAGCCATAGACACTAACTAACACTTTTATAAGTCAAAAACATCAAGAACATAAAATCTAGTGTTTTTAGAAATTTACCCAAATGAGATGATGTTGGTATGGATTCGAAGAGGAAGATGCAAGGATTCCGAATATGTAATTTATTTTGATGAACGCTTGCTAGATCAGATTTAGATGATGATTCTTTGTTTAAGGGTTTGAGAGCAAAAGTTAGAAGTAAAAGGAAAAGTGGAGGATGAATGAATGGAGGAGGTGGGTGTTGACCATTTGATCTAGTCACATCTTTGGTCACTTGGCAACTTTAGTCCCTCAAGTTTAAAAGCGGGTGCGTAAATTACCTAAACGAGTATTTCAAAAACGCGTATTAACGGAAGATGTTATAGTTATATAACGGACTTTAAGATAATTAAATAGAAAGTAAACTGAAAAAGACGGG
The DNA here is from genome assembly GCF_046630445.1 of Rutidosis leptorrhynchoides. Lineage (NCBI taxonomy): Eukaryota > Viridiplantae > Streptophyta > Magnoliopsida > Asterales > Asteraceae > Rutidosis > Rutidosis leptorrhynchoides. The sequence continues at coordinate 472,666,681 of NC_092333.1, read as the reverse complement.
ATGTTACATTGCAGGCCTCGAGTTAGGTGCTGCTGGAGTGCCCGGTGTTCATCTTGGTGTGCGGCTTTCGAGTTTTGTAGATCGCGGCATTGTATACGTGTCCAGTTTTATATAGTTTTAGATTTAGGTTTGGTGGTCATCCACTTGTAATGTCATTTTCATTTTCAACGTGCTCACTCTCTTTCAATCAATGTACTCATCCAATGTTTGTAGGACGATTTGAGCGAGCTCTTGCAATTTCTTTCATTGTCGTAGACACAGCATCCTCCTTCTAAAATACAATTGATAGAATAGGTTATTCAAGCAAGGCAAACACAATTGACTTTATGGTCTCACAAAAAAGGTAAAAAACGCACTATGCTAGAAAAAAAAACTAGCCTAAACATGGCAATCAAAGGAACCTAAAGACCGATTGCCTTAAAAGGAAAAAGAAATAATAGATTTGATGGTCGGGAAAAAGCCGAGCATCACCCCAACAACCAAACAACAAAAGAGAAAAACCAACCCACCGAGCACCGCCGGGATAAACCATCACAAAGAATTCCGATAATAAGTGTACTGAAATGTCAAAATACGGAATTCTATGCAAGTCCATGTACCATAGGGTATCATGATTATATTTTTTTGGTAGCCTTTGACACGTAGAAGACCACTAGCATTCAACTATTTAACTGTATCTCTGTCTATTATAATGGCATTGTTTTAGTTGATTCAAAATTTCAAACACTTTTAACTCAAATGACCAAAAATTTTACTACTTAATTGGTCTAATTTTATGAAAAGTGATCTCTAATCTACATAAGTATGTCCCTGATTTTGGTCATTTGGTACCAATCAACTCGTGTATGACCACTAACCCCAAATTGTATGTACACTTTTTAGAGGAATAAATATCCATATACGCCCTATCATTCTTCAACCTGACTCAAGACATTCATACGCAAATATTTTCATGAATATAAGCATTTTCATATTTGGACTTGACCCCAATCTCTTAATTGATAAAAACTCAATGCATAACAGCTCGGGAGCCCGGACCCTTCTTTCAATTGTCGATCCTCGCTTAATCATTCATAGATCTTTTTCTGCCACACCTCGGGCCCCAAGAATTCCGATTTTATGTTTTTTTTTGTACTAAAGTGTTGGTAGCTTCTCGCCTCGTGCTGAAAAGTCTCATCTTATAGATAAATCATAACTCTGTTAATTAAGACTCAATTAATCTATACAATCAATTAGTATGTACAATATACAGGTCTTTCCTTCAATGGACAAAAAGAATTCCCCTTCAACCACTTAATTAGCAAGGAATAAGTTGTAGTCCCAAATCATTAAAACTGCTCCTGATCTACCCTTCATTGGTTTTTGAATATAACCACAGGACTGCGAGCCCCACAATGTCTTGAGACACAAATCATCTATCTCATTGCATTTAGTTTCTTGAACTGCTACTATTGTTGGAAACTAAACTTGATTTGGGCTATGTGTTTTTGATTTGGACTTGCAAGTATCAAGTATTTTGGATCAAGATCATAATCCATTATGTAGAAACTTCTTGTAAAATGTAGTAGATAAAGTATGTAGAATGATCTTATAAAATATCTAGGTCTAGAAGTATCATAATACTAAGAAATATCTAGATACTAGTAGATTGTGAAGTATTCTAGACTACTCCATTATGTAGTATAAATAGAGGGCTTCACCCCTCATTTGTAATCAAGCAATTAAGCAATAAACAAAGCTTTCAAGATCAATCAAACATCTAAATCATCAATCCTCTCTTCCACAAATAATATACATAACCTCCTATTTCTAACAAATTGGTATCAAGAGATTGGTTCGACAAGATGATGTCCAACAATGTCATCACGTTTCCTCACCTCACAAAGGATAATTATGATCGACGGAGCATCCAAATGAAGACCTTCCTAGGTGGACAAGACTTATGGGAGATTGTGGAGGAAGGCTATGAGGAACCTACAGAAAAAGGTCCTCTCAGCAAAGAGAAAAAACTATTGAAGACCAACGATCAAAAGGCTCTTTCCATCATCCAACAAAGTGTAGATGATGGAGCTTTTGAGAAAATTGCAAGTGCAACCACCGCCAAGAAAGCATGGAAGATCTTGGAGAATTCTTATAAGGGAGTTGATAAGGTGAAAAAGGGTCGACTACAAACACTACTAGGTGAGTTCGAATCCTTAAATAAGAAAGACTCAGAATCCATTTCTGATTATTTTACAAGAGTTTTGGCGGTTGTCAATCAATTAAAGAGGAATGGTGAAACTCTAAGTGATGTAAGAGTCATTGAGAAGATTCTTAGATCATTAGATTCAAAATTTGACTATATAGTCGTAGCCATCGAAGAATCTAAAGATCAAGAATCAATGACTATCGATGAACTCATGGGTTCACTACAAGCCCATGAAGAGAGGTTCAATAAGAAAAATAAGGAGCCTTTTGAGAAAGCTTTACAAGCAAAACTCTCTTTCAAGGAAGAGAGCAGTGAAAAGACTCTTCAAACGAGTCAACGAGGTCGTGGTTAAGTAGGTGGCCGAGGACGAGGGTAAGGATATATCAAACGTGGAGGTTATAGTTCTTACAGAAATGAAGAAAGAAGTTAAAATTTTCACCCGACAAGAGGTCGCGGGAGAGGCTACACAAGTAGAAGGCCAAGGTATGACAATTCTCAAACTAAATGCTATAGTTGCCATAAATTTGGCCACTATGCTTCAGAATGCGAGAAGTCAAACAGTTACGTGCAAGAAAGAGCAAATTTAGTGCAAGAAGATACCGAAGCCGTGAAAAACACTTTGTTACTAGCATGCAAAGGTGAAGATAATGGAGAATCAAATTTGTGGTATCTCGACACGGGTGCAAGAAACCACATGTGCGGTGACAAAAACATGTTTGTGGAGTTAGACGAGGTAATAAGTGGAAATATTACCTTCGGAGATTCCTCTAAAGTCCCGGTTAAAGGTAAAGGTAAGATCCTCATCCGCTTGAAGAATGGAAGGCATCAATTTATCTCTAACGTGTATTATGTGCCCAATATGAAGTCCAATATACTGAGTGTTGGAAAACTCTTAGAGAAAGGATATGATATTCACATGATAAATCGTAGTCTTTCTATAAGAGACCAAAGAGGAGGTTTGATTGCTAAAGTGCCAATGTCCACGAATAGGATGTTTTTGCTAAACATCCAACATGACATTCCAAGATGTTTAAAAGCATGTTTCAAAGATAATTCTTGGCTTTGACACATAAGATACGGGCACTTACATTTTGGAGGCTTAAAGTTATTATCATGTAAAGGAATGGTGAAGGGTTTACCTCCAATTAATCATCCGGATCAAATTTGTGAGGGATACCTTCTAGGAAAGCACTTTCGAAACAGTTTTTCAGTAGAGGCTTCTAGTAGAGCTAAGAAACCTCTAGAACTTATTCACACAGATGTGTGTGGACCCATCCATCCACCATCTTTGGGAAAAAAAATATTTTCTTCTATTCATTGATATTTTAGTCGAAAGACATGAGTCTATTTTCTAAAAGAGAAATTAGAAGTCTTTGGAATGTTCAAGAAGTTTAAAGCATTTGTGGAGAATCAAAGTGGTCTCACCATAAAGGCGATGAGATCCGATCGTGGAGGAGAGTTCACATCCAAGGAATTCAAGGAATTTTGCGACAACAATGGGTTACGACGTCCTCTAACTCTTCCGTATTCACCACAACAAAATGGTGTTGCGGAAAGAAAAAATAGGACCATTCTTGATATGGCTCGGAGTATGTTAAAGAGCAAAAGGATGCCTAAGGAGTTTTGGGCTGAGGCAGTGGACTGTGCGATCTATCTAGAAAATCGCTCGCCCACTAGAAGCGTCAAGAACAAAACGCCCATTGAAGCTTGGAGTGGAAGGAAGCCCGGCATCTCACACCTTCGAGTGTTCGGAAGTGTGGCATATGCTCATGTGCCAGATCAGAAGATGACGAAGCTCGATGATAAAAGCGAGAAACTCATATTCATGGGCTATGACACAAGTTCGAAGGGTAACAAGTTATACAATCCCAAGACCGGTAAAGTAATCTCAAGTCAAGATGTTGTGTTCGATGAAGAAGCAACATGGGATTGGAATGTTCCCGAAGAGGAGAACTACGACTTTCTCCCTTATCCATTCGATAGTACTGCAAGGAATGAAGAATATCTAGAAGTTCAAGAACCTTCTAGTACAACATCTCCGCACTCTCCACGTACTCCAACCACTACACCTAATGAAGTGACACCAACATCAGGAGGAGAATCAAGTAGGCTACAACATCACATAAGGAGCATTGAGGAGTTTTACGAGGTAACATAACCTATGGAGGATCTAACATTGTTCTGCCTTCTTGCCGATTGTGAGCCAATAAGCTATGAAGACGCAGCAAAAAGTCAAAAGTGGAAACATGCCATGGATGAGGAGATTCAAGTAATCCAGAGGAATGATACGTGGGATCTTGCTACTCTACCAAGAAGGCATAAGGCTATTGGTGTAAAGTGGGTGTACAAGGCCAAGAAGAATTCCAAAGGTGAAGTTGAAAGACACAAAGCAAGGTTGGTGGCGAAGGGATATAGTCAATGAGCCGGCATAGAATATGATGAGGTATTTGCCCCCGTCGCTCGTCTAGAAACTATAAGATTGATAATCTCACTTGCGGCTCAGCATAATTAGAAGTTTTATCAAATGGATGTAAAATTCGCGTTCCTTAATGGCCACTTAGAAGAAGAAGTCAATATAGAACAACCTTTGGGATACATTGTGAAAGGTCAAGAGAATAAGGTGCTGAAATTGAAGAAGGCCTTATATGGGTTAAAGCAAGCACCTCGTGCATGGAATAGCAGGATAGACAAGTATTTCCAGCAAAATGACTTTACAAAATGCCCACATGAGCATGCTCTCTACACTAAAGTAAGCAATGATGGATATGTTATGATTGTGTGCCTATACGTTGATGACTTGATTCACCGGTAGTAATCCCAAAATGTTCGAGGAGTTCAAGAAAGCAATGGTTCGGGAGTTCGAGATGACCGAAATTTGACTTATAGCTTACTATCTTGGGGTCGAGGTGAAACAAAAGAAAGAAGGAATATTCATATCCCAAGAAGGTTATGCAAAAGAGGTGCTGAAGAAATTTAAGATGAATGACTGCAAGTCAATGAACACACCGGTGGATTGTAATCTCAAATTGTCAAAAGATGATGAAGGGTACTTGGTTGACACAACACAATACAAGAGTTTGGTTGGAAGTCTCAGGTACCTAACCTGCACAAGGCCAGATATTCTCTACGGAGTTGGACTAGTAAGTCGATATATGGAAGCACCTATAATAAATCACTTGAAGGCAGCTAAGAGGATACTTCGCTACATCAAAGGTACGGTTGACTATGGTCTGTTTTATTCACCTTCTGATCATTTCAAGCTAGTTGGATACAGTGATAGTGATTGGGCTGGAGACAAAGATGATCGTAAGAGTACGAGTGGTTTCGTGTTCTATATGGGAGATACGGCGTATGGAGTTCGAAGAAGCAACCCATAGTGACTTTGTCAATGTGTGAAGCCGAGTTTGTAGCAACAACATTGTGCACCTGTCATGTAGTATGGCTGAGGAAGTTACTAAATGAGCTTAAGTTTTTCAAAAAGGAAGCTACGGAGATATGTGTGGATAACAAGTCAGCGATTGCTCTAGCAAAGAATCCAGTCTTCCATGATCGAAGCAAGCACATCGATACTAAATACCATTTCATCAGGGAGTGTGTTACAAATAAAGAGGTGCAGATAAAGTACACGAAGTCATTTGACCAAGTTGCTGATATTTTCACAAAGCCTCTAAAACACGAGACGTTTCAGAGACTACCGAATATGCTCGGAGTAACTAAATCAAGTTTAAGGGGGGCTGTTGGAAACTAAACTTGATTTGGGCTATGTGTTTTGGATTTGGGCTTGCAAGTATCAAGTATTTTGGATCAAGATCATAATCCATTATGTAGAAACTTCTTGTAAAATGTAGTAGACAAAGTGTGTAGAAAGTGTGTAGAATGATCTTATAAAATATCTAGGTCTTGAAGTATCATAATACTAAGAAATATCTAGATAATAGTAGATTGTGAAGTATTCTAGACTACTCCATTATGTAGTATAAATAGAGAGCTTCACCCCTCATTTGTAATCAAGCAATTAAGCAATAAACAAAGCTTTCAAGATCAATTAAACATCTAAATCATCAATCCTCTCTTCCACAAATAATATACATAACCTCCTATTTCTAACAACTATAACATGATTTGAATATAAATATAGAAACGAAACAAAAAAACTTGCACGTCCCTCTTAAATCCCTAAATATTAATGAGAGAATCTTATGAGAAAGGGAAGATATCGATTAAAGACGATCAACATATTAAATCATTTCATCATTCCGCTGGAGCCCAATTAATTTTCCAAACTCACGTTGTTGACACTATTTTCACTGTAGTTTAAGCCCTTTTTTTCCGAACCTATGTCTTTAGACTGAACGAACATTCTTTCTTATTTATTCTGATTTCTTTCTTAGACAATTGCATTTCATAACAACCAGCTTGCGAAGAATATGTATTTTCCTTTCAACTTTTATGTCATGAAGAATTCTAGAGGAAGCACGACAATTACCAAGTATTTTCCATATAGATTCAAAAGATTTACATTGGCCTCCAATGAAAGAAGATATGTTTGCATCTTTCTGTGATCTCGACCCCTTTGAATGCAGACCATCATTTACATTCTCCTTAGGCCATGTTTGTCACAGAGCTTTTTGAAGCTTTTTAAAACTTTTAGCTTTTAGTTTTTATAAAAAAGCTTCTAAATAATAAAAAGCTCCGTTTGGTTTGAAATAGCTTTTAGCTTTTATGTGAGAAAAAGCTCCAAAAATCAAACGCTAGTGAAACAAGCGTTTCACATAAAGATACTAGCTTTTGGAATATGAATTACTTAAATATCCTTTGAAGAATTAATAAATTATCCCACGTAAAAATCCAACGCAAAAGTCCTGTTATTGGTAAAAGTTACTGCATGTTGAATTTTAAAGTCGGCACAATTTTGACTTCTTCAAGTTTTTTATATTAGTTGGTAGAGATCATACTTTTTGAAAAGAAACTCATAGGTTTTCGGTTATTTGTTAATGGCTACGTTTTGTTAAATCAAAATTTAAAATGAATGATGAAATTTAACTCTTTTTTCTAATGTCCATTTTTGTCATTTTATTTATTTTTTTAACAGCTACAGCTACTTTACCAAACAATTATATACATCTAAAAAGCTTCAGCTAACAGCTAATCGCTAACAGCTTTCAGCTAGCAGTTAACAGCTAATCACTAACAGTTAACAGCTAGTTTTGTCAAACATACCCTTATACGTATATGGACCCTTAAATTTATCCAGGTCATTTATTAGGTTTTATATGCAATCTGCCTTAGATAATCTAGAAGAACTGGACCCACACACTACGTCTACTATCAGGGTTAAAATCAGTATCCAGGTTAAGCCCAATAGTATGATTAATGTTCACATTAAGCCCATAACTAGGTTCATTATCCACATCTACCTCATTAGCAAAATTGGGGCCCTATATTAAAGTCCTCTTTGATAGGCCCATTTCCTATCAGATTGTTATTATTATTCGGCTTATTTATCATGTTAGGCTCGATGTCGATTTTGTCCACATTAACTTCTATATCATCTGGCCCATTTTCACGAGGCCCAATATCCATCTCCAGTTTTTGTGTATGTGAAACGTAAATGACAGAATGATTAGGTTTTAGAAACGTCTCCTCGATTTCTACATGGCATCCTTTTTCCTTGGAATCATTAATGGTTTCCTCGATTATACTAAACGCTTCATTGGTCCTCATGCATCTTGACCCTCGATCTTCCATCTCCACGACATCTCTGACAGCTCTTTTTAATGGATTTTCAAATTCCTCCAACACCTCCTAATTGGATTCATCATCTTCATCAGAATTATAATCAGTCTCCCTTCCACTCTAACCCTCATCGTTAAAATCGATTTAGATTAAACCATCGATTACATTGACGTAAATAACATTGCGTTTATATTTTACCATTACGGAATCATGGATTAGATTAAGGCCTTTCATTTTTTTCCAGTTCCGTACCATCAGTTAAGTTTTGGTTTCCTTCAAAAACGCACTTTTTCGTATCCAGCATCGGACCCCACCAGGATGCAATCTTCCTAAGTGTATTCTCATTCCAACATACAACACAGAATATAAACATCTTTTTATGAACCATCTTTTTATGAGAATTCCATTTTAATATTTGTGAACCATCTTTTTATGCTATGACTCTTATCGCTCAAAAGGTTATTCATTATCTTGATTGAATCGCATGCCAACATTACTTCCAGACCTCCTGGGTATTTTGATTACTATAGCACTTGGACCCTCGACATCACACAACCTACACATTTGATCAAGTATTTCAATGCTTTTCACTTCTCCTTCCAAAGACCTGCTTAATATTTCATCGTTCTCATTAGAATTTTCTAAAGGCATTTTTCTCTCCTTCTCCATCGGATTTTCAAATTAGTTATCCTTCATCTTATTATTTGAATGAAGATTTAAATGTTTCTTTGTTGTGCACACCTCATTAAATTTTCTATGGTCTACGTAAGTATTGGACAATGACGCACAATTCACATTCATCTTTAGTGTCAATGCATCGCCCTTCCCATGGCTACAATCATTAGCGTTAGAAGTATTGAGATTATCCATCTTGAACTTTTTGTTTATTGAATCACTCGTGCTTCGGTCGAATGCTTTGAAAGCCCTCAAGAACTATCCATTGAACTAGTAATTATTCAAAATTGCATGAACTTCTAGACATCTGTTACCCCTTCAAATCTAGCGAAACCGAATCTTTGACCATTTTGGAGTCTTTTCCGGGCTATAAGTGTCTGTGATTATGCCATTATATCTCTTTTATTAGCACAAGTAAAAATTGCCTCCTGATTGGTCCACGTATGCAGCTCTCCTCACATAAAATTACTGCTCACGCTTTTCAGCTTTTTTTCCGTATTCCAACTGCTCGACTCCTGTTCAGTGACATGCTTTGTCCCTCACCTCCTCCCATACCGTCCTTACTCTACTCCTTACCTTCTTCCTTACCCTCTTGTTTTCTTCATTCATATTATATTTTTGTTGGCCGGTTTCTTTTCCCAATTCTTCACAACGATTTCTTTCGCAAAAACTTCTTTCACGAACGATTGCACACAGGTACGTTACTCCGCTCTTAATCTATTTAATTTATGTTGTTTATTTGTTATTCTTGGCTGTGGTTTTCGTATAGGTGTACCGTACTTTCGGCTGTTAACAATCTGCTCGCTATGTATAGCGCTATTATTATTATTATTATTATTTTTGGCTTTCATTGTTTGGTAATAATTTTGGTTATGAGGAGTTCACGAAAAAGAAAAAAAAATCCTAGCAGTTCGAATGTAGTTGGTGATGGTGTTTCAGCCTCTGCTGTTCCTTCAGACCTCGAAATGTTTTTCTCATGGTATGATGTTTCTTCTTTATTTTCATTATTACTTATTTGTGGAGATTTATTTTTAAAAAAAAATATTTTCTCAGTTAGTTTCTGTTAGGTCCACGCTTCATGCTCAGTTGACATCCATATATACTTTTTCTGCACCTTTTGATGTTTCAGGTAATACAATTTTTAAATATATGTATGTTGTTTTATTGTACCCTGTATTAGCTTTGCCTATGTTGTGTTCTATTTGTTTGCAGCTTTGATATATGTATATATATATATATATATATATATATATATATATATATATATATATATATATATATATATATATATATGTATATATATATACATATATATGTATATGTATATGTATATACATATATATGTATATGTATATATATATACACTTGGTTGTTTGTTTATGTATTCCATTAACCTTGCTATCTATTTGTTTCAGCTCTGTGTTATGTGTTTGTAGGTTTGATTCCCAAAAACTTATATATTGTAAATAAAAAAGCCGCAGTGTTTCGGTTAGACTTCTTTAACCTTCAGCCAAAAACTCATATATTCGTGTGGTTTTTTAAACTCATATATTCTTTGTTTCACTGTTAGTATCAACATTTGCATTCTACACTATAATTTATATAATACACGTTGAATGATATAAACTTTGAATGATATACACTTTGAATGATATAAATATATAATGCATTTGCAGTATAATATATAATACATTTGCACATTAGTTCCCTGTTATTATCGAGATTTGGATTCCACACAAAAAAACTGCAGGTGTTATCTTATGAACTATATTATGAGTCTAGCTTGATATCAAACAAATCTTTAGTTCACATATTACATTCATATTACTTACAATATATATAAAAACGTTCTTTATTCTTCACTTTAGCATTAACAAAGATATCGATAGATTTATTTTTTTTAACCATCCGCTTTTGTTACATACAATGCTATATGAAAATTGTTTCAAAATTTCAGTTTAGTTAATGTATTATGTATCTAACATTTTTTGGCTTATTTGCATGGATTAACGAAGACACCATGGCTATCCATACCCCTAACGGAGATGTTTACGTTTTCATGTACGTCCCGAGAGGGCATGTGTGGGTAAGTTACTTCTATTTTCGTACAAACAATACTCGCTTGAATATAAATTAAACAGTACTCACTTGTATTTTATGTGTTTCTCACAAATATTGATACATTATTTACTAATTATACTATCAATTTAATTCAGCGACTACCCAGAGATTTAGCTGAGCTACCGGAGCTAAATAGCGGTGACACTTATATATGCATCGACGCTTTTGACAGAACACACTACTGGGGCCTGTTGGAGGAAGAAAACAAAAGAAAACCAAACTTATTTGTTGCATCTGGATGGTCGAAGTTTGTCAGGTTAAATGGCTACAATCCAGGAGACGAGATATGGATTGTATACGAATGTTTTGAAAACCAGTTTCTGTGGCATGGGATGATGCTCACAACTTTGACCATATTATATGATTCGTCTGTTTAGGTCTGGAAGCAGAATATGTTAGCTCTTTTGGTGTATGTATGAAGTTAATGTGTATGTCTTTTGTTAAACTTTATGTGCATCTAACCTAGAAGTAGTTGGATACTTTTGGATGTAAATAGTGGTAAATTTACAGCAGCTTCATCCTTTTGTATGTATGTTCACTTTATAATGAATACCTCTAATGGTAAATTTTCAATTATATAATACTTAAAAAATTAAAAATAAATGATAATAATACTTTGGCATTCATTATCTTTATGCAATGTCGTTCCTTTTGTCAAAAGTAAATTTGTTGATTGCAAATCGCAAATAAAATAAATATGGGGTGTGTGAGAGAGAAAATCAGGAGAGAGAGAGAGAGAGAGAGAGAGAAAGAGCGAGGAGAGATGTGAGAGAGTTCAACGGCGGCACAAATAGGTTTCGAGGTAATCACAACGAGCGACTCTTCCAGGATCGATTCACTAGTCTTTTCGGAATCCAATTGACTTCGTTCATGTTCTTTAATTTCCCGGAGGATTGGAGCGTAACAAATCTGTGGAGAACCTTCAAAAACTTTGGAGACATCAGGGATGTTTACATGGTGGGAAAAAGGTTGAAGAATGGGCAAAGGTTTTCTTTCGAAAGATTTGGCAATGTGAGAGATGCAGATTGGTTACTTGATAAGCTGTGCAACATAAAGTTTAATGGGAACCCAATTAAGATCTTCAAGGCAACCAAAAGGAAAAGTGTAGAAGAAGGGCATCACGCAAAGCATTACCCTTCTGTTCATCCCATGAAGACCAACACCAACGCGCATTTTAATGATTGCTTCAGGGACAACCGAAACTATAGTGATGTTGCGGGTAACAGATCCTCAATGGGCGACCTGCGTGATTTCATCAAGAAGAAGGACTTGAGGCAGAAGCTTGATAACATATATGCAAATAAAAAGGACTCTCCTGGGGAATTTCCAAGGGTCTTTTTAAACTCAGGTAACATTAACAATCACCTTCTTAAACGTTCTATTGTTGGGGAAGTGAGAGACTAGAGGATTATCCCCCATTTTGTGGGATTGTGTAGAGCTGAGGGATTGTCTAACTGCGATGTTAAATATTTGGGAGGTTTAAGAATGCTTCTCATATTCTACTCTACATTTGAAGCAGAGAAAATTCTTAATAATAAATAAAATGCTGTCCATAAATGGTGCAAAAATCTACAATTTCAAAACATGTCAATGAGGGATATGAGTAGGTTAGCTTGGATTGATATTCGTGGGGTCCCAGCTGTATGCTGGAATGATGGTACCTTCAAACAAATTGCATGTAGCTGGGGTGATGTTTTGGACTCCGAAAATTGTAACATCACATGTGATAATCAGAATCTTATTATTGGAAGTGTGCTAATCCTCGCCAAAAGTAATGGTTGTATTGATGGCAATACCACTGTGATCAGAGGTGAACATTCTTTCCAAGTGTATGTGAAAGAAAACACGAGCAAACTAATCCAACTATTGGAGGATGATGGAAATGCCACTATTGCTGTTGAGGAGGGTGAAACCCAGAATGAAGAGAGGCTTGATGATGATGATGATGACTTTGTTGACGACACCTTCGATAAATCTGATGATGAAAACACCGAGCTTGACTATGAATCGAACGATGATGATCTTGATAATTTTCAAAACATGCAATCTCCGGTTGGCATCGATAATCCTCCCATTTTTCCGGTTGAAGATGAAGGGTCAGATTGCTTGGGAAAGGGAAACGATGCCCAAGATAGTAATGATGATCTTTTTTCTGGAATACGCAAATCCACCCTCGATGATGTAAATTCCACTGACAATGTCGTGGCCCCAGACAGTAACCCTAGTTCCAATGCCAATGGCACGCCTAACCCTAACACACCAAACCTCAGCCCTATAAACTCCAATCCTAGCCATTTTAACCTCAGCCCAACAAACCCCATCAGCCCAACAAACTCCATATCCAAACATTATTCAAGCCCAATGGATCTTAGCCCAAGAAACTCCTTCTGCAAGGATCCCTCTACTGTTAAAACCCTTAACCCTAATCCTAATTCTTCGAAGCCCAAATAAACCTTGTTCACCTTTACAACATCATGGCCCACACCAAAATCTTTCTCATCTTGACCTTAACCCCGATCAAACAACTCGCAACTTCACTGGGAAACTATCAAACCTTCATCCTTCACCACCAACCCTTAACCTCTCGTCTTTAAACATCGAATCATCTGTTGCTATTGAAGATAACCTTCCCCCTTTTCTTGGGCCAGACACACAAGTTGGGCCTGTCAATTCCAGTGCACGTGATATTCAATCGAGAAAAAAGAAAAACAAAGCCGGATCTAAACTGCAACAGAAGGTTAACCCCAACTCAGAACGGAAGAAAAAAATTGAATCATCCAAGAAATGCTGCTGGTCAAGTGTAAGAAAATGGAAATCTTCATCTAGAATGTTGAATTTGAAAAACACAGCTAGAAAAGCCAAACATCCAATCCGTTCTAAATGTACTTCTTGTGCTGATAAAGGTAAGTCCTCAAGTTTGCAATCGGTTAACAACACTGCATCCACTTCGTCTAAGTCCAATCATTCAAAGGATGTGCATGTTTATGGCTGTAAACTTGGCCTCAAATGGAAGAAGAAATCTTCTTCAATTCAAGGTTAAGCTTCTTCTGCTTGTGTCGTTCATTTTATCTGTTATGAAGATACTCTCTTTAAACATCAGAGGTTTTGGGTTCGGGACTAAACTCGACAAATCGGGTTGGGTAAAAAAGCTAATTGCCATAGAAAGGCCTTCTTTCGTTGCATTGCAGGAAACCAAATTGAACCCAGTCGATTATCAATGGGTTCATAATCTGTGGGGAGGCATCGAGTGTGACTTCGTTCAAAAAGAAAAGATGGGTAAATCAGGCGGGCAACTTCTCATATGGGATAATAACTCTTTTGATGCCGATAGTGTTGTATGTGATGATTGTATTATTGGGGTAAAGGGGGTCTAGAAGTGCTCTGGTGTAAAATGCAACATACTCAATATTTACGGGCCACACGATGATGCCAAAAAGGTAAAATTATGGGACACTCTCACCAGGTTGGTTTCGAATTGTGACGAAGCTTGGCTCCTTTGTGGGGATTTTAACGAAGTGCGAGATCAATCAGAACGCTTCAATTGTGAGTTCTTCGAATTTAGAGCAAAAAGATTCAATGACTTCATTGATAACTGCAGGTTAATTGATATTCCGTTGTGCGGTAGGAACTTTACTCGTGTTTGTGATGAAGGGCTCAAATGTAGCAAAATAGACAGATTCTTGGTAAATGATAAATTCTGTAACATGTGGGTTGATCTAACTGCTACAGTGCTGGATAGGCACTTGTCTGACCATTCTCCGATTACTCTGAAAGATGAAGAACGTAATTTTGGTCCGAAGCCCTTCAAAATATTCGATACATGGCTCGACGAGGAAGGTGTTGAAGAGTTAATTCAAGAAGCTTGGAATATTTCAGTACCAAACAGTGATATGAAGGACTGTGTTTTCAGAAACAAATTAAAAAACGTTAAAAACGCACTTAGAACGTGGAGTAGAGAAAAGTACAGCAGCTTAGATTTCGAAATTGATAAGTTCAAAAAAGAAGCTCTACAACTTGAGTTGAAAGCAGAGTCCACTGTCCTAACTAGTTCAGAACTTGAGATGTGGAGAAGTGCACGAAAGAATTGGTTAGAAAAGGAAAGAACAAAAGCGGAGATGCTAAAACAGAAAGCTCGTATCAAGTGGGTTCTTGAAGGGGATGAAAATACAAAAATTTTTCACTCTATGATTCGAAGGAAGAACAACTTAAATTCAATCCGTGGGCTCACAATCAATGGAGTATGGAATGAATGCCCGAACGCGATTAAATCCGAAGTTTTCAGCCATTTTAAGCGAAGATTTGAAGAACCTGGCCTCGAGAGGCCTAGCCTACAGGATCTCATCTATCCTTCTGTTTCAGCTCAGGATGCAATGGATCTGGAAGCAACCTTTGGTGAAAAAGAGATTCACGATGCTATTTTAGATTGTGGTAGCTTCAAAGCCCCGGGGCCCGACGGGTTCAATTTGCGATTTTTCAAAAAATTTTGGAATATCTTAAAAGATGATCTGATAGGTGCAATCACTTGGTTTTGGAACAAATCAGAATTCTCGAAAGGGTGCAATGCTTCACTTGTAACCCTAATCACCAAAAAGAGTGAGGCGACGGGTCCAAAAGACTTTCGGCCCATTAGCCTCATTGGTAGTTATTATAAAATAATTGCCAAATTACTTTCTAATCGTCTCAGGAAAGTTATACCTTCGCTAGTGGGCCCCGAGCAAAGTGCGTTTATGAAGGGTCGCTTCATTCTTGATGGTGCATTAATTGTTAATGAAACTATCGATTATCTTAAGAGCAATAAACAAAAAGGCCTTCTTTTCAAGGTCGACTTTGAAAAGGCTTTTGATTGCCTAAATTGGGAGTTTCTCATGGAAGTTATGAAGTGCATGGGGTTCGGTGAGAAATGGAGAAATTGGATCCACTCTTGTCTTAGCTCGGCCTCTATCTCTATCCTTGTTAATGGGTCTCCCACAAACGAGTTCTCATTGGGTCGAGGCGTTCGTCAAGGTGACCCGTTATCCCCCTTCCTTTTCATTATTGCGGCCGAGGGCTTAAATATCTTAACCAAAGCTGCCACCAACCGAGGGTTATTCAAAGGGGTTGAAGTGGGTAACGACAAAATTCTTATTTCTCATTTGCAATATGCGGACGACACAATCTTCATCGGGGAATGGAACCGTTCTAATATTCTCAGTTTACAAAATCTTCTTAAATGTTTTGAGTTGGCATCCGGTTTAAAAGTTAACTTTCAAAAAAGTTGTCTTTACGGTATTGGGGTTAACTTTGACAACATGAGTTCGATTGCCTCACATATTGGTTGCCAAGTCGGAAAATTTCCATTCACGTATCTCGGCTTACCAATTGGGTCGAAAATGAAAAAATTAAAAAATTGGGAACCGGTTATTGAGAAATTCAAAAGTAGGCTTGCGAATTGGAAAATGAAATCGATGTCATGCGGAGGAAGATTGGTACTTATTAAATCGGTCCTCACGAGTCTCCCATTATCTTACTTCTCGATCTTTCGTGCCCCGTTGTGTGTGTTAAAACTTCTTGAGAGTATGAGACGTTCTTTTTTTTTGGGCGGGGGTTTGGACTCTAAAATTGCTTGGGTCAAATGGGATAATGTCATTGCTTCATATGGGGACGGGGGGTTAAACATAGGGTCTTTAAAAAGTAAAAATCTTGCTCTTTTAGAAAAATGGTGGTGGAGGTTTAAAACCGAAACCAACGCACTTTGGGCGAAAATTATTCGTAGCATTTATGGTTCGTGTGGTGGCTTGGAGATGGGAAGTGATGTACGTCACTCTTCATCGAAAAGCACTTAGTCTAAGATTGTTTTGGCAGGGATCTCTTTGGAAAATTTCGGGGTAGCTTTCAAATCTTCTTTTGTTCGTGTTGTTGGTGAAGAGTCTATGACATCCTTTTGGAAGGATCACTGGATAGGGACTGATAAATTATGCTTCTCCTTTCCAAGGTTGTTTAGGTTGGAAAATTCTAAAGATGTTGTAATCAAGGATCGGGTCAAAAAAGGTGCTGCAGGTATCAATACATCTTGGGATTGGAGTCATGAGCCAGCAGGTAGAACATTTTCCGAACTCCAGGGTCTGATCGACCTGCTGTCCAGCTTTCGGTTTAGTGAGAATCGAGCAGATTCTTGGTCGTGGACTTTGGCAAATGACAACAGATTCACAGTCAGGTTGCTCGCGGGTTTAATTGACAAAAAAACGCTGCAAATTGGTACCGGGATTGAAGAAACTGCAAGGAACAACCTCGTGCCAAAAAAGGTTGAAATATTCACGTGGCGAGTTTTCAAGAAAAGGCTACCGGTAGCGTTGAAACTTGATAAAAGAGGAATCGACTTGCATTCTACTAGATGCTCACTTTGTGATGATGATGTTGAATCCTTAGAACACTCCTTAATCTTTTGCAAATACTCTATGGAGGTTTGGAGCCGTGTTTTCGCGTGGTGGGGTCTAGGGAATTTCAATAACCTTAGTGTGAATGAAATACTCCGTGGTAACACAACGTCTCAAGTGTCGTGCTTCGGAAAAAAGGTTTGACAAGCGGTTGAATGGGTATGTGGCTACTACATTTGGAAGAATAGAAACAATATGGTCTTTCTGGGAAAATCTTGGAATGCGCCGGTTGCTTTAAACGAAATCCAACTCAAATCGTTCAAGTGAATTTTGCATAGATCGAAAGGAAAAAAAAATAGAGTGGTTAGCATGGTTAAATAATCCTAGCATTTACCTCAATTTGTAGTGTATACTCTAGTATGTTTGCTTCCTTTGCAAACTTGTGTCGAATTCTCATTGTTGTATCAGGATCTTAGGAGCATAAGTTTCCCTTCTGCTTGTACTCTTGTGATTCTATATATAATATTCTTGCTTTTCAAAAAAAAATTATCTAATAGCAATCAATAATTCTTAGCGACGTAGCGCGTGCCCCTCAATTTTGTTAAGCTCAAAAAGCCTCCAAAGATCTGCTTCCTTCTAACACTCATGGAAATTGAAGATTATAAACTATGTAACCATGAAATTGCTTGACTGAATCCATCGATCCTTTTGGTTGTTACTGTTGTATACTTGTATCCCCTTCGATCTTCATCAGCAGCCCTTGATGTGCAATTTGCCCTAGATCCGAATCCTAATTTTTTTTTTTTTTTTTTTTTTTTTTTTTTTTTTTTTGCAAAAAACAAGGAATGAAATAGATAAAACTTCTCACAAAACAGTCTCCCAATCTTTCTCTCTATTTATTTTCTCTCCGGCTCAGTTTTAATTTTAAATCGACCCATACTTGAATAATTGAATTGAATAAATAAAAAATAAAAAATAAAAATTATTTATTATTTATTATGGTATACAAATGGTGATCGTTATTTTGTGAAAATAACACGTGTAAGCTAACATCTATTGTAAACTGGGATCATTCATTTATTATTAATTTCTCTATATATGTATGACTCCACATTTTATTGCATTTCATCTTCCCCTTTGTCACACATTCACACCTGTATCATCATCAAACTCGGTGGTTTTAAAAATTTAAATCCAATTGAAAAACCAAAAAGAAAAATGAAATTATTTTTTAGATCATAGCTACAAAAGAACATGTCAAACATACCCATCTCTCTCTCTGAAATCTGTCTCACCTTGTTCCGTTTAACCATGTCTGTTGCAGACCCTTGGCCCTTTTCTTAAAACCAAAACCCATCATCAAGTTTCAATCTTTTTCCTTAATTCCATCTTTTCACTTGATTTCGTAACTTGGGTTTTCATTTTCCTGAAAAAATGAAGAAATTTCGAGGGTTTTTGCTCAAACACAGAGTCACCTCCCTTTTCCGATGCCTTCACCGGAGAAATCACTGGCCGGCGTCAGGTTACCGCCGGATTAACTCATCCTCAAAATCCTTATCAAGAATCTTGAAGTGGGTCGCTCGAGTTAAGACGAAAGCAAGAGAAATTTGCTACAAAAGTCCGTCATCTCGTTCGGGTTATTTACGGTTCCGGCAGGATCCGATAATAGAAACGGGTCGTACGGCGGTTCCGAAGGGAAAGATGGCGGTGTACGTGGGCAATGATGACGAAGATTATGAAAGGGTTTTGGTGCCGGTGATATATATAAATCATCCGTTGTTTGGACAGTTGTTGAGGAAGGCAGAAGAGGAGTACGGCCATAATCATCCCGGCGCTATTAAACTTCCGTGCCGGATATCAGAGTTTGAGAACGTGAAGACTAGGATCTCCGCCGTATGTGGTGGCCGGAAAATGTTGCGGTGGTTATAAATTTAGCTAGATAGTAGATACTCCCGTAGTTATTTTTGGTATTTTGTAGACTTTTTCGTTTTTGTGGACATAAATAAATAGCATAAATTTTTTAAAATGGTTACATTGTGATAGATTAATGGGTTCTTTCAATTAAAATTCCGCAAATGATAATGACTATAAAATATCATGAATATTGATTGATTAGTTGTGACAGTGTAATCTGTTATTGAAAATACTCCGTACTTATATATCTAGTACTCTGTAATCCGTATTACATAGGAAAATGTATTTATCTTTGAATATTACTAATTTTACAATGTAATCTGTTATTGAAAATACTCCGTACTTATATATAGTACTCTGTAATCCGTATTACATAGGAAAATGTATTTATCTTTGAATATTACTATTTTTTTCTAAAAAGACTAAAACGTATAATACGAAGTGATATATAAATAAAATCTAACAGAGTGACAAGTTTAATACAAAAATTGTTTCACACATACTCCGTATTTTTTTATCTAATTAACTTTGGGTCATGGTTAGGATGATAATGGTCACTTGATCCATTGGATATTCATTCGATCCACCCGCTTCGTAATAGATATGGATGAACTTAAATGAATATGAATACGAATATGAATGAACTTAAATAGATATGGATGAAAAGTTTCATCCTTGGATATATCAATTAACACCCGAAATACATATACAAATATATAAATATAGAGATATATGCTTACATAATTACTATAACAAATGCATTTATCGTTAAACTCACATTTTGATTTCAACCTTATAATGAAATAAATGTGATATATTACAATAAAATACGTATATATAACAAAATAAAAATGCAAATTACATATTTGTCTAACAACCCGTCCTAAACCTCCTGGACGAAGTCATCAACATTTGGTCTCATTGTGAGGCGTTGACTTAAATATGCCATGAACGACTCCAAGTAATATCTCTAAAATGAGCAAATGCACAGCGGAATGTTTCTTTCATACCTGAGAATAAACATGCTTAAAAGTGTCAACCAAAATGTTGGTGAGTTCATAGGTTTATCATAACAATCATTTCAACATCTTAATAGACCACAATATTTCATACACACAAACGTTTTAAGACAAATATTCTAAGTGGTTGAGCACTTGGCAACCATACTTAACATTTAATCAATGTCGCATATACCCTTTATTATGAAATCTCACTACACTGTACCAAGAGTAGTCATCGAAACGAAGTACTGTGCAACCGTTGAATACTGGTCGTCCAGTCCGGTTGGGGTTGTCAGACCCGATAGATCTATCAACAGGATTCGCGTTTACAATACCACATGTAAATAGTAGTTACCAAGCTATTAGGGAAGATATGCAGGGTGGTACAACTCAACGTAGAATATATTTTAAGTACTTGTGTCTATCTCGTAAACATTTATAAAAGCAGCGCATGTATTCTCAGCCCAAAAATATATATTGCAAAAGCAATTAAAAAGGGAGCAAATGAAACTCACCTAATGTATTTTGTAGTAAAAATACATATGACTATATTGAACAATGCAGGGTTGGCCTCGGATTCACGAACCTATATCATTCATATGTATATTAATACATGTGCTGGTAATCGAACAATTTCATGTATTATATATATATATATATATATATATATATATATATATATATATATATATATATATATATATATATATATATATATATATATATATATATATATATATATATATATATATATATATATATATATATATATATAATTTTGTGTATATATATTCAAAAAAAATTAATATTTATATGATTTTATTAATATATATATAACTTATAATTTTAAAATACCTAATTTGTTATATATAAATATTTATATGTAGATTGTTAATGTGATTAATACATATTTATATGTAATATTACTTTTAAGTATAGTTTTGTACATATAATACTTATGTGGTAAAATAACGTTTATAATAGTAATAAAAATCGTATTCGATTATGATGATAAACATAACCATACTGATAATAATAATAATTATTGTAATGATATTAGTAATGATAATACTTATGTTATTAATTAATATTAATGATAATTACAATAATACTAATAATATTTATCAATATTACCTAGTAATAACTAAAATGATAATAATAGTAGTCTTATCATAAATTTTTAGATAATAATAACAGCAATTAATAATAATAATAATAATAATAATAATAATAATAATAATAATAATAATAATAATAATAATAATAAAAATAATAGTAATAAATTTGAAATCTACCTTTAAAGGCTTAAAAATAACTGTCAGGCCGGGACTCGAACCCCCAACCTCTCGTTAACTCGCTAACACCAAAGACCACTCAACCATTTTCCATTTTTCTGTAATTAATATGAACCCATTAATATTTATCCCAGTTTTACTGTATTTCCAGTTTCTTCTTCTTCTAAAGCAATCGACCAAAGATAACGTTTACTCAAAACAACAACAACCAGTTTAAAATAAACTTTGTATTTGAAACAGAAGAATCGTTTAAGTGATTTGGTTTCCAGAAAAATGAAAAAAAAAAAATAACTAATTAAAAGTATATGTTGCCTCACGAAGAACATGAAGAACAATTAATTTGATTATAAAATCCGAGCATTTTTAGGTTATGATTACTACATGAAATATGTAGTAAACCATTCGTAGAAACGTTAAAAATTATCAATTGGACTTACATTTTAACAGATAACTCGAATTGAATCCAAGTTTATTCTGTTTGACTTTTTACTTTAAACTTTGACTTCGAAATTTAAGCTCGTTAAGAGGAATTAGAGATTGTAATATTGCAGAAAGTTCGACCAGAGAATTTCTAACACGACTGTATTTTTGGATTTTGAAATGGTAATCTATTTCAAGGATTTTGATAAGAAGTGATACGTACAGATGGACGGTTTATATATATGAATTTCGGTTAAATTCTTTAAACTGAATCGATTTAAAAATGATAATTGATAATGATGCTGGAAGAATCGAATGGCTTCTTGTCTAATATCCTAAGTTAATCAGTTGTCTTTTAGCAATTTGTAATCGATAGCACGAATCAATTATAAACAGAAGAGAATAAGAAAATAAGTCTTTGATAGAAACAGATATCTAATCTGCTATTAATATATATTTACACGTAATATATATGTATTTACATTAATCTGTAATAATCAATTTAATTAAATATCGCTATATATATATAGTATTTGTATACATTTCAGCGTACATATATATATGTATCTGATTTGATGTATATGTACATGTATTTATATATATATCCATATGTATATATACATGTATTTATAAATTAGAATCCATCTTATTAATTAATAGTTATAATCATGATAATACTCCCAATGTTATAAATAACACTTTATAGTAACATTAATATTATAGATGATAATATTATTATCTACAATAATATTGCTAATAATGATATTACTTATATTGTTACTAATTTTATTATTAATCATATTATTAGTAATAATTGTAGTGACCCGAACTTTTCCATGTTTATATATATTAAATGAAATTGATATTTACATGATTAAGTGTTTCCAACATGTTAAGCAATCAAACTTATTAAGACTTGATTAATTGGAATAGGTTTCATATAGACAAATGACCACCCAAGTTGACCGGTGATTCACGAACGTTAAAACTTGTAAAAACTATACGATGGCATATATATGGTTATATATATAGTTAACATGATTTTATTATAAGTATGTATCTCATTAGGTATTTTAACAATGAGTTATATACATAAACATGAGACTATTAAATTAAGAAACTCGAAAACGATATATATAACGATTATCGTTATAACGTCTTACTAGGTACATATGAATCATATTAAGATATTGATACACTTGGTTAATTATGTTAAATGATAAGTAAATATATCGTATTAACAATGAACTACATATGTAAAAATAAGACTACTAACTTAATGATTTTGAAACGAGACATATATGTAACGATTATCGTTGTAACGACATTTAATGTATATAGATCATATTAAGAGATATTCGTACAACAAAATATCATGATAATATAATAATTTAAAATCTCATTTGATATTATAAACATTGGGTTAACAACATTTATGTAGTGACCCGAACTTTTCCATGTTTATATATATTAATTGAGATTGATATTTACATGATTAAATGTTTCCAACATGTTAAGCAATCAAACTTGTTAAGACTTGATTAATTGAAATATGTTTCATATAGACAATTGACCACCCAAGTTGACCGGTGATTCACGAACGTTAAAACTTGTAAAAACTATATGATGACATATATATGGATATATATATAGTTAACATGATACTATGATAAGTAAACATATCATTAAGTATATTAACAATGAACTACATATGTAAAAACAAGACTACTAACTTAATGATTTTTAAACGAGACATATATGTAACGATTATCATTGTAAAGACATCTAATGTATATATATATATATATCATATTAAGAGATATTCATACATGATAATATCATGATAATATAATAATTTAAAATCTCATTTGATATTATAAACATTGGGTTAACAACATTTAACAAGATCGTTAACCTAAAGGTTTCAAAACAACACTTACATGTAACGACTAACGATGACTTAACGACTCAGTTAAAATGTATATACATGTAGTGTTTTAATATGTATTTATACACTTTTGAAAGACTTCAATACACTTATCAAAATACTTCTACTTAACAAAAATGCTTACAATTACATCCTCGTTCAGTTTCATCAACAATTCTACTCGTATGCACCCGTATTCGTACTCGTACAATACACAGCTTTTAGATGTATGTACTATTGGTATATACACTCCAATGATCAGCTCTTAGCAGCCCATGTGAGTCACCTAACACATGTGGGAACCATCATTTGGCAACTAGCATGAAATATCTCATAAAATTACAAAAATATGAGTAATCATTCATGACTTATTTACATGAAAACAAAATTACATATCCTTTATATCTAATCCATACACCAACGACCAAAAACACCTACAAACACTTTCATTCTTCAATTTTCTTCATCTAATTGATCTCTCTCAAGTTCTATCTTCAAGTTCTAAGTGTTCTTCATATATTCTACAAGTTCTAGTTACATAAAATCAAGAATACTTTCAAGTTTACTAGCTCACTTCCAATCTTGTAAGGTGATCATCCAACCTCAAGAAATCTTTGTTTCTTACAGTAGGTTATCATTCTAATACAAGGTAATAATCATATTCAAACTTTGGTTCAATTTCTATAACTATAACAATCTTATTTCAAGTGATGATCTTACTTGAACTTGTTTTCGTGTCATGATTCTGCTTCAAGAACTTCGAGCCATCCAAGGATTCGTTGAAGCTAGATCCATTTTTCTCTTTTCCAGTAGGTTTATCCAAGGAACTTAAGGTAGTAATGATGTTCATAACATCATTCGATTCATACATATAAAGCTATCTTATTCGAAGGTTTAAACTTGTAATCACTAGAACATAGTTTAGTTAATTCTAAACTTGTTCGCAAACAAAAGTTAATCCTTCTAACTTGACTTTTAAAATCAACTAAACACATGTTCTATATCTATATTATATGCTAACTTAATGATTTAAAACCTGGAAACACAAAAAACACCGTAAAACCGGATTTACGCCGTCGTAGTAACACCGCGGGCTGTTTTGGGTTAGTTACTTAAAAACTATGATAAACTTTGATTTAAAAGTTGTTATTCTGGGAAAATGATTTTTATTATGAACAAGAAACTATATCCAAAAATTATGGTTAAACTCAAAGTGGAAGTATGTTTTCTAAAATGGTCATCTAGACGTCGTTCTTTCGACTGAAATGACTACCTTTACAAAAACGACTTGTAACTTATTTTTCCAACTATAAACCTATACTTTTTCTGTTTAGATTCATAAAATAGAGTTCAATATGAAACCATAGCAATTTGATTCACTCAAAACGAATTTAAAATGAAGAAGTTATGGGTAAAACAAGATTGGATAATTTTTCTCATTTTAGCTACGTGAAAATTGATAACAAATCTATTCCAACCATAACTTAATCAACTTGTATTGTATATTATTGATGTTTGCAGCGGGGTATACGAAATAGTTTATATTTTACTAGGAAAATACTATTAAATACGATACAATTTTACACAAGATATTTATTTATTTATAGAATGGATATACTTAAACCTTGCTACAACACTTATAGGCAGTGTACCTAATCGTACAGTAGTGTAGTTTTTAGTAAGTCCGGTTCGTTCCACAGGGAAATCTTTAAACAAAGCTCAACGCTATATAAAAATACAAACATATATATAAGTAATATTATTATTATAAAGGGGGGTTTTTACCGTTTAATGACCGGGTTGTCGATTTTAAGACTTTAGTCGCAGTTAAAACCTAATGTAAAATATAAAATAAATACAAGACTTAAATTAAAGCGTAAAGTAAATTACAATAATGAAATTGCGAATAATAAAAGTGCGATAAAATAAACTTGCGATAATTAAAGAGTACGATAATTAAAAGTGCGATTAAATAACAATAAATAAAAGTGCGATAATTAGAAGTGCAATTAAATATAAAATAAAGGAAATTAAATATGAAATAAAAGAATTATGCTTATTTAAACTTCCGTAATCATGATGTTTGACGTGTTGATTTTAGTTTTATGCCCATGGGTTAATTGTCCTTTGTCCTGGATTATTTAATCTGTCCGTCTGGTTTTTGTCCATAACAGTCCATCAGTCATAAATATAAAGTGCGAGTGTCCTCGTCAAATTATTATTATACCCGAAGTTAAATATTCCAACTAATTGGGGATTCGAATTGTAACAAGGTTTTAATACTTTGTTTAATGAATACACCAGGTTATCTACTGCGTGTAAACCAAGGTTTTACTACTTTGTTAACAATTACACCAATTACCCTTGAATGTAATTTCACCCATGTTTTAATTATTCTAGTGGCTATTAATCCATTCCCGTGTCCGGTTAAATGAACGATTATTCGTACATATAAATACCCCGCCCATCGTGTCCGATCGAGTGTATATGGTAATTTATAGGGACGCCCAATTGTAAATCTTTATATTAACATTAACAAACTATCATTTAGTTAAACAAATATAAAGCCCATTAATAGCCCATAGTCTAATTTCCACAAGTGTCGTTCTTTTGTCCAAACCCCAATTATGGTACAAAGCCCAATTACCCAATTTTAGTAATTAGCCCAACATCATGATTACTTCGTTTTAAATAAGCATAATAATAACTTAGCTACGAGACATTAATGTAAAAAGGTTGAACATAACTTACAATGATTAAAAATAGCGTAGCGTTACACGGACAGAATTTCGACTTACACCCTTACAACATTCGCTAACATACCCTTATTATTAAGATTAAAATTAAAATTAAAATTAAAATATAAATTATATATATATATTTTACGTATATATGAGAGAAGAGAGAAAAAGATTATGAATTGTGATCAGAATTCGGTTGGCTTTATAGGGATTTTCGATTTTTGGGGCTCCGCGACTCGCGGTGAATTTTGCCTTCAAACTCCGCGAGTCGCGGAGGTTACTTTTACAGCTCAGGGGAGTTTGGCTCTTTGTTTACCGACGGTTTATAATATATATATAATATATATATAATTAATATAATTAATTATATATTATATTATATTTATATACATAGTTAACTTGTAATTTTTAGTCCGTTGCGTCGAGCGTTAAGAGTTGACTCTGGTCCCGGTTCCGGATTTTCGAACGTCCTTGCGTACAATTTTATATTTTGTACTTTGCGTTTTGAATCTTGTACTTTTGTAATTTCGAGACGTTTCTTATCAATAATTGGAATCTCTTTGATTGTCTTTTGTTCTTTTGAGCTTTTTGGTCGTTTGCGTCTTCAATTCGTCGAATCTGTCTTTTGTCTTCACCTTTTATTATTTAAACGAATATCACTTGTAAATAGAACAATTGCAACTAAAAGCTTGTCTTTCTTGAGGAATAATGCTATGAAATATATGTTCGTTTTTAGCATTATCAAATATTTCCACATTTGAGCGTTGCTTGTCCTCAAGCAATATTGTCTTGAAATACTAGAATCACTTCTTTATTCTTCACACTTTGTACATCAGTGATTTCTATAAGGTGGTATAAACAATGGTAGTAACGATATGGTTTACAGTCCCACATGACTATAAAAATTTAGATCCATTAAGGAAATTGGATCTTTATGAAAACATTTGATCTTTTGAAAATTAAATCTAGTTTTTACCCTAGATAAGTTTTCCGGAACAACCCTTTACCGGTATTTGCAAAATATTTTTGTGGGTTTGGTGGGTTTCAGATTTGAAAATTTTAGCTCAACACTTATGGTTTTGTGTTGCCCACTTGCTAACCTTGTATTAGGAAAGCAACACGTCCAGTTTACTTGTTCCGTATATTACCTTTCGGCAAACTACCGTCCGGTTGTAAAGGAAAGCGTTGAACAAGCAACTGTTAAGGCAATGTCCCGTGACATGCTTTTGATTATGGTCTATAACGTGTCGGACGCAATTACTATCCTTTGTAGGAGCAATAGTAAAGCTCACCCTTATAATTTTTCGGTCTGGCACAAGGTCCTGTCTTCGACCATGCTATGCAACCACCGTTCTTACGGTTGACACCTGATTTAGTTCAGGTGACCTAATGAATTCCAGGTGAATTCCTAGGATTTTACGTTCAATGGTAATGAACGCATTGAAAATAGGGTTTTCAGAAAACAAATCAATTTGTAATTTTGATCAAAATATTTTCTCGTTCAAGCTCGAGTTTAGATATCATTGAATTCCATGAGTTTGAATTCTCAATCTTTAAGGTCAATCTCTAGGATTGAGTAATATCAGTCTTAAAAGCTGATTTTTAATCTTTAAGGAGATTATCCTTTCTGGGGATCTGATTCATTAGTATAAACATGATTTTGAGTTCATTTAATTGAAAATTTTGAAATTTTTTTTTTTACTAGAATTGGGTAGTCAGTATATAAGACTAGGGCTGTTCTTTTTTTATCAGAGAGCACTAGATTCTAATACAACTACTGCTTTACTAGTATTTTTAATGGTAACCAAGTGTATAAAATAAAAATTTTAAAATCCGAAAGAATTTAACCCCTTCCCACACTTAAGATCTTGCAATGCCCTCATTTGCAAGAAATCAGTAACAATTTAAATTATTGAGGGTGATTTGTGTGAAAATGATTAAATTTTACCAAAGTTTCCAAATATATTGGCGTTTGTTTGCTGAATGATAAATGGTGCACATCATTTGTTCATTCCGTCTTGTTGTTATTTCACATATATTTTGCATCTTGTCGTCAAAATTAGTTGCTTTTGCTGAACTTAATGCCAGTCTTTGAAAATGCGTTGTTTTACCCTGTTGTGTACATAAGATAAACTGCAAACATATATACATATTTTTGAAGTTTGGTATATTACCCCACATTCAAAAATTATTAAAATCTAAGAATAAAAGTTAGACAATTATAAAAATGATTACAATATTAACAAAAGTATTAAACGTATCAATAATTACAAATTACAAAAAAAAAATAATAAGTAAACTAAGGATGATATTGGTACCAATAGGGGTTCCAGGCATAACCATAAGTGCTATAGAATGCTTCGGCAGGGTCATACGTAGGATATGGTGGCTGCATCTCTATAGACCAAGGAGGGAAGATGGGTTTCGGTGTAGGAATATAGTTTCTACCTATATGTTGGCAATGAGCTATGATTTGGTTCTGATGAACTTGCCAATCTTCAAATGCTCTCTGTCTAGCATTTTCGTATTCCTGAGAAGCTATAAACCTATGCATTTCTTGCATCTCATTCCCCCCTCCTACATTACCTTGCTGCTGGTTTCTCTCCACCTGTGGATGTCTACCATGGTATCGTACTGCGGCGTTATTTCGCCTCTTCAAAACTTTCGCACCATGGTATACATTTAAACCTATAGTATCGCGGGGTTCCGGCTCTTCTAGTAATAATCCCCCCCGACTTATATCCACACCGAGATATTCACCAATCAAAGTAATAAAAATACCACCTCCTATTATGCTATGTGGTCGCATCCCCCGAACCATAGCTGATAAATAATAACCCACACAATATGGTATACTTACAGCGCTTTGTGGGTCTCGAATACACATATGGTAAAACAAATCCTGTTCATTTATCTTTTCCTTGTTTTTACCCCTTTGTGTAATCGAATTAGCTAAAAACCTATGTATCACTCTTAATTCGGCTCTATCTATATCCAAATAAGAGTAATTTCCCCCTTTGAAACGGTGATGGCTTGTCATTTGACTCCACACATCGTGTGTATCAAAATTTTCATCTATCTTTCTACCGTTTAGTATCAATCCTCTACAATCGACAGACGCTAACTCCTCAGGCGTATATATACGTAAAGCCTGAGCCATGTCCAGTAAAGACATGTGGCGCATCGAACCGCCTAACAAAAATCTAATAAAAGAACGATCGGTTAAACTAGCTACCCGATCATTCAACTCTATACTACATAACAATTCTTCACACCATACTTTATATACAGGTCTACGTATGGTGAATAAATGTACCCAGTCATTAAAAGAAGAATTACCATACCTCTGTACAAGTAATTCCCTAATTGGCCCGGCCAATTCTACAGCTTCTAAGGGTCCCCATTCTATGACCCTTGGTACCTCAACAACCTTAGAATGAAGAGTATGCAAACCCCTTTGATATTTTGGATAATCTATCCAAAGTCTGTCAAATCTCAGGTTCGGGTGCAACTCTTCCAAGTGCATATCGGAAAAGGTCATGACTGGATGAGGTATATCCTGCTTGTAGTAGTTATCCACCTCCTGTTGTTCCAAATTCTCAGCAGGAGCATTGCGGGCTTGGGATGAAGATTCACCCCTTTCATTCTGCAAAACACATCAAACACAATTTTTGTGCATCCAAATATGCATTAGTGTCAGCAAAATCATCAATCAAAATAATTACAATGACATTATCAATTTATATCAAACTTAAGCTCATTTTCACATTTTTATCAAATCTACACTTTTTCAAATAAGCATATACGAAAATGTTCTCCAAGTTCATAAACATTCAACTCAAATAACATGTCAAAATAATCATTACTAGCAATTAAACAAGTCTCAAATGGCATTATCTTTCAAAAATCAAGTTCATGAATTTTAGACTTGAAAAAGTCCACTTTAATTCTCAAAATCATGTTTAGGCTCAAAGTTTGGATCATTTAACTACCTAGACATGTTACACTACTCAATTTAGCAACAATTCATGACAAAAATCGGCCATAACCTGTTTATATCAAAAAGCCCCAAATTTGCTCAAGAACACAAACCCTAGATTACTCAAAATTTGAAGTTCAAGGCTTCTAATCATGTTAAACAGCATCAATCTAGGTTATACAAGCATAATATATAAACAATTTAAGCATAATTACACTAAAAAGCATCAAAATCAAATTGGAAAAAAAAAATGACTCAAGAACACAAATTTCGAATTAAATGGTGTTTAGGTGTAGAAATTTACCGTTTTTCTTGAGTAATTCTTAGATAGCATCCTTCTCAACATGATTTTAGCAAAAGATTTGGTGATTAACGGTTAAAAATTGTGATTTTGGGGTGTATTTTTCGGGTTTTTTGGGGTTTTTGTTCGCTGTTCTTCGCAGTGTTTTTGGGTGGGGGAGTGAACTGCTCTGTTTTTTACATTTTATTTTTTTCTGGGTTTTGGTCCCTCCGCGAGTCGTGGAGATTTAAGCTCCAAACTCCGCGAGTCGCGGAGTTTGGTATTTTTTTTTTTTTTTATTTTATAATCATTAACTTATTAAAACAATTAAGTAATTAATTTTAAAATTTTGTTTCCCTTGTTATTTAGGACGAGGTCGTTTCGGATCGATGTCCTAGTCCGTCCTTCGACAAAATTTTAAAATTTGTCTTTTTGTAGCGATTGTTTTAAAAGCTAAGATTTTTGGGTTTTTTCAATGTTTTTGGTATACTCTAATTCAATAAGATTAAAAATAATGATATTAAAAGTTCTCGTCCCTTCCTTGGGTAAAGCAATTTCGGTTAAAAGACCTAGTCTTCAACTTACGCTGAATTTTAAAAATCATATTCTTAACTTAATGAGATAGAGTAAATTTTTGTTTTTAAATTCACACAACTTAAATATAAAATTCAAAATTTATATTAAAAATTCACACCAAACTTAAAATTTGAAATGCATAAAATTAAAAATTTATATTTTAAAAATTCACACCAAACTTAATTTAAAAATTCATAAATTCATATCAAACTTATATTAATTTTTCAAATATTTACAATTTTAAATATATTGTTTTTACAAAGTTTACAATATTAATTTAAGATTTAAATATTAATATTAAAAACATGGTAAGAATAAAATTAAAAATCTTTTTGTCTTTTTATCCCACTTTAATCAATCAAATATTATCAAAAATATGCGCCCCTCTTTTCGGTAAAGTAATTTCGGTTCCAAGACCTAATTTAACTCATGACGAATTTTTGAAATATTTTGGGTTGATTGATTAAAGATATTTATACCTTAAGAATAAACGTTAAATTTCGCAGTGATGTAATAAATTTTTGAATGATATCAATAATTTCGGTCGCCAAACCTAATTTTATTCAATATCAATTTAATACTTTTTAGCGAACAAATTAGCGTTTATTATCAAAAGGTTAAAAATAAAAATAAAAATAAAAACTGTACAGACATACCTGTGAAATAGATTTCTTAGTTATATGATCTATCCCATTCATAAGATAGTCGGTTTAATTGGTTTTCCATGGCTACATAGGCGTAACCTCGAGCATTCAGTGTCTTTTCTTCTAAACATATGAACGGTCCGTCTCTGCATAAAGTAACAAATTCGGTATTTGAATAGGTTTGATTATTTGAACATTTACCTCCATGTGACCATTTTCCGCATTTGTGACATCGTTCTAAGTGTCGTGCTCTTCTTTTCGCTGCGGATTTTGATTTTCCTTTACCAAATTGTAACTTATTATCTTCGCATCTGGATTCTTTTCTAACTCCGTCCATTCTTTCTCTGATTACTGATACTATTTCACTCGGTAGTATTTCATTATTACGTTTAGTGATCAAAGCGTGTAGCATTAGACCATGGTTTAGTTCACAGGCAGTCTTCATTTTGTAAAAACCTAAAAAAAATAAAAATTCAGAATGGGGGGAGAAGACTAGTTCTTTAGGGTCTGCTAGGGAAAGACCATTCGGGTTCCATTTTCGAGAACTACACGAAAACAGACAATCTAACTCTAACAGAAATACATATTATCCTTTAAAGACTTGATTCTCCCCACACTTAGTTAGCCGTGGTGTCGAATTTGTGATTAACTTCGTTGTCGACTTCCATCGGACCATGTATGTAATGTTTAACTCTGTGACCATTAACTTTAAATTCAATCCCATTTGAATTTATTAATTCTATCGTTCCGTATGGGAAAACTCTTTTGACTATGAATGGTCCAGACCATCTTGATTTCAATTTTCCAGGAAATAGCTTGAATCGTGAATTGAAAAGAAGAACTCTGTCTCCTTCTTTAAATTCTTTTGAACTTCTGATTCTTTTATCATGCCATTTCTTCGTTCTTTCTTTATAGATTAACGAATTTTCGTATGCTTCATGTCTTAATTCTTCTAATTCGTTTAGTTGACTTAATCGTAGACGTCCAGCTTCATGTAAATCAAGATTACATGTCTTCAAAGCCCAAAATGCTTTGTGTTCAATTTCTACTGGAAGATGACATGCTTTTCCATAAACAAGTCTAAAAGGTGTGGTTCCAATTGGAGTTTTGTAGGCTGTTCTAAAAGTCCAGAGTGCATCCTCCAATTTAATGGACCATTCCTTCGGATTTGATCCTACGGTTTTCTCTAGAATACGTTTTAAAGCTCGGTTGGTATTTTCAACTTGTCCACTTGTTTGTGGATGATATGCGGTGGAGATTTTATGAGTTACTCCATATCTTTTAAGAACTTTCTCAAGTTGATTATTACAGAAATGAGTACCCCGATCACTTATTAAAGCTTTCGGTGTTCCAAACCTTGCAAAAAGACATTTTAAAAAGTTGACTACAACTCGTGCATCGTTAGTTGGGAGAGCTTGTGCTTCCGCCCATTTAGATACATAATCAATGGCTACGAGTATATATATATTATTATTAGATTTTGGAAATGGACCCATAAAGTCAATACCCCAAATGTCAAATACTTCACATACTTGGATGACATTTTGTGGCATTTCATCACGTTGACTTATTTTTCCGGCCCTTTGACATGCATCACAGGATTTGCAAAGAAGGTGTGCGTCTTTGTAAATTGTAGGCCAATAGAATCCAGCTTCATAAAATTTTCTTGCTGTTAGTTGCGGCCCATAATGCCCTCCTGTTGGTCCTGTGTGACAATGGTTTAAAATTTTACTAGCTTCATCTCCAAATACACATCGGCGTATTATTCCATCGGGACAACTTTTAAACAGATGTGGATCTTCCCAAAAATAGTGTTTTATATCACTGAAGAATTTCTTTCGTCTTTGGTACGATAATCCTTTTTCAAGGAATCCACAAACTAAGTAGTTTGCATAGTCTGCAAACCATGGGATTTCTTTATAATCTATCTTCAATAGATATTCATCAGGAAAGTTGTCTTGTATGGCCGATTCATTCAGAACTTCTAATTTGGGATTTTCAAGACGAGAAAGATGATCAGCGGCGAGATTTTCTGCTCCTCTTTTATCTCGGATTTCAATATCAAACTCTTGTAAGAGTAAGATCCAACGGATTAATCTTGGTTTAGCATCTTGTTTTGAAAATAGGTATCTAAGAGCAGAATGGTCGGTATAGACCACCGTTTTTGCTAGAACGAGATATGATCGAAATTTGTCAAAAGCAAAGACAATAGCAAGGAGTTCTTTTTCAGTAGTTGTATAGTTTGTTTGTGCTCCTTGTAACGTCTTACTAGCATAATATATAGGTTGAAATCGTTTTTCAATCCTTTGTCCTAAAACGGCTCCCATTGCAAAATCACTTGCATCGCACATTAGTTCAAATGGTAGATTCCAATTTGGTGTTATCATGATCGGCGCATTAGTGAGTTTCTCTTTAAGAATATTAAAAGATTTGATACACTCATCTGAAAAGATGAATGGAGCATCCTTTTCTAGGAGTTTATTCATAGGAGTGGCAATTTTAGAAAAATCTTTTATGAAACGTCGGTAAAAACCGGCATGCCCTAGAAAACTCCTAACTCCTCTAACATTGGTGGGATGTGGAAGTTTAGCAATTACATCTACTTTAGCTCTATCCACTTCAATTCCTTCTTTTGAAATTTTATGTCCAAGAACGATGCCTTCTTTAACCATGAAATGGCATTTCTCCCAATTAAGTACTAGATTTGATTTTTCGCATCTAATTAGCATTCGTTCCAGATTAACTAGACATGATTTAAATGTATCACCGAAGACTGAAAAGTCATCCATGAATACTTCCATGCATTCTTCTATCATGTCGTGAAAAATCGCCATCATACACCTTTGAAAGGTTGCAGGGGCGTTGCAAAGTCCAAATGGCATGCGTTTGTAAGCAAAAGTACCATAAGGGCACGTGAATGTGGTTTTCTCTTGGTCCTCGGGTGCTATTGGAATTTGAAAATATCCGGAAAATCCATCTAGAAAACAATAGTAACTATTTCCGGCTAATCTTTCCAACATTTGATCAATGAAAGGTAAGGGAAAGTGATCTTTTCTGGTGGCGTCATTTAATTTTCTATAATCAATACATACACGCCATCCTGTTACAGTCCTAGTAGGAATAAGCTCATTTTTCTCATTTGTAATGACAGTCATGCCACCCTTCTTAGGCACGCATTGAACTGGGCTTACCCATGGACTATCAGAAATTGGATATATCAAACCTGCATCTAGCAGTTTAATAATCTCTTTCTTAACTACATCTTGCATATTAGGATTTAGACTTCGTTGGCGTTGCACATACGTTTTATGACCTTCTTCCATAAGGATTTTATGTGTGCAATACGAAGGACTTATTCCTTTAATATCATGAATCTTCCATGCAATGGCTGGTTTATGAGCTTTCAACACAGAAATGAGTTGTGATTTCTCATTTTCAGTAAGAGAAGACGATATTATTACAGGTAATTCAGATTCACCATGTAAATAAGCATATTCCAAATGGTTTGGAAGTGGCTTTAACTCTAATTTCGGGGGTTCTTCTATCGATGATTTATATCGATATCTGTCTTCTTCCTTTAGCATTTGAATTTCTTCTGTTGTTGGTTCATATCCATTAGCTATAAGTGTAGCTAACATTTCAGCTTCATCAATTGGTTCATTACCTTCTCCTAAAGAACATTCTCCTGTTCCTTGTAATTCTGGAAATTCTTCTAATAATTCTGCATGTGCAGCTATAGTTTGAATATAATAACATGTATCATCTGCAGATTGTGGTTGTTGCATTGCTCTATCAACTGAAAAGGTAACACTCTCATCTGTAACATCCCGCCTTTTTCCATTTACTTTTCCGTTATACTAATATAAAGTCCGTTATATGTTTATAACATCTCCCGTTGATACGCGTATTAAATTATCTCGTTTAGGTAATTCCCGCACCCGAACGAAAGTTGAGGGACTAAACTTGACAAGGGATCAAACCCTTGACTAGGTCAAAGGGTCAAACCCCTTTCACCCATTCATTATCATCTCCATCTCTCTCTCTTTCTCTCTAGCAAGAACACACACCCATTTACCAAATTCATTCAATCATCATCTAAATTCGATCTAGGAGGCTTACAACAAAATAAACTACATATTTGTGATCCTCTCTTCATCCTCTTCATTTTGGTACCAACTTCATCTCATTTGGGTAACTTTCTAAAATCACTAGATTTTGTGTTCTTGATGTTTTTAACTTATAAAAGTGTTAATTAGTGTCTATGGCTCAAGTCTAACATGAATATATGATTTATATGCTCGATCTCGTTGTTTTAGTGTAACTAGCATGAACTTAAATTTTGGTGTGTTGTTCTTGAATTTTGGATGATCATATGTTGTTAGATGTTAAAAGTTGATGTTTTAATTGTGTTACTAGCATCACTAGCTTCAATTTGATGTGTAGGTTGCCTTAGAAAACTTCATGAACTTGATTATTGATTTTGGTGAATTTGGGTTAGGGTTTGATGAACTTGAAATGGACTTTTGATGCATTGAATGCCATGGATTATTATTGGTAAGTGTTTAGTTGGATTGTATGCTTGATTACCTTCGAAACGGCATATCATTCATGTAAATTGGTTGCCCGAATCATTGAATTGCATTTATGAACTTGTATGCGGTTAATGTTAAGCATTAGATGCGGTTTTGGTTGTTGTAATAGGTAGATTGATTGATGAAATGTGTTTAGTTGTTTTCCTCGTCAAATTACCTTCCCAACGGTATAAGATACTTGTCTTGATTGTTTGCGGATCATAAATGGTGATTGTTTGAAGTTAGGTTCGTGCATAAAACTTAAAAACTGCCAGAATTCTCTGCACAGGTAATGGCGCGGCGCGCCATATACCCGCGCGGCGCGCCATTTTGGTCTGTCCAACTTGGTCAATTTTTGAATAATGTTTGCTATGCTACGCACCTCCGATTCACATGTAACTTGTCCTAACATGCTCATACATGATTAAAAACCTCAGAAAAATAGTTCGGGACACGATCCGAACGTGTTGACTTTTTCGTTGACTTTGACCGACCAAGGTTTGACTTTTTGTCAAACTTAACCAAATGATTATGCAACATTCCTAACTTGTTTATATACTTGTATCTTGCATGAAACTTGACAATTTGATTTCACATGCTAAATAATCGAGTCGTAACGAGCCATAGGACTAATTGAACATCTTTGACCTATCGTGTTTACCGTTATTGATACGACCTATTTGTTTAGGTCAAGACTAGCACTATCCTTCACACACGTTATTTTGTGAAGTACTTTTCGTACGTGCACTCAAGGTGAGATCATAGTCCCACTTTTACTCTTTTAAACTGACTTTTGGGATGAGAAAACATAAACGTTTCTTTTGAACTAAGTGAACACAAGAACGGGAAAACAAACATTCTACATACGAGTTTAGAACGAAAATCCTCAATCCGATTATCATTAGTTACATCAGATGGTGTAAGCGAGAACTTATGTTATATGGCCATATGGGTTGACAACCCTCATCTTTGACGGTTCGCTACCGTCTACGGATGAAATATATTTTCGGGAAACAGTGTTGTTCTAGCACTAATTTATGGGGTATTCAACGGACGGAATGTTAAGCTTTGATAATTGGGTGCTCGTGAATATTAACTTTTAGAATGTACTATGACTTTATCAATATTGCAACTCTTGTGGTTCAGCTTGCTTTTACTCATTTACTTATTTATACCTATGATTTCACCAACGTTTTCGTTGACAGATTCTCTATGTTTTTCTCAGGTCCTTGAACTTAGGTGATACATGCTTCCGCACATACTTTTTGATACTTGCATTGGATGTCGAGTATACTTGCATACGTGGAGCGTCTTTTTGGCTATTTTAAACTATGTCGCACGTGTTTCATATGAACAATAACTTTTGTTATGTACTTGTCTTGGGAATTACTTTTGTAAACATTGAAACATCCTTTATGAAATGTATGCGACATATTTTCGGTCAAACTTTGTTATAAATACTTATAACCATGTAATGGGACCGTACGTAGACGACGCCGTCACTTGACGATTTGTCGGGGTCGCTACAAGTGGTATCAGAGCTTTGGTTGTAGGGATTTAGAGTTCATTGGTGTCAACCCCGAGTCATAGGGTACATTGGTGAGTCTAGACTACAACCGGCATATAGACTTGACATAGGAATTACCTGACAAATTGTGCATTTATACTCTGACTCTTCTACTCATGTCTACTCTTATTCTATCTAAATCTTGCGTTATATAATTTAATTGACACGCCACCTTGACTATATGATGTAATGTCGAATGCACATATGAATTAGGGTAATATAATTCCCGGAAATTATATTACGGTGACTCATATGAACATACCGACATTATGACATAAAGAATTTAAGGCGGGTCAAGGATAATTTTCTCTCTATCTTTATCCCATATCACGGTTAGTATTATTTAGAATACTAACCAACGGTATTCTTTTGTTTTGAAGGAACAATGGCTCCTCGTCGTGTACGCCGCAATGAAACTCCCGAACAAGCTCTCGAACGGATGATAGCTACCGCCGTAGATGCGGCCATGGCCGGTCACTCTTCCAACAACAATAACAATAACAACAACCACAACAACAACAACAACAATGGGGCCAGTAACTCTAGCGAAGGGTGCTCCTACAAAGCTTTCATGGGGTGCAAACCTCACACTTATGATGGAACCGGGGGACCGGTTGTGCTTACTCGTTGGTTTGAACAAACCGAGGCCGTCTTTAGCATAAGCGGTTGTCGGGATCAAGACAAGGTCAAATACTCCACCCACACTTTCTCCGGAATTGCTCTAACATGGTGGAACACCTATGTTCAATCGGTGGGTACCGATGAAGCTCATGCCCTCTCTTGGGCCGATCTAAAGGAAAAGATGATTGTTGAATATTTTCCACGCGAAGAAACCCGAAAGCTTGAGGAAGAACTAAGAGCTTTGA
This sequence comes from Rutidosis leptorrhynchoides, assembly GCF_046630445.1. NCBI lineage: Eukaryota > Viridiplantae > Streptophyta > Magnoliopsida > Asterales > Asteraceae > Rutidosis > Rutidosis leptorrhynchoides. The sequence goes on along the minus strand of NC_092333.1, from coordinate 472,627,827 downwards.
AAGCGGTCGGAAACGATCTTAAAGCTTATAATCAACGCTTCGCCGAACTATCCTTGATGTGTCCTAATCTTGTTAACCCCGAATCTCAAAGGATTGAGCTCTACATGCTCGGTCTTCCAAAAAGCATCAAACAAGGGGTGATGTCATCCAAACCCACTACTCATCAAGCCGCTATGAACATGGCTCGCCAACTAATTGAAACGGTTGATGAAATCGTAGTGCCGGCTCCTAAGGCCGAGGACAAGTCGGGTGGCAACAAAAGGAAATGGGAAGCCACTCCATCAACCTACTACAACAACACCTTCACCAAAAAGCCTTTCAACAACGACGGCAAGAAGGGCTATGTCGGAAACTTACCTTTTTGCAACAAATGCCACAAGCATCATCACGGCGAATGTAACAAACTAGTTTGTCACCGTTGCCAAGGTGTTGGTCATAGGGCCAACAATTGCACAAGCGCCGCCCCCGTTGCTCGAAAGGGGCCCAATCCTCCAAAAACGGTCACTTGTTACGAATGTGGCCAAACGGGCCATTATAAGAACGAATGCCCGAAAAAGAAAGCCAACCCCAACAACCGAGGCCGAGCCTTTAACATCAACACCGAGGAAGCCCGAGATGACAATGAACTAGTCACGGGTACGTTTCTTCTCAACAACTCTTATGTTACTTGCTTATTCGATTCGGGTGCCGATAAATGTTTTGTGTCCAAGACTTTGGCTCCTACCCTTTGCACTCCACCACACCCTTTAGATACTACTTATTCCATCGAAGTGGCCGACGGAAAACTCTTAAGTGCCGACACATATTACCGGGGGTGTACTTTGAACATTTTGGGTAAGGAATTTGAAATTGACTTGATACCCATGGAATTAGGGAGTTTTGATGTAATAATCGGTATGAATTGGATGGTCAAAAATAAATCTCACATTCTTTGCGATCTTCACGCAATCCGAATTGCTATCGAGAATGGTGAACCATTGATTGTCTATGGCGACAAAAATTGCACCGGACTCAATCTCGTTTCGTGCCTTAAAGTTCGAAAGCTACTTCGCAAGGGTTGTTTCGCGATTCTTGCTCACGTTAAGAAAGTCGAGGCCGACGAAAAGCGCATCGAAGGTGTGCCAATTGTTAGTGACTTTTCCGATGTATTTCCCGACGAATTACCGGGTCTTCCACCTCATCGACCGATTGAATTTCAAATCGATCTTATTCCAGGAGCCGCACCCGTAGCGCGTGCACCATATAGACTCGCTCCATCCGAATTGCAAGAATTACAAAGTCAAATCCAAGAGTTACTTGACCGTGGTTTCATTCAACCTAGCCATTCACCATGGGGCGCTCCGATTTTGTTCGTCAAGAAGAAAGACGAATCCCTACGAATGTGCATTGATTATCGTGAACTAAACAAATTGACGGTTAAGAACCGATATCCTCTTCCTCGCATTGATGACCTTTTTGATCAACTACAAGGTTCTCGTGTATACTCAAAAATCGATCTCCGTTCGGGTTATCATCAACTAAGGGTTAAAGGGGAAGATGTCTCCAAAACCGCTTTCCGGACTCGTTATGGTAGTTATGAATTCCTTGTCATGCCTTTCGGTCTCACTAATGCACCAGCGGTGTTCATGGATCTCATGAACCGCGTGTGCAAACCTTACCTCGACAAATTCGTTATCGTGTTCATCGATGATATTTTGATCTATTCTAAAAACGAAGAGGAACACAAAGAACATCTCCGACTCGTGCTCGAGCTCTTGAGAAAAGAGCAACTATATGCCAAGTTCTCCAAGTGTGAATTTTGGTTAAAGGAAGTTCAATTTCTTGGTCATGTTGTAAGTGATCAAGGCATTAAAGTCGATCCCGCAAAAATCGAAGCCATTAGTAAATGGGAGACTCCTACTACTCCTACTCAAATTCGTCAATTCTTGGGTCTCGCCGGATACTATCGTAAATTCATCAAGGATTTCTCCCTAATCGCTCGTCCTTTAACCGCGTTAACTCACAAGGAACGAAAATTCGTTTGGACCTCCGAACAAGAAACCGCTTTTCAAATCTTGAAAACTAAGCTAACCACCGCTCCTATCTTGTCACTTCCCGAAGGCAATGATGATTTTGTTGTATATTGTGATGCCTCGAAAAACGGTTATGGATGCGTATTAATGCAACGAAAGAAAGTCATTGCTTATGCCTCTCGACAACTCAAAGTCCACGAACGAAACTACACGACACATGATCTTGAACTCGGTGCCGTCATCTTTGCACTTAAGTTATGGAGACATCATCTTCTTGGTACCAAGAGTACTATCTTTACCGATCACAAAAGTCTCCAACATATCTTCGATCAAAAGCAACTAAACATGAGACAACGAAGGTGGATTGAGACCTTGAACGATTATAATTGCGAGCTTCGTTACCACCCCGGGAAGGCAAATGTAGTGGCCGATGCCTTAAGTCGAAAGGAAAGAGCGGTGCCTCTTCGTGTCCGAGCTTTGAATATCACCATCCACTCCAACCTTAATAGCCAAATTCGGGTAGCCCAAGATGAAGCTCTTAAGGACAACAACATCGCACGCGAACTTTTAAACATTCTCGTCTCCCGATTCGAAGTTAAGGAGACCGGACTTCGATATTACGCCGGAAAAATTTGGGTGCCTAGATATGGCGATCTACGAAACCTCATCCTAGACGAAGCCCACAAATCGCGATACTTGATTCATCCCGGCGCCAATAAGATGTACCATGACCTTAAAGAACAATATTGGTGGCCGAACATCAAAAAGGAGGTTGCTAGATACGTCGCCAATTGTTTGACTTGCGCTAAAGTCAAAGCCGAACACCAAAGACCGTCCGGGTTACTTCAAAAACCCGAGATCCCGCAATGGAAGTGGGAAAGGATCACGATGGATTTTATCACCAAACTACCGAAAACGTCGGGCGGTTATGATACAATTTGGGTCATTGTTGACCGTCTCACCAAATCCGCTCACTTTCTCGCCATGAAAGAAACCGACAAAATGGAGAAACTTGCACGACTTTACATTAAAGAGATTGTAGCCCGACACGGAGTACCGTTATCGATTATCTCCGACCGAGATGGCCGTTTCGTTTCTAGATTTTGGCGTACGTTACAAGAAGCGTTGGGAACGCGTTTGGACATGAGCACCGCATATCATCCTCAAACCGATGGACAAAGTGAACGTACAATTCAAACCTTAGAGGACATGTTACGAGCTTGCGTGGTTGATTTCGGAAAAGCTTGGGACAAGCACTTACCTCTCGCCGAGTTCTCTTACAACAATAGTTATCACGCGAGTATTAGAGCCGCACCTTTTGAAGCGCTATATGGCCGCAAATGTCGTTCACCTCTTTGTTGGGCCGAGGTAGGCGACGTGCAAATCACCGGACCCGAACTCATTCACGAAACCACCGAGAAAATCGTTCAAATCCGAGATAGGCTTAGGACGGCCCGAAGTCGTCAAAAGAGCTATACCGACAAACGACGGAACGATCTTGAATTTCAAGTCGGTGACCGAGTAATGTTAAAAGTCGCACCTTGGAAGGGTGTAATCCGTTTTGGGAAACGCGGGAAGCTAAATCCGCGGTATATTGGTCCTTTCGAAATCTTGGAGCGTATTGGAACCGTTGCTTATCGTTTAGATCTTCCGCCTCAATTGAACTCCGTTCATCCTACCTTCCATGTATCTAACTTGAAAAAGTGTCTTGCCGAACCCGATATCGTCATCCCTCTCGAAGAACTTACTATTGATGACAAACTTCATTTTGTGGAGGAACCGGTTGAAATTGTGGACACCTCCGTCAAGACATTGAAACAAAGCCGAATCCCGATTGTCAAGGTTCGTTGGAATGCCAAAAGAGGACCCGAGTTTACTTGGGAAAGACAAGATCAAATGCAAAGGAAGTATCCTCATCTATTCGTGAATTCGGAAACGCAAGATCTCGAGGAAGAAACAACGACTACTACGCCTACTTAAATTTCGGGACGAAATTTCTTTTAAGGAGTAGGTAATGTAACATCCCGCCTTTTTCCATTTACTTTTCCGTTATACTAATATAAAGTCCGTTATATGTTTATAACATCTCCCGTTGATACGCGTATTAAATTATCTCGTTTAGGTAATTCCCGCACCCGAACGAAAGTTGAGGGACTAAACTTGACAAGGGATCAAACCCTTGACTAGGTCAAAGGGTCAAACCCCTTTCACCCATTCATTATCATCTCCATCTCTCTCTCTTTCTCTCTAGCAAGAACACACACCCATTTACCAAATTCATTCAATCATCATCTAAATTCGATCAAGGAGGCTTACAACAAAATAAACTACATATTTGTGATCCTCTCTTCATCCTCTTCATTTTGGTACCAACTTCATCTCATTTGGGTAACTTTCTAAAATCACTAGATTTTGTGTTCTTGATGTTTTTAACTTATAAAAGTGTTAATTAGTGTCTATGGCTCAAGTCTAACATGAATATATGATTTATATGCTCGATCTCGTTGTTTTAGTGTAACTAGCATGAACTTGAATTTTGGTGTGTTGTTCTTGAATTTTGGATGATCATATGTTGTTAGATGTTAAAAGTTGATGTTTTAATTGTGTTACTAGCATCACTAGCTTCAATTTGATGTGTAGGTTGCCTTAGAAAACTTCATGAACTTGATTATTGATTTTGGTGAATTTGGGTTAGGGTTTGATGAACTTGAAATGGACTTTTGATGCATTGAATGCCATGGATTATTATTGGTAAGTGTTTAGTTGGATTGTATGCTTGATTACCTTCGAAACGGCATATCATTCATGTAAATTGGTTGCCCGAATCATTGAATTGCATTTATGAACTTGTATGCGGTTAATGTTAAGCATTAGATGCGGTTTTGGTTGTTGTAATAGGTAGATTGATTGATGAAATGTGTTTAGTTGTTTTCCTCGTCAAATTACCTTCCCAACGGTATAAGATACTTGTCTTGATTGTTTGCGGATCATAAATGGTGATTGTTTGAAGTTAGGTTCGTGCATAAAACTTAAAAACTGCCAGAATTCTCTGCACAGGTAATGGCGCGGCGCGCCATATACCCGCGCGGCGCGCCATTTTGGTCTGTCCAACTTGGTCAATTTTTGAATAATGTTTGCTATGCTACGCACCTCCGATTCACATGTAACTTGTCCTAACATGCTCATACATGATTAAAAACCTCAGAAAAATAGTTCGGGACACGACCCGAACGTGTTGACTTTTTCGTTGACTTTGACCGACCAAGGTTTGACTTTTTGTCAAACTTAACCAAATGATTATGCAACCTTCCTAACTTGTTTATATACTTGTATCTTGCATGAAACTTGACAATTTGATTTCACATGCTAAATAATCGAGTCGTAACGAGCCATAGGACTAATTGAACATCTTTGACCTATCGTGTTTACCGTTATTGATACGACCTATTTGTTTAGGTCAAGACTAGCACTATCCTTCACACACGTTATTTTGTGAAGTACTTTTCGTACGTGCACTCAAGGTGAGATCATAGTCCCACTTTTACTCTTTTAAACTGACTTTTGGGATGAGAAAACATAAACGTTTCTTTTGAACTAAGTGAACACAAGAACGGGAAAACAAACATTCTACATACGAGTTTAGAACGAAAATCCTCAATCCGATTATCATTAGTTACATCAGATGGTGTAAGCGAGAACTTATGTTATATGGCCATATGGGTTGACAACCCTCATCTTTGACGGTTCGCTACCGTCTACGGATGAAATATATTTTCGGGAAACAGTGTTGTTCTAGCACTAATTTATGGGGTATTCAACGGACGGAATGTTAAGCTTTGATAATTGGGTGCTCGTGAATATTAACTTTTAGAATGTACTATGACTTTATCAATATTGCAACTCTTGTGGTTCAGCTTGCTTTTACTCATTTACTTATTTATACCTATGATTTCACCAACGTTTTCGTTGACAGATTCTCTATGTTTTTCTCAGGTCCTTGAACTTAGGTGATACATGCTTCCGCACATACTTTTTGATACTTGCATTGGATGTCGAGTATACTTGCATACGTGGAGCATCTTTTTGGCTATTTTAAACTATGTCGCACGTGTTTCATATGAACAATAACTTTTGTTATGTACTTGTCTTGGGAATTACTTTTGTAAACATTGAAACATCCTTTATGAAATGTATGCGACATATTTTCGGTCAAAATTTGTTATAAATACTTATAACCATGTAATGGGACCGTACGTAGACGACGTCGTCACTTGACGATTTGTCGGGGTCGCTACATCATCCTCTATACTTAGGGTCAGTTTCTTACCGAACACGTCTATCATTGCTTTAGCCGTGTTTAAGAATGGTCTTCCTAATATGAGAGGAACTTGAGAATCTTCTTCCATGTCCAAAACAACAAAATCTACTGGAAATACTAAAGTACCAATTTTAACTAGCATGTTCTCCATTATCCCTCTAGGATATTTTATTGATCTATCGGCTAGTTGTATGCTTATTCTGGTTGGTTTCAATTCTCCAAGGTCTAGTTTAGCGTATAGTGAATACGGCATTAGATTTATACTAGCACCTAAGTCTGCCAATGCTTCTATTGAACTAAGACTACCCAGAAAACATGGAATTGTGAAACTTCCTGGATCAGATAATTTTTCTGGTATCTTATTCAACAGTACTGCTGAACAATTAGCATTCATAGTAACAGCCGAGAGTTCTTCCATTTTCTTTCTATTCGTGATCAGATCTTTCAAGAATTTAGCATATCTAGGCATTCCTGAAATCACATCAATGAAAGGAAGATTTACATTTATCTGTTTAAACATATCCAAGAATTTGGATTGCTCGGCTTCAAGTTTCTCTTTCTTCATTTTACTCGGATAAGGAAGTGGTGGTTGATATGGTTTAACATAAGGTTTATCCTTAACTATGTTATCTTCATTAACCTTTTCAACTACCAGTTCTTTTTCCTTATCTTGATCAGGTTGTGGTTCTTGTGGAGTAGGAATAGTTTCATCAGAAGTTACAGGTATTTCAGGTGGTTTAAGTGTTGTACCACTTCTTGTGGTAATGGCTTTAGCTGTTTCATTTCGGGGGTTAGCATTTGTATCGCTCGGTAAACTTCCCGGTTTTCTTTCACCTATTAACCTTGCTAGGTTACTCACTTCTTGTTCCAGATTTTGAATAGAAGCTTGTTGATTTCTAAATGCTTGAGCATTTTGTTCATTAGTTTGTTTCTGAGATGTGAAAAACTGCGTTTGAGTTTCAACTAGCTTCGTCATCATATCTTCTAAATTCGGCTTTTTATCATCGGTTTGTTGTGGTGGTTTGTTTTGAAAATTAGGTCTTTGCTGATTATAAGTATTATTGGATACTTGTTGATTGCTAGGACCTTGTTGGTTGTTGTATGGAATATTTCGGTTATAATTCTGGTTTTGATTGTAAATCGGTCTTGGCGGTTGATAATTATTCTGATAATTATTTCCAGGCCTTTGGTTTATGTATGAAATATTCTCTCTTTGTTCCATTGTTAATTCAATACTGAGACAATCTTTTGTCAAATGTGGTCCTCCACACTGCTCACAACTAATTCGTATTGAGTGAATATCTTTAGTCATCTTTTCCATTCGTCTCTCCACAGCATCTATCTTTGCGGAAATGGAATCTAAGTCATGGCTAGAATCGGCTCTAGCTGCTTTAGATGATCTAACGATATCTTTTTCTTGGTGCCACTCATGTGAGTGGGAAGCAGTGTTATCAATAATTTTGTAAGCATCAGTTTCGGTTTTCTTCATAATAGAACCACCAGCTGCTATATCTATGTCTTTCCTTGTAGTGATGTCGCATCCTTGGTAGAATATTTATACTATTTGACAGGTGTCTAAACCATGTTGCGGACATCCTCTTAATAACTTTCCATATCTTGTCCACGCCTCATATAGAGTTTCATTTGGTTTCTGTGTGAACGTAACAATTTCTGCTTGAAGTCTTACGGCTTTAGATGCAGGAAAGAATTGTTTAAGAAATTTGTCAACTAAAACATCCCATGTATCAATCGCCCCTTCAGGTAATGATTCCAACCAATCTTTGGCTTCTCCCTTTAAAGTCCAGGGAAATAACATGAGATATATCTGTTCATCCTCCACTTCTCGGATTTTAAATAGTGTGCAGATCCTATTAAAGGTACGTAGATGTTCATTTGGATCTTCCTTCGGCGCACCACTAAATTGGCATTGATTAGTCACCATGTGTAGAATTTGTCCTTTGATTTCATAATCTGGCGCATTAATGTCTGGATGAGTAATTGCGTGACCTTGGCCAGTGCGTTTAGCTCTCATTCGGTCTTCCATACTTAAAGGTTCCAGATTCTCCATAATTGAATTTGTTGAATCGGTATCACTAGATGGTTCTGATTTAATGGTTCGTTCCTCAACAATCTCTGTTTGAATGATTAGTGGTTCCGGAGGAAGGTTTAATGGTTCAGGATCTACGAACCGTTCCTGAATATTCTCCGGATTCTCAATTGTGAGGTCGGGTTCAAAAAATGGATTATCGGAAATTTGAACTGAAGTACTTGGTCGACTGGATGACGATTCTAAAGAAAAATCAACGGCGGTTATATTTGCTAAATGTCTTGATCGAGTTACAGGTGGTGAACGTACAAAAGGTGATGAACGTCTTGCTCGGTGCATTCACTGAATATCCTATTAGTTTTTAAAAGGAAAGAAAAATTATAATAAGTTATCCAACCAATAGACTTTTCTGATTTTGCCCACGTTTCGAATAGCCAAAAGATGCAGCAGAGGGGCAGGATTCGTTTGGTCTCAATATAATTGAGGACTGTTTGGCTCCAATAACCCGGTCCACGTACAAATCCAACTATTACTACGAACCAGAAAATTTTGATGTCTATTAATTTAACCACTTAAAATAAATTTTCGTAATTTTAAGAAATTTAGATAAGAAGTAGAATAAAAATCTATGTCCTAAAACTAGAATAGCGAGAAATAAGAAAGAAAAAGAGTTCGTCGAAAAAGGTCGAAAAAGAAAAAAATGGTTGAAAAATAAAAGGTGACGGAAAAATAAAAGAAACTTATAAAAACTTAAAAATACTTGACTAACCTATCCTTATTACTACAACTAACTTAAAATTATAATCGCAAATTGAAATTACTAATTGGAATGATAATTGATACATAGGTAAAAGTCGTTTAAAAATATTAAAGCTTACAGGAAAAACTAAATCCCAAATGGAAATAACTTAAAAAGAAACTAAAACTTAAAAAGGCGTCGCAAAATTCTAAAGCACCTAAATCTTAGTCTAAAGAAAAAGCACTTAAGGAATTCTACGGCAAAGCCTAAAAATCTAGGAGTAAAAATAACTATAGCAAAAACTAAGTTTAAAATTAAATATGAGCTAAAAATACAAAAGTTACGCTAAAATGATTAAAAAGGGACAAAATATAAGAATATACAAAAAGTTGTAAAAAGTACAATTTTTATAAAAATATTATTTTTATATTTTTTTATTTAATTAAACTATTAATTTTATAATTTAATTAAAACTAATTAATACTAAATAAAACAAATTAAATAAAAAGTAAATCTTAAAATAAAACTAATAATAATAATAATAATGATTAGGGTTAAATAATAATAATAATTAATTAATACCCGTAATTAATGCTGAATTAGGGCTTCTGTTCATGTGTCAGGTACCCTCCGCGAGTCGCGGTAATTTAATAAGAAAACCCCGCGAGTCGCGGGGTTCAGAATTTCAGATCTGGAGCAGTTTGAAATTTTACGCCTTTTTTTTTTTTTTTATATTTTATTTTCTGTTTTTAATTTTTTTTCTGTTTAAAAAAAAAATAATATGTGTATAAATAAAACTTATATTTAAAACTTAAATAAAAATAGAATCACTTTATAATTTTATAAATAAAAATCTTAAAACTAGATTTATATATATTTTTATATATATATATATATATATATATATTTTTTTTTATATGTTTTTAAATAAAAACAAAATACTTAAATAAAACTTATGTTTTTATAAACTAAAAATAAAGAAACTTTATAAAACTTAAATATTTAACAAAATCTTAAAAATACTTATATTTTTGTTTTTATTTTTATATTTTTGAATAATTAAAACGTATTTTTACAAAAGCGACTTTTAATAAAAGTAAACAAAAACAATCCTTTTTTTTTTTTTAATATTAGCGTTGCGCTTCCGGCGTTTAAGAGTGTTCCCCGGCAGCGACGCCAAAAATACTTGATGTTAAAGCTAAGGGGTATAAAATACTATTAAATTTTACAAGGAAATACTATTAAATACGATACAATTTTACACAAGATATTTATTTATTTATAGAATGGATATACTTAAACCTTGCTACAACACTTATAGGCAGTGTACCTAATCGTACAGTAGTGTAGTTTTTAGTAAGTCCGGTTCGTTCCACAGGGAAATCTTTAAACAAAGCTCAACGCTATATAAAAATACAAACATATATATAAGTAATATTATTATTATAAAGGGGGGTTTTTACCGTTTAATGACCGGGTTGTCGATTTTAAGACTTTAGTCGCAGTTAAAACCTAATGTAAAATATAAAATAAATACAAGACTTAAATTAAAGCGTAAAGTAAATAACAATAATGAAATTGCGAATAATAAAAGTGCGATAAAATAAACTTGCGATAATTAAAGAGTACGATAATTAAAAGTGCGATTAAATAACAATAAATAAAAGTGCGATAATTAGAAGTGCAATTAAATATAAAATAAAGGAAATTAAATATGAAATAAAAGAATTATGCTTATTTAAACTTCCGTAATCATGATGTTTGACGTGTTGATTTTAGTTTTATGCCCATGGGTTAATTGTCCTTTGTCCTGGATTATTTAATCTGTCCGTCTGGTTTTTGTCCATAACAGTCCATCAGTCATAAATATAAAGTGCGAGTGTCCTCGTCAAATTATTATTATACCCGAAGTTAAATATTCCAACTAATTGGGGATTCGAATTGTAACAAGGTTTTAATACTTTGTTTAATGAATACACCATGTTATCGACTGCGTGTAAACCAAGGTTTTACTACTTTGTTAACAATTACACCAATTACCCTTGAATGTAATTTCACCCCTGTTTTAATTATTCTAGTGGCTATTAATCCATTCCCGTGTCCGGTTAAATGAACGATTATTCGTACATATAAATACCCCACCCATCGTGTCCGATCGAGTGTATATGGTAATTTATAGGGATGCCCAATTGTAAATCTTTATATTAACATTAACAAACTATCATTTAGTTAAACAAATATAAAGCCCATTAATAGCCCATAGTCTAATTTCCACAAGTGTCGTTCTTTTGTCCAAACCCCAATTATGGTACAAAGCCCAATTACCCAATTTTAGTAATTAGCCCAACATCATGATTACTTCATTTTAAATAAGCATAATAATAACTTAGCTACGAGACATTAATGTAAAAAGGTTGAACATAACTTACAATGATTAAAAATAGCGTAGCGTTACACGGACAGAATTTCGACTTACACCCTTACAACATTCGCTAACATACCCTTATTATTAAGATTAAAATTAAAATTAAAATTAAAATATAAATTATATATATATATTTTACGTATATATGAGAGAAGAGAGAAAAAGATTATGAATTGTGATCAGAATTCGGTTGGCTTTATAGGGATTTTTGATTTTTGGGGCTCCGCGACTCGCGGTGAATTTTGCCTTCAAACTCCGCGAGTCGCGGAGGTTACTTTTACAGCTCAGAGGAGTTTGGCTCTTTGTTTACCGACGGTTTATAATATATATATAATATATATATAATTAATATAATTTATTATATATTATATTATATTTATATACATAGTTAACTTGTAATTTTTAGTCCGTTGCGTCGAGCGTTAAGAGTTGACTCTGGTCCCGGTTCCGGATTTTCGAACGTCCTTGCGTACAATTTTATATTTTGTACTTTGCGTTTTGAATCTTGTACTTTTGTAATTTCGAGACGTTTCTTATCAATAATTGGAATCTCTTTGATTGTCTTTTGTTCTTTTGAGCTTTTTGGTCGTTTGCGTCTTCAATTCGTCGAATCTGTCTTTTGTCTTCACCTTTTATTATTTAAACGAATATCACTTGTAAATAGAACAATTGCAACTAAAAGCTTGTCTTTCTTGAGGAATAATGCTATGAAATATATGTTCGTTTTTAGCATTATCAATTATGTAATCTTGAGATACCATAGACACGTATACAATGTTTCGACCTATCATTTCGACACATCTATATATATTTCGGAACAACCATAGACACTCTATATGTGAATGTTGGAGTTAGCTATACAGGGTTGAGGTTGATTCCAAAATATATATAGTTTGAGTTGTGATCAATACTGAGATACGTATACACTGGGTCGTGGATTGATTCAAGATAATATTTATCGATTTATTTCTGTACATCTAACTGTGGACAACTAGTTGTACGTTACTAACGAGGACAGCTGACTTAATAAACTTAAAACATCAAAATATATTAAAAGTGTTGTAAATATATTTTGAACATACTTTGATATATATGTATATATTGTTATAGGTTCGTGAATCAACCAGTGGCCAAGTCTTACTTCCCGACGAAGTAAAAATCTGTGAAAGTGAGTTATAGTCCCACTTTTATAATCTAATATTTTTGGGATGAGAATACATGCAGGTTTTATAAATGATTTACAAAATAGACACAAGTACGTGAAACTACATTCTATGGTTGAATTATCGAAATCGAATATGCCCCTTTTTATTAAGTCTGGTAATCTAAGAATTAGGGAACAGACACCCTAACTGACGCGAATCCTAAAGATAGATCTATTGGGCCTAACAAACCCCATCCAAAGTACCAGATGCTTTAGTACTTCGAAATTTATATCATATCCGAAGGGTGTCCCGGAATGATGGGGATATTCTTATATATGCATCTTGTTAATGTCGGTTACCAGGTGTTCACCATATGAATGATTTTTATCTCTATGTATGGGATGTGTATTGAAATATGAAATCTTGTGGTCTATTATTATGATTTGATATATATAGGTTAAACCTATAACTCACCAACATTTTTGTTGACGTTTTAAGCATGTTTATTCTCAGGTGATTATTAAGAGCTTCCGCTGTCGCATACTTAAATAAGGACGAGATTTGGAGTCCATGCTTGTATGATATTGTGTAAAAACTGCATTCAAGAAACTTATTTTGTTGTAACATATTTGTATTGTAAACCATTATGTAATGGTCGTGTGTAAACAAGATATTTTAGATTATCATTGTTTGATAATCTACGTAAAGCTTTTTAAACCTTTATTGATGAAATAAAGGTTATGGTTTATTTTAAAATGAATGCAGTCTTTGAAAAACGTCTCACATAGAGGTCAAAACCTCGCAACGAAATCAATTAATATGGAACGTTTTTAATCAATAAGAACGGGACATTTCAGTTGGTATCAGAGCATTGGTCTTAGAGAACCAGAAAATTTGCATTAGTGTGTCTTATCGAGTTTGTTAGGATGCATTAGTGAGTCTGGACTTCGACCGTGTTTTCTTTAAAAATAATTGCTTAACATTTTTGTTGGAAACTATATATTATTAACATGTATATATTATGTGATATATTAATCTCTTAACATGTTTGATATTGTGTGATAGATGTCTACCTCTAGCACAAATCCCATTGACTCACCTAATAATAACAAAGAGTCGAATATATGTTGGACTGATTCACAAGTTCCCGAAGAAGAACCGGAAGAAGAATCAGAACCGGAAGAAGAATCAGAACCGGAAGAGGAGGAACCGGAGGAGGAAATAGAACCGGTGGGGGAAATAATAAAACGGTTAAGTAAAAGAAAATCCTCAACCAACCGACCAAGGCTAATTATGGTCATTGGTGTTTCCGCCAAGGAAGCAAAATATTGGGAGGATTACCAATTCTCCGATGAATCGGATTTCGACGAGAATTCCGATGATATTATAGAAATTACCCCAACTGAATTTAAAAAGGCAAAAGAAAATAATAAGGGAAAGGGCATAAAAATAGAGAAATCTAATTCCAACCCCGATGAACTTTATATGTATCGTCAACCCCCGAAGCCTTAAGTTGTAACAATGACCCGGGAACCTCTAAACCACCAGGTTTTTCTAAACCGTTGTGGAAAATGACAGATCGTATTAGGGGAACATCTTATATCCCTAGAAACTTGGCAAAACAAACCAAAACCGAAGAAGAAGAAACGAGCGAGTCGGAATAATATAGTTGTATTCGTGTAGTGTAATATATGTAATATAGTGTGCTTATGCTTTATGATATATGTAAAAATTGCTTGTATTAATAAGTATTTTTTTTTTTTATGAATCTAACTCTTGTCTATTTTACAGTATAAAAACACAAAATGGATAGACAACCTAATATTTTAAGAGACCTACCCGGAGACATGATTGATGAAATCTTGTCTAGAGTCGGTCAGAATTCTTCGGCACAACTATTTACGGCGAAATCAGTTTGTAAGACATTCGAAGAACGTTCCAAGAATGTCTTGGTTTATAAGAGACTTTCGCTTGAAAGATGGGGGATATCACATTGGGAAACCCATAAGTTACGATGTGTTTACTTTGACGCATATATTGCGGGGAACCCAAATGCTATTTTACGCAACGGGTTAAGAAATTATTTTAACTCAATGTATCCGAATATAGGACTTCATGATTTAGAAAAAGTGGCTAACATGCAACATAAAGAAGCATGCTATGCTTACGGGTTAGTAATGTTCGCTTCTCACCAAAGTGAGAAAAAGAACATCGGGCTACAACTATTAAACAAAACGTTCCCACAAGTGACAGAGTCGGTAATTGGGGTAAGACATGAGGTTTTTAGATTGTTACGGGACTGTTGGACATTACGTAACCCTCGTCCCTTTGACGACATTACAATACGCTGTCTTATCAACGGCCATAACGATTATGTTCCACAAGACCAAGGATGGGAAGTAATCCTAGTAAAACCAGAATGCATGACTTGTTTCTGGACGTATGAATTACGTGTCTTTATTGCCTTTGCTGAACGACTTGTTTACTAGCTAGAATTATCTTCACAACCATCTTGTATCAAATTTATTGTGTGCTATATTTCATGCTATATGTAAAATAAGCGGTATTGTAAGTTTGTAAAATATTGTGTAAAAATTTGAACACGAAATATTATTATAATCAGTTTTTCATATAGAATTGTAGTAGTTGAATTGAATATTAGCTACTAAGTATGAACTTAACGGGTAGGTACTACCCGAATTTAAACTTATAAAACGCTAATATGAAGAAAAAGCTTTTATAAATGAGTTCATATTATGCTATGAAATACTATTAACTACTCTTAATATTCTGTATGATTAACTTGTTCCATTTGATTATTTTGAAGGAAATGGCACCGACTACTCGACACACCGTGAATATGAATGAAGAGGAATTCCGTACTTTTCTAGCTTCAAACATAGCCGCAGTACAGGCTGCGCTACATACCAACAATAACCTTGGATCTAGCAGTACAGGAAATCGTGTAGGATGCACCTACAAAGAATTCACTGCCTGCAAACCTTTGGAATTTGATGGAACCGAAGGACCGATCGGATTGAAACGGTGGACCGAGAAGGTCGAATCGGTGTTTGCCATAAGTAAGTGTACTGAAGAGGACAAAGTGAAGTACGCTACGCATACCATCACAAGTTCTGCGTTAACATGGTGGAATACCTATCTAGAGCAAGTGGGACAAGATGATGCGTACGCACTACCGTGGTCAGCATTCAAGCACTTGATGAACGAGAAGTACCGTCCCAGAACCGAGGTCAATAAGCTCAAGACAGAACTTAGAGGGTTACGAACCCAAGGATTTGATATTACCACGTACGAAAGACGATTCACAGAATTGTGCCTATTGTGTCCGGGAGCGTTCGAAGATGAGGAAGAGATGATCGACGCGTTTGTGAAAGGATTACCGGAAAGAATCCAAGAAGATATAAGTTCACACGAGCCCGCCTCCATACAACAGGCATGTAGAATGGCTCACAAACTAGTGAACCAGATTGAGGAAAGAATTAAAGAACAGACGGCTGAAGAGGCCAATGTGAAGCAAGTCAAAAGAAAGTGGGAGGAAAACGGTGATAAGAATCACCAATACAACAACAACAGCAATTACAACAATAATCGCAACAATTATCCCAACAATCGCAACATCAATCGCAACTACAACAAACGGCCCAACAACAACAACAACAACAACAACAACAACAACAACAGCAAAAACTACAACAATCATCCCAACAACAATAATAACCGCAACAACAACAACAATCAGAAGCAGCTATGCCAAAGGTGTGAAAAGTATCACTCGGGGTTCTGCACCAAATTTTGCAACAAGTGTAAAAGAAATGGTCATAGCGCGGCGAAGTGTGAGGTCTACGGACCAGGGGTTAATAGAACGAAAGGAACAAATGGTGTCGGAACGAGTAATGGCGGAGAAAGTAGTGTCGGAGCAAGTTATGCCAATGTAGTTTGTTATAAATGTGGAAAACCGGGCCACATTATTAGAAATTGCCCGAACCAGGAGAACACGAATGGACAAGGCCGCGGAAGAGTTTTCAATATTAATGCGGCAGAGGCACAGGAAGACCCGGAGCTTGTTACGGGTACGTTTCTTATTGACAATAAATCTGCTTACGTTTTATTTGATTCGGGTGCGGATAGAAGCTATATGAGTAGAGATCTTTGTGCTAAATTAAGTTGTCCATTGACGCCTTTGGATAGTAAATTTTTACTCAAATTAGCAAATGGTAAATTAATTTCAGCAGATAATATATGTCGGAATCGAGAAATTAAACTGGTTAGTGAAACATTTAAGATTGATTTGATACCAGTAGAGTTAGGGAGTTTTGATGTGATAATCGGTATGGACTGGTTGAAAGAAGTGAAAGAAGAGATCGTTTGTTACAAAAATGCAATTCGCATTATACGAGAAAAAGGAAAACCCTTAATGGTGTACGGAGAAAAGGGCAACACGAAGCTACATCTTATTAGTAATTTGAAGGCAAAAAACTAATAAGAAAAGGTTGCTATGCTGTTCTAGCACACGTCGAGAAAGTACAAACTAAAGAAAAGAGCATCAATGATGTTCCCATTGCAAAAGAATTTCCCGATGTATTTTCGAAAGAATTACCAGGATTACCCCCACATCGATCCGTTGAATTTCAAATAGATCTTGTACCAGGAGCTGCACCAATAGCTCGTGCTCCTTACTGACTCGCACCCAGCGAGATGAAAGAACTGCAAAGCCAACTGCAAGAACTATTAGAACGTGGTTTCATTCGACCAAGCACATCACCATGGGGAGCTCCTGTTTTGTTTGTCAAGAAGAAGGATGGTACATTTAGGTTGTGTATTGACTACAGAGAGTTGAACAAACTTACCATCAAAAACCGTTATCCACTGCCGAGAATTGACGACTTATTTGATCAACTACAAGGCTCGTCAGTTTATTCGAAGATCGATTTACGTTCTGGATATCATCAAATGCGAGTAAAGGAGGATGATATTCCAAAAACTGCTTTTAGGATGCGTTATGGTCATTACGAGTTTATGGTTATGCCGTTTGGATTGACTAACGCACCAGCTGTGTTCATGGACCTTATGAACCGAGTGTGTGGGCCATATCTTGACAAGTTTGTCATTGTTTTCATCGATGACATACTTATTTACTCAAAGAATGATAAAGAGCACGAAGAACATTTGAGAAAAGTGCTAGAAGTATTGAGGAAAGAAAAACTGTACGCTAAGTTTTCAAAGTGTGCATTTTGGTTGGAAGAAGTTCAATTCCTCGGTCACATAGTGAACAAAGAAGGTATCCAGGTGGACCTGGCAAAGATCGAAACCGTTGAAAAGTGGGAAACCCCAAAAACTCCGAAGCATATACGTCAATTTTTAGGATTGGCTGGTTACTACAGAAGATTCATCCAAGATTTCTCCAAAATAGCAAAACCCTTGACTGCATTAACGCATAAAGGGAAGAAATTTGAATGGAAGGATGAACAAGAGAAGGCGTTTCAATTATTGAAGAAAAAGCTAACTACGGCACCTATATTGTCATTGCCTGAAGGGAATGATGATTTTGTGATTTATTGTGACGCATCAAAGCAAGGTCTCGGTTGTGTATTAATGCAACGGACGAAGGTGATTGCTTATGCGTCTAGACAATTGAAGATTCACGAACAAAATTATACGACGCATGATTTGGAATTAGGCGCGGTTGTTTTTACATTAAAGACTTGGAGGCACTACTTATATGGGGTCAAAAGTATTATATATACCGACCACAAAAGTCTTCAACACATATTTAATCAGAAACAACTGAATATGAGGCAGCGTAGGTGGATTGAATTATTGAATGATTACAACTTTGAGATTCGTTACCACCCGGGGAAGGCAAATGTGGTAGCCGATGCCTTGAGCAGGAAGGACAGAGAACCCATTCGAGTAAAATCTATGAATATAATGATTCATAATAACCTTACTATTCAAATAAAGGAGGCGCAACAAGGAGTTTTAAAAGAGGGAAATTTAAAGGATGAAATACCCAAAGGATCGGAGAAGCATCTTAATATTCGGGAAGACGGAACCCGGTATAGGGCTGAAAGGATTTGGGTACCAAAATTTGGAGATATGAGAGAAATGGTACTTAGAGAAGCTCATAAAACCAGATACTCAATACATCCTGGAACGGGGAAGATGTACAAGGATCTCAAGAAACATTTTTGGTGGCCGGGTATGAAAACTGATGTTGCTAAATACGTAGGAGAATGTTTGACGTGTTCTAAGGTCAAAGCTGAGCATCAGAAACCATCAGGTCTACTTCAACAACCCGAAATCCCGGAATGGAAATGGGAAAACATTACCATGGATTTCATCACTAAATTGCCAAGGACTGCAAGTGGTTTTGATACTATTTAGGTAATAGTTGATCGTCTCACCAAATCAGCACACTTCCTGCCAATAAGAGAAGATGACAAGATGGAGAAGTTAGCACGACTGTATTTGAAGGAAGTCGTCTCCAGACTTGGAATACCAATCTGTATTATCTCTGATAGGGATGGCAGATTTATTTCAAGATTCTGGCAGACATTACAGCAAGCATTAAGAACTCGTCTAGACATGAGTACTGCCTATCATCCACAAACTGATGGGCAGAGTGAAAGGACGATACAAACGCTTGAAGACATGCTACGAGCATGTGTTATTGATTTCGGAAACAGTTGGGATCGACATTTACCGTTAGCAGAATTTTCCTACAACAACAGCTACCATTCAAGCATTGAGATGGCGCCGTTTGAAGCACTTTATGGTAGAAAGTGAAGGTCTCTGATTTGTTGGAGTGAAGTGGGGGATAGACAGATTACGAGTCCGGAGATTATACAAGAAACTACCGAGAAGATCATCCAAATTCAACAACGGTTGAAAACCGCCCAAAGTCGACAAAAGAGCTACGCTGACATTAAAAGAAAAGATATAGAATTTGAAATTGGAGAGATGGTCATGCTTAAAGTTGCACCTTGGAAAGGCGTTGTTCGATTTGGTAAACGAGGGAAATTAAATCTAAGGTATATTGGACCATTCAAGATTATTGATCGTGTCGGTCCAGTAGCTTACCGACTTGAGTTACCTCAACAACTCGCGGCTGTACATAACACTTTCCACGTCTTGAATTTGAAGAAATGTCTTGCTAAAGAAGATCTCACTATTTCGTTAGATGAAATCCAAATCAACGAAAAACTCCAATTCATCGAAGAACCCGTCGAAATAATGGATCGTGAGGTTAAAAGACTTAAGCAAAACAAGATACCAATTGTTAAGGTTCGATGGAATGCTCGTAGAGGACCCGAGTTCACCTGGGAGTATGAAGATCAGATGAAGAAGAAATACCCGCATCTAATTCCAGAAGATTCGTCAACACCTTCAACAGCTTAAAATTTCGGGACGAAATTTATTTAACGGGTAGGTACTGTAGTGACCCGAACTTTTCCATGTTTATATATATTAATTGAGATTGATATTTACATGATTAAATGTTTCCAACATGTTAAGCAATCAAACTTGTTAAGACTTGATTAATTGAAATATGTTTCATATAGACAATTGACCACCCAAGTTGACCGGTGATTCACGAACGTTAAAACTTGTAAAAACTATATGATGACATATATATGGATATATATATATATATATATATATATATATATATATATATATATATATATATATATATATATATATATATATATATATATATATATATATAGTTAACATGATACTATGATAAGTAAACATATCATTAAGTATATTAACAATGAACTACATATGTAAAAACAAGACTACTAACTTAATGATTTTTAAACGAGACATATATGTAACGATTATCATTGTAAAGACATCTAATGTATATATATATCATATTAAGAGATATTCATACATGATAATATCATGATAATATAATAATTTAAAATCTCATTTGATACTATAAACATTGGGTTAACAACATTTAACAAGATCGTTAACCTAAAGGTTTCAAAACAACACTTACATGTAACGACTAACGATGACTTAACGACTCAGTTAAAATGTATATACATGTAGTGTTTTAATATGTATTTATACACTTTTGAAAGACTTCAATACACTTATCAAAATACTTCTACTTACCAAAAATGCTTACAATTACATCCTCGTTCAGTTTCATCAACAATTCTACTCGTATGCACCCGTATTCGTACTCGTACAATACACAGCTTTTAGATGTATGTACTATTGGTATATACACTCCAATGATCAGCTCTTAGCAGCCCATGTGAGTCACCTAACACATGTGGGAACCATCATTTGGCAACTAGCATGAAATATCTCATAAAATTACAAAAATATGAGTAATCATTCATGACTTATTTACATGAAAACAAAATTACATATCCTTTATATCTAATCCATACACCAACGACCAAAAACACCTACAAACACTTTCATTCTTCAATTTTCTTCATCTAATTGATCTCTCTCAAGTTCTATCTTCAAGTTCTAAGTGTTCTTCATATATTCTACAAGTTCTAGTTACAAAAAATCAAGAATACTTTCAAGTTTACTAGCTCACTTCCAATCTTGTAAGGTGATCATCCAACCTCAAGAAATCTTTGTTTCTTATAGTAGGTTATCATTCTAATACAAGGTAATAATCATATTCAAACTTTGGTTCAATTTCTATAACTATAACAATCTTATTTCAAGTGATGATCTTACTTGAACTTGTTTTCGTGTCATGATTCTGCTTCAAGAACTTCGAGCCATCCAAGGATCCGTTGAAGCTAGATCCATTTTTCTCTTTTCCAGTATGTTTATCCAAGGAACTTAAGGTAGTAATTATGTTCATAACATCATTCGATTCATACATATAAAGCTATCTTATTCGAAGGTTTAAACTTGTAATCACTAGAACATAGTTTAGTTAATTCTAAACTTGTTCGCAAACAAAAGTTAATCCTTCTAACTTGACTTTTAAAATCAACTAAACACATGTTCTATATCTATATTATATGCTAACTTAATGATTTAAAACCTGGAAACACGAAAAACACCGTAAAACCAGATTTACGCCGTCGTAGTAACACCGCGGGCTGTTTTGGGTTAGTTAATTAAAAACTATGATAAACTTTGATTTAAAAGTTTTTATTCTGGGAAAATGATTTTTATTATGAACATGAAACTATATCCAAAAATTATGGTTAAACTCAAAGTGGAAGTATGTTTTCTAAAATGGTCATCTAGACGTCGTTCTTTCGACTGAAATGACTACCTTTACAAAAACGACTTGTAACTTATTTTTCCAACAATAAACCTATAATTTTTCTGTTTAGATTCATAAAATAGAGTTCAATATGAAACCATAGCAATTTGATTCACTCAAAACGAATTTAAAATGAAGAAGTTATGGGTAAAACAAGATTGGATAATTTTTCTCATTTTAGCTACGTGAAAATTGATAACAAATCTATTCCAACCATAACTTAATCAACTTGTATTGTATATTATTTAATCTTGAGATACCATAGACACGTATACAATGTTTCGACCTATCATGTCGACACATCTATATATATTTCGGAACAACCATAGACACTCTATATGTGAATGTTGGAGTTAGCTATACAGGGTTGAGGTTGATTCCAAAATATATATAGTTTGAGTTGTGATCAATACTGAGATACGTATACACTGGGTCGTGGATTGATTCAAGATAATATTTATCGATTTATTTCTGTACATCTAACTGTGGACAACTAGTTGTACGTTACTAACGAGGACAGCTGACTTAATAAACTTAAAACATCAAAATATATTAAAAGTGTTGTAAATATATTTTGAACATACTTTGATATATATATGTATATATTGTTATAGGTTCGTGAATCAACCAGTGGCCAAGTCTTACTTCCCGACGAAGTAAAAATCTGTGAAAGTGAGTTATAGTCCCACTTTTAAAATCTAATATTTTTGGGATGAGAATACATGCAGGTTTTATAAATGATTTACAAAATAGACACAAGTACGTGAAACTACATTCTATGGTTGAATTATCGAAATCGAATATGCCCCTTTTTATTAAGTCTGGTAATCTAAGAATTAGGGAACAGACACCCTAACTGACACGAATCCTAAAGATAGATCTATTGGGCCTAACAAACCCCATCCAAAGTACCAGATGCTTTAGTACTTTGAAATTTATATCATATCCGAAGGGTGTCCCGGAATGATGGGGATATTCTTATATATGCATCTTGTTAATGTCGGTTACCAGGTTTTCACCATATGAATAATTTTTATCTCTATGTATGGGATGTGTATTGAAATATGAAATCTTGTAGTCTATTATTATGATTTGATATATATAGGTTAAACCTATAACTCACCAACATTTTTGTTGACGTTTTAAGCATGTTTATTCTCAGGTGATTATTAAGAGCTTCCGCTGTCGCATACTTAAATAAGGACGAGATTTGGAGTCCATGCTTGTATGATATTGTGTAAAAACTGCATTCAAGAAACTTATTTTGTTGTAACATATTTGTATTGTAAACCATTATGTAATGGTCGTGTGTAAACAGGATATTTTAGATTATCATTATTTGATAATCTACGTAAAGCTTTTTAAACCTTTATTGATGAAATAAAGGTTATGGTTTGTTTTAAAATGAATGCAGTCTTTGAAAAACGTCTCATATAGAGGTCAAAACCTCGCAACTAAATCAATTAATATGGAACGTTTTTAATCAATAAGAACGGGACATTTCAATTTAACAAGATTGTTAACCTAAAGGTTTCAAAACAACATTTACATGTAACGACTAACGATGACTTAACGACTCAGTTAAAATGTATATACATGTAGTGTTTTAATATGTATTCATACACTTTTGAAAGACTTCAAGACACTTATCAAAATACTTCTACTTAACAAAAATTCTTACAATTACATCCTCGTTCAGTTTCATCAACAAATCTACTCGTATGCACCCGTATTCATACTCGTACAATACACAGCTTTTAGATGTATGTACTATTGGTATATACACTCCAATGATCAGCTCTTAGCAGCCCATGTGAGTCACCTAACACATATGGGAACCATCATTTGGCAACTAGCATGAAATATCTCATAAAATTACAAAAATATGAGTAATCATTCATGACTTATTTACATGAAAACAAAATTACATATCCTTTATATCTAATCCATACACCAACGACCAAAAACACCTACAAACACTTTCATTCTTCAATTTTCTTCATCTAATTGATCTCTCTCAAGTTCTATCTTCAAGTTCTAAGTGTTCTTCATAAATTCCAAAAGTTCTAGTTTCATAAAATCAAGAATACTTCCAAGATTGCAAGTTTACTCCAAGTTTTCTAAATCCATTCCAAGTAATCATCCAAGATCAAGAAACCTTTGTTACTTATAGTAGGTTATCTTTCTAATACAAGGTAATAATCATATTCAAACTTTAATTCAATTTCTATAACTATAACAATCTTATTTCGAGTGAAAATCTTACTTGAAATTGTTTTCGTGTCATGATTCTGCTTCAAGAACTTTCAAGCCATCCAAGGATCCTTTGAAGCTAGATCCATTTTTCTCATTTCTAGTAGGTTTATCCAAGGAACTTGAGGTAGTAATGATGTTCATAACATCATTCAATTCATACATAAAAAGCTGTCTTATTCAACGTTATAAACTTGTAATCACTAGAACATAGTTTAGTTAATTCTAAACTTGCTCACAAATAAAGTTAATCCTTCTAACTAGACTTTTAAAATCAACTAAACACATGTTCTATATCTATATGATATGCTAACTTAATGATTTAAAAACCGGAAACACGATAAACACCATAAAACTGGATATACGCCGTCGTAGTAAAACCGGGGGCTGTTTTGGTTGAGATAATTAAAAGCTAAGAAGAACTTTGATTTAAAAGCTATACTTCTGGAAAAATGATTTTTCTTATGAACATGAAACTATATCCAAAAATCATGGTTAAACTCAAAGTGAAAGTATGTTTTTCAAAATGGTCATCAAGATGTCGTTCTTTCGACGGAAATGACTACCTCTTTCAAAAACGACTTGTAACTTGTATTTTTGACTATAAACTTATAATTTTTCTATTTAGATTCATAAAGTAAAGTTCAATACGAAACCGTGGCCACTGGAATCACTCAAAACGGATTAGAAACGAAGAAATGGCGAGTAAAACAAGATTGATAAAAACTACTCATTTTACCTACGTGAAAGTTAGTAATAAATCTATTCCAACCATAACCTAATCAACTTGTATTGTATACTATGTAATCTTGAGATACCATAGACACGTATACAATGTTTTGACCTATCATGTCGACCCATCTATATATATATTGCGGAACAACCATAGACACTCTATATGTGAATGTTGGAGTTAGCTATACAGGGTTGAGGTTGATTCCAAAATATATATATAGTTTGATTTGTGATCAATACTGAGATACGTTGTGATGACCCGGAAATTTCTGACCAAATTTAAACTTAATCTTTGTATGATTAACATTTTCGACACGATAAGCAAAGTCTGTAAAACTGAATCTCAAAATTTTTGAACTACTTTTATATATTTAAATACCCTTCGGTTATTTTCGACGATTCGAGAACAATTATATGTAAATAGATACAAATATACTATAACATGAAAAGGTAACAATGTATTAATTGTTTGATACCGTACATTAAACTTATTGGTTTAAATATCTATTTGAATGTATATGATAAGTTGAAATATTTATTATTAAAATTTATTTATAAATAACTTCCAATGTGTATTTAAAAACTGATTTATGTATATTAAAAAGATATATACATATATATAATAAACGATAGTAACATTCGTTTATTGATTCAATTGATATTTAGTTAAGTTAACTAAAGCGTTTAAGATGAACCAGTTAAACACTAATTTGTTACAGTGTTTTCAAATTGCCACATTACTCAAAATGCTACAGTGTTTTCGAAAATCACTATTTGCTACAGTGAAATTGACTTTGCTACAGTAAAATTTGACTTTGCTACAGTAACTTTGCTACAGTAAAAATTGCTACAGTGAATTGCTACAGTGAATTGCTACAGTAAAATTTGACTTTGCTACAGTAACTTTGCTACAGTAAAACACTATTATAAAAATGTGTTTTAACAAATAGCGAGACGATGATTTATAGAAGTAAATGACCAAAACACTCGAAAGTTTAAGATACACTTTGAGTGATATAATTAAGGGATAATTTAAGGCTATATTTTGACAAAGGTACGTGTCACGAAATGTAAAATGCAAGTTTTCTAAGCGTACGAAAATGCGTTCGAGAAACCGGAACCGGGACATAAGTCGAGTGATGACGTACGACTTATCGGAACAAAAATTACAAGTCTACTATGCACAAGAATAAAATATAATATATAAATAATTATATTAATTATTTATATATTTATATTTATTTTATATTATGTCGACAAGCTAGGAGCCAAAACAATGTGAGCTGTCCCTGGTCCTCATGCGAGTCGCATGGCCAGAAGACCATTTCCATGCGAGTCGCATGACTCCAGATTTCAGGCCAGGTTCTATAAATTGCAACATTTTCTGCCGAGTAAAGAAAGAAAAAAAAACACACACATACATATTACTCAGTATTTATTTTATTTATTATTTATATTATTATTATTATTATTATTATTATTATTATTAATAAGATTATTATTAATCTTATTATTTTTTTTTATTATTAGTGTTATTATTTTTGCGATACAAAAATAATAATGTACATAAAATATTACGACGGAGTGCTGTCCAAGTAATTTTCAAAATGAGTTTTCGAGCAAGCTAGAGCTAAGGAAATTATGGGTTATTGCCAAGGAGGTTATGGGTAATGTTCGGGGGTATTTTTTTTCTGAATCAAACCTCGTGTTTATCATCTCCGATGCGTCTACGTGCTTTCCTGCAATATTGTATATCAATATTAAACAGTGAGTTCATTTGATTCCCTTTTACTCTTTATATTTTTGGGACTGAGAATACATGCGCTATTTTTACAACTGCTTTATTAAATGCTTTTGAAATATATTTTTAACTGCGAATACATGCAAATGCTTTATTAACCGATATACAATATTTATATGCGTGAGTTTCATAAGATCCCTTTTACTCTCTACATTTTTGGGCTGAGAATACATGCAAATGCTTTATTAACCGATATACAATATTTATATGCGTGAGTTTCATTGATCCCTTTTTAATTGCTTTTGCAATATATTTTTGGGCTGAGAATACATGCACTTTATTTTAAACGCAATGGATACAAGTACATACTAAATTCTACACCGAGTTTGAACCGAAAATCCCTTAGCTTTGGTAACTAGTAACTGCCAGTTATAAGAACTGGTGGGCGCGAGTAGTAGTATATGGATCCATAGGGCTTGACATCCCCGTTCGAGCTAGAGCGCTAGCCTTTTAACGGACGTATGCTATTTGAGAAGCGTACACGTTGGTTTGCGTGTATTATTAAGATGATTATACAGAGGGTACAAATTATATAAACGTTAAAGTTTAGTTACCAGGGTGCTCAATTTTGTAGAACCGATTGATAAACGTTTCGGATGAAACAACTGAAATCTTGTGGTCCACCTTTTATTTAAAACATAATGATAAACGTTTTGAATGAAACAACTGAACTTTTGTAATCCACATTGATATACGGATTATGTGTAATATTAAAACTATGAACTCACCAACCTTTGTGTTGACACTTGAAGCATGTTTATTCTCAGGTTTCTAGAAGTCTTCCGCTGTTTACTCATACGTGATACAAGTTATGTGCTTGGAGTCATACATGCTATATACAAGAAACTTGCATTCACCAAACCATTACCATGTATCTTATTTTGACTGTATTGTCAACAGATGTAGTATTGTAAACCATTAAATGGTGATTGTCTATACGTAGAAATCATCAGATGTTAAAAACCTGGAATTTATATATTCATTTATGAAATACCTTTTCAAACGAATACAATGTTACAAAATGTATCACATAGAGGTCAAATACCTCGCAATGAAATCAATGAATGACGTGTTCGTCCATATGGATTTGGAGCGATCGTCACATACGTATACACTAGGTCGTGGATTGATTCAAGATAATATTTATCGATTTATTTCTGTACATCTAACTATGGACAACTAGTTGTAGGTTACTAACGAGGACAGCTGACTTAATAAACTTAAAACATCAAAATGTATTAAAAGTATTGTAAATATATTTTGAACATACTTTGATATATATGTATATATTTTTATAGGTTCGTGAATCAACCAGTGGCCAAGTCTTACTTCCCGACGAAGTAAAAATCTGTGAAAGTGAGTTATAGTCCCACTTTTAAAATCTAATATTTTTGGAATGAGAATACATGCAGGTTTTATAAATGATTTACAAAATAGACACAAGTACGTGCAACTACATTCTATGGTTGAATTATCGAAATCGAATATGCCCCTTTTTATTAAGTCTGGTAATCTAAGAATTAGGGAACAGACACCCTAATTGACGCGAATCCTAAAGATAGATCTATTGGGCCTAACAAACCCCATCCAAAGTACCGGATGCTTTAGTACTTCGATATTTATATCATATCCGAAGGGTGTCCCGGAATGATGGGGATATTCTTAAATATGCATCTTGTTAATGTCGGTTACCAGATGTTCACCATATGAATGATTTTTATCTCTATGTATGGGATGTGTATTGAAATATGAAATCTTGTGGTCTATTGTTACGATTTGATATATATAGGTTAAACCTATAACTCACCAACATTTTTGTTGACGTTTAAAGCATGTTTATTCTCAGGTGAATACTAAGAGCTTCCGCTGTTGCATACTAAAATAAGGACAAGATTTAGAGTCCATGTTTGTATGATATTGTGTAAAAACCGCATTCATGAAACTGATTTCGATGTAACATATTTGTATTGTAAACCATTATGTAATGGTCGTGTGTAAACAGGATATTTTAGATTATCATTATTTGATAATCTACGTAAAGCTTTTTAAACCTTTATTTATGAAATAAAGGTTATGGTTTGTTTTAAAAATGAATGCAGTCTTTGAAAAAAAACGTCTCATATAGAGGTCAAAACCTCGCAACGAAATCAATTAATATGGAACGTTTTTAATCAATAAGAACGGGACATTTCAATAATAACATTAGTAATAATTATATTATAAAAATTTATTTATCACCCTATATATATATATATATATATATATATATATATATATATATATATATATATATATATATATATATATATATATATATATATACTAATATTCCTAATACTGATTCTAATACTAGTAGTAATTGAAATGTCCCGTTCTTATTGATTAAAAACGTTCCATATTAATTGATTTCGTTGCGAGGTTTTGACCTCTATATGAGACGTTTTTCAAAGACTGCATTCATTTTAAAACAAACCATAACCTTTATTTCATCAATAAAGGTTTAAAAAGCTTTACGTAGATTATCAAATAATGATAATCTAAAATATCCTGTTTACACATGACCATTACATAATGATTTACAATACAAATATGTTACAACAAAATAAGTTTCTTGAATGCAGTTTTTACACAGTATCATACAAGCATGGACTCCAAATCTCGTCCTTATTTAAGTATGCGACAGCGGAAGCTCTTAATAATCACCTGAGAATAAACATGCTTAAAACGTCAACAAAAATGTTGGTGAGTTATAGGTTTAACCTATATATATCAAATCGTAACAATAGACCACAAGATTTCATATTTCAATACACATCCCATACATAGAGATAAAAATCATTCATATGGTGAACACCTGGTAACCGACATTAACAAGATGCATATATAAGAATATCCCCATCATTCCGGGACACCCTTCGGATATGATATAAATTTCGAAGTACTAAAGCATCCGGTACTTTGGATGGGGTTTGTTAGGCCCAATAGATCTATCTTTAGGATTCGCGTCAATTAGGGTGTCTGTTCCCTAATTCTTAGATTACCAGACTTAATAAAAAGGGGCATATTCGATTTCGATAATTCAACCATAGAATGTAGTTTCACGTACTTGTGTCTATTTTGTAAATCATTTAAAAACCTGCATGTATTCTCATCCCAAAAATATTAGATTTTAAAAGTGGGACTATAACTCACTTTCACAGATTTTTACTTCGTCGGGAAGTAAGACTTGGCCACTGGTTGATTCACGAACCTATAATAATATATACATATATATCAAAGTATGTTCAAAATATATTTACAACACTTTTAATATATTTTGATGTTTTAAGTTTATTAAGTCAGCTGTCCTCGTTAGTAACCTACAACTAGTTCTCCACAGTTAGATGTACAGAAATAAATCGATAAATATTATCTTGAATCAATCCACGACCCAGTGTATACGTATCTCAGTATTGATCACAACTCAAACTATATATATTTTGGAATCAACCTCAACCCTGTATAGCAAACTCCAACATTCACATATAGAGTGTCTATGGTTGTTCCGAAATATATATAGATGTGTCGACATGATAGGTCGAAACATTGTATACGTGTCTATGGTATCTCAAGATTACATAATATACAATACAAGTTGATTAAGTTATGGTTGGAATAGATTTGTTACCAATTTTCACGTAGCTAAAATGAGAAAAATTATCCAATCTTGTTTTACCCATAACTTCTTCATTTTAAATCCGTTTTGAGTGAATCAAATTGCTATGGTTTCATATTGAACTCTATTTTATGAATCTAAACAGAAAAATTATAGGTTTATAGTCGGAAAAATAAGTTACAAGTCGTTTTTGTAAAGGTAGTCATTTCAGTCGAAAGAACGATGTCTAGATGACCATTTTAGAAAACATACTTCCACTTTGAGTTTAACCATAATTTTTGGATATAGTTTCATGTTCATAATAAAAATCATTTTCCCAGAATAACAACTTTTAAATCAAAGTTTATCATAGTTTTTAATTAACTAACCCAAAACAGCCCGCGGTGTTACTACGACGGCGTAAATCTGGTTTTAATGTGTTTTTCGTGTTTCCAGGTTTTAAATCATTAAGTTAGCATATCATATAGATATAGAACATGTGTTTAGTTGATTTTAAAAGTCAAGTTAGAAGGATTAACTTTTGTTTGCGAACAAGTTTAGAATTAACTAAACTATGTTCTAGTGATTACAAGTTTAAACCTTCGAATAAGATAGCTTTATATGTATGAATCGAATGATGTTATGAACATCATTACTACCTTAAGTTCCTTGGATAAACCTACTGTAAAAGAGAAAAATGGATCTAGCTTCAACGGATCCTTGGATGGCTCGAAGTTCTTGAAGCAGAATCATGACACGAAAACAAGTTCAAGTAAGATCATCACTTGAAATAAGATTGTTATAGTTATAGAAATTGAACCAAAGTTTGAATATGATTATTACCTTGTATTAGAATGATAACCTACTGTAAGAAACAAATATTTCTTGAGGTTGGATGATCACCTTACAAGATTGGAAGTGAGCTAGCAAACTTGAAAGTATTCTTGATTTTATGTAACTAGAACTTGTAGAATATATGAAGAACACTTAGAACTTGAAGATAGAACTTGAGAGAGATCAATTAGATGAAGAAAATTGAAGAATGAAAGTATTTGTAGGTGTTTTTGGTCGTTGGTGTATGGATTAGATATAAAGGATATGTAATTTTGTTTTCATGTAAATAAGTCATGAATGATTACTCATATTTTTGTAATTTTATGAGATATTTCATGCTAGTTGCCAAATGATAGTTCCCACATGTGTTAGGTGACTCACATGGGCTGCTAAGAGCTGATCATTGGAGTGTATATACCAATAGTACATACATCTAAAAGATGTGTATTGTACGAGTACGAATACGGGTGCATACGAGTAGAATTGTTGATGAAACTGAACGAGGATGTAATTGTAAGCATTTTTGCTAAGTAGAAGTATTTTGATAAGTTTATTGAAGTCTTTCAAAAGTGTATAAATACATATTAAAACACTACATGTATATACATTTTAACTGAGTCGTTAAGTCATCGTTAGTCGTTACATGTAAGTGTTGTTTTGAAACCTTTAGGTTAACGATCTTGTTAAATGTTGTTAACCCAATATTTATAATATCAAATGAGATTTTAAATTATTATATTATCATGATATTATCATGTATGAATATCTCTTAATATGATATATATACATTAAATGTCTTTACAACGATAATCGTTACATATATGTCTCGTTTAAAAATCATTAAGTTAGTAGTCTTGTTTTTACATATGTAGTTCATTGTTAATATACTTAATGATATGTTTACTTATCATAGTATCATGTTAACTATATATATATATATCCATATATATGTCATCATATAGTTTTTACAAGTTTTAACGTTCGTGAATCATCGGTCAACTTGGGTGGTCAATTGTCTATATGAAACATATTTCAATTAATCAAGTCTTAACAAGTTTGATTGCTTAACATGTTGGAAACATTTAATCATGTAAATATCAATCTCAATTAATATATATAAACATGGAAAAATTCGGGTCACTACAGTACCTACCCGTTAAATAAATTTCGTCCCGAAATTTTAAGCTGTTGAAGGTGTTGACGAATCTTCTGGAAATAGATGCGGGTATTTCTTCTTCATCTGATCTTCACGCTCCCAGGTGAACTCGGGTCCTCTACGAGCATTCCATCGAACCTTAACAATTGGTATCTTGTTTTGCTTAAGTCTTTTAACCTCACGATCCATTATTTCGACGGGTTCTTCGATGAATTGAAGTTTTTTGTTGATTTGGATTTCATCTAACGGAATAGTGAGATCTTCTTTAGCAAAACATTTCTTCAAATTCGAGACGTGGAAAGTGTTATGTACAGCCGCGAGTTGTTGAGGTAACTCAAGTCGGTAAGCTACTGGTCCGACACGATCAATAATCTTGAATGGTCCAATATACCTTGGATTTAATTTCCCTCGTTTACCAAATCGAACAACGCCTTTCCAAGGTGCAACTTTAAGCATGACCATCTCTCCAATTTCAAATTCTATATCTTTTCTTTTAATGTCAGCGTAGCTCTTTTGTCGACTTTGGGCGATTTTCAACCGTTGTTGAATTTGGATGATCTTCTCGGTAGTTTCTTGTATAATCTCCAGACCCGTAATCTGTCTATCCCCCCTTCACTCCAACAAATCGGAGACCTGCACTTTCTACCATAAAGTGCTTCAAACGACACCATCTCAATGCTTGAATGGTAGCTGTTGTTGTAGGAAAATTCTGCTAACGGTAGATGTCGATCCCAACTGTTTCCGAAATCAATAACACATGCTCGTAGCATGTCTTCAAGCGTTTGTATTGTCCTTTCACTCTGCCCATCAGTTTGTGGATGATAGGCAGTACTCATGTCTAGACGAGTTCCTAATGCTTGCTGTAATGTCTGCCAGAATCTTGAAATAAATCTGCCATCCCTATCAGAGATAATAGAGATTGGTATTCCATGTCTGGAGACGACTTCCTTCAAATACAGTCGTGCTAACTTCTCCATCTTGTCATCTTCTCTTATTGGTAGGAAGTGTGCTGATTTGGTGAGACGATCAACTATTACCCAAATAGTATCAAAACCACTTGCAGTCCTTGGCAATTTAGTGATGAAATCCATGGTAATGTTTTCCCATTTCCATTCCGGGATTTCGGGTTGTTGAAGTAGACCTGATGGTTTCTGATGCTCAGCTTTGACCTTAGAACACGTCAAACATTCTCCTACGTATTTAGCAATATCGGCTTTCATACCCGGCCACCAAAAATGTTTCTTGAGATCCTTGTACATCTTCCCCGTTCCAGGATGTATTGAGTATCTGGTTTTATGAGCTTCTCTAAGTACCATTTCTCTCATATCTCCAAATTTTGGTACCTAAATCCTTTCAGCCCTATACCGGGTTCCGTCTTCCCGAATATTAAGATGCTTCTCCGATCCTTTGGGTATTTCATCCTTTAAATTTCCCTCTTTTAAAACTCCTTGTTGCGCCTCCTTTATTTGAGTAGTAAGGTTATTATGAATCATTATATTCATAGATTTTACTCGAATGGGTTCTCTGTCATTCCTGCTCAAGGCATCGGCTACCACATTTGCCTTTCCCGGGTGGTAACGAATCTCAAAGTCGTAATCATTCAATAATTCAATCCACCTACGCTGCCTCATATTCAGTTGTTTCTGATTAAATATGTGTTGAAGAATTTTGTGGTCGGTATATATAATACTTTTGACCCCATATAAGTAGTGTCTCCAAGTCTTTAATGCAAAAACAACCGCGCCTAATTCCAAATCATGCGTCGTATAATTTTGTTCGTGAATCTTCAATTGTCTAGACGCATAAGCAATCACCTTCGTTCGTTGCATTAATACACAACCGAGACCTTGCTTTGATGCATCACAATAAATCACAAAATCATCATTCCCTTCAGGCAATGACAATATAGGTGCCGTAGTTAGCTTTTTCTTCAATAACTGAAATGCTTTCTCTTGTTCATCATTCCATTCAAATTTCTTCCCTTTATGCGTTAATGCAGTCAAGGGTTTTGCTGTTCTGGAAAAGTCTTGGATGAACCTTCTGTAGTAACCAGCTAGTCCTAAAAACTGGCGTATGTGTTTCGGAGTTTTCGGGGTTTCCCACTTTTCAACAGTTTCTATCTTTGCCGGATCCACCTTAATACCTTCTTTGTTCACTATGTGACCGAGGAATTGAACTTCTTCTAACTAAAATGCACACTTTGAAAACTTAGCGTACAAGTCTTCCTTCCTCAATACTTCTAACACTTTTCTCAAATGTTCACCGTGTTCTTGGTCATTTTTTGAGTAAATAAGTATGTCATCAATGAAAACAATGACAAACTTGTCAAGGTATGGTGCACACACTCGGTTCATAAGGTCCATGAACACAGCTGGTGCATTAGTTAAACCAAACGGCATGACCATAAACTCGTAATGACCGTAACGTGTTCTGAAAGCAGTCTTTGGAATATCATCTTCTTTCACACGCATTTGATGATACCCAGAACGTAAGTCAATCTTTGAATAAACAGAGGAGCCTTGTAGTTGATCAAATAAGTCGTCGATTCTCGGTAGTAGGTAGCGGTTCTTGATGGTAAGTTTGTTCAACTCTCGGTAGTTGA
Organism: Rutidosis leptorrhynchoides; assembly: GCF_046630445.1. Lineage (NCBI taxonomy): Eukaryota > Viridiplantae > Streptophyta > Magnoliopsida > Asterales > Asteraceae > Rutidosis > Rutidosis leptorrhynchoides. Next base: position 472,592,843 of record NC_092333.1, on the reverse strand, counting down.
TACACAACCTGAATGTACCATCTTTCTTCTTGACAAACAAAACAGGAGCTCCCCACGGTGATGTGCTTGGTCGAATGAAACCACGCTCTAAAAGTTCGTGTAATTGGCTTTGTAGTTCTTTCATCTCGCTGGGTGCGAGTCTGTAAGGAGCACGAGCTATTGGTGCAGCTCCTGGTACAAGATCTATTTGAAATTCAACGGATCGATGTGGGGGTAATCCCGGTAATTCTTTCGGAAATACATCGGAAAATTCTTTTGCAATGGGAACATCATTGATGCTCTTTTCTTCAGTTTGTACTTTCTCGACGTGTGCTAGAACAGCATAGCAACCTTTTCTTATTAGTTTTTGTGCCTTCAAATTACTAATAAGATGTAGCTTCGTGTTGCCCATTTCTCCGTACACCATTAAGGGTTTTCCTTTTTCTCGTATAATGCGAATTGCATTTTTGTAACAAATGATCTCTGCTTTCACTTCTTTCAACCAGTCCATACCGATTATCACATCAAAACTCCCTAACTCTACTGGTATCAAATCAATCTTAAATGTTTCGCTAACCAGTTTAATTTCTCGATTCCGACATATATTATCTGCTGAAATTAATTTACCATTTGCTAATTCGAGTAAAAATTTACTATCCAAAGGCGTTAATGGACAACTTAATTTAGTACAAAAATCTCTACTCATATAGCTTCTATCCGCACCCGAATCAAATAAAACGTAAGCAGATTTATTGTCAATAAGAAACGTACCCGTAACAAGCTCCGGGTCTTCCTGTGCCTCTGCCGCATTAATATTGAAAACTATTCCGCGGCCTTGTCCATTCATGTTCTCCTGGTTCGGGCAATTTCTAATAATGTGGCCCGGTTTTTCACATTTATAACAAACTACATTGGCATAACTTGTTCCGACACTACTTGCTCCGCCATTACTCGTTCCGACACCATTTTTTCCTTTCGTTCTATTAACCCCTGGTCCGTAGACCTCACACTTCGCCGCGCTATGACCATTTCTTTTACACTTGTTGCAAAATTTGGTGCAGAACCCCGAGTGATACTTTTCACACCTTTGGCATAGCTGCTTCTGATTGTTGTTGTTGTTGCGGTTATTATTGTTGTTGGGATGATTGTTGTAGTTGCTGTTGTTGTTGTTGTTGTTGTTGGGCCGTTTGTTGTAGTTGCGATTGATGTTGCGATTGTTGGGATAATTGTTGCGATTATTGTTGTAATTGCTGTTGTTGTTGTATTGGTGATTCTTATCACCGTTTTCCTCCCACTTTCTTTTGACTTGCTTCACATTGGCCTCTTCAACAGTCTGTTCTTTAATTCTTTCTTCAATCTGGTTCACTAGTTTGTGAGCCATTCTACATGCCTGTTGTATGGAGGCGGGCTCGTGTGAACTTATATCTTCTTGGATTCTTTCCGATAATCCTTTCACAAACGCGTCGATCTTCTCTTCCTCATCTTCGAATGCTCCCGGACACAATAGGCACAATTCTGTGAATCGTCTTTCGTACGTGGTAATATAAAATCCTTGGGTTCGTAACCCTCTAAGTTCTGTCTTGAGCTTATTGACCTCGGTTCTGGGACGGTACTTCTCGTTCATCAAGTGCTTGAATGCTGACCATGGTAGTGCGTACGCATCGTCTTGTCCCACTTGCTCTAGATAGATATTCCACCATGTTAACGCAGAACCTGTGAAGGTATGCGTAGCGTACTTCACTTTGTCCTCTTCAGTACACTTACTTATGGCAAACACCGATTCGACCTTCTCGGTCCACCGTTTCAATCCGATCGGTCCTTCGGTTCCATCAAATTCCAAAGGTTTGCAGGCAGTGAATTCTTTGTAGGTGCATTCTACACGATTTCATGTACTGCTAGATCCAAGGTTATTGTTGGTATGTAGCGCAGCCTGTACTGCAGCTATGTTTGAAGCTAGAAAAGTACGGAATTCCTCTTCATTCATATTCACGGTGTGTCGAGTAGTCGGTGCCATTTCCTTCAAAATAGTCAAATGGAACAAGTTAATCATACAGAATATTAAGAGTAGTTAATAGTATTTCGTAGCATAATATGAACTCATTTATAAAAGCTTTTTCTTCATATTAGCGTTTTATAAGTTTAAATTCGGGTAGTACCTACCCGTTAAGTTCATACTTAGTAGCTAATATACAATTCAACTACTACAATTCTATATGAAAAACTGATTATAATAATATTTCGCGTTTAAACTTTTACACAATATTTTACAAACTTACAATACCGTTTATTTTACATATAGCATGAAATATAGCACATAATAAATTTGATACAAGATGGTTGTGAAGATAATTCTAGCTAGTACACAAGTCGTTCAGCAAAGGCAATAAAGACACGTAATTCATACGTCCAGAAACAAGTCATGCATTCTGGTTTTACTAGGATTACTTCCCATCCTTGGTCTTGTGGAACATAACCGTTATGGCCGTTGATAAGACAGCGTGTTGTAACGTCGTCAAAGGGACGAGGGTTACGTAATGTCCAACAGTCCCGTAACAATCTAAAAACCTCATTTCTTACCCCAATTACCGACTCCGTCACTTGTAGGAACGTTTTGTTTAATAGTTGTAGCCCGATGTTCTTGTTCTCACTTTGGTGAGAAGCGAACATTACTAATCCGTAAGCATAACATGCTTCTTTATGTTGCATGTTAGCCGCTTTTTCTAAATCACGAAGTCCAATATTCGGATATATTGAGTCAAAATAATTTCTTAACCCATTGCGTAAAATAGCATTTGGGTTCCCCGCAATATATGCGTCAAAGTAAACACATCGTAACTTATGGATTTCCCAATGTGATATCCCCCATCTTTCGAACGAAAGCCTTTTATAAATCAAGGCATTCTTGGAACGTTCTTCGAATGTCTTACAAACTGATCTCGCCTTAAATAGTTGTGCCGAAGAATTCTGACCGACTCTAGACAAGATTTCATCAATCATGTCTCCGGGTAGGTCTCTTAAAATATTGGGTTGTCTATCCATTTTGTGTTTTTATACTGTAAAATAGAACAAGAGTTAGATTCATAAAAAAAAATACTTATTAATACAAGCAATTTTTACATATATCATAAAGCATAAGCACACTATATTACATATATTACACCACACGAATACAACTATCTTATTCCGACTCACTTGTTTCTTCTTCTTCGGTTTTGGTTCGTTTTGCCAAGTTTCTAGGGATATATGATGTTCCCCTAATACGAGCCGTCGTTTTCCACATTGGTTTAGAAAAACCTGGTGGTTTAGAGGTTCCCGGGTCATTGTTACAACTTAAGGACTTCGGGGGTTGACGATACATATAAAGTTCATCGGGGTTGGAATTAGATTTCTCTATTTTTATGCCCTTTCCCTTATTATTTTCTTTTGCCTTTTTAAATTCAGTTGGGGTAATTTCTATAACATCATCGGAATTCTCGTCGGAATCCGATTCATCGGAGAATTGGTAATCCTCCCAATATTTTGCTTCCTTGGCGGAAACACCATTGACCATAATTAACCTTGGTCGGTTGGTTGAGGATTTTCTTTTACTTAACCTTTTTATTATTTCCCCCACCGGTTCTATTTCTTCATCCGGTTCCGATTCTTCTTCCGGTTCCGATTCTTCTTCCGGTTCCGACTCTTCTTCCGGTTCCTCTTCGGGAACTTGTGAATCAGTCCACGAATCATTCCAATTTATATTTGACTCTTCATTATTATTAGGTGAGTCAATGGGACTTGTTCTAGAGGTAGACATCTATCACATAATATCAAACGCGTTAAGAGATTAATATATCACATAATATTCACATGTTAAAAATATATAGTTTCCAACAAAATTTGTTAAGCAATCATTTTTCAAGTAAACACGGTCGAAGTCCAGACTCACTAATGCATCCCAACAAACTCGATAAGACACACTAATGCAAAATTCTGGTTCTCTAAGACCAACGCTCGGATACCAACTGAAATGTCCCGTTCTTATTGATTAAAAACGTTCCATATTAATTGATTTCGTTGCGAGGTTTTGACCTCTATATGAGACGTTTTTCAAAGACTGCATTCATTTTAAAACAAACCATAACCTTTATTTCATCAATAAAGGTTTAAAAAGCTTTACGTAGATTATCAAATAATGATAATCTAAAATATCCTGTTTACACACGACCATTACATAATGGTTTACAATACAAATATGTTACAACAAAATAAGTTTCTTGAATGCAGTTTTTACACAGTATCATACAAGCATGGACTCCAAATCTCGTCCTTATTTAAGTATGCGATAGCGGAAGCTCTTAATAATCACCTGAGAATAAACATGCTTAAAACGTCAACAAAAATGTTGGTGAGTTATAGGTTTAACCTATATATATCAAATCGTAACAATAGACCACAAGATTTCATATTTCAATACACATCCCATACATAGAGATAAAAATCATTCATATGGTGAACACCTGGTAACTGACATTAACAAGATGCATATATAAGAATATCCCCATCATTCCGGGACACCCTTCGGATATGATATAAATTTCGAAGTACTAAAGCATCCGGTACTTTGGATGGGGTTTGTTAGGCCCAATAGATCTATCTTTAGGATTCGCGTCAATTAGGGTGTCTGTTCCCTAATTCTTAGATTACCAGACTTAATAAAAAGGAGCATATTCGATTTCGATAATTCAACCATAGAATGTAGTTTCACGTACTTGTGTCTATTTTGTAAATCATTTATAAAACCTGCATGTATTCTCATCCCAAAAATATTAGATTTTAAAAGTGGGACTATAACTCACTTTCACAGATTTTTACTTCGTCGGGAAGTAAGACTTGGCCACTGGTTGATTCACGGACCTATAACAATATATATATATATATATCAAAGTATGTTCAAAATATATTTACAACACTTTTAATATATTTTGATGTTTTATGTTTATTAAGTCAGCTGTCCTCGTTAGTAACCTACAACTAGTTGTCCACAGTTAGATGTACAGAAATAAATCGATAAATATTATCTTGAATCAATCCACGACCCAGTGTATACGTATCTCAGTATTGATCACAACTCAAACTATATATATTTTGGAATCAACCTCAACCCTGTATAGCTAACTCCAACATTCACATATAGAGTGTCTATGGTTGTTCCGAAATATATATAGATGTGTCGACATGATAGGTCGAAACATTGTATACGTGTCTATGGTATCTTAAGATTACATAATATACAATACAAGTTGATTAAGTTATGGTTGGAATAGATTTGTTACCAATTTTCACGTAGCTAAAATGAGAAAAATTATCCAATCTTGTTTTACCCATAACTTCTTCATTTTAAATCCGTTTTGAGTGAATCAAATTGCTATGGTTTCATATTGAACTCTATTTTATGAATCTAAACAGAAAAATTATAGGTTTATAGTTAGAAAAATAAGTTACAAATCGTTTTTGTAAAGGTAGTCATTTCAGTCGAAAGAACGACGTCTAGATGACCATTTTAGAAAACATACTTCCACTTTGAGTTTAACCATAATTTTTGGATATAGTTTCATGTTCATAATAAAAATAATTTTCTCAGAATAACAACTTTTAAATCAAAGTTTATCATAGTTTTTAATTAACTAACCCAAAACAGCCCGCGGTGTTACTACGACGGCGTAAATCCGGTTTTACGGTGTTTTTCGTGTTTCCAGGTTTTAAATCATTAAGTTAGCATATCATATAGATATAGAACATGTGTTTAGTTGATTTTAAAAGTCAAGTTAGATGGATTAACTTTTGTTTGCGAACAAGTTTAGAATTAACTAAACTATGTTCTAGTGATTACAAGTTTAAACCTTCGAATAAGATAGCTTTATATGTATGAATCGAATGATGTTATGAACATTATTACTAACTTAAGTTCCTTGGATAAACCTACTGGAAAGGAGAAAAATGGATCTAGCTTCAACGGATCCTTGGATGGCTCGAAGTTCTTGAAGCAGAATCATGACACGAAAACAAGTTCAAGTAAGATCATCACTTGAAATAAGATTGTTATAGTTATAGAAATTGAACCAAAGTTTGAATATGATTATTACCTTGTATTAGAATGATAACCTACTGTAAGAAACAAAGATTTCTTGAGGTTGGATGATCACCTTACAAGATTGGAAGTGAGCTAGCAAACTTGAAAGTATTCTTGATTTTATGTAACTAGAACTTGTAGACTATATGAAGAACACTTAGAACTTGAAGATAGAACTTGAGAGAGATCAATTAGATGAAGAAAATTGAAGAATGAAAGTATTTGTAGGTGTTTTTGTTCGTTGGTGTATGGATTAGATATAAAGGATATGTAATTTTGTTTTAATGTAAATAAGTCATGAATGATTACTCATATTTTTGTAATTTTATGAGATATTTCATGCTAGTTGCCAAATGATGGTTCCCACATGTGTTAGGTGACTCACATGGGCTGCTAAGAGCTGATCATTGGAGTGTATATACCAATAGTACATACATCTAAAATATGTGTATTGTACGAGTACGAATACGGGTGCATAGGAGTAGAATTGTTGATGAAACTGAACGAGGATGTAATTGTAAGAATTTTTGTTAAGTAGAAGTATTTTGATAAGTGTATTGAAGTCTTTCAAAAGTGTATAAATACATATTAAAACACTACATGTATATACATTTTAACTGAGTTGTTAAGTCATCGTTAGTCGTTACATGTAAGTGTTGTTTTGAAACCTTTAGGTTAACGATCTTGTTAAATGTTGTTAACCCAATGTTTATAATATCAAATGAGATTTTAAATTATTATATTATCATGATATTATCATGTATGAATATCTCTTAATATGATATATATATATACATTAAATGTCTTTACAACGATAATCGTTACATATATGTCTCGTTTAAAAATCATTAAGTTAGTAGTCTTGTTTTTACATATGTAGTTCATTGTTAATATACTTAATGATATGTTTACTTATCATAGTATCATGTTAACTATATATATATCCATATATATGTCATCATATAGTTTTTACAAGTTTTAACGTTCGTGAATCACCGGTCAACTTGGGTGGTCAATTGTCTATATGAAACATATTTCAATTAATCAAGTCTTAACAAGTTTGATTGCTTAACATGTTGGAAACATTTAATCATGTAAATATCAATCTCAATTAATATATATAAACATGGAAAAATTCGGGTCACTACATTAATTATATTAATGATATTAATAAAGGTAACAACATATATTAGTAGTATTAATGATAACAATTTAAATGTATCAAATTTTATATCCATATATTATATTGGATTAATAATAAAAATGAAAGTATTGTTAATAACAACAATACCTTAATTTGTAATTACATATATTATATTACCCTTACATTTCATTAATTATGTAATACTTGTTTTATAATAACATATTTGAATATTTATATATTGTATATATATTACAATATGCCTATAATGTTATTTATACATAGTACTCATATATTTATATATAGATTCCTTTTAGATTACACTTAATTATTTTGTATCTTATTTTACGTACTAAATTCTAATGTTTACATTATATTTTATAATTTCAAATTATTTTGTATATTTACATTTATATTTATTTAGTTATTTAAATACATATTTATTTACATCCAATTGTTCGTGAATCGTTGGAGATAGTCAAAGGACAAATGAATTCATGTAAACAGTGCAAAGAATTTTAAGACTCGATATTATAGACTTTGCTTATCGTATCGAAGTCATAATAAAATTAAGTTTAAATTTGGTCGGAAATTCCCGGTTCGTCACAGTACCCACCCGTTAAAGAAATTTCGTCCCGAAATTTGAGTAAGGTCGTCATGGTTAACCATAAAAATGTTTTCATGACGAATATGAGTTGATAAATTGAGTTTTATCATCATTGAGTAATATGGATAAAACAGTTCGATTATTCGAGAGGTATAAGTGAAGTTATTACAAGAGAGTAAAATGAGTAAATGCGGGTTTGTCCTAACCAGTGATGTAGTCATGGTTGATTTCTGGAATTTAAGAGATTTAAAAGAAAATCTTTGGAAATCTATAAGATCTTGTAACATCCCGCCTTTTTCCGTTTACTTTCCATTTATTCATTTTAAAGTCCGTTATATATTTATAACATCTCCCGTTGATACGCATTTTAAATTATCTCGTTTAGGTAATTCACGCACCCGAATGAAAGTTGAGGGACCAAACTCGCCAAAGGATCAAACCTTTGACTAGGTCAAAGGGTCAAACCCCTCTTACCCATTCATTCATCTCTCTCTCATTTTACTACTTCCTCCATTTTCTCTCAACACCCCATTTCAAAGAATCATCATCCAAATCCGAGCTAGCGGGTGTTTTGCAAAACAAATTACATTTTTGGAATCCTTGCAACTTCCTCTTCGATTCCATACCGATTTCATTACATTTGGGTAACTTTCTAAAATCACTAGATTTTGTATTCTTGATGTTTTTAACTTATAAAGTTGTTAGTTAGTGTCTATGGCTCAAGTATAACATGAATACATGTTTTGTTTGCTCGATTTATTGTTTTGAGTAACTAGTTTGAACATTTGAAATGGGTGTGCTTAATCCTTGCTTTTGGTTCATTAAATGTTGTTTAAATGTTAAAGTTCATGTATTAAATGTGTTACTAGCATCATTAACTTCATTTTGATGTGTAGGTTAATTTAGAAAAGCTTCATTTACAAAATGGTTGAATTCATGATTTTGATTAGGGTTTGATGAACTCTAAAATGAACTTTTGATGCTTTGAATGCCATGAAATGTTATTAGTTAGTGATTAGTTGTATTGTATGTTTCATTACATTCAAAACGGCATATCGTATGTGTAAAATGGATTCCCGAGTCAAGAAATGCGTTTTATGAACTTGAAACTTCGATTTTGAATATTTAAAGATCATTTATTGAGATTTTCATTGTTGTTAATGATGTAATTGATTTAAGAAATGTGTTTAGTTGTATTCCTCTTTAAATTACCTTTCCAACGATATAAGATACGTGTTTTGAATGTTAACGAGTCAAAAGTTATGATCGTTTGAAGTTGAAATCGTCTAAGTGTTAAACTGCCCCAGAATTGCTGCACCAGACACAGATGCGGCGCATCTGCCTTGGATGCGGCGCATCTGAGGCAGACTGCCCAAAAATGTCAATTTTCGCTTAATTCTAAGTATGCTACGCACCCCCGATCAACATGAAACTTGGCCAACATGCTCATATATGATTTCTAAGCTCAGGAAAATAGTTCGGGACCCGACCCGACCCTGTTGACTTTTTCGTTGACTTTGACCAAGTTTGACTTTTAGTCAAACATAACAAAACACTTATGCAATCATTCTAATCTTATTTTATACTTGATTCTTGCGTGAAACTTGACAACGTGATTCACATGCTATATATTCGAGTCGTAACGAGCCATAGGACTAATTGAACACTTTAACCTATCGTGTTTACCGATATTGATATAAACCTACTTGTTTAGGTCAAGACTAGCATTCGTTCTTGCACACGTTTACTTGTTGAAGTACTTTTACATACGTGCACTCAAGGTGAGATCATAGTCCCACTTTTACTCTTTTTGAACTTACATTTGGGATGAGAAAACATAAACGTTCTTTTTACTAAGTGAACACAAGTACAGGAAAACAAACATTCTACATACGAGTTTAGAACAAAATCCTCAATTCGATTATCATTAGTTACACTTGCTGGGTGTAAGCGAGAACTTATGTTGTATGGATCCATATGGGTTTGACAAACCCTCATTCAAACGGTTCGCTACCGTTTACGAATGGAATATATTTTCGTGAAACAGTGTATGTTCTAAGACTATTGTGATGGGGTTCTATGGAAGGAAATGTTAAGCATTGATAATTGGGTGCTCGTTGAAACAAACTTTTGGAATGTATTACTATTATACCAATGTTACAAATCTTGTGGTTCACTTGTACTTACTCACTTAAACCTATGATTTCACCAACGTTTTCATTGACAGATTTCTATGTTTTTCTCAGGTCCTTGAACGATACATGATACATGCTTCCGCTCATTATTTTGATACTTGCATTGGATGTCGAGTATATATGCATACATGGAGCGTCTTTTGGCTACTTTTAAATTGTGTCGCATAAGTTTCATTTGTACTTATAACTTTGTAACGTAACTTGTGGTGGAACTATTCTTGTAAACTTTGAACAATCTTTACATTTGAAATGAATGCAACATATCTTTTGGTCAAACGTTGTTTTAAAAGACTTATGACCACGTAACGGGACCTAGGTAGATGGCGCCGTCAAACATGATTTGGTCGGGTCGCTACAGATGGTATCAGAGCGTTGGTTGTAGGGATTTAGAGTTCATTGGTGTCAACCTCGAGTCATAGGGTACATTGGTGAGTCTAGACTACAACCGGCATATAGACTTGAAGTAGGAATTACTTGACTACTTGTGCATTTATACTCGAACGCTTCTACTCATATCTACTCTTAGTTCATCTTAATCTCACGTTGTTTAATTTGATTGACACGCCACCTTGACTATATGAAATGATGTCGAATGCACATATGAATCAGGGTAATATAATTTCCGGTATTATATTACGGTGACTCATATGAACGTTCCGACATTGTGGCATAAAGAATTTAAGGCGAGTCAAGGAAAATTTTCTCTTTATCTTTATTCTATATCACGGTTAGTATTATTGAGAATACTAATCAATGATATTCTTGTGTCTTGAAGGAACAATGGCTCCTCGTCGTGTACGCCGCAATGAAACTCCCGAACAAGCTCTCGAACGGATGATAGCTACCGCCGTAGATGCGGCCATGGCCGGTCACTCATCCAACAACAACAACAATAATAACAACAACCACAACAACAACAACAATGGAGCCGGTAACTCAAACGAAGGGTGCTCCTACAAATCCTTCATGGGGTGCAAACCTCACACTTTTGATGGAACCGGGGGACCGGTCGTGCTCACCCGATGGTTTGAGCAAACGGAAGCCGTCTTTAGCATAAGCGGTTGTCGGGACCAAGACAAGGTCAAATACTCCACTCACACCTTCGCCGGTGTCGCTCTTACATGGTGGAATACTTATGTACAATCGGTGGGTACCGATGAAGCTTACGCCCTCTCTTGGGCCGACTTAAGGGAAAAGATGATCGTCGAATATTTCCCTCATGAAGAAACCCGAAGGCTCGAACAAGAGCTAAGAACTTTGAAGGCGGTCGGAAACGATCTCAAGGCCTACAATCAACGATTTTCCGAACTAGCCTTGATGTGCCCAAACCTTGTGAACCCCGAAGCTTTAAGGGTTGAAGTTTACATGGATGGTCTTCCAAAGAGCATCAAACATGGAGTAATGTCATCCAAACCCACTAATCATCAAGAAGCTTTGAACATGGCCCGCAAATTGATAGAAACGGTGGACGAAATTGTAGTGCCTGCACCTAAAGCCGAGGATAAGTCGGGTAACAACAAAATAAAGTGGGAAGCCCCCCAAACAAGCCACAACAACTTTGCTAAGAAGCCTTACACCTCCGACGGCAAGAAGGGTTATGCCGGGAACCTACCTCTTTGCAACAAATGCAACAAACATCACTTTGGTGAATGTGGCAAGTTAATTTGCCACCGGTGCCAAGGAGTTGGTCATAAGGCCAATGAGTGTAAAAGTGTTGCCCCCATCGCTTGAAAGGGGCCCAATGCACCAAAAACGGGCACTTGTTATGAATGTGGCCAAACGGGCCATTATAGAAATGCATGCCCGAAGAGGAAAGATAACCCCAATACGCGCGGCCGAGCTTTCAACATCAACACCGAGGAAGCCCGAGATGATAATGAATTAGTCACGGGTACGTTTCTTCTCAACAACACTTATGTTACTTGTTTATTCGATTCGGGTGCCGATAAGAGTTTTGTATCCATGACTTTGACTCATTCTTTTAATACTCCACCACGTCCACTAGATACCACTTATACTATTGAAGTGGCCAACGGAAAACTATTGAGTGCCGACACATATTATCGGGGGTGTACGTTAAACATTTTGGGTAATGAGTTTGAAATCGACTTGATACCCATAGAACTAGGTAGCTTCGATGTAATAATCGGTATGAATTGGCTAGCCAAAACGAAATCTCACATCCTTTGTGATCTTAACGCAATCCGAATCCCTATCGAGAATGGTGAACCTTTGATCGTCTATGGCGATAAGAGTTGCACCGGACTCAACCTCGTTTCGTGTATTAAAGTTAGAAAACTACTTTGTAAAGGTTGTTTTGCGATCCTTGCTCACGTTAAGAAAGTCGAGTCCGATGAGAAGCACATCGATGATGTGCCAATTGTTAGTGACTATTCCGATGTATTTCCCGACGAATTGCCGGGTCTTCCACCTCATCGACCGGTTGAATTCCAAATCGATCTTATTCCGGGAGCCGCACTCGTAGCACGTGCACCATATAGACTCGCTCCATCCGAAATGCAAGAATTGCAAAGTCAAATCCAAGAACTACTTGATCGTGGTTTTATCCAACCTAGCCATTCACCTAGGGGCGCTCCGATTTTGTTTGTTAAAAAGAAAGACGGATCCCTACGAATGTGCATTGACTATCGTAAACTAAACAAATTGACGGTTAAGAACCGATATCCTCTTCCTCGCATCGATGACCTCTTTGATCAACTACAAGGGTCTTGTGTATATTCGAAAATCGATCTCCGCTCGGGTTATCATCAATTAAGGGTTAAGGGGGAAGATGTCTCCAAAACCGCTTTCCTGACTCGTTATGGTAGTTATGAATTCCTTGTCATGCCATTTGGTCTCACTAACGCACCGGCGGTGTTCATGGATCTTATGAACCGCGTGTACAAATCGTATCTCGATAAATTTGTTATTGTGTTCATCGATGACATATTGATCTATTCTAAAAGCGAAGAAGAGCACGAACAACATCTCCGACTTGTGTTTAAACTCTTGAGACAAGAACGACTTTATGCCAAATTCTCCAAGTGTGAATTTTGGTTAAAGGAAGTTCAATTTCTTGGTCATGTTGTAAGTGACCAAGGTATTAAAGTTAATCCAACGAAAATCGAAGCCATTAGTAAATGGGAGACTCCTACTACTCCTACTCACATCCGTCAATTCTTGGGTCTCACCGGATACTACCGTAGATTCATCAAGGATTTTTCTTTGGTTGCCCGTCCTCTAACCACATTAACTCATGAGGGAAGAAAATTCGTTTGGGCAACCGAACATGAATCCGCATTCCAAATCTTGAAAACGAAGCTAACCACCGCTCCTATCTTGTCACTTCCCGAAGGCAATGATGACTTTGTTGTATATTGCGATGCCTCGAAACATGGTTTTGGGTGTGTATTGATGCAGCGAACGAAAGTCATTGCTTATGCTTCTCGACAACTCAAAATTCATGAACGAAACTACACGACGCATGATCTCGAACTTGGATCCGTTGTCTTTGCACTTAAAATGTGGAGACACTATCTTTATGGAACCAAGAGTACTATCTTTACCGACCACAAAAGTCTCCAACACATTTTCGATCAAAAGCAACTAAACATGAGACAACGAAGGTGGATTGAAACCTTAAACGATTACGATTGCGAGCTTCGTTACCATCCTGGGAAGGCAAATGTAGTAGCCGATGCCTTAAGTCGAAAAGAAAGAGCGGTGCCTCTTCGTGTCCGAGCCTTAAACATCACCATCCACACAAACCTTAATAGCTAAATTCGGGTAGCCCAAGATGAGGCTCTCAAGGATGAAAACCTTTCACACGAGCTCTTGAACATTCTCGTCTCTCGATTCGAAATTAGGGAGACCGGACTCCGATATTATGCCGGAAGGATTTGGGTGCCTAGTTATGGGGACCTAGGAAGCCTCATTTTAGATGAAGCCCATAAGTCATGATACTCGATTCACCCCGGTGCCAATAAGATGTACCACGACCTTAAACAACTATATTGGTGGCCGAACATCAAAAGGGACGTAGCTATTTATGTTTCCAAGTGTTTGACGTGTTCCAAAGTCAAAACCGAACACCAAAGACCGTCCGGACTACTTCAACAACCCGAGATCCCACAATGGAAGTGGGAAGGGATAACGATGGATTTTATCACCAAGCTACCAAAAATGACGGGCGGTTATGATACCATTTGGGTTATTGTTGACCGTTTCACCAAATCCGCACACTTCCTTGCCATGAAAGAAATGGACAAAATGGAGAAACTTGCACAACTTTACATTAAGGAGATCGTAGCCCGACACGGTGTACCTTTATCGATTATCTCCGACCGAGATGGCCGTTTCGTTTCTAGATTTTGGCGTACATTGCAAGAAGCGTTGGGAACGCGTTTAGACATGAGCACCGCACATCATCCCCAAACCGATGGACAAAGTGAACGTACAATTCAAACCTTAGAGGACATGTTACGAGCTTGCGTGGTTGATTTCGGAAAAGCTTGGGACAAGCACTTACCTCTCGCCGAGTTCTCTTACAACAATAGTTATCACGCGAGTATTAAAGTCACACCTTTTGAAGCGCTATATGGCCGAAAATGTCGTTCACCTCTTTGTTGGGCCGAAGTAGGCGACGTACAAATCACCGGACCCGAACTCATTCACGAAACACCCGAGAAGATCGTTCAAATCTGAGATAGGCTTCGGACGGCCCGGAGTCGTCAAAAGTGCTATACCGACAAAAGACGCAACGACCTTGAATTTTAAGTCGGTGACCGCGTCATGTTAAAAGTCGCACCTTGGAAGGGTGTAATCCATTTTGGTAAACGCGGGAAGCTAAATCCGCGGTATATTGGTCCTTTCGAAATCTTGGAGCGTATTGGAACCGTTGCTTATCGTTTAGATCTTCCGCCTCAATTGAACTCCATTCATCCTACCTTCCATGTATCTAACTTGAAAAAGTGTCTTGCCGAACCCGATATCGTCATCCCTCTCGAGGAACTTACTATTGATGACAAACTTCATTTTGTGGAGGAACCGGTTGAAATTGTGGACACCTCCGTCAAGACATTGAAACAAAGCCGAATCCCGATTGTTAAAGTCCGTTGGAACGCCAAAAGGGGACCCGAGTTTACTTGGGAAAGACAAGATCAAATGCAAAGGAAGTATCCTTATCTATTCGTGATTTCAGAAACGCAAAATCCCGAGGAAGAAACAACGACTACTACGCCTACTTAAACTTCGGGACGAAATTTCTTTTAAGGAGTAGGTAATGTAACATCCCGCCTTTTTCCGTTTACTTTCCGTTTATTCATTTTAAAGTCCGTTATATATTTATAACATCTCCCGTTGATACGCGTTTTAAATTATCTCGTTTAGGTAATTCACGCACCCGAATGAAAGTTGAGGGACCAAACTCGCCAAAGGATCAAACCTTTGACTAGGTCAAAGGGTCAAACCCCTCTTACCCATTCATTCATCTCTCTCTCATTTTACTACTTCCTCCATTTTCTCTCAACACCCCATTTCAAAGAATCATCATCCAAATCCGAGCTAGCGGGTGTTTTGCAAAACAAATTACATTTTTGGAATCCTTGCAACTTCCTCTTCGATTCCATACCGATTTCATTACATTTGAGTAACTTTCTAAAATCAATAGATTTTGTATTCTTGATGTTTTTAACTTATAAAGTTGTTAGTTAGTGTCTATGGCTCAAGTATAACATGAATACATGTTTTGTTTGCTCGATTTGTTGTTTTGAGTAACTAGTTTGAACATTTGAAATGGGTGTGCTTAATCCTTGCTTTTGGTTGATTAAATGTTGTTTAAATGTTAAAGTTCATGTATTAAATGTGTTACTAGCATCATTAACTTCATTTATGTGTAGGTTGATTTAGAAAAGCTTCATTTACAAAATGGTTGAATTCATGATTTTGATTAGGGTTTGATGAACTCTAAAACGAACTTTTGATGCTTTGAATGCCATGAAATGTTATTAGTTAGTGATTAGTTGTATTGTATGTTTCATTACCTTCAAAACGGCATATCGTATGTGTAAAATGGATTCCCGAGTCAAGAAATGCGTTTTATGAACTTGAAACTTCGATTTTGAATATTTAACGATCATTTATTGAGATTTTCATTGTTGTTAATGATGTAATTGATTTATGAAATGTGTTTAGTTGTATTCCTCTTTAAATTACCTTTCCAACGATATAAGATACGTGTTTTGAATGTTAACGAGTCAAAAGTTATGATCGTTTGAAGTTGAAATCGTCTAAGTGTTAAACTGCCCCAGAATTGCTGCACCAGACACAGATGCGGCGCATCTGCCTTGGATGCGGCGCATCTGAGGCAGACTGCCCAAAAATATCAATTTTCGCTTAATTCTAAGTATGCTACGCACCCCCGATCAACATGAAACTCGGCCAACATGCTCATATATGATTTCTAAGCTCAGGAAAATAGTTCGGGACCTGACCCGACCCCGTTGACTTTTTCGTTGACTTTGACCAAGTTTGACTTTTAGTCAAACATAACAAAACACTTATGCAATCATTCTAATCTTATTTTATACTTGATTCTTGCGTGAAACTTGACAACGTGATTCACATGCTATATATTCGAGTCGTAACGAGCCATAGGACTAATTGAACACTTTAACCTATCGTGTTTACTGATATTGATATAAACCTACTTGTTTAGGTCAAGACTAGCATTCGTTCTTGCACACGTTTACTTGTTGAAGTACTTTTACATACGTGCACTCAAGGTGAGATCATAGTCCCACTTTTACTCTTTTTGAACTTACATTTGGGATGAGAAAACATAAACGTTCTTTTTACTAAGTGAACACAAGTACAGGAAAACAAACATTCTACATACGAGTTTAGAACAAAATCCTCAATTCGATTATCATTAGTTACACTTGCCGGGTGTAAGCGAGAACTTATGTTGTATGGATCCATATGGGTTTGACAAACCCTCATTCAAACGGTTCGCTACCGTTTACGAATGGAATATATTTTCGTGAAACAGTGTATGTTCTAACACTATTGTGATGGGGTTCTATGGAAGGAAATGTTAAGCATTGATAATTGGGTGCTCGTTGAAACAAAATTTTGGAATGTATTACTATTATACCAATGTTACAAATCTTGTGGTTCACTTGTACTTACTCACTTAAACCTATGATTTCACCAACGTTTTCGTTGACAGATTTCTATGTTTTTCTCAGGTCCTTGAACGATACATGATACATGCGTCCGCTCATTATTTTGATACTTGCATTGGATGTCGAGTATATATGCATACATGGAGTGTCTTTTGGCTACTTTTAAATTGTGTCGCATAAGTTTCATTTGTACTTATAACTTTGTAACGTAACTTGTGGTGGAACTATTCTTGTAAACTTTGAACAATCTTTACATTTGAAATGAATGCGACATATCTTTTGGTCAAACGTTGTTTTAAAAGACTTATGACCACGTAACGGGACCTAGGTAGACGGCGCCGTCAAACATGATTTGGTCGGGTCGCTACAGATCTGATTCTTCGCGATTTATGGAATTTAAGATCTCCATAATTAAATGCGATCATCTGTCTCGATTGCTTTGTCTGGTATCTCCACTATAAATGAACTTCTTCTGTTCCATTATTTTCACCACTCCTATACTAAATTCCCAAATTCAAAAGATTTTGAAAATGCTTAGTCCCGCTCTGATCCTTGTCCTTTTCCTTACTATCGCAACGATCATTCTCCTTTTCTAACTCTCACCGAAGGAATCTGTTTTCTTCTACTTCGCTCTTGGGTTATAGTGTTTTTAATTTTCCCGTGTCTTTATGTTGCGATAAACATTGACATACATGATTTGTAATTTACGTGTTGTTATCGGGCTTTATATTCTTCTTTATATTTCGGAGCTCCATGCTTTTGTTTTCTCTTCCCGACTTTAAATCAAGCGAATAATGATTTAGAATTTGTAGATATAGAGTTTCGATTGGCTATAATGTTCTAAGCAGGAAGGAACGTGATAGCACGATTTGATTTTCAAATTTATCACATCACGGAAGATAAAACCATCAAGAATACATTTTCTTGATATGTTCAGAAGTTAAGTAGAATGAAAGAGTTATGTAACATGGAACATGATGACGTTATGATATGTGAATCATCATGTTCTAATAGAAACTCAGCATGACTTACTGTAATATAATCACGTTGGCCAAGCGTCATTATATTATACTAACCCGTGCATCAATTCCAACACTTCTCCATAATTCATTCTATATTTATACTTAGATTTTACAGAAGTTTCCAATATAATAGGATACAGAAAACATAAATAGGTAGATAGTTTCGGACAAGAATATTTATGAAAAATATCCTCAGAAATATCGAAGATATTTATGATGATATTTTGGAATTTCTTAGTTCGAAGATTGATGAAGAAAAATTTTCCGCAAGATTTTAACGTGGGTACGGAGCAAAATATTCTCTAAAGATTTCATCGGATCCAGATTTACCTGGATTTTTTGAATATAGGGTTTGGTCCTTGTATTTATTTTTGGTCTCCTTCATGGTTAACTCAATCCGTTTTTCAGTACCAAATTTTCTATCGAGCTTTCCCAACATTCCATTCTTTACTATCAAACTTTTGGCCGTTTAGACCATCTATGATTTTGTTGTTTCCTCGGCATTTAATGCTATCATATCTGAATCGTCGATTATTAATCCGAGATGTTTTCAGGAGAATTGTGTTTTTAGATGACTAAATGCTGATGGTAGTATGGTGGAATAAAAAAATTCTCTGGTAACAATAAATGAACACGCATATATAACAAGGTTATAATAAGGTTGTTTCGAACGAAAAGTTGGAGTTGTCTTGCTGGAGCCGTGACAAAATTGGCTATCTTGAAAAGGGATTGTAAAGTTATTTTAGGTAACAACAA
Source organism: Rutidosis leptorrhynchoides (assembly GCF_046630445.1). Lineage (NCBI taxonomy): Eukaryota > Viridiplantae > Streptophyta > Magnoliopsida > Asterales > Asteraceae > Rutidosis > Rutidosis leptorrhynchoides. Next base: position 472,573,850 of record NC_092333.1, on the reverse strand, counting down.
CGCTAAAGGAATTAGCACAGCTACATGTTAAACGTTACTCAGTTTCTGAGAGTTTTTCAGGTACATGACTATATGCATAAATCTTTTCTTCCGTAGATGAAGTGCGGTTGGTTCATCCTCTCGATTGAGGTTTTTCAAGAATCAAGAAAGGTTTGAATGCAGATTGGAATCGTCAAGATACAAATGAGGTTTAAGATGAAATCAAGTGGCAAACTTGAAGAATTGTTTAGTTTCATATTTTATAATTAATATTTTAATTCATTCTAATTGTCCAATGTTGATAGTCCAATAATCGGTTTATATATATATATAATCTTAGAATTACCCCACGAAGTATTGTATACATATTATCTTTGCATCAACCCAGAGACGTATTGTATACGTATTGTCTTAGAATTAACTAAGACGTATTATGTACGTATTGTCTTAGGATTTATCAAAACGTATTGTATACTTATTGTGTTAGGACGTACCAAGAATATTATTATACATGTATACACTTTGTATACGTGTCCCGATATTTAAAACGCGTAAAATAAATAACAGAAATTAAATGACGATAAATAAAATTACGATAAATAAATTGCGATAAATAAAATGTAATAAGTTAGCTAGGAACAGTTAGCATGGATTCCTAACAAAATTTCAATTAGTTAATTCGTTTGTTTCTATCAAATTTTATTTTGTCCAATGTTTTTCTTCATTATGCCACTTGTTGGATTATGATATGTCAAAATCCAAATATGAAATTGAATGAAAATGGTTATTCTATGGTGAACGGATTCGTATATTTGTGGATGTAAGTAGGATAGTAATTGACTGTTGAATCAGATTCGAAGAACGTACAGTGTGACTTATTAATGTGAAATCTAAATATTCTTCGGGTATTACCTACCCGTTAAAATATTTTCACCATTAACAGTTTGTACGAAAGAATTTTTAATTACAATCCTTATGAAAATATACTTACATATATATTTTCTTCAGATGTAATCATGGATTTCATGAGTTAATATGATATTAATCTCATTTTCTTTTCGGCTTGAGCTAGAATAAGTAATCTTTAAAACTTTTAGAAACCACATATTCTTCGCAGAATATTAATGAAGTTATGGATCAATACTTCATCGTTCATTGTTGTTGGTACTCCTTGGTATCTATGGTGCGTATGATGTTGATGTTCGTGGGTCAGATTGTGATGTCGAGACGTGTGATGCGGATGTTGCTGAAGCTAGTACGTTTGCACCATATTTTTCAAGGCTACAACTCGAGCGTGAAGCTCTTTGACTTATTTTTCCGGGATGGTTGTCGGTAGGAATGAGCGAGTGAATAAGGTTTTGAATTAAAGTTAGTATATAATCATGGCGAGATATTCGGGAAATGAGGATGAAAATGGTGTTTCAGACTGGTTCGCCCGTAAGTGCTTCAGGTTCTTCGCCAAGAGGTAAATTTGTTTGATGGAAAGGATCGCCTTCTTCTCGTCTCCATTGATTAAGTCGACTACAAACCCATCAGATGAATTGGGGATGGCTGATTGGTTGATTCATTATAGTGACACTGCTTTCGGAGCTTAGGTGAAACTCCATATCGAAATCCGAGGGATTTGAACTAGTTGTGAGTTCCATTTGGTACGATTAGATAAAGGGTTTTCGATATGTAATAATCTTCGGATATTAGATGATATTCTAATTACATAGAATATCAACATTTAGTACAGAAGATCCCATAGATTACGGAGGGAATTTTAGAAACGTGTCAGACAAAGTATAATGTGATGGGATATGAATTCGTCTGTAAACTGTCTATGCAATAATTGCAATAAGACGTGTCGAGACTGAAAATGATAAGTATATATCTTTCAAAAAATGGTGGTAAGCAAAAACTTTTTACATGCAGACCAGGTTCAAGTCTAGACTCATTAATATAACCTAACAACTACTATGTCGAAGTCGAGACTCATTAATGCATCCTAACAACTCCTAGTTAGACACACTAATGCAAGACCTGGTTCGCTACGACCACCGCTCTGATACCAACTCTAACAACCCATCCTAATCCTCCAGGACGAAGTCATCAACATTTGGTCCCATTGCGAGGTGTTGACTTAAATATGCCATGAACGACTCTAAGTAATATCTCTAAAATGAGCAAATGCACAGCGGAAGGTTTCTTTCATACCTGAGAATAAACATGCTTAAAAGTGTCAACCAAAAGGTTGGTGAGTTCATAGGTTTATCATAACAATCATTTTAACATCTTAATAGACCACAAGATTTCATACACACAAACGTTTTAATAAAAATATTCTAAGTGGTTGAGCACTTGGTAACCATACTTAACATTTAATCAACGTCGCATATTCCCTTTATTATGAAATCTCACTACACTGTACCAAGAGTAGTCACCGAAATGAAGTACTGTGCAACCGTTGAATACTGGTCGTCCAGTCCGGTTGGGGTTGTCAGACCCGATAGATCTATCAACAGGATTCACGTTTACAATACCACATGTAAATAGTAGTTACCAAGCTATTAGGGAAGATATGCAGGGTGGTACAACTCAACGTAGAATATATTTTAAGTACTTGTGTCTATCTCGTAAACATTTATAAAAGCAGCGCATGTATTCTCAGCCCAAAAATATATATTGCAAAAGCAATTAAAAAGGGAGCAAATAAAACTCACCTAATGTATTTTGTAGTAAAAATACATATGACTATATTGAACAATGCAGAGTTGGCCTCGGATTCACGAACCTATATCATTCATATGTATATTAATACATGTGCTGGTAATCGAACAATTTCATGTATTATATATATATATATATATATATATATATATATATATATATATATATATATATATATATATATATATATATATATATATATATATTTAATTTTGTGTATATATATTCAAAAAAAAATTAATATTTATATGATTTTATTAATATATATAACTTATTATTTTAAAATACCTAATTTGCTATATATAAATATTTATATGTAGATTGTTAATGTGATTAATACATATTTATATGTAATATTACTTTTAAGTATAGTTTTGTACATATAATACTTATGTGGTAAAATAACGTTTATAATAGTAATAAAAATCGTATTCGATTATGATGATAACCATAACCATACTGATAATAATAATAATTATTGTAATGATATTAGTAATGATAATACTTATGTTATTAATTAATATTAATGATAATTACAATAATACTAATAATATTTATCAATATTACCTAGTAATAACTAAAATGATAATAATAGTAGTCTTATCATAAATTTTTACATAATAATAACAGCAATTAATAATAATAACAATAATAATAATAATAATAATAATAATAATAATAATAATAATAATAATAATAATAATAATAATAATAATAATAATAATAATAATAATAATAAAAGTAATAAATTTGAAATATACCTTTAAAGGCTTAAAAATAACTGTCAGAGCCGGGACTCGAATCCCCAACCTCTCGTTAACTCGCTAACACCAAAGACCACTCAACCATTTTCCATTTTTCTGTAATTAATATGAACCCATTAATATTTATCCCAGTTTTACTGTATTTCCAGTTTCTTCTTCTTCCAAAGCAATCGACCAAAGATAACGTATACTCAAAACAACAACAACCAGTTTAAAATAAACTTTGTATTTGAAATAAAAGAATCGTTTAAGTGATTTGGCTGCCAGAAAAACGAAAAAAAAAAAATAACTAATTAAAAGTATATGTTGCCTCACGAAGAACATGAAGAACAATTAATTTGATTATAAAATCCGAGCATTTTTAGGTTATGATTACTACATGAAATATGTAGTAAACCATTCGTAGAAATGTTAAAAATTATCAATTGGACTTACATTTTAACAGATAACTCGAATTGAATCAAAGTTTATTCTGTTTAACTTTTTACTTTAAACTTTGACTTCGAAATTTAAGCTCGTTAAGAGGAATTAGAGATTGTAATTTTGCAGAAAGTTCGACCAGGGAATTTCTAACACGACTGTATTTTTGGATTTTGAAATGGTAATCTATTTCAAGGATTTTGATAAGAAGTGATACGTACAGAGGGACGGTTTATATATATGAATTTCGGTTCAATTCTTTAAACTGAATCGATTTAAAAATGATAATTGATAATGATGCTGGAAGAATCGAATGGCTTCTTGTCTAATATCCTGAGTTAATCAGTTGTCTTTTAGCAATTTGTAATCGACAGCACGAATCAATTATAAACAGAAGAGAATAAGAAAAGAAGTCTTTGATAGAAACAGATATCTAATCTGCAATTAATATATATTTACACGTAATATATCTGTATTTACATTAATCTGTAATAATCAATTTAATTAAATATCACTCTATATATATAGTATTTGTATACATTTCAACGTACATATATATATATATATATATATATATATATATATATATATATATATATATATATATATATATATATATATATATATATCTGATTTGATGTATATGTACCTGTATTTATATATATCCTTATGTATATATACATGTATTTATAAATTAGAATCCATCTTATTAATTAATAGTTATATTCATGATAATACTCCCAATGTTATAAATAACACTTTATAGTAACATTAATATTATAGATGATAATATTATTATTGTGACGATCGCTCCAAATCCATATGGACGAACACGTCATTCATTGATTTCATTGCGAGGTATTTGACCTCTATATGATACATTTTGTAAACATTGCATTCTTTTGAAAAGGCACACCATAAATGAATATTTAAATCAAAGGTTTTCGACATCTGATGATTTCTACATATAGACAATCACCATAAATAATAGTTTACAACAGTATTTCCGTTGATAATGCAGTCAAAATAAGTTACATGGTGATGATTTGGTGAATGCAACGTCTCCTTGAAAAATATGTCATGTAAGACTCCATGCACATAGCTTGTTTAACATCTAAGCAAACAGCGGAAGACTTCTAGGAAACCTGAGAATAAACATGCTAACAAGTGTCAACACAAAAGTTGGTGAGTTCATAGTTTTAATGTTGCGCATAATCTGTATATAAAGGTGGATCACAAGATTTCAGTTGTTCAATCCAGAAACGTTTATCAAAATATTCTACAAAATTGAGCACCCTGGTAACTAAACTTAACGTATATATAATTTGTACCCTTTGTATAATCATATTAATAATACACGCAAACCAACGTGAACGCTTCTCAAATAGCATACGTCCGTTAAAAGGCTAGTGCTCTAGCTCGGACGGGGATATCAAGCCCTATGGATCCATATACTACTACTCGCGCCCACCAGTTCTTATAACCGACAGTTACTAGTTACCAAAGCTAAGGGATTTTCGGTTCAAACTCGGTGTAGAATTTAGTATGTACTTGTATCCATTGCGTTTAAAATAAAGTGCATGTATTCTCAGCCCAAAAATATAGATTGCAAAAGCAATTAAAAAGGGAGCAAATGAAACTCACCTTAGCAGCATATAAAGTCGTTCACCAAAATGTGATCGAAACTCAGAGTATCAAATAACCGTAGATCTCAACGTATCAATATTGTGATTCAATATTGCAGAAAAGTACGTAGACGTAACGGAGATGATAAATACTAGATTTGATTCACAAATATACCCCCGAACATTACCCATAACCTCCTTGGCAATAACCCATAATTTTGTTAGCTCTATCCCGCTCAAAACCCATTTTGAAAGTGACACGCTCAAGACCTCGTCGTAGTATTTTATGTATAATAATACTACTAATAATAATAAGATTAATAATAATAATAATCTTAATAATAATAATAATAATAATAATAATAATAATAATAATAATAATAATAATAATAATAATAATAATAATAATAATATAAATTATAATAATAATACGGAGTAAAAAAAAAGAGATAGATTGAGGATATAAATTGGCCAAATGATCGAGCTTTATAATGTCTCCTGGAAATCCCTGCCATGCGATCGCATGGCATATGTGAGGGGAACCCATGCGATCGCATGGCCCCTGGTGATAGCTCAAAGTTGCTTGTTTTCTTGCTTGTTGACATAATATTATAATATATATAATATATTTAATTTAAATAATTAATTATATATTATATTAAATTCACGTGCATAGTTGACTTGTAATTTTTGTTCCGATAAATCGTACGTCATTACGCGACTTATGTCCCGGTTTCGGTTTTTCGAACGCATTTTCGTACGCTTAGAAAACTAGCATTTTACGTTTTGTAACACGTACACTTGTCAAAATATAGACTTAGATTATCCCTAAATTATACCTCTCAAAATATAACTTATACATTTGAGTGTTTTGGTCATTTACTTCTATAAATCATCGTCTCACTATTTGTTGAAATACATTTTAAAAAAGTCAATTTTTACTGTAGCAATTCACTGTAGCAAAGTCAATTTCACTGTAGCAAATAGTAATTTTCGAAAACACTGTAGCATTTTGGGTACTGTAGTAATTTGAAAATACTGTAGCAAGTTAGTGTTTTACTGGTTCATCTTAAACGCTTTAGTTAGCTTATCTAAATATCAATCGAATCAATAAACGAATGTTACTATCGTTTACTAAATAGCTTGAAATTATATATATGTATATATCTTTTTAATATACATAAATCAGTTTTTAAATACACATTGGAAGTTATTTATAAATAAATTTTAATAATAAATATTTCAACTTATCATATATATATATATATATATATATATATATATATATATATATATTCAAATAGATATTTAAACCAATAAGTTTAATGTACGGTATCAAACAATTAATACATTGTTACCTTTTCAAGTTATAGTATATATGTATCTATTTACATATAATTGTTAGCGAATCGTCGAAAACAACCGAAGGGTATTTAAATATATAAAAGTAGTTCAAAAATTTTGAGATTCAGTTTTACAGACTTTGCTTTTCGTGTCGGAAATGTTAATCATACAAAGATTAAGTTTAAATTTGGTCAGAAATTTCCGGGTCATCACAATTATCTACAATAATATTGCTAATAATGATATTACTTATATTGTTACTAATTTTATTATTAATCATATTATTAGTAATAATAACATTAGTAATAATTATATTATAAAAATTTATTTATCACCCTTCATATATATATATATATATATATATATATATATATATATATATATATATATATATATATATATATATATATATATATATATATATATATATATATATATATATATATATATATATATATATATATATACTAATATTCCTAATACTGATTCTAATACTAATAGTAATTATATTAATGATATTAATAAAGGTAACAACAAATATTAGTAGTATTAATGATAACAATTTAAATGTATCAAATTTTATATCCATATATTATATTGGATTAATAATAAAAATGAAAGTATTGTTAATAACAACAATACCTTAATTTGTAATTACATATATTATATTACCCTTACATTTCTTTAATTATGTAATACTTGTTTTATAATAGCATATTTGAATATTTATATAATGTATATATATTACAATATGCCTATAATATTATTTATACATAGTACTCATACATTTATATATAGATTCCTTTTAGATTACACTTAATTATTTTGTATCTTATTTTACATACTAAATTCTAATGTTTACATTATATTTTATAATTTCAAATTATTTTGTATATTTACATTTACATTTATTTAGTTATTTAAATACATATTTATTTACATCCAATTGTTCGTGAATCGTTGGAGATAGTCAAAGGACAAATGAATTCATGTAAAAAGTGTTAAGAATTTTAAGACTCGATATTATAGACTTTGCTTATCGTATCGAAGTCATAATAAAATTAAGTTTAAATTTGGTCGAAAATTCCCGGGTCGTCACAATTTGACTTTTAATAATCTATGTTTAATAATAAATTCACCAAATTATGTACAATTTGCGACAAGGATTTCACATACTCGTGGATAGATTTTAATTATGTCATGTTATATTTACTATTACAATACCACATTTTCGTTTTCATCGTATATTAGAAAATATTATAATATTTTTTTAATATCCAATGGATATTCATTAACCCGCTTAATCCAGCGGATATGGATATAGATATGGATGAATGAACTGAAATTAAATGAATATTGAAATGAATATGGATGAATAAATATTAAATGAATATAAATATGGATACAGCATTACCGGTTCTATATCCAATCCATTGTCATTCCTAGTCATGGTTACCAATAACATCATATGTAAAAGTTTAAACCTGATTATATATATATATATATATATATATATATATATATATATATATATATATATATATATATATATATATATATATATATATATATATATATATATATATATATATATATATATATATATATATATAAATCAGGTTTAAACTTTTACATATGATGTTATTGGTAACCATGACTAGGAATGACAATGGATTGGATATAGAACCGGTAATGCTGTATCCATATTTATATTCATTTAATATTTATTCATCCATATTCATTTCAATATTCATTTAATTTCAGTTCATTCATCCATATCTATATCCATATCCGCTGGATTAAGCGGGTTAATGAATATCCATTGGATATTAAAAAAATATTATAATATTTTCTAATATACGATGAAAACGAAAATGTGGTATTGTAATAGTAAATATAACATGACATAATTAAAATCTATCCACGAGTATGTGAAATCCTTGTCGCAGATTGTACATAATTTGGTGACGGACGATGACACACTTACAGAAGTTGTTTAGACAGTTGACGGACGATGACTCACTCATTTGTAAGTATTAATCGAACATATCATCCGATGTCCAATCGGCGTAGGGCGGATGTACACTTATCTCATGTAGTCAAAGATTGCCTGTCAGTTGCATATGTATGTTCCTTAAAAAATTAAAACGGCTGGGAACAAATTCATTATAGTGTTTAGAAATACCTTGTATAATTCGTAGAAAAACTTACAGCTCTTACGAAAATGTTTTTCAACCAGGTACGACGGATACTTTAGCATCTCCGAAAAGTAGTAATCTCATAATCATTGCGCAAGAACTTCACGTTTCCTCAAAAAGTAGGTTATGGTTCATGGGATTCGTTGTTATGATGATTAAACCCTTTGTCCTATTGCGTATAGCTGCACGAATTGTATAATGTCTTTGTCTTCAGAATCATATGCGATAATTATATCATATGATTCTACTTATATTGTGTGAAAATAGAATGAGAAGGATGTTTGTGGGTTTTTTTGTTGTGTGAAAATATTGTATAATATGAGGATATATTTATAGTTGGAAAATAAATTAAAATATAAGAATATAGTTTTTTTTTGAAAGGCAAGATAGTATTATTATTATTATATAAACTTAAAATGGTATTATTATTATATAAACTTAAAATGTTACAACGATAGCACGGCCAAACAACCGAACGGCCCAACAATTTACACGAAAGATCACAAGTTAGCTACAAGTAGGTTGCAAAGATTGCACCCCGGGACTCACTTAGGAAAAATATAAGAATATAGTTGCCTCGAACGGTTAACAAATAAATTTGAACCAATCATCATGCGATACGTCACCACCAACCTCCCCCTTATGCCCGTTACCTTGTTTCCTAACGCTCTTCATAATTCGAAGAAATGATCCATGGATCCATACAACTTTGTCGCCTCAAAGGCCTTTTTCCTTAATTTTGACATTCCGTAAGAGTGGTCTAATTCTATTGGCATGACATTTTCATATAAAGGTTGATACATAAATCCGTACAATTTAACTTGCCTTCATTTGACTACGTATGTAAGGAGACATGTAAGGGTGTTTTGCCCACTTCGTCGGCCATTTTGGTGGGATCCGAGTCTTCTAACATCCTAACGTATAAGATTGAAGATTGGTCGAGAAATGGGCCTAAACGTGATACCGTCATCGGCAAGGTGGTCAATTCGGGTCATCAAGCTTCCTTTATCAATTGGTTTATTTTTTCGTCTATGCTTGCTGTTGTTATAGTTTGTGATTTTTTTTTAAGAATGGTAATAATTCATTTAAAACTTTGAAAAATAGAAAAGTTGGAAAAAAAATTTTAGAAGTAGTAATCCCGGACTTCGAAAATCCGGTTTGTCCCATTTCACCTAAAACCGAAGTTCTAAACTCCGGTTTCAACCCTCAGTCATCCACGTGTGCTGTCCGTACCTGACCAGCTGACCACAATGTGAAGACCCGTCATAATCCATCCGGACGAAGTCCATATCGATTATAAACGATTCACAACAGTTGATTACATCGCGAGGTACTTGACCTCTATATGATACAATTTACAAACATTGCATTCATTTTTGAAAAGACAATCTTTCATTACATCAAAAGTTGACAGGCATGCATACCATTTCATAATGCATCTAACTATAATTGACTTAATAACAATCTTGATGAACTCAACGACTCGAATGCAACGTTTTTTGAAATATGTCATGAATGACTCCAATTAATATCTCTAAGATGAGCAAATGCACAGCGGAAGATTTCTTTCGTACCTGAGAATAAACATGCTTTAAAGTGTCAACCAAAAGGTTGGTGAGTTCATTAGTTTAACATAAATAATCATTTCATAATTTTAATAGACCACAAGATTTCATATTTCCATTTTTCACAAACATACGTCTCATGTATAGAGACAAAAATATCATTCATATGGATTGAACACCTGGTAACCGACATTCACAATATGCATATAATAATATCCCCATCATTCCGGGATCCTCCTTCGGACATGATATAAATTTCGAAGTACTAAAGCATCCGGTACTTTGGATGGGGCTTGTTGGGCCCGATAGATCTATCTTTAGAGTTCGCGTCAATTAGGGTGTCTGTTCCCTAATTCTTAGATTACCAGACTTAATAAAAGGGCATATTCGATTAGATAATCCAACCATAGAATGTAGTTTCGATTACTTGTGTCTATTTCGTAAAGCATTTATAAAAGCAGCGCATGTATTCTCAGTCCCAAAAATATATATTGCAAAAGCATTTAAAAAGGGATTAATGAAACTTACCTAATGTATTTTGAAGTAAAAATACATAGAACGACACTGAACAAGTATAGGGTTGGTTTCGGATTCACGAACCTATATCATTTGTGTATATATTAAAATGTATAATCGTAATCGAACAAATACATATATATTATTATCATTAGTTATATAACTTTTATATTAGTAATTTTATATTTCATTGTTAATATATATAAATTATATATATATATATATATATATATATATATATATATATATATATATATATATCTATAAATATAAATTTTGTTATGTCATAAGTATTAAATATTCTATATACCTATATATTTCACTGGTTTATTTAAATAGTAATTATAACAGTACTAGAATGATATTAGTAGTGATTATAATGATATTAATGATAATAATTATAGTACTAGTATTAATAATAATGATAATAATATTAATGATTCTCATAATAATAATATTAATGATAGTTTTATTAATAAATCATATAATAATGATAATAACAGTTGTTAAATGAAAAGTTTAGTAATTTCTAATTATAATTAGGTTAATAATACTAATGTTTAAAAAAAATGATACAAATACTAATATTAATTGAAAATAATGATAACATTAATAAGCATAATCATAATCATAATAATAATAATACCTAAATGATAAGATTAATAATAATTTTAAAAAAAATATATACCAACGATAGTAATATTAAAGTTTTAAAATTAATGATAATATCATAAGTAATTCTCATAGCATTAATAATAATAAATATAATACTTATATTTATGATATTAATAATAACTACATTTAAGATACTTATGATTGTAATTGTAATACTAATAATAACAATGACAATAATATTCACAATAATAGCAATAATAATTTTAGTAGTGTTTTTATTATTTATAGATCTAAGTATGATAATAGTAATCATAATTATAATACCATAATTAGTAATCATAATAATAATAATAACAATAATAATGATCATAATAATAAAAATAGAAATAAAAATAATAATAATAATAATAATAATAATAATAATAATAATAATAATAATAATAATAATAATAATAATAATAATAATAATAATAATAATAATAATAATAATAATAATAAGAAAGAAAACTACCTTTAAAGGCAAAAATTCGTAATCTGACCAGGCCGGGACTCGAACCCTGGAGCTCCCGTAAACCCGTCATCACATGAAACCAGTTGGGCTGTTGCCCTTTTTTCGAATTATAACAGAAACATATATAAATAACCCGTACGTTCTTATATCCATTTAACTCCTTCTTCTTCATATTAAAAATCAAATCGGTTCAAGGATCAAACCACACTCAATTAAACGTTAAATAAATTTTAGGATGTGTAAACGATACGGAAACAATAATTGATTGATTAAATCAATTAAAACAGAAGAGAAAAAAAAAATTACGCTGCACATATATATATACAGCACGATATAACACAATTTCAAATTCGAAGTTTAAGTGTGTTTCAGACAGAGATTAAAACATGAAAAAGTTTTAAATGATTGTTAGAAACTTTCTAAATACTCAATTTGACTGGAATCATAAAAACGAGTTCGAATTTTGTGATTAACAGATGGTTGACTTTTTGATTTCAAAAGTTTGACTTCAAAATTAAAGATCAATACAATGAATTGGAACACAAAAACTTACAGATAGTCTAAGTTGATCTTTCCTAACATCTCTGCATTAATACTTTTTGAAAAATTATTCGAAATCGAGTAATTAATAAAATGACCAAGAACAGGGGTGTTCGTGTGGTTCAGTTTTTTTATTTTTTTATTCTTTTGCTTTTAATTCAACATATTGAATTAATTACGATAGATAGTTGATAATGATAGTGAAGAAGGATTGGAATCACTGAATGAGTACTTGTTCGATTTATTTAGCACACAAATTGGGTCGACAGTCTTTAGAATAAATAAAAAAAATAAATAAATAAATAATTAAAGGTGAAACAGATTGATAACAAATTTTTGTATTTATGCTGTGATTTGATATCAATTAGTACCAATCTAATACAGTTAACTAATTCAGTAAACAAGTTAGCGAAATCAGATAATGATAGCTAATAATTCTGTATTATTATATATGATTAACATTAATTAATAAATTCAAATATACTAATAACAATATTACTTTCAATAACAATATTAATAGCAATTATAATGATAATTAATAACAATATTAATAATGATGTTAATAATAATAATAGTAATAATAATTTGTATTACATTTACAATACTTATAATAATGTAATGATTTTAGTAGTACTAACAATTTTAATCATAATAATATTAGTAAAATGATAATATTACAAATGATAATAATATTAATTATACTAATTATATTAGTATTAATAATCATAATAATAATATTAATAATGATAATAATATTGATATATATCAACTTTCATATTTGTGTGTTATATATTTAATATAATGATATTAAAATATTACAGTTGATATTAATATTGAAAGTGATAATAAAATATTACCTTAGTCACTATATTTTAATTTATCATTTAATTTAATATCTTAAGATTATATATTATAACATATTATATAAGAGCATATACTGAATATTTAATATTTACACTTTTTTTATATATACTTATTAGTATATAATTGTGTTTGCCTAATAATTACATCATATAATATATGTGATTATGAATACGTTAATAATGTTTTATATATATATATATATATATATATATATATATATATATATATATATATAATCAATATATAGATATTTATTTTATATATTATAATATTTTATAATGGGAATATATATTATAGATTTTCAACACATAATATTTATATATTTTACATATATATAATACAACATATTAATAATTATTAAAAGAAATCATAAGTAGGTTCATATTAATATATACGTATTTATAAAATGTTCGTGAATCGTCGGGAATAGTCAAAGGTCAAATGATTTCATGTAACCAGTTTCAAAATTTTCGAGACTCAACATTACAAACTTTGCTTATCATGTCAGAATTATATAAAGATCAAGTTTAAATTTGGTCGGAAATTCCCGGGTCATCAAAGTACCTACCCGTTAAAGAAATTTCGTCCCGAAATTTGAGTGAGATGGTCATGGCTAACAATAAAAATATTTTCATGACGAATATGAGTTGATAAATAGAGTTTTATCATTATTGATTAATAGGAATAAAACGATTCGATTACGTGAAGCGTACGAATGAAGTTATCATAAAATAGTGAAATGAGAAAGATAAGTTTCATCATAACTTTTGACTCGTCATGGTTGAATTTAGAAGATATGGTGCGTCATAGCTTTTGACGTAGAGGGTTGAATTCCGGAATTCAAGGGATTTAAAGAAAAATCTTCGAAATCTAAAAGATTTGATTCTTCGGCGAGTAAGGAAATTAAGATCACTATAATTAAATGCGATGATCTGTATCGATTGCTTTGTCTGGTATCTTCACTATAAATGAACTTCTTCCGTTCCCTTATTTTCATCATTCCTATACTTTCATTCTTAATTCTTACTTCTAAAAAGTTGGGAAAATGCTTCATCCAGTTCTACTCCTTGATATTTTCTTAATTATCATTTCTGTCATCCTTCTTTTCAATCATCCACCAGAAGAATCTGTTTACTCCTACTATTACCTTGGGGTAATACTATTCTTAATTATACCATGTCTTTATATTGTTATTCGTATTAATATCCACGGTTTGTAACCTTCGTGTTGTTATTGGGCTTTATATGTTCTCTTATATTTTGGATCTCTTTGCCTTGTTATTATCCTCTCAACCTCTAGTAAAGTGAGCAACGATCCAGAATTCATAAGTATGGAATTTCGAATTTTCATAATATACAAGGTAGAAAGGACAGGTAGTAGCATGATTTGTTTTATCAAATTGCCTGAATCACTGAGAATAGAACTATCAAGAATATATTTTCTTGATATGTTCAGAAGTTAAGCAGAATGAAAGAGTTATGTAACATGGCACATGATGACGTTATAATCTGTGAATCATCATGTTCCATTTAGAAACTCAGCATGAATTACTATAATATAATCACGTTGATCAAGTGTCATTATATTATACTAACCCATGCGTCAGTTCCCAACATTACTTCAATAACATTCATATTTTTAGCTCGAAAGTTTACAGAATATAGAAACTAACAGTTTCTATATGATGTAATACTGATAGCACGAAGAGATTAATGATTTCAGATAAGAATAGTTATAAAATTATCTCCAGAAATATGTAGGATATTTATAATGAAAGATACGATAATATCTCGGAATATCTAAGATCAGCGGATGATAGAAACTATTGTCTGCAAGGGTTTAGTGTAAGGAGCAAGATATTCACTAAAGACTTTAGCAGACATTGAATCATTTGGATTCTTTGAAGTCAAATTTATTCTTTGTGATTTGTCCACGGCTTTCTTCATAGTTTCGCATAATCTGCTTTTCGGTACTAAATTTTCTCTAGAATGTTTCAAATATAATAATACACAGGAAGCACGAAGAGGTATATAATTTCGTACGAGAATATTTATGAAAATATCCTCAGAAATATCGAAGATATTGATGATGATATTTTGGAATTTCTAAGTTTGATGGTTGATGGAGAAAGATTTTTCGCACGATTTTAACATGACTTCGGGGCAAGATATTCTTTGAAGGTTTCATCGGATCCAGAATTACCTGAATCCTTTGAATATAGGGTTTGGTCCTTGTATTTGTCCTTGGTCTCCTTCATTGTTAGCTCAATCCATTTTCTAGTTCCAACGTTTCTGAGCTTTTCCAACATACTATTCTTTATCATCAAACTTCTGATGATTAGGGTCGTTTACAGTTTTTTGTTGCTTCATTCAACTTTTCAAAATTCAGAGTATTGGTTGGCGGACTGGGTGCTTTCCAGAATTTCAGAATGGAACATCATTATTCTAAGATATAAATGTTATACATATAACTGTTGATGTGGATATGCTGTAAGTTTTCAAAGTACTGCTTGCCGATTCTTCTACATTTACTGCTATCATATCTGAATCATTGGTTATAAATCTGAGGTGATTTCAAGAGAATTGTGTTTTTTAGATGATTAAACGCTGACGGTAATATGGTGGAATATAAAAGGTTCCCCGGTAACAATAAAAGAGCATACATATAAATCAAGGTGATAATAAGGTTGTTTCGAACGAAAAGTCGAAGTTGATTTGCTGGAGCTGTGAAAGGATCCGAAACTAATCATCCGGACGTTGTCCATATTGATTACAAACGAATTACAATAGTTGATAACATTGCGAGGTACTTGCCCTCTATATGATACATCTTACAAACGTTGCATTTATTCTTAAAAGGCAATCTATAGTTACATCCATAATTGACATATTCGCCTGACATTTCATAATATTCAAATGACCTAAACCGCCATTTACTTAATAATAGTCTCTATGAACTTCAATGACTCGAATGCAACGCCTTATGATATAAGTCCTTAATGGCCTCAAGTAGTATCCTTAGTACGAGATAATGCACAGCGGAAGACTTAATTCATACCTGAGAATAACATGCTTTAAAATGTCAACATAAAGTTGGTGAGATATAGGTTTAATGTCGACAGCGATATAAATATAGACCACAAGATTTCATATATAAACATTTTAATAAAAATATTCTAAGTGGTTGAGCACTTGGTAACCATACTTAACAATTAATCACGTCGCATATTCCCTTTAATATGAAATCTTACTACACTGTACCAAGTGTAGTCACGAAACGAAGTACTGTGCAACCGTTGAATACTGGTCGTCCAGTCCGGTTGGGGTTGTCAGGCCCGATAGATCTATCAACAGGATTCACGTTTACAATACCGCTGTAAATATTAGTTACCAAGCTACAGGGAAGTATGCCAGTGGTACAACTCAACGTAGAATATATTTTTCAGTTACTTGTGTCCATAACGTAAAACATAAAATACATGTATTCTCATCCCGAAATATTTAGAGTTTAAAAGTGGGACTATATACTCACTTTCGTCTTGAAGATATATATAATTTGACTTGGTCTCCGGTTGATATCACGAACCTATCCATATATAATATATCAATACCTTTTATTTTTAAACAAACGTCACATATATATACTTGTTATACTTTTAATACTTTGAATAATTCCTTAGTCCGTAGTTAGCAGCTCGTTGTTAGTAATTCAATTTTAATGGTTCATTTTTAGATGTTTAATATACCCGCAATGAAATAAATAAAACCCCCAACGAAATAAATAAAACCACATCGTATATGTATTGGTCGAGATTAATCTTGACCCACGGTACCGGTGTTGTCAAATGACGTGTTGCGTACATAAAGTACCGGTGTTGTCAAATGACGTGTTGCGTACAAACATGGGATCTTATGATTAATCTTCTCGTGTTGTTTACGGGTGATCCTGAACCATATAAAATTGAATTATAAGTACATATATATAAAATATCATGTTATCTTAGAAATATGTGATTTATTTAATTTTTCCCAATTAATCCCGAAGTTAAACAAGTCTAGGATAACCAATTTTGTTTCGGTCATAGTTTCTTCGTTACAAATCCGTTTTCGTTGATTCAACTTGCCATCTCCTTGGATCGAGTCCCTCTTTAAGACTATGAACTGAAAATACCTTGGTTTGTATTCAAAATCACACGGCATAGGTGAAACTTTAGTGAAACTTATGAAGTTAAACATTTTTGTTACAAAAAAATAACACTTAATGACCATTTTTCTAAAAATACTTATACTTTGAATTAAATCATGAAATTTTTATGTGTTATCATATTCATAGTAAAAATTATTTTTCCAGAAAATAAACATCCAATTCAAAGTTTAAAATGGTTTTTAATTATCCAACCCAAAACAGTCCCCGGTTGCACTCCGACGTCGTAAAAACAGTTTTTAAGATATTCTTTGAAAAACCAAGTTATACCTTGTTAAGTTAGCATATATTTAAGTTATATTACAGGTCTTGAAGTATTTTAAAAGTTAAGTTAGAAGGATCTATTTAGTTTGCAAACAAGTTTGAAAACTTTCAAACTATGTTCTTGTTGTTAAAATTGTATACCACAAAATATGATAGCTATATATATATGAATCGAATAAGGTTATGAACATAGATACTACCTCAAGTTCCTTGGACAAGGTTGCTGTAAAATAGGAGTAAAAAGCTAGAACCAAAAGGGTGATGGAATTGGATGAAAGATTGGAAGTAAGTTTGTGTTCTTGGAAGGATTTCTTGAAGTGTTTTTGTATGGTTTTCTTATGGTGTTTAAGTAAGGTTTTTGAAGCTAAATGATGGGGAAAATGCTTGGAGATGATCAAGTATGAAGTTAAGAGTATTTTGAGAGAGAAATGGAAGTGTAAGTATGAGAAAATGGGGTGAAGAAATGGTGTGCATGCATAAAAACGTTTTTAGGTTATAAAGGAAAAAAAAATACCTAACTTTGTTTTCTTGCTAAATAATTCATGCTACTTGACAAATGGTTGGTTCCACATGTTTCTTAATCATTTAAGGCTGCTAAGGAGCAGATTTTTATTGGTATATACCAATAGTAAATACATCTAGAAGCTGCGTATGATACGGGTACATATACCCTAGGTATACGTATAGAAATCTTTGAGAAAACGGAACGAGGATTCAAATATAGCTATCTTT
The DNA here is from genome assembly GCF_046630445.1 of Rutidosis leptorrhynchoides. Taxonomy (NCBI): domain Eukaryota; kingdom Viridiplantae; phylum Streptophyta; class Magnoliopsida; order Asterales; family Asteraceae; genus Rutidosis; species Rutidosis leptorrhynchoides. Next base: position 472,554,998 of record NC_092333.1, on the reverse strand, counting down.
TGTAAATATACTTATATTGTTTTATGTATTTAAGTCTTTAAAAGTGATTAAATACATTACTTATACGATATATGTATAAACATTATAGGTCATAAGTATTTAAGTCAAATAACGTTACGTATGGTTATCGTTTTGAAAACTTAAGTTAGTAGTTTCAAAATATACTTATAACTTATTGTTATTAATACAAAATGAGATATTAAAATATTCTTAGATCATGTTAAATATGTATATATACATATATATACACAAATGTGTAATTATCATATATTGTATAGTTCGTGATATCATCGGTCAAACTAGACGGTCAAACGTTGTGTAAAACTCTTTTCGAAAACATAAGTCTCAACAATTTGGATTGCTTATCATGTTGGTAAGGTTCAATTTATGTAAATATTAATCTTATGAGTATAGAACGATCGAAAAAGTGCGGGTCAACTTTAGGGTTTTTGCTTATCGTGTCGGAACCATATAGAGATTAGAGTTTAAATTTGGTCGGAAATTTCCGGGTCGTTACAGTACCCACCCGTTAAAGAAATTTCGTCCTCGAAATTTGGTAGAGGTTGTCATAAATAACAATAGGAATGTTTTCATGACGAATATGAGGTAATAATTAAATTTTATCATTATTGAAAGATTTAGATAAAACGATTCGGTTATGTGAGACGCACGAGCGAAGCTATCACAAAAGAGTGAAATGAGTAAATATAGAATTGTTGTAACCGATGACGTGATTATGATCGATTTCCGGGATTTAAGGGTTTTAAAGAAAATCTTATGTAATAAGATTTAGTTTTGCGGCGATCAGGATCTTCTTTGATTTAACGCGGCAATCTGTTTTGATTTCTTTGTCGAATATTTCACTATAAATTTACCTCCTTCCCTTTCTTTCTTCCCACATCTTCTATTCTTTCTCTTTAGTTCCTACTTTAAGACATTCGCTAATATGCTCCATCCCATTCTAATCCTTGTTATATTTCTAACTTTCATATCTTTCATTCTTCTTTTTCATCTATCACCAGAAGAATCTATTCTCTTTTATCCTTTCCTTGGAATTATAATGTTTTTAATTCTCCCGTGCCTTTACGTTGCAATACGTATTGATATGCACGGTTTGTAGTTTCGGGGTTGTTGTTAGGTTTTATACCTTCCCTTATATTTCGATGTTCCTACTCCCGTCCCTTAAAATCATTGTCATCCACAGTTAATGCTCTCTCTTATTTGCTGTGGTTTATGTTCCTATTTCTATTCTGAGGTTTTGTCCCTTCGTTTCTTCTTCCCGTCCTCGAGCCAAGCGAACAATGGTCCGAAATTCGTAGGTAGGAAATTTGGAATGAACCTAGCTATTGGTTTTAGAATGAAATTGTAATGACACGATCTTGATTCGTTAAATTACTCGAATATTCCGGAAAAATAGAACTATCAAGGTGATACGTTCTAATATGTTTGGAGACTTGATAGAATGTAAGAGCCGTGTAACATGGCACATGATGACGGTACTGTAAATCATCACATTCCATTAGAAACTTAACATGACTTACTGTAATATAATAAAGTTGATCAAGTTTCATTATATTATACTAATTCATGCATCAGTTCCCAACACTACTTCAAATCATTTATATTTTAATCTCGGAGGTTTCAGAATTTAGAAATTAACACAGTTTCTTTTATATTGTAACGCAGATGTTACGGAGAGATAAATGATCGCAGATAGGAATAGTTGTAAAAATATCTCCAGAAATATGAAAAATATGTATAACGAATGATATGAGGATATCTTATAATATCTAAGATAAGATGATGATGAAAAATATCATCCGGGCAAGGTTTTGAATAAAGAGTAGGGTTCTTACTGACGGTTTCAGGAGGTACGGAATCGTTTGTATTCTTTGAGAGCAGGTTCAGTCCCTGTGATTTATCCACAGCCTCTTTCATACTTTGCTTCATCCGTTTTCTAGTTCCAAACTTTTTTTTTTCAGCTTTACCACCTTACTATTCTTTGTCATCAAACTTTTGACCGTTAAAGTCGTTTACAGTTTTTGCTGCTTCGTTAGCATTTCAAGAACTATTTCATAGTCCCGGGTGTTTTTCAGAAACTTCACGTTCAGATTATGAAATTCTTAGGGATAGACATTATAGATATGATGGAAGAAGTTCCGCGAGATTTTCAAAATAATGATTGTTGATTTTGCCAAAAGGATAACGATCTGCTGGTGCACCTGTTGATGTTGTCGAGGGATATAAAAGGTTTTCCGGTAATGACGGCGAAAGGACAAGGTATAAATATCATGATTATAATAGAAATAATCTCACTGAAAAGTCGAAGTGGAGCTGTGACAAAATTAGCTTCTTGAAAAGGAATTGTAGGATTGTTCTTGCTAATAAATGGCAAAGGATTCAATACGTTATGTGTTAAATTATGAATTTGGGTTCGAGAGTTCTTCAGGTGTATAACTGTATGTATAAATCTTCATTCCGTAGGCGAGGTGCGGCGGGTTCAACTTCTCGGTCGAGGTGTTTTCAGGAATCATGAAAGGATTTGAATGCGAATTGTAATCGTCAAGTTACGAATGAGGTTTAAGATAAAATCAAGTGGCAAGCTTGAAGAATTGTTTAGCTTCATATGTTACAATCAACATTTTAATTCATTTTAATTGTCCAGAATTAGCCGGAACAGTTAGCGTGGAATCCTTAATAGATTTTTAATTAGTTAAATCGTGTGTTTCTAACAAATTTTTTTTTATTTTGTCCAATGTTTTCTTCTTTATGCCACTTGTTGGATTCTGGTAGGTCAAAATCCGAATATGAAATTTGATTGAAAATGGTTATTCTGGGGTGAGCGGATACGAATATCGGTGGTTGTAAGTAAGATAATAGATAACCGTTGAATCAGATTCAAGAATGTACAATATAACTTATTAATGTGAATTCTAAATATTCCTCGGGTACTACCCACCCGTTAAAATATTTTCATCATTAATAGTTTGTACGAAGGAATTTTTAATTACTATCTTTATGAAAATATACTTGCATATATTTTTTCTTCAGAGATAATCATAGATTTAATGAGTCAATAAGATATTAAACTCATTTGATTTATCGTTAATTCTAGATTACATAATCTCTAAGACTTTAGAAATTACATAATCGTCATACGATACGTAAAGCGAAGATAATCGATGTAGAACGATATATAGAACGAAGATCATACTCGAAGTACAGATATTGAGTCGTGTGATGTTGATATTCGAGATACAGATTGTGATGTTGAGATTTAAGGCGCGGTTGTGTTTGGGGTGATAAAGGTACTGTCGGCGTTGACGATGGTAGTACGGATTATGCTGCTGGTGCTGCTGTTGGTGTTTGTAACCTTCGCACCATATTCTCCAAAACCACTACCCGAGCACGGAGTTCGTTGACTTCTTCTATTATACCGGGATGATTGACGGTTGGAACGAGCGAATGAACAAGATTTGAAATATGGGATAGTATGTAATCATGACGAGATACTCTAGAAATGAGCGAGAAAATGGTGTTTCGAATAGGTTCGCCGGTAAGTGCTTCAGGTTCATCGTTAAGAGGACAATTTGGTGGATGGAATGGATCACCTTCTTCTTGCCTCCAGAAATTTAGTATATTACGAACCCATCCCCAATTCATCCAGAATAGATGATGAGAAATTGGTTGATCCATTCCGGTAACGCTGTTCTCGGAGCTCGAATGGAAATCCATATCGGCGAAGCTATCGAAGTCGGAGGAATTTGAGCTGGATGAAGAATCCATCTTGTATGGTCGGAGAAATGAATTTTTGGTTTGGAATAGATTATAGGAGTTGGGTTTGGTACTCTTCAATACATAATTTACATATGTATATATAATATCAAAATCCCATGAATTACGGAGAATCTTTGAAATACGTCAGGCAATGTCTATAGTAACAGATACGCTAGGATATGAATTTTGTCTATACATTATCGATGCACTAAATGCAGTAAGACGTGTCTAGACTTAAGAATGATAAGTAGGCAGTTCCCTAAGGATGATAAGCAGATGATTTCCGACTAGGATTGATAAGCAAAACTTTTGACAGGCAGACACGGTCAAAGTCCAGACTCACTTAATGTATCCTAACAACTACTAGTTAGACACACTAATGCAAGGCCTGGTTCGCTAAGACCAACGCTCTGATACCAACTGAAAGGATCCGAAACTAATCATCCGGACGTTGTCCATATTGATTACAAACGAATTACAATAGTTGATAACATTGCGAGGTACTTGCCCTCTATATGATACATCTTACAAACGTTGCATTTATTCTTAAAAGGCAATCTATAGTTACATCCATAATTGACATATTCGCCTGACATTTCATAATATTCAAATGACCTAAACCGCCATTTACTTAATAATAGTCTCTATGAACTTCAATGACTCGAATGCAACGCCTTATGATATAAGTCCTTAATGGCCTCAAGTAGTATCCTTAGTACGAGATAATGCACAGCGGAAGACTTAATTCATACCTGAGAATAACATGCTTTAAAATGTCAACATAAAGTTGGTGAGATATAGGTTTAATGTCGACAGCGATATAAATATAGACCACAAGATTTCATATATAAACATTTTAATAAAAATATTCTAAGTGGTTGAGCACTTGGTAACCATACTTAACAATTAATCACGTCGCATATTCCCTTTAATATGAAATCTTACTACACTGTACCAAGTGTAGTCACGAAACGAAGTACTGTGCAACCGTTGAATACTGGTCGTCCAGTCCGGTTGGGGTTGTCAGGCCCGATAGATCTATCAACAGGATTCGCGTTTACAATACCGCTGTAAATATTAGTTACCAAGCTACAGGGAAGTATGCCAGTGGTACAACCCAACGTAGAATATATTTTTCAGTTACTTGTGTCCATAACGTAAAACATAAAATACATGTATTCTCATCCCGAAATATTTAGAGTTTAAAAGTGGGACTATATACTCACTTTCGTCTTGAAGATATATATAATTTGACTTGGTCTCCGGTTGATATCACGAACCTATCCATATATAATATATCAATACCTTTTCTTTTTAAAAAAACGTCACATATATATACTTGTTATACTTTTAATACTTTGAATAATTCCTTAGTCCGTAGTTAGCAGCTCGTTGTTAGTAATTCAATTTTAATGGTTCATTTTTAGATGTTTAATATACCCGCAATGAAATAAATAAAACCCCCAACGAAATAAATAAAACCCCATCGTATATGTATTGGTCGAGATTAATCTTGACCCACGGTACCGGTGTTGTCAAATGACGTGTTGCGTACATAAAGTACCGGTGTTGTCAAATGACGTGTTGCGTACAAACATGGGATCTTATGATTAATCTTCTCGTGTTGTTTACGGGTGATCCTGAACCATATAAAATTGAATTATAAGTACATATATATAAAATATCATGTTATCTTAGAAATATGTGATTTATTTAATTTTTCCCAATTAATCCCGAAGTTAAACAAGTCTAGGATAACCAATTTTGTTTCGGTCATAGTTTCTTCGTTACAAATCCGTTTTCGTTGATTCAACTTGCCATCTCCTTGGATCGAGTCCCTCTTTAAGACTATGAACTGAAAATACCTTGGTTTGTATTCAAAATCACACGGCATAGGTGAAACTTTAGTGAAACTTATGAAGTTAAACATTTTTGTTACAAAAAAATAACACTTAATGACCATTTTTCTAAAAATACTTATACTTTGAATTAAATCATGAAATTTTTATGTGTTATAATATTCATAGTAAAAATTATTTTTCCAGAAAATAAACCTCCAATTCAAAGTTTAAAATGGTTTTTAATTATCCAACCCAAAACAGTCCCCGGTTGCACTCCGACGTCGTAAAAACAGTTTTTAAGATATTCTTTGAAAAACCAAGTTATACCTTGTTAAGTTAGCATATATTTAAGTTATATTACAGGTCTTGAAGTATTTTAAAAGTTAAGTTAGAAGGATCTATTTAGTTTGCAAACAAGTTTGAAAACTTTCAAACTATGTTCTTGTTGTTAAAATTGTATACCACAAAATATGATAGCTATATATATATGAATCGAATAAGGTTATGAACATAGATACTACCTCAAGTTCCTTGGACAAGGTTGCTGTAAAAGAGGAGTAAAAAGCTACAACCAAAAGGGTGATGGAATTGGATGAAAGATTGGAAGTAAGTTTGTGTTCTTGGAAGGATTTCTTGAAGTGTTTTTGTATGGTTTTCTTATGGTGTTTAAGTAAGGTTTTTGAAGCTAAATAATGGGGAAAATGCTTGGAGATGATCAAGTATGAAGTTAAGAGTATTTTGAGAGAGAAATGGAAGTGTAAGTATGAGAAAATGGGGTGAAGAAATGGTGTGCATGCATAAAAACGTTTTTAGGTTATAAAGGAAAAAAAATACCTAACTTTGTTTTCTTGCTAAATAATTCATGCTACTTGACAAATGGTTGGTTCCACATGTTTCTTAATCATTTAAGGCTGCTAAGGAGCAGATTTTTATTGGTATATACCAATAGTAAATACATCTAGAAGCTGCGTATGATACGGGTACATATACCCTAGGTATACGTATAGAAATCTTTGAGAAAATGGAACGAGGATTCAAATATAGCTATCTTTTGTAAATATACTTATATTGTTTTATGTATTTAAGTCTTTAAAAGTGATTAAATACATTACTTATACGATATATGTATAAACATTATAGGTCATAAGTATTTAAGTCAAATAACGTTACGTATGGTTATCGTTTTGAAAACTTAAGTTAGTAGTTTCAAAATATACTTATAACTTATTGTTATTAATACAAAATGAGATATTAAAACATTCTTAGATCATGTTAAATATGTATATATACATATATATACACAAACGTATAATTATCATATATTGTATAGTTCGTGATATCATCGGTCAAACTAGACGGTCAAACGTTGTGTAAAACTCTTTTCGAAAACATAAGTCTCAACAATTTAGATTGCTTATCATGTTGGTAAGGTTTAATTTATGTAAATATTAATCTTATGAGTATAGAACGATCGAAAAAGTGCGGGTCAACTTTAGGGTTTTTGCTTATCGTGTCGGAACCATATAGAGATTAGAGTTTAAATTTGGTCGGAAATTTCCGGGTCGTTACAAGCTGTGACAAAATTTGCTACTTTGAAAGGAATTACCAAGTTATTTTGGGTAATAATAACACTAAGGAATTAGCACAACTATGTGTTAAACGTTTACTCAGTTTCCGAGAGTTTTTCAGATGTATAACTAAATGCATCAATCTTTTCTCCCGTAGGTGAAGTGCGGTTGATTCATCCTATCGATTGAAGTGTTTTCAAGAATCATGAAAGGTTTGAACGCATATTGTAATCGTGATGATACGAATGGGGTTTAAAATGAAATCAAGTGGCAAACTTGAAGAATTTTTTTAGTTTCATATGTTATAATCAAAATTTTAATTCATTTTAATTGTCCAGTGTTGGTAGTCCACAGTAACAGTCCAGTAATTCATATACAGTTTAATATATAATATTCAAATTAATTAATACGTTTCGTGACCCGTATACGTCTCAGACTCGATCACAACTCAAACTATATATATATATATATATACATATAGATGGGTTGATATGATATGTCAAAACATTGTATACGTGTCCCGATATTTAAAGTGCGTAAAATAAATAATAGAAATTAAATAACGATAAATAAAGTGCGTAAAGTAAATAACAGAAATTAAATGACAAAAAATAAAATTGCGAGAAAATAAATTGCGATAAAATAAATTGCGATAATTAAATTGCGATAAATAAAGTGTAATACGGAATTAACAGTTAGCTAGGAATAGTTAGCTAGGATTTTGTTAGCGTGGTTTCTTAATAAAATTTAATATTGTTAATTAGTCTGTTTCTAATCAATTTTTATTGTGTCCATTATTTCTTCATTATGCCACCTGTTGGATTCTGATAGGTCAAAATCCAAATATGAAATTGAATTTGAATGAAAATAGTTATTCTTTGGTGAACGGATACGTATCTCGGTGGTTGTAAATAGGATAGTGAATAACTGTTGAATCAGATTCGAAGAATATACAGTGTAACTTATTAATGTGAAATTTAAATATTCCTCGGGTATTACCTACCCGTTAAATATTTTCACCATTAACAGTTTGTACAAGAGAATTTTTTTTTTTATTACAATCTTTATGAAAACATATATACATATATATTTTCTTTAGATTTAATCATGAATTTAATGAGTTAATGTGATATTAATCTCATTTGATTTACCATTAGAATAAGAATATATAATCTCTAAAACATTAGAGATTACATAATCGCCATTTCAAATGAAAATAAAATAGATAGAACGATACGTAGAACGATGATTATACTCGAGGTACAGAATGAGATGTCGAAGCTGGTGATGCGGATGTTGTTGTTGGTGGTACTAATGCTGTTGGCGCTAAGGTTGGTGATGTTACTGGTGTTGGTGATAATGTTGGTGCTTGCAAAGTGTGTACCGTGCTCTCTAAATTTAACACTCGAGCTCGGAGTTCTTTAACTTCTTCTACTAACCCTGGTTGGTTATCAGTATGAGGTAGAGATCGGATATCTTCTCTAGTTCCGTTAATGGTAGTCTCAAGACGAAAAATTCTGGCAAAAAGGGTATAAACGGTGTTGCGAACAGGTTCGCCGGCGAGCGGGTCGAGTACTCCAAGGTTAGGTGGTAGATTCGGTTCATGATATGGAGTACCTTCTTCCCTTTTCCATAGGGTGAGTATGTCGCGAACCCACCCCCATTTTCTCCAGTAATCACGGTAGTTGATTGGTTGGTGTGCTCCTGTCACGCTGTCTTCAGAGTCAGAGGAACTTGGTCGATTCGTAGAGGCCATCTTACGCGATCTCAGGAAAGATTTTTGGTATGAAGAGTTTAGTGACAGCAATTGATAGTTGGATGGTATTCTCAATGCATAATTTACATAGATATATATAGTACCAGGATCCCTTAAATTAAGGAGAAATTTACAAGAGATAACAGGCAAGGTCTACAGTAACAGATACGCTAAGATATGAATTGCCAGATACGCTAAGATATGAATTGTCAGATATGCTAAGATATGAATTGTGTCTATACACTATTCATACAGTCAATGCAGTAAGATGTGTCTAGACTAAGAATGATAAGCATTTGATTCTCTAAGAATGATAAGCAGGTAAATTTTCGACACGAAATGATAAGCAAAACTTTTGACATGTAGACATGGTCGAAGTCCAGACTCACTAAAGCATCCTAACGACTTATTAGTTAGACACACTAATACAGACCTGGTTCGCTAAGACCACCGCTCTGATACCAACTATGAAGACCCGTCCTAATCCATCCGGACGAAGTCCATATCGATTACAAACGATTCACAACAGTTGATTACATCGCGAGGTACTTGACCTCTATATGATACATTTTACAAACATTGCATTTATTTTTGAAAAGACAATCTTTCATTACATCGAAAGTTGACAGGCATGCATACCATTTCATAATACATCTAACTATAATTGACTTAATAACAATCTTGATGAACTCAACGACTCGAATGCAACGTTTTTTGAAATATGTCATGAATGACTCCAATTAATATCTCTAAGATGAGCAAATGCACAGCGGAAGATTTCTTTCGTACCTGAGAATAAACATGCTTTAAAGTGTCAACCAAAAGGTTGGTGAGTTCATTAGTTTAACATAAATAATCATTTCATAATTTTAATAGACCACAAGATTTCATATTTCCATTTTTCACAAACATACGTCCCATGTATAGAGACAAAAATATCATTCATATGGATTGAACACCTGGTAACCGACATTCACAATATGCATATAAAAATATCCCCATCATTCCGGGATCCTCCTTCGGACATGATATAAATTTCGAAGTACTAAAGCATCCGGTACTTTGGATGGGGCTTGTTGGGCCCGATAGATCTATCTTTAGAGTTCGCGTCAATTAGGGTGTCTGTTCCCTAATTCTTAGATTACCAGAATTAATAAAAGGGCATATTCGATTAGATAATCCAACCATAGAATGTAGTTTCGATTACTTGTGTCTATTTTGTAAAGCATTTATAAAAGCAGCGCATGTATTCTCAGTCCCAAAAATATATATTGCAAAAGCATTTAAAAAGAGAATAATGAAACTCACCTAATGTATTTTGTAGTAAAAATACATAGAACGACACTGAACAAGTATAGGGTTGGTCTCGGATTCACGAACCTATATCATTTGTGTATATATTATGTCATAAGTATTAAATATTCTATATACCTATATATTTCACTGGTTTATTTAAATAGTAATTATAACAGTACTAGAATGATATTAGTAGTGATTATAATGATATTAATGATAATAATGATAGTACTAGTATTAATAATAATGATAATAATATTAATGATTCTCATAATAATAATATTAATGATAGTTTTATCAATAAATCATATAATAATGATAATAACAGTTGTTAAATGAAAAGTTTAGTAATTTCTAATTATAATTAGGTTAATAATACTAATGTTTAAAAAAAATGATACAAATACTAATATTAATTGAAAATAATGATAACATTAATAAGCATAATCATAATCATAATCATAATAATAATAATACCTAAATGATAAGATTAATAATAATTTTAAAAAAAAAATATACCAACGATAGTAATATTAAAGTTTTAAAATTAATGATAATATCATAAGTAATTCTCATAGCATTAAAAATAATAAATATAATACTTATATTTATGATATTAATAATAACTACATTTAAGATACTTATGATTGTAATTGTAATACTAATAATAACAATGACAATAATATTCACAATAATAGCAATAATAATTTTAGTAGTGTTTTTATTATTTATAGATCTAAGTATGATAATAGTAATCATAATTATAATACCATAATTAGTAATCATAATAATAATAATAACAATAATAATAATGATCATAAAAATAAAAATAGAAATAAAAATAATAATAATAATAATAATAATAATAATAATAATAATAATAATAATAATAATAATAATAATAATAATAATAATAATAATAATAATAATAATAATAATAAGAAAGAAAACTACCTTTAAAGGCAAAAATTCGTAATCTGACCAGGCCGGGACTCGAACCCTGGAGCTCCCGTAAACCCGTCATCACATGAAACCAGATGGGTTGTTGCCCTTTTTTCGAATTATAACAGAAACATATATAAATAACCCGTACGTTCTTATATCCATTTAACTCCTTCTTCTTCATATTAAAAATCAAATCGGTTCAAGGATCAAACCACACTCAATTAAACGTTAAATAAATTTTAGGATGTGTAAACGATACGGAAACAATAATTGATTGATTAAATCAATTAAAACAGAAGAGAAAAAAAAATTACGCTGCACATATATATATACAGCACGATATAACACAATTTCAAATTCGAAGTTTAAGTGTGTTTCAGACAGAGATTAAAACATGAAAAAGTTTTTAAATGATTGTTAGAAACTTTCTAAATACTCAATTTGACTGGAATCATAAAAACGAGTTCGAATTTTGTGATTAACAGATGGTTGACTTTTTGATTTCAAAATTTTGACTTCAAAATTAAAGATCAATACAATGAATTGGAACACAAAAACTTACAGATAGTCTAAGTTGATCTTTCCTAACATCTCTGCATTAATACTTTTTGAAAAATTATTCGAAATCGAGTAATTAATAAAATGACCAAGAACAGGGGTGTTCGTGTGGTTCAGTTTTTTTATTTTTTTATTCTTTTGCTTTTAATTCAACATATTGAATTAATTACGATAGATAGTTGATAATGATAGTGAAGAAGGATTGGAATCACTGAATGAGTACTTGTTCGATTTATTTAGCACACAAATTGGGTCGACAGTCTTTAGAATAAATAAAAAAAAAAATAAATAAATAATTAAAGGTGAAACAGATTGATAATGAATTTTTGTATTTATGCTGTGATTTGATATCAATTAGTACCAATCTAATACAGTTAACTAATTCAGTAAACAAGTTAGCGAAATCAGATAATGATAGCTAATAATTCTGTATTATTATATATGATTAACATTAATTAATAAATTCAAATATACTAATAACAATATTACTTTCAATAACAATATTAATAGCAATTATAATGATAATTAATAACAATATTGATAATGATGTTAATAATAATAATAGTAATAATAATTTGTATTACATTTACAATACTTATAATAATGTAATGATTTTAGTAGTACTAACAATTTTAATCATAATAATATTAGTAAAATGATAATATTACAAATGATAATAATATTAATTATACTAATTATATTAGTATTAATAATCATAATAATAATATTAATAATGATAATAATATTGATATATATCAACTTTCATATTTGTGTGTTATATATTTAATATAATGATATTAAAACATTACAGTTGATATTAATATTGAAAGTGATAATAAAATATTACCTTAGTCACTATATTTTAATTTATCATTTAATTTAATATCTTAAGATTATATATTATAACATATTATATAAGAGCATATACTGAATATTTAATATTTACACATTTTTTTTATATATACTTATTAGTATATAATTGTGTTTGCCTAATAATTACATCATATAATATATGTGATTATGAATACGTTAATAATGTTATATATATATATATATATATATATATATATATATATATATATATATATATATATATATATATATATATATATATATATATATATATATATATATATATATATTAATATATAGATATTTATTTAATATATTATAATATTTTATAATGGGAATATATATTATAGATTTTCAACACATAATATTTATATATTTTACATATATATAATACAACATATTAATAATTATTAAAAGAAATCATATGTAGGTTCATATTAATATATACGTATTTATAAAATGTTCGTGAATCGTCGGGAATAGTCAAAGGTCAAATGATTTCATGTAACCAGTTTCAAAATTTTCGAGACTCAACATTACAAACTTTGCTTATCATGTCAGAATTATATAAAGATCAAGTTTAAATTTGCTCGGAAATTCCCGGGTCATCACACACAATGCCCTAACCGGAGTTCCAAACTCCGATTTTCAGGATTTTCTGACACCTGTCTGAAACTGGAATTCGGAACTCCGGTTTTGACTGTAAACCCTAATGAATTATTACTGTAAACCCTAGCTGAATTATTGACTGAAAACACTGAAACACTATCTTATCACCATCAGATTTTGTATTTTTTTTACTGTTATCTATACCCCTATTAACTTAAAATCATTAACATCATCACAATGAACATAAATCAACTTCAAAAACACAAAATTTAATCTCAGAAATCCATAAAATCATCACTTTAAAATCTCAAAAAACATCAAACTCACATATTCAAATGACAACAATTCGTCCATTTATGGTTAATTTTGTTTGGGGTGGCAGAATTATTTTTCAAAATGGTTGGCTTACTGGCGATGAGACAACAATTACAAGGAGTTTTGTCATGTTTCAGTGAATTAATTATATGCAGTTAAATAATATGGCATACAACTATTTAGGTGTCGATTAAAGAACACATTCGTTGAAAATGATATTATGGTATGTCTTCAATGATCGTAATTGCAGAAATGAACTTGTCGACGATCAAACTCTAGAAACCATGTATTATTTCTCTCAGCGTGATGAAAACTATCAGGCTCATATTGAAATTCAATATAAGCAAGTGTTACCAAACCCACAAGTACCAAGTTTTATGAATCTCATTCAATCTTTTGAAGCTGGTCCATCTACCTCTCGCAACCACTCAACATTTTTTGAAGAAGAATATCAACATGAAAAGCAACATGAAGAACAAAATGAAGAACAAAACGAAGAACAACATGTAGATTCTGGTGATGATGATGGTATGTCAACCGCTAGTGACCATACAGTGGATGACTATAGCGTTGAAGAAAATGTTTCTGATGACTCTGGTAGAGAAGAGCAAGTGCCACAAGATACTCCTGTTTCACGTTTCGGTAATATTAATAGAGTTGGTGAGGATATTTCTTGTTTATTCGATGATGAAGACGACGAAATATCATAGGTTCTTTGGAAAAAAGATTCCAATGTTATTACACAAGGAATGGTTTTTCAAAACAAATCCGAACTGTTATATGCTGTTCGGAGATGGAATATACAAAACAATAGAGTACTCATCGTGGTAGATAGTAGACCGGGTTATTGGAAAGCAAAATGCTACACAACTAGCCCAAATTACAGAGGTCATCAAGAACAGGGACATTGTTCATGGGGTTGTTGCGGTTCTGTTAAAAATATGTAACAGACTGAAACCGGGGTTAGAAGTAAGATTACTTAATTACCCTTAGGCATAATTGTGTGGTTAATTATGCTTTTACTTTAATTTAATGTTCAGTGATATTTTATTATTTGGTTAAGACCAGTTTGTGACAAGGGTCACAGAACAGGTTCGTTTATTTAATTTGGACTTTGTTAGGGTTGTCAAACTAAGTACGAAAGATATCAGATAACTGATAAATACCCGTGTGTTATGGGGTGTGGGTTTATAACCCACTTAAGTAACTAATATCTGGATACTTTCATTCATTTCTCAATTTGTGCAAGAACAAGACCCGTACATAACTTTCATCATCTCAAAACCCTAATTGAATCTATGCTAGAAATTGAATCAAGAGGCTTTAGGAACTGAATCATATCATTCTTATAAGCATTTATCCAGGTTTGCATGCTTGAATTCGTGCTTTAATTTATAGAAATTGGGTTTTGGGTGTAAAATGGGTTTTTGATAAATATGAGCTTGAATCTTCATGATTTGTGTTTGTTATGTTTAATTGATGTTAGAAATAGTTGATATATAGTTATTATGATCTAATTATGCTGTGAATTGAGTAGGAACTTGTTAAAAATGATGAATTGTGTTTTAGAACTTGAGTTTGTGATAAAGTGAGTATTTTGGGATGAATTAATCCCAAATCTTGTTTGTAGATGTTAGATTTTGATGTTTATAGTTAGGAAAAGTGTTTATGTATGATTAGTATGTTTCCTTATGCTTAAATTTGGACTATAAACCTCGAAATCGAGTTTTTTTGGCTTAAAATCACCAAATCAGCGAAGCTGATGGTGAAGAAGAAGATGCTCGAAAACTCGCTCGCAAACAGTGCTCGAAACTCGCTCGAAAAGAGTGCTCGAGAACCTTCTGCTCGAAAATATGTTATTGCTCGAAAAACTCGAATTGCTCGAAAACATGTTATTGCTCGAAAAACTCGAATTGCTCGAAAACATGTTACTGCTCGAAAAATTCGAATTGCTCGAAAACATGTTACTGCTCGAAAAATTCGAATTCGCTCGAAAAAACTCGAATTCGCTCGAAAAACTAGAATTTGCTCGAGAACCCCATATTGCTCGAAAACCTTGTCTGTTATGTGAATATTTTATGTTGAATGTAAAGTTGTGTATTAATACTTAGATATAATACTAACTTGTGATATTATGTGATGATTCACAAGTGATAAACAAAAAGGTGAAGTGATAGGTCAGATCATGTTGAGATTGAGAGAAATGATAAGATAAAGAGAGATTCGGTATGTAAGCATGAGACTCGGTATTAGAGAGAATCGGTACAATTACATTCCACAGCTTCTAGAACTCGGTTACAATGCAATGGCTATCTAATTAGGACTACTTAGGTTCCATATATAGCCCTCTTCTAAGGAACCTTCATTTAAGCTTATTTTCACATTAACACTATACAACTTCGGGGTCCTAACAATCTCCCCCTTAGTGTTAAATGTGAACTTTACAACATAATCCTATTTTGAAACATCTAAAGGAACTTTGTTCCTCTGAAGTGAACTTTAGATTTGAATCCCTTGAGATTCTCATATCTTCGTATATTCACTCTTGTTTTGAGATGACTTTTTAATCTTGTGAGAATATATTTGACAATCTCAATATCTTCAGTTGAATAGCAGTTATTGATCAATCTCTATCTCATGTACTTGAAAGCATACATCAACGTTCCGTCTGAGTATCTTCTGAAATCTGAGACTCTGATGAAGATCTTTGCATAGTGAGAATTGACAAATACAAACCCATATGGACAGTCGCTCACTTCAAGTAAGGACATGTATTTTAGCTCTTCAATCACTTGATTTGGTGGTTTGATTCCGAGCTTTTTGTGTCCAGATTCCAATCCCAACTGAAAATCATGAGCTGATATCCATCTCATCGAATCAAGAATAAACCTGTAGACTGCCTTCATTGCAGTAGCATGATAAATTGTTGCAGATTCATTCAAGTTAATCAGATAGTTGTAAATGAAAATAATGTCATCCATCTTCAGTTTATCAAAATCCGCTTCTGAGAATTGATAATCCTCATCATCCATTCTTGTAACTTGAAACAATGGCATCTTCACTCCATCCTTATTAATCATCAAAATCTTATTTATGCTTTTAATCTTTGAACTCCGCTGAATTTGAAGTTTCTCTTCATTCTTCAATTTGAATTTGTCACGAACACTCAGATAAGCTTTGAGAAATTCTGGTTTCTTATGATATTTCCATGCACCCAGAACACTCATTGATGCAGAAAGGATAAGATCAGAATCACCATAAATTCTATATGCTTGTTGTTCAATGAATGGTGAACGAATAATATTTTTCTCTTCATCCTCACTCAGTTTGTAATTTGCATCACGTTCAAGAACAATCTCTGCAATTTGAAAAGGAACATTCAAATCGGGAGGAGTCGTGGTATCTTTTTTGCCATTAGAGAAAATCTCCTTTTCGAAGTGTATTCCAAATTCATCAGTTGGAGATGTCAAATTAACAAATTGATGTTCATTGAATTCATTGGCGACACTCGATGACCCCTTCAAAATATCTTCAATGTTGTCAAAGTTTTGATTGTCCTCTTGAGTTAACTTTTTCTCTGATAGATCAGCTGAATCCATAATCATTAACATTCCTGAGTCACCCTCTCTCTGACTTTCCGATTCATCTAGAAAACTTTCACACTAAATTTCTTCAATTTCATCACTGGAATCAGATATAGCAACAACATCTTTATCCTTCTGTTGACTAGATGTACCAGCTTCATAAGTTGATCTTTGAAAAACACTGGACCGATAACCATCTTGTCTATTCTCCCCCTCATGAAGATTGTCGGGATCGAAATCATCATGATCAGGCATGTGAATTGGTCCAGGTGACTTGCATGGAGATAAAGGATACACTATCCTTGCTTGCTCAAGTTAATCATCATAGTTTCACGAACTTCATCAAGATCAGTTCGTTTAGCAAACTCAGCAAGATAGAGCTCCTCCACCTCATTGTCAGAGAGATACTGTAATCCATATCTATTTGAACTCCGAGAAGGTGACCCAGTTGGTGAAACAACAGTGTAACCATGAACAAAAGTAGCATCAGTAGCAACTGTTGAAGGCGATGTCAGTGGAAGTGTTTGAGTTGCCGTGAGGGCAGGTAAGGATGATTGTGCGATATTATTCTTATATGTAGGGCTGTACATACTACTAGTCAGATTCGTGATATACCCTTTTGATGGAGGTTGGGTAACAACCGGAGTTGTCACTGGCGAAGTTTCTTTCGAAGCATCCGCCTCCATGACTTTGGTCTCATGGGCCTCTGACAGAGTAGTAGAACTAACCGTCTGTTTAGTTCTCGCAGAGATATTGCTATCCCCGACTCCTGAAATCATTGATATACCATGAGGTGGCACATCTCTTTCAGTTAAAGACTCTTCCTCCAGACTCTGAGATTCAGAATCCAGAAGGAAGTGGTTTGAACCAATGGATCACTTTCATGAACCAAGGGAACAGTCTGCTGGAAGTTTGATAAATATCCTGAAGGATTGTCATGTTGACTCGTTTCCATGGGACGCGGCAGATCTTCCTCATCAAGATAAGCCGGACCTCGAGACCCTGTTGTACGTTGAAGTACAGGAGGATTTCCAGCCGATACGCAGGGTGCCTTTTCAAGATTTTTCAGCTCCCCTTCGGCCGTTCTGGAATTCAATGATTGAGTTTCCACAATCGATTGAGTCAACGCAGACTTTACTGCAGAGGAAGACTTTACTTCCTTAGATGCAAGCACCTTGCTTTGTAGGATTTATTATTAAGTCCTGTTTAGATTGGATGGGCTTAGTGGTCGTTTTACCATCCGTGCGTTTAGATCTCTTGCCTACCGAAGCTTGCGCTTCATTTAGCGTAGGGCTTACTGTTATTCTTGAATGTGATACGGAGATGGGTGAGGGTGACCTAATTGGCTCTAGGTCTTGGTCCGTATTACCACCGGTTGGAGTAACTGTTTGGCGGACGATGGGTGTCGAAGTCCTAGATCTAGTTACTCGTTGGGTTGGCGGAGTCTGAATCATCTCATCAGGCATGTATCGAGTTCTCTTAGGAGAATGTTCAGGAGATGATTCAGATGCTGTTGCTGAAGTGTCACTGCTTACTTCGGGTGTTGTGGAAAGGGTTGGTTCAATCCTAGTTGGACTAGGTTCCCTGATCCTCACGGGTTGAGCTTGGTGTGCTACCCTAGATCGTTTGAGGTTCACCCTAAGTAGAGGGTTAGCTGGCCCGGGTGGTTGAACTACAGGTTCCTCTACAACCTCTGGGGCTGGAACCACGGCAGGTTCAACTTGTTCTTGTTGTACCGGGTTCGGAAGAGGTATTCCTACAGCCTGAAAATAAGAACGCATACGAGCGTCTTGGGGTTCTGTAGCGACCCGACCAAATCATGTTTGACGGCGCCGACTACTTCGGTCCCGTTTGCGTGGTCATTAGTCTTTATTATGACTTTTGACCAAAATATGTCGCATTTATTTTATAAGAAAAAGGATGTTTCAAGTTTACAAATGTAGTTCGAAAGACTAGTTACATTACAATGTTTAACGTACGAATGAAACCTATGCGACACAATTTAAAGTAGTCAAAAGACGCTCCATCTATGCATGTATACTCGACATCCAAGCAAGTATCAAAAAGAGTGCGGAAGCATGTATCAAGTAGCTTTCAAGGACCTAAGAAAACATATAGAAAACTGTCAACGAAAACGTTGGTGAAATCATAGGTGTTTTAGTAAACGTTGCATTTGAACCACAAGATTTAATATAATATGATTATCTAAATCATTTGCATTCCAAAGTTGTTATTTGTTTTGCGGGCACCCAATTATCAAACTTAACTGTTTTGCACCCTTCGCGTAGTGTTAGAACATACACTAGACCCGAAAATATATTTCATCCGCTAACGGTAGCGAACCGTCCGAATGAGGCTCGACAAGCCCATGTGATCACATAATATAAGTTCACGTTTACACCCTGCAAGTGTAACTAATGATAATTGAATTGAGGCTTTTTGTTCAAACCCGTACGTGGAATGTTCGTTTTCGTACTTGTGTTTAAAGTGTAAAAGTATGATACGTATATGTTTCTCATCCCATAGTTTAAAGCATAAAAGTTGTTTGAAGGATGGGACTATGATCTCACCTTGAGTGCACGTATGAAAAGTACTTCACAAAGTAACGTGTGCGAAGGATAGTGCTAGTCTTGACCTAAACCAATAGGTCGTATCAATAACGGTAAACACGATAGGTTAAAGATGTTTAATTAGTCCTATGGCTCGTTACGACTCGATTATGTAGCATGTGAATCAAATTGTCAAGTTTCATGCAAGATACAAGTACAGAAACAAGTTAGGAAGGTTGCATAATCATTTGGTTAAGTTTGACAAAAAGTCAAACTTTGGTCGGTCAAAGTCAACGAAAGTCAACACGTTCGGGTCGGGTCCCGAACTATTTTTCTGAGGTTTTTATTCATATATAAGCATGTTAGAACAAGTCTCATGTGAATCGGAGGTCCATAGTGTGCCAAACATTTTTCGTATTTTGACCAAAGATGTCACGACCCTACTTTTTCCGTTATCTTTTTCTGTTAATTATTTAACGACCGTTAACTGTTAGTGTGCCACGTCATTTCCATGACCTATATTATTATTTTTGTAATAATATATATATAATAATTATTATGTGTTATGTGGATATATGTATTCATATTTTAAATTATACGTTTCTATGTTCCGCGGATTTCCATCCGGCGAATCTTTTCGGTTTTTAAACCAACGGTCGAGCTTTCTGGATTTTTAAATCCTAAATATTTTAAATATGATATTTTAAGGTCATATTATTATTAGGTGTATTTATATTTATTTTTCGTCGCGCGTTTGTTATCTTTCCGGATTTTAAATCGCGTAAGTGCGTTTTCGCGTTTCGGGCTTCGTTCGGGTTTTCGGGCCACAAGTAATTTAGCATTTGAGTGAGATGGACCCATGGGGCCCACCCCCATGCAATTTTCGGCCGAACCCCATGGGGAAGGGGGGAGCCTTTCCTTGTTTTCCATATTTAGATTTATTTTATTATTTTGTAAAATCTTATTTTTCCCTAAAACCTAATACTTGCAATTTTCTCCCAACTTCTCCTCTCCTCTCCCTCTTTGGCCGTGACCCACCACCACCATATACATCATCATCATCAAACAAAATAATACTTGGATCATTAAATCGTTTATACAATCGGATTACTCTCCTCGTTCTCTACGCGATTACATACTTTGATTCTCGATTAGGGTATAAACCCTAACCCTAGCTTTTTGATTTTTCATATATATTACTGATTTTATATGTTATATGATTAGTATGATGTGTATAAGTTATTGTATTGTTGTTTGAATGCGTAGAATTACTCGTTTGTACATGTTTTCGGTTTGTAAATTTTGGACAGCAGTTTGATTCGTATATTCTGACTATATAACTGATATGAATGTTAAAATAAAGTACATAAATGAGTTCCTCTCATCAAGACATTAATTTTAGACTCCGGATTCATGTCGTTTCGATTCCCGGAGCCCTAGATATGCTTAATTTGGTTTTTGTTAAAGATTGAAAGGTGTTCTTGGCATGAACAAGGTTGGGTCCGACTTTGTGACCATCCTTGGTGTCTTTAGGGTGCCTCATTTGGTTAGGACTGATGGTGAGACGAATATTCATGTTCGGGTCACCTAAATCCGAGCCACGGTTCACCCGTTTTGCCCGAATTACTGTTTGAGTAAAATGATTTTCCCAATTGATGTCATGGCTGATATCCACGACCTAGGGACTGTTCTTGGAGTGTTCTTGAGTTCATAAATGTGTCGGGTGGTTTGAGTAGGTGAAGTTACATATGTGGCTTGCCCGAAACCGACGCCCGGGGCTCAAGATACGACCCGGCGAACTTTTAAACTTAAAACTTATGGTTAATGATTAAACTTATGATAAAATTTATGGACTTCATTATTAATTAATTACTTATGATAAAAGAAGTAATTATTATTATTTAAAACTTATGATATAAATATTTATTATATCATTTAATTATTAATTATAATTTAATTAACATTTTAATTAAACTTATGATTAATAATACTTTTATTATTAAAGGAAAATACTTATGATAAGTATTAAATTTGTTTTTGAGAAATTATTAAAAGACTTATAATAAATATTAAATAATTATTTAATTATTATAAGACTTAATTATTATTTAATTATGACTTAATTATTAAATACTTATGATTTAATAATTTTAATTAGAAACTTATGATATGATTAATAATTCATTATTAATTAATAATACTTATGATATGATTTAAAATTTATTATAAATTAATAATATTTATATTATGATTGATATTTAATTAATTAATTAAATACTTATGTTATACTAATTATAACATTTCAACTTATATTAACTTTAATAATTCATTTTATTTAATTAAACTTATGTTAAGACATTATTATACACTTTTGACTTTAAATAACATTATAACCTATGTTATTATTATAACTTACACTTTTAAAATTAATGTTGACTATGTTTGACCAAGGTTGACTTTTGAGTTGACTTTCGGTTGACTTTGACTTTCAGTTGACTTCTGTTGACTTTCTAAATAAGGAAACTTTCCTAACTTCAAAACTTTCTAAAAATAGAACTTTCTAAATTTGGAAACTTTCCAAAAATAGAAACTTTCCAAAAATAGAAACTTTCCAAAAATAGAAACTTTCCTAAAATAGAAAACTTTCCAAAAATGGAAACCTGCTAAAAATAGAAACTTTCTAAAAATAGAAAGTGTGTGTCCTTATGCTGTTCCAATCAAACCGATGCTTGCTGAGTAATGTTCTATGCCTACTTGCAACATGTACAATAGCTATCATACTAAGACTTGGCCTAAGTTAGTTATTTATTTCGACCTGCTTTATTTATAGGTCGGCGTTGTGATCTTTCTTGATCACTTTACTTTACTTGCTGTTCGCGTGTTTGTGAGATTTCTTCAGTTGCTATTTAAGGTGAGTTATAGTCCCGTTTTTACATACTTTTCAAAGTATATTTTTGGGATGTGATTACATGCAGATTTTTATTTACGTTTAGACACAAGTAACAGTTAAATTTAATTATTCATTGTGAGTTGGACAAAAATATTCCCTAGTCTGGTAACTGTAATCATTGGTTTCTACCGGTGAACGCGAATCCTACGGATAGATCTATCGGGTTTGACAACCCCATTTCGAGCTAGTCGCGCTAGCAATTTATAATCGGAATGTTTAGTACTTCGTAATTTGTTGTAGATACACTGTCCAAGTGTATATTTTTATTGTGTTTGGCAAGGGTAAATAAAGGGTTAAGTGGTTACCAGGTGGCTCATTGATAATGGAATAATGTTTAATGTTTTCTAACATTTTAAATCTTGTGGTCTAAAGTTTACTTATTTATTTAAACCTATAATTCACTCAACCTTTGTGTTGACAGTTTACTTGCATGTTTTCACAGGTACTTGAGTTATTTGATGCTTCCGCTGTCGTTAGAAGAGTCTGCATGCATTTGGGCAGATTTTATGAAACAATTTATGAAACTTAAGTTTGCATTCTATTTTGGATAATTTAAATTGTGGGATTGTTGGCAAGGTTTTGTGTCAACTTTTGGTTTCAAATTATGGTTGGTTGGTTTTCAAACTACTTAATTTGGTTTGTTTCCTTTTTGGGTAACATTTTGAAATAAAAGAATGCAACTTTGTTTATTTAATTCATTTAAGTCCGATCAAGCTGTGGGACCAACTGACGGATCCGTTAAGTGTTTTGACGGGGTCGTCACATGTGGTATCAGAGCTCTGGTTGTAGGGAACTAGGCGGTCTTAATGTGGTCAACCCGTGGTTATTAGGGTGCATTAGAGTCTAGTCTACAGCCCGACCATTTTGCTATAGCATTATTATGCATTTCATTTCGTATAAGTTATATTATTAGCTTTCATATCTTTTGGTATATGGTTTGCGGTTTTGCTGTTTGCAGATGTCGACTTCGAGCGATAACTCTGTTGCTGCTCCTGCTCCACCGTCTCCTGCTAGACGTCGTGCTAATCAACCGGAGATCGATGATCCTGTTCATTACTATTTTTCTACCATTACTCATATGAACCGGGCTTATAATGAGGTGACACGTATTAACGCCCTTAGTGATTGTTTGCGCACCTTGCCACATAATGAAGTTATGGACGAGATCCGTGCCGACATGGGTAACTTTATCACTTTCAAGCATAGGGTTGAGGATGCGAACCGCAAGCGTGATCGAGAAGTTAATGCTAAGTTCGAGGCTCTCGAGAGCACTGTTCGTGTGTTGAAGGAAGAGTTGGATGTTGTGAAAGGGAAGTTGCGTAAGTATGAGGATCCTGCTGAGACTCATGCTGGACCAGCTTATCACACCCGCTCTAAGCGAATGTGATGTGATTATTCATATTGATTATCTATTTCATCAGACTTAATGTCCTTTTTATACATACATTTTGGGTTATGTACGGCGTTTTGCCGAGGATTTTATTAAGATTTTGTTATGGGATATTTTTCATTGTGTATGGATGGCTATTTTTATGACATCTATTATCATTATCATGTTTTATTTCTGATGTTGTGGCTCTTGGCATGTTATATTATGCGTAATATATGTTCATGTATGTTAGGTGCTATGTATGTTGTATGATGTTATCATAAAATATGTATGCATGTGATGGTTATTTCTATAACAATCATAACTGTCATGTTATTACTCATAGTGTTAGTTGACTAATATCTTAATGGTTAGTCTTTTCGTGTTTTGATCTATTCCTTTATGACACTAGTATTATTCTTGGTACTAACGGATGTGTTATTCTATTTTGAAGATCATGCCTCCAAGAGAGTCCACTGAAGCGTGTATGCAACGCCTGATCAATGAAGGAATTGCTGCTGCTATGGCAGCAAATGCTGATGTTAACGCCAATGCGAACAACAACGTGGGATGCTCCCACAAAACTTTTATGGCTGGTCGACCTCAAGAATTCAGTGGTACGGAAGGACCAATAGGGCTTACTCGTTGGTTTGAGAAAATCGAATCTATTTTCAGGGTCAGTCGGGTCCGTGAAGAGGACAAAGTTAGTTTCGCTAGTTGCACTCTCAAGGATAGTGCCTTGACATGGTGGAACAATCTGGTTAGTAGTTTGGGAAGCGATGTAGCTTATGGTTTGGCCTGGAATGATTTTAAGGAAAGATTGATCACCCGCTATAGACCTCGGGGTGAGCTTAAGAAGCTAGAGGTTGAGCTCAAGAATTTGAAAATGCATGGCACCGAATTAGATGCCTATGAACGAAGGTTTTTCGAGTTAACTTTGCTGTGTCCTAGGGTTTATGCGGATGAGGACCGCAAAATTGAGGCTTACATTGATGGTTTGTCCGAGAAGATTGAACACGGGGTTGAGTCCAGTGAACCCCAGACTTTTGAGGCCGCTATGTCTATGGCCCACAAACTTAATGACAAGGTGTTGAGAAGAAGCAAGACTACAGTTGTTGAAAGTAGTGAGGAGGTTGTCAAGAAGGCTGATAATGGGAAACGAAAGTGGGATAACAACCGCAATCAAAACCAAAATCAGCAGAAGAAACAGGATACCTCAGGTGCTAACAACAGGAATCAGCGTGTGTGTCCTCGTTGCTATAAAGTTCATGATGGTTACTGCACAGTTACTTGTAAGAGGTGCTCTAAGCAAGGGCACATTGCTAAAGATTGTACAGTGCTTTTGCCGGGGTCTGTTACTCCCGCGACTGGTGGTAATAATAATAATGTTGGTAATAGAGGTGGTAACGGTAACGGTAATGGGAAATCGAATAATGGAGGTAATCCGAGGGTTTGTTATGAGTGTGGGAAGCCGGGGCATTTCCGAGATGCTTGTCCCAACAAGAAGACTGCAGAGACTGCACGCGGCCGAGCGTTCAACATTAATGCTAAGGATGCGGAGGAAGATCCTAAGCTTGTTACTGGTACGTTCTCAGTCAACGATTTATCAGTTTATGTTCTATTTGATTCAGGGGCTGATTTAAGTTTCGTGTCGAGTAAATTAAGTCCGAGAATCAAAACGCCGTTAACTCTCTTAGACAATACTTATGTTATTGAAGTAGCTAATGGTAAGGAACTTACTGCTAAGACTGTACATCGTAAGTGTAACATTAATCTGGGTGGTAGGGATTTCGAGATAGATTTGATACCGATTGAACTTGGTAGTTTTGATATTGTTATTGGTATGGATTGGTTGTCCGCGAACCGTGCCGAGATCGTCTGTTATGATAAGGCTATTCGTATTACTGATGTGATTGGAGAGCCACTGATGGTCTTTGGAGATAAGAAATGCACACAGTTAAACCTTATTAGCTGTATGAAAGTTCGAAAACATCTTCGCAAAGGCTGTCATGCTATTCTTGCTCATGTTGTTGATCCCAGTAAGGAAGTAAAGAACGTTGATGACGTTCATATTGTCAGGGATTTTCCCGAGGTGTTTCCCGATGACTTACCTGGCCTTCCGCCGCAACGCGCGGTAGAATTTCAAATTGATCTTGTTCCCGGTGCTGCTCCTGTAGCACGTGCTCCTTATCGTCTTGCGCCTTCTGAACTTCAAGAATTGTCAAGTCAACTCCGTGAGTTGATAGACAAAGGTTTTATTCGTCCTAGTTCGTCCCCTTGGGGAGCTCCTGTTCTGTTTGTTAAGAAGAAGGATGGTTCTTTTCGTTTATGCATTGATTATCGTGAACTGAATAAGCTCACTGTTAAAAATCGTTATCCTCTTCCGAGAATTGATGATCTGTTCGATCAGCTTCAGGGTTCTTCTGTTTATTCAAAAATTGATCTTCGTTCTGGCTATCATCAGTTGCGTGTTAAAGAATCTGATGTTTCAAAAACTGCTTTTCGCACCCGTTACGGTCACTTTGAATTTCTTGTTATGCCGTTCGGATTGACAAATGCACCTGCTGTGTTCATGGACCTCATGAACCGTGTGTGTAGACCCTATCTGGACAAGTTCGTTATTGTTTTCATCGACGACATCCTTATCTATTCTAGGAATGATGAAGAGCACGAAGAACACTTGAGGTTAGTGCTTGATTTGTTAAAGAAAGAAGAGTTGTACGCTAAGTTCTCTAAGTGTGCTTTTTGGTTAAGAGAAGTTCAGTTCCTTGGTCACATTGTTAGCAAACAAGGAATACAAGTTGATCCTGCTAAAATTGAGGCGATTGAAAAGTGGGAAACCCCGAAAACTCCTACTCAAATTCGTCAGTTCTTAGGATTGGCAGGTTACTATCGAAGGTTCATCCAGGATTTCTCTCGTATAGCGAAACCTCTGACTGCTTTAACGCATAAAGGGAAGAAGTATGAGTGGAAGGATGAACAGGAGAATGCTTTTCAGATTTTGAAGAAGAAACTGACTACCGCTCCGATATTGTCTCTACCGGAGGGTAATGATGATTTTGTTGTTTATTGTGACGCTTCACGACAAGGCTATGGTTGCGTTTTGATGCAACGAAAGAAGGTTATTGCGTACGCATCACGTCAGTTGAAGATTCACGAGCAGAACTATACAACTCATGATTTAGAGTTGGGGGCCGTTGTTTTTGCACTTAAGATTTGGAGACATTATTTGTATGGGGTCAAGAGTACTGTGTACACAGATCACAAAAGTCTTCAACATATCCTCGATCAGAAACAGTTGAACATGAGACAACGAAGATGGATTGAGACGTTGAATGATTACGATTGTGACCTTTTGTATCACCCGGGTAAGGCCAATGTTGTGGCTGATGCATTGAGTCGTAAAGAAAGGACTGAACCTCGCAGGGTTAGGGCCTTGAATATGACAGTTAGATCAAACCTCGCAAGGCAGATTCTTGAGGCACAACAAGAAGCCTTAAAGGAAGAGAATTTTGTGAAAGAAAACGTAAGAGGTATGGCTAAGAAATTCGAGATTCGAGCAGATGGTACTAGGTACTTTGTAGGACGTCTTTGGGTTCCGAAGTTTGGTGAACTGCGACAACTTGTTTTGGATGAGGCTCACAAGTCTAGGTACTCTATTCATCCTGGTTCAGGGAAGATGTACCATGATCTTAAGGAGCTGTATTGGTGGCCAAATTTGAAAGGTGATGTGGCTACGTATGTGGCTAAGTGTTTGACCTGTTCTAAGGTCAAAGCTGAACATCAAAAACCGTCCGGATTGTTGGTACAACCAGAAATTCCCGAGTGGAAGTGGGAAGGTATCACTATGGATTTTATCACTAAGTTACCAAGAGTTTCGGGTGGCTACGATGCGATTTGGGTGATTGTAGATCGACTCACTAAGTCGGCTCACTTTTTGCCGATTAGGGAAACCGATTCCATGGAGAAACTCACCCGTTTGTATTTGAAAGAGATTGTTTCGAGGCATGGTGTTCCCGTTTCTATAATTTCCGACAGAGATAGTCGATTTGTATCGAGATTTTGGCAATCGTTGCAAGAAGCCTTGGGCACTAGATTGGATATGAGCACCGCTTATCATCCTCAAACGGATGGTCAAAGTGAGAGGACCATTCAGACATTAGAAGATATGTTGCGAGCTTGTGTGATTGATTTTGGAAATGGGTGGGATAAGTATTTGCCGTTAGCTGAGTTTTCTTATAACAACAGCTACCACGCAAGTATTAAAGCCGCACCGTTTGAAGCTTTGTACGGTAGGAAGTGTAGATCTCCTATTTGTTGGAATGAGGTTGGGGATGCTCAACTTACAGGTCCAGAGATTATTCACGAGACTACTGAGAAGATTGTTCAAATTAAAGAAAGGTTGAGAACTGCTAGAAGTCGGCAAAAGAGTTATGCCGACAAAGGAAGGAAAGATGTTGAATTCCAAGTTGGTGATCGTGTTATGTTAAAAGTTTCGCCTTGGAAGGGTGTTATTCGTTTTGGTAAAAGAGGGAAGTTAAGTCCTCGTTTTGTGGGACCGTTTGAGATCATTGAAAGAGTTGGACCGGTGGCTTATCGTTTGAAGTTGCCACAAGAACTCAGTGCTGTTCACGATGTTTTCCATATTTCGAACTTAAAGAAGTGTTTGGCTGAATTTGATCAGACTATTCCTTTGGAGGAACTTCAGGTTGACAAGCAATTGCATTTTATTGAGGAGCCAGTTGAGATCATGGACCGAGAGGTTAAGACTCTTAAACAGAGCAGAATTCCTATTGTTCGGGTCCGATGGAACGCTAGACGCGGTCCCGAGTTCACTTGGGAGCGTGAAGACCAAATGAAGCAAAAGTATCCGCATTTGTTCTCAGATGCCGAGTCAACCCCTGCGCCTGCTTAAATTTCGGGACGAAATTTCCATAACGGGGAGGTACTGTCACGACCCTACTTTTTCCGTTATCTTTTTCTGTTAATTATTTAACGACCGTTAACTGTTAGTGTGCCACGTCATTTCCATGACCTATATTATTATTTTTGTAATAATATATATATAATAATTATTATGTGTTATGTGGATATATGTATTCATATTTTAAATTATACGTTTCTATGTTCCGCGGATTTCCATCCGGCGAATCTTTTCGGTTTTTAAACCAACGGTCGAGCTTTCTGGATTTTTAAATCCTAAATATTTTAAATATGATATTTTAAGGTCATATTATTATTAGGTGTATTTATATTTATTTTTCGTCGCGCGTTTGTTATCTTTCCGGATTTTAAATCGCGTAAGTGCGTTTTCGCGTTTCGGGCTTCGTTCGGGTTTTCGGGCCACAAGTAATTTAGCATTTGAGTGAGATGGACCCATGGGGCCCACCCCCATGCAATTTTTGGCCGAACCCCATGGGGAAGGGGGGAGCCTTTCCTTGTTTTCCATATTTAGATTTATTTTATTATTTTGTAAAATCTTATTTTTCCCTAAAACCTAATACTTGCAATTTTCTCCCAACTTCTCCTCTCCTCTCCCTCTTTGGCCGTGACCCACCACCACCATATACATCATCATCATCAAACAAAATAATACTTGGATCATTAAATCGTTTATACAATCGGATTACTCTCCTCGTTCTCTACGCGATTACATACTTTGATTCTCGATTAGGGTATAAACCCTAACCCTAGCTTTTTGATTTTTCATATATATTACTGATTTTATATGTTATATGATTAGTATGATGTGTATAAGTTATTGTATTGTTGTTTGAATGCGTAGAATTACTCGTTTGTACATGTTTTCGGTTTGTAAATTTTGGACAGCAGTTTGATTCGTATATTCTGACTATATAACTGATATGAATGTTAAAATAAAGTACATAAATGAGTTCCTCTCATCAAGACATTAATTTTAGACTCCGGATTCATGTCGTTTCGATTCCCGGAGCCCTAGATATGCTTAATTTGGTTTTTGTTAAAGATTGAAAGGTGTTCTTGGCATGAACAAGGTTGGGTCCGACTTTGTGACCATCCTTGGTGTCTTTAGGGTGCCTCATTTGGTTAGGACTGATGGTGAGACGAATATTCATGTTCGGGTCACCTAAATCCGAGCCACGGTTCACCCGTTTTGCCCGAATTACTGTTTGAGTAAAATGATTTTCCCAATTGATGTCATGGCTGATATCCACGACCTAGGGACTGTTCTTGGAGTGTTCTTGAGTTCATAAATGTGTCGGGTGGTTTGAGTAGGTGAAGTTACATATGTGGCTTGCCCGAAACCGACGCCCGGGGCTCAAGATACGACCCGGCGAACTTTTAAACTTAAAACTTATGGTTAATGATTAAACTTATGATAAAATTTATGGACTTCATTATTAATTAATTACTTATGATAAAAGAAGTAATTATTATTATTTAAAACTTATGATATAAATATTTATTATATCATTTAATTATTAATTATAATTTAATTAACATTTTAATTAAACTTATGATTAATAATACTTTTATTATTAAAGGAAAATACTTATGATAAGTATTAAATTTGTTTTTGAGAAATTATTAAAAGACTTATAATAAATATTAAATAATTATTTAATTATTATAAGACTTAATTATTATTTAATTATGACTTAATTATTAAATACTTATGATTTAATAATTTTAATTAGAAACTTATGATATGATTAATAATTCATTATTAATTAATAATACTTATGATATGATTTAAAATTTATTATAAATTAATAATATTTATATTATGATTGATATTTAATTAATTAATTAAATACTTATGTTATACTAATTATAACATTTCAACTTATATTAACTTTAATAATTCATTTTATTTAATTAAACTTATGTTAAGACATTATTATACACTTTTGACTTTAAATAACATTATAACCTATGTTATTATTATAACTTACACTTTTAAAATTAATGTTGACTATGTTTGACCAAGGTTGACTTTTGAGTTGACTTTCGGTTGACTTTGACTTTCAGTTGACTTCTGTTGACTTTCTAAATAAGGAAACTTTCCTAACTTCAAAACTTTCTAAAAATAGAACTTTCTAAATTTGGAAACTTTCCAAAAATAGAAACTTTCCAAAAATAGAAACTTTCCAAAAATAGAAACTTTCCTAAAATAGAAAACTTTCCAAAAATGGAAACCTGCTAAAAATAGAAACTTTCTAAAAATAGAAAGTGTGTGTCCTTATGCTGTTCCAATCAAACCGATGCTTGCTGAGTAATGTTCTATGCCTACTTGCAACATGTACAATAGCTATCATACTAAGACTTGGCCTAAGTTAGTTATTTATTTCGACCTGCTTTATTTATAGGTCGGCGTTGTGATCTTTCTTGATCACTTTACTTTACTTGCTGTTCGCGTGTTTGTGAGATTTCTTCAGTTGCTATTTAAGGTGAGTTATAGTCCCGTTTTTACATACTTTTCAAAGTATATTTTTGGGATGTGATTACATGCAGATTTTTATTTACGTTTAGACACAAGTAACAGTTAAATTTAATTATTCATTGTGAGTTGGACAAAAATATTCCCTAGTCTGGTAACTGTAATCATTGGTTTCTACCGGTGAACGCGAATCCTACGGATAGATCTATCGGGTTTGACAACCCCATTTCGAGCTAGTCGCGCTAGCAATTTATAATCGGAATGTTTAGTACTTCGTAATTTGTTGTAGATACACTGTCCAAGTGTATATTTTTATTGTGTTTGGCAAGGGTAAATAAAGGGTTAAGTGGTTACCAGGTGGCTCATTGATAATGGAATAATGTTTAATGTTTTCTAACATTTTAAATCTTGTGGTCTAAAGTTTACTTATTTATTTAAACCTATAATTCACTCAACCTTTGTGTTGACAGTTTACTTGCATGTTTTCACAGGTACTTGAGTTATTTGATGCTTCCGCTGTCGTTAGAAGAGTCTGCATGCATTTGGGCAGATTTTATGAAACAATTTATGAAACTTAAGTTTGCATTCTATTTTGGATAATTTAAATTGTGGGATTGTTGGCAAGGTTTTGTGTCAACTTTTGGTTTCATATTATGGTTGGTTGGTTTTCAAACTACTTAATTTGGTTTGTTTCCTTTTTGGGTAACATTTTGAAATAAAAGAATGCAACTTTGTTTATTTAATTCATTTAAGTCCGATCAAGCTGTGGGACCAACTGACGGATCCGTTAAGTGTTTTGACGGGGTCGTCACAAAAGAGGTCAGAAACTGGACACGGCTTAGGCCGCGCCGCGGCCCCAAATTGTCGCGCCGCGACAATACACGGGAACTGGTACCTGGTCAGTCTCAAATGTCCAAGTCTCAATTCCAAACACTTTCAAGCATAACTCGCAAACCGCTAATACTTAGAACTCGTATCTTATATCGTTAGAAAGGTAATTTGACAAAGAACACAACTAAATACATTTCACCAACCAAAAATGTTATTTGTAACAATCGGCTTTCCAAAGTAAATGATCAATTAATGCACACATTTAATACACAAATTTGATAAGTGCACATTTATGATTCGGGCATTTAATGCATACATATAACATGCCGTTTTGTAGGTAATCGAGCATACAATACAACTAACTACTTACTAACTACAATTCATGTCATTCAATGCATCAAATATTCATTTCAAGCTTATCAAACCCTAACCCGAATTCACCAAAATCACTAATCAAGTTTATGGAGTTTTCTCAAGCAACCTACACATCAATTTGAAGCTAGTGATACTAGGAACACATTTAATACATGCATTTATAACATTTAACAACATTCAAACAACCAAATCACCAAATCAAACACACCAAAGTTCATACTCAAGCTAGTTACTTCAAATAATGAAATCGAGCATATAAATCATATATTCATGTTAGACTTGAGCCATAGACACTAATTAACAACTTTATAAGTTCAAAAATATCAAGAACACAAAATCTAGTGATTTTAGAAAGTTACCCAAACTTGATGAAGTCGGTATGGAATCGAAGAGGAAGTTGCAAGGATTTCAAATATGTAATTTGTTTTGCAAGACACCCGCTAGCTTGGATTTAGATGATGATTCCTTGTTTGAGAAATTGAGAGAAAATATGGAAGTAGAAGAAGAAAAGGGAAAATGAAAAAGAAAAGATGGGGGTGGGGGTTGACTAGTCAAAGGCTAGTCACCTCTTTGGCATTGTGGCGAAACTAGTCCCTCAAGTTCGGTTGCGGGTGCGTGAATTACCTAGACGAGATATTTTTAAAACACGTATTAACGGGAGATGTTATAAACATATAACGGGATTTAAATAGTTAAACGGAAAAGTAAACGGAAAAAAGGCGGGATGTTACATTACCTACTCCTTAAAAGAAATTTCGTCTCGAAATTTAAGTAGGCGTAGTAGTCGTCGTTTCTTCCTCGGAATCCTGCGTTTCCGGAATTGGGAATAAATGAGGGTATTTCTTTTGCATTTGATCTTGCCTTTCCCAAGTAAACTCGGGTCCTCTTTTGGCGTTCCAACGGACTTTAACAATCGGGATTCGGCTTTGTTTCAATGTCTTGACGGAGGTGTCCACAATTTCAACCGGTTCCTCCACAAAATGAAGCTTTTCATCAATAGTAAGTTCCTCGAGAGGGATGACGATATCGGGTTCGGCAAGACACTTTTTCAAGTTAGATACATGGAAGGTAGGATGAACGGAGTTCAATTGAGGCGGAAGATCTAAACGATAAGCAACGTTTCCAATACGCTCCAAGATTTCGAAAGGACCAATATACCGCGGATTTAGCTTCCCGCGTTTTCCAAAACGGATTACACCTTTCCAAGGTGCAACTTTTAACATTACTCGGTCACCGACTTGAAATTCGAGGTCGTTGCGTCTTTTGTCGGTGTAGCACTTTTGACGACTCCGGGCCGTCCGGAGCCTATCTCGGATTTGTACGATCTTCTCGGTGGTTTCGTGAATGAGTTCGGGTCCGGTGATTTGCACGTCGCCTACCTCGGCCCAACAAAGAGGTGAACGACATTTTCGGCCGTATAGCGCTTCAAAAGGTGCGGCTTTAATACTCGCGTGATAACTATTGTTGTAAGAGAACTCGGCGAGAGGTAAGTGCTTGTCCCAAGCTTTTCCAAAATCAACCACGCAAGCTCGTAACATGTCCTCCAAGGTTTGAATTGTACGTTCGCTTTGTCTATCAGTTTGAGGATGATATGCGGTGCTCATGTCTAAACGCGTTCCCAACGCTTCTTGCAAGGTACGCCAAAATCTAGAAACAAAACGGCCATCTCGGTCGGAGATAATCGATAAAGGTACACCGTGTCGGTCTACGATTTCTTTAATGTAAAGTTGCGCAAGTTTCTCCATTTTGTCGGTCTCCTTCATGGCAAGAAAGTGTGCGGATTTGGTGAGACGGTCAACAATAACCCAAATGGTATCATAACCGCCCGTCGTTTTTGGTAGTTTGGTGATAAAATCCATCGTTATCCTTTCCCACTTCCATTACGGGATCTCGGGTTGTTGAAGTAGTCCGGACGGTCTTTGGTGTTCGGCTTTGACTTTGGAACATGTCAAACACTTGGAAACATAAGTAGCTACGTCCCTTTTGATGTTCGGCCACCAATATTGTTGTTTAAGGTCGTGGTACATCTTATTGGCACCGGGGTGGATCGAGTATCGTGACTTATGGGCTTCATCTAAAATGAGACTTCGTAGGTTCCCATAACTAGGCACCCAAATCCTTCCGGCGAAATATCAGAGTCCGGTTTCCTTAGTTTCGAATCGAGAGACGAGAATGTTCAAGAGCTCGTGTGAAACGTTTTCATCCTTGAGAGCCTCATCTTGGGCTACCCGAATTTGGCTATTAAGGTTGGTGTGGATGGTGATGTTTAAGGCTCGGACACGAAGAGGCACCGCTCTTTCTTTGCGACTTAAGGCATCGGCTACTACGTTTGCCTTCCCGGGATGGTAACGAAGTTCGCAATCGTAATCGTTTAAGGTTTCAATCCACCTTCGTTGTCTCATGTTTAGTTGCTTTTGATCGAAGATGTGTTGGAGACTTTTGTGATCAGTAAAGATAGTACTCTTGGTTCCATAAAGATAGTGTCTCCACATTTTAAGTGCAAAGACAACGGCTCCGAGTTCGAGATCATGTATCGTGTAGTTTCGTTCATGAATTTTGAGTTGTCGAGAAGCATAAGAAATGACTTTCGTTTGTTGCATCAACACACACCAAAACCATGTTTCGAGGCGTCGCAATACACAACAAAATCATCGTTGCCTTCGGGAAGTGACAAGATAGGAGCGGTGGTAAGCTTTGTCTTCAAGATTTGGAACGCGGATTCTTGCTTGGTCGCCCAAATGAATTTCTTTCCCTTGTGAGTTAATGCGGTTAGAGGACGTGCAACCAAAGAGAAGTTTTTGATGAATCTACGATAGTACCCGGCGAGACCCAAGAATTGACGAATGTGAGTCGGAGTAGTAGGAGTTTCCCATTTACTAATGGCTTCGATTTTTGATGGATCGACTTTAATACCTTGGTCACTTACAACATGACCAAGAAATTGAACTTCCTTCAACCAAAATTCACACTTGGAGAATTTGGCATAGAGTCTTTCTTGTCTTAAAAGTTCAAGCACAAGTCGGAGGTGTTCCGCGTGTTCTTCTTCGCTTTTTGAATAGACCAAAATATCATTGATGAACACGATAACAAATTTGTCAAGATACGGTTTGCACACGCGGTTCATAAGATCCATGAACACTGTCGGTGCGTTAGTGAGACCAAATGGCATTACAAGAAATTCATAACTACCATAACGAGTTCGGAAAGCGGTTTTGGAGACATCTTCCCCCTTAACCCTTAATTGATGATAACCCGAGCGGAGATCGATTTTTGAATATACGCAAGACCCTTGTAATTGATCAAAGAGGTCATCGATGCGAGGAAGAGGATATCGGTTCTTAACCGTCAATTTGTTTAGTTCACGATAATCAATGCACATTCGTAGGGATCCGTCTTTCTTTTTAACAAACAAAATTGGAGCGCCCCAAGGTGAATGGCTAGGTTGGATAAAACCACGATCAAGTAGTTCTTGGATTTGACTTTGCAATTCTTGCATTTCGGATGGAGCGAGTCTATATGGTGCACGTGCTACGGGTGCGGCTCCCGGAATAAGATCGATTTGGAATTCAACCGGTCGATAGGGTGGAAGACCCGGCAATTCGTCGGGAAATACATTGAAAAAGTCACTAACAATAGGCACATCATCGATATGCTTCTCATCGGACTCGACTTTCTTAACGTGGGCAAGGATCGCAAAACAACCCTTACGGAGTAGTTTTCTAACTTTAAGGCACGAAACGAGGTTGAGTCTGGTGCAACTCTTATCGCCATAAACAATCAAAGGTTCACCATTCTCGATAGGAATTCGGATTGCGTTAAGATCACAAAGGATGTGAGATTTCGTTTTGACTAACCAATTCATACCGATTATTACATCAAAGCTTCCTAGTTCCATGGGTATCAAGTCAATTTCAAATTCCTTACCCAAAATGTTTAACGTACACCCTCGGTAATATGTGTCGGCACTTAATAGTTTCCCGTTAGCCACTTCAATGGTATAAGTGGTATCTAGTGGAAGTGGTGGAGTGCTAAAAGAATGAGTCAAAGTCTTGGATACAAAACTCTTATCGGCACCCGAATTGAATAAACAAGTAACATAAGTGTTGTTGAGGAGAAACGTACCCGTGACTAATTCATTGTCATCTCGGGCTTCCTCGGTGTTGATGTTGAAAGCTCGGC
Organism: Rutidosis leptorrhynchoides; assembly: GCF_046630445.1. NCBI lineage: Eukaryota > Viridiplantae > Streptophyta > Magnoliopsida > Asterales > Asteraceae > Rutidosis > Rutidosis leptorrhynchoides. The sequence goes on along the minus strand of NC_092333.1, from coordinate 472,518,224 downwards.
CGCGTGTGTTGGGGTTGGCTTTCTTCTTCGGACAGGCATTTCTAAAATGACCCGTTTGGCCACATTCATAACAAGTACCCGATTTTGGTGCATTGGGCACCTTTTGAGCGACGGGGGCGGCACTTCTACAATCGTTGGCCACATGACCACCCCTTTGGCACCGGTGGCAAAATAGATTGCTACATTCACCATAGTGGTGTTTGTGGCATTTGTTGCAAAAGGGTTTATTTCCGCCATAACTTTTCTTGGCGTCGGAGGTGAAAGGCTTTTTGGTGAAGTTGTTGTTGTAGTTGTTGCTTGATTGAGGGGCTTCCCATTTTCTTTTGTTGTTACCCGACTTGTCCTCGGCTTTAGGTGCCGGTACTACGATTTCGTCAACCGTTTCGATCAATTGGCGGGCCATGTTCAAAGCTTGTTGTAGGTTAGCGGGTTTGGATGACATCACCCCTTGTTTGATGCTCTTTGGAAGACCATACATATAAAGTTCGACCCTTTGAGATTCGGGGTTCACGAGGTTTGGGCACATCAAGGATAGTTCGGCGAATCGTTGATTATAGGCATTGAGATCGTTTCCGACCGCCTCCAAGGTTCTTAGCTCTTGTTCGAGCTTTCGGGTTTCTTCGCGAGGGAAATATTCGATGACCATCTTTTCCCTTAAATCGGCCCAAGAGAGGGCGTGAGCTTCATCGGTACCCACCGATTGTACATAAGTATTCCACCATGTAAGAGCGACACCGGCGAAAGTGTGAGTGGAGTATTTGACCTTGTCTTGGTCCCGACAACCACTTATGCTAAAGACGGCTTCCGTTTGCTCAAACCATCGGGTGAGCACAACCGGTCCCCCGGTTCCATCAAAAGTGTGAGGTTTGCACCCCATGAAGGCTTTATAGGAGCATCCCTCGTTTGAGTTACCGGCTCCATTGTTGTTGTTGTTGTTGTTGTTGTTGTTGTTGTTGTTGTTTTGGTTGTTGTTATTATTATTGTTATTGTTGTTGGATGAGTGACCGGCCATGGCCGCATCTACGGCGGTGGCTATCATGCGTTGTAGAGCTTGTTCGGGTGTTTCACGGCGTGGTGCACGACGAGGAGGCATTGTTCCTTCAAAACAAACGAATACCGTTGGTTAGTATTCTAAATAATACTAACCGTGATATGGAATAAGGATAGAGAGAAAATTTTCCTTGACTCGCCTTAAATTCTTTATGTCATAATGTCGAAACGTTCATATGAGTCACCGTAATATAATCCCGGAAATTATATTACCCTGATTCATATGTGCATTCGACATTATTTCATATAGTCAAGGTGGCGTGTCAATCAAATTAAACAACGTGAGATTTAGATGAAATAAGAGTAGATATGAGTAGAAGCGTTCGAGTATAAATGCACAAATAGTCAAGTAATTCCTACTTCAAGTCTATATGCCGGTTGTAGTCTAGACTCACCAATGTACCCTATGACTCGGGGTTGACACCAATGAACTCTAAATCCCTACAACCAACGCTCTGATACCATCTGTAGCGACCCGACCAAATCATGTTTGACGGTGCCGACTACTTCGGTCCCGTTTGCGTGGTCATAAGTCTTTATTATGACTTTTGACCAAAATATGTCGCATTTATTTTATAAGAAAAAGGATGTTTCAAGTTTACAAATGTAGTTCGAAAGACTAGTTACATTACAATGTTTAACGTACGAATGAAACCTATGCGACACAATTTAAAGTAGTCAAAAGACGCTCCATCTATGCATGTATACTCGACATCCAAGCAAGTATCAAAAAGAGTGCAGAAGCATGTATCAAGTAGCTTTCAAGGACCTGAGAAAACATATAGAAAACTGTCAACAAAAACGTTGGTGAAATCATAGGTGTTTTAGTAAACGTTGCATTTGAACCACAAGATTTAATATAATATGATTATCTAAATCATTTGCATTCCAAAGTTGTTATTTGTTTCGCGGGCACCCAATTATCAAACTTAACTGTTTTGCACCCTTCGCGTAGTGTTAGAACATACACTAGACCCGAAAATATATTTCATCCGCTAACGGTAGCGAACCGTCCGAATGAGGCTCGTCAAGCCCATGTGATCACATAATATAAGTTCACGTTTACACCCTGCAAGTGTAACTAATGATAATTGAATTGAGGCTTTTTGTTCAAACCCGTACGTGGAATGTTCGTTTTTGTACTTGTGTTTAAAGTGTAAAAGTATGATACGTATATGTTTCTCATCCCATAGTTTAAAGCATAAAAGTTGTTTGAAGGACGGGATTATGATCTCACCTTGAGTGCACGTATGAAAAGTACTTCACAAAGTAACGTGTGCGAAGGATAGTGCTAGTCTTGACCTAAACCAATAGGTCGTATCAATAACGGTAAACACGATAGGTTAAAGATGTTTAATTAGTCCTATGGCTCGTTACGACTCGATTATGTAGCATGTGAATCAAATTGTCAAGTTTCATGCAAGATACAAGTACAGAAACAAGTTAGGAAGGTTGCATAATCATTTGGTTAAGTTTGACAAAAAGTCAAACTTTGGTCGGTCAAAGTCAACGAAAGTCAACACGTTCGGGTCGGGTCCCGAACTATTTTTCTGAGGTTTTTATTCATATATAAGCATGTTAGAACAAGTCTCATGTGAATCGGAGGTCCATAGTGTGCCAAACATTTTTCGTATTTTGACCAAAGAGGTCAGAAACTGGACACGGCTTAGGCCGCGCCGCGGCCCCAAATTGTCGCGCCGCGACAATACACGGGAACTGGTACCTGGTCAGTCTCAAATGTCCAAGTCTCAATTCCAAACACTTTCAAGCATAACTCGCAAACCGCTAATACTTAGAACTCGTATCTTATATCGTTAGAAAGGTAATTTGACAAAGAACACAACTAAATACATTTCACCAACCAAAAATGTTATTTGTAACAATCGGCTTTCTAAAGTAAATGATCAATTAATGCACACATTTAATACACAAATTTGATAAGTGCACATTTATGATTCGGGCATTTAATGCATACATATAACATGCCGTTTTGTAGGTAATCGAGCATACAATACAACTAACTACTTACTAACTACAATTCATGTCATTCAATGCATCAAATATTCATTTCAAGCTTATCAAACCCTAACCCGAATTCACCAAAATCACTAATCAAGTTTATGGAGTTTTCTCAAGCAACCTACACATCAATTTGAAGCTAGTGATACTAGGAACACATTTAATACATGCATTTATAACATTTAACAACATTCAAACAACCAAATCACCAAATCAAACACACCAAAGTTCATACTCAAGCTAGTTACTTCAAATAATGAAATCGAGCATATAAATCATATATTCATGTTAGACTTGAGCCATAGACACTAATTAACAACTTTATAAGTTCAAAAATATCAAGAACACAAAATCTAGTGATTTTAGAAAGTTACCCAAACTTGATGAAGTCGGTATGGAATCGAAGAGGAAGTTGCAAGGATTTTAAATATGTAATTTGTTTTGCAAGACACCCGCTAGCTTGGATTTAGATGATGATTCCTTGTTTGAGAAATTGAGAGAAAATATGGAAGTAGAAGAAGAAAAGGGAAAATGAAAAAGAAAAGATGGGGGTGGGGGTTGACTAGTCAAAGGCTAGTCACCTCTTTGGCATTGTGGTGAAACTAGTCCCTCAAGTTCGGTTGCGGGTGCGTGAATTACCTAGACGAGATATTTTTAAAACACGTATTAACGGGAGATGTTATAAACATATAACGGGATTTAAATAGTTAAACGGAAAAGTAAACGGAAAAAAGCGGGATGTTACAGGTTCAGCTAGCCTCACTAGCCAATTTGGAATTGGCACAATGAATTGATTATCAGACACCATAGGGGTGTTCATCTTCAGCTCTCCAAACCTTTTCATCTGTAATCCATGTGTACCTGGTACAAAGATATTTGCATTTCTGCAAGCATTGATAGCATCATGGATAAAGATACAGAAAAACCTTTCGCAAGGGATGTATGAACCCCTTGGCTTTTCAACCTGTGCCTGAACCAAATCCCATATAAGTTCTGCATAATCAGGATTCTCTACTATTGTGAATGAGTAGAAAATTTTGAGCATCAGCACAGTTAAGCTATCAGATCCACTTCTTGTCATCAACAAGCATCTGTTGATGATTGATAAGATCACATACCACCTTGAGTGCAGATATTTCTTCTGAAACTTAGCTGGTGGAACATTGGTAGCTCCAACATAACCAAGATCAAAGACAGAAGTCATCATTTGCTGAGTAGCAGGAAAAGCAGGAGCATTCTGTACAAGAGGAAGTCTGAATATCCTCCTGAAGTCTGCTTTTGTGATACTCCTGAATCCTTGTACTTCTCTCAGCCTAAATTCAAATCTGGCTGGTTCGCCCTGTGGATTAGTAGCATTTGGTTGTGTGGCCTCCACAAATCTGATTGATCTGTTAAGAATATCCAAGTCTGTTTCTGGCACACTAACTGTGGAGCTCAGAGCAGGCCATAAAGTATGCCTCTCTAGAATTACAGTCTAATATTTGCAGGGAATATTGGTTTCAGAGTTGATAAAGTGATTGTTCGCCATTTAGCTGTATAAATAAGAAATAGAAGACCACAAGATATTTAACAAAAAGCATATATCTCTATTCTTATTTGCCTTTGAAATCCTTTTTATATTTTTAAATTTTAGGATTTTTATGGTTTTTCAAATATAAAAGTCTTTTATTCTCAAATATGAACAAATAATTGACAACCATGACATTCATATGATATTCATCTTAGTACAAAATCATCATGCAAAGTCAATTATATAACACAAGGAATCAAAACAACACTTAGTAAATTTCAGCACAATTCAAGCAGATTCGGTAGTTATGAAAACTTTAGATTCTGTAACCAAATAAGCTTGAGTTTTCATATCAGAAAAATATAGAATAAACATGTTAAGTGTTTGAAGATAAAAATCAGAAAATTTCAAGGTACCAAATTTCAGACTCGGTATCAAGAAGGAAAACCAGATTCGGTATCTTCAACAATTAACAGAAAGTCACTCAAACATGCATATTCAATCACATATCATGTAATTTCACAACCATGATCAAACAACCATTCAATTACAAGCATATTAACATGTTAATTGTATGAACAAATTCGGTATCAAGATAAGAACACATTCGGTAGATACAGAATCCATCAAATAAGCAATTAAACATGTAATCAGGCTCGGTCAAATGATAGATCAGTCAATTTAACTCAGATTAGACAAGATTTCATGTTGATTTTCCAAATCAATTGAGTTTAATCAAAGATTAATTGAAATCGACTCAGACTCGGTATAATCAACAAGATTTCAAAAATTAAAGATCATAATCCAGTTATTTTGAACTTTTCTGGTTGATAAAAACATAATTATCTCAGATCTACAATAATATATCTTAAATATTGATTAAAATGAACAATTACCAAGAATTTGAAGAAACAGAATGACGGACTCGGTAGAATTAGGCAGATTCGGTATAATCAACAGACTCGGTAGGTAATTAATAACAGTAAGAGTAATGTTTGACTTTGACTCTCCTTTTATAGATACCGAAGGTAAAATACCGAATGGGCTTTACAGAATGGGCCCAATATACCGAATTCAGTCCAATTTTTCAAAACATAAACAATTTAACTCCAAATCTTGACAAATTGATTTTTCCTCTTGAAATCCATTTCAATCTTTTCATGAAAAAAAATTCTGAGACAATTTTTTTTTGAAAATATTGAACTTACCGAATCTGTACAGTTGGTTGTCAGACTCGGTAAAATGCTAAAAATAGCATTTATTCAGTAAAAAATTAAATATTTTTGGATTTTATCTTTTCCAATTTTTATGAACTTTTCAAAATAAGATTTGTACTTAAAAGAACTTTGAATTTTATACAAAGTACAAATCTCCAGTGATACCAATTGTTGACACGGGTTGCATACTGAGATGTATACAAGCCAGAGTGAATTACTTCAGATAAAAACAAAGAAATTTCGAATTCACTTTTGAAAAACAATATTTTTGAATAATTTTCTCATTTTCTCCCTTTTTCTCCCCCTCAAAATGTGATATACAAGAAAGTAAATCAACATTTTGATTATGTTCCCAAGAAAATGAATCAACTCCCCCTTGAAATAGGATATCAATGAGTTACCTCCCCCTTGCGTAACCATTGAACTGTAACACCCGTTTTTCAGTTACACGTTATTTCGAGCGTCATTCGAAATACGAGGCATGTAAGAGTATATTTGGATCCCAAATAAAATTAGAGTTGATGTTCAAAAACCTTACCATTGGATAGTAAATCTCATTACGTTTCCAATGATATTTGGTTCATCAAAAACGGAGCTACGGTTTGAAAGTTACAAACCAAAACAAGTTCAGTTTCAGGCTCAGTTCATTGGGACTCCGTCCAGACTTTGGTACGCCGTCCAAGAATGAAGGGTGGGACGCCGTCCGGCCATTTTGGACGCCGTCCAAAGTGCCTGACAGGCCAGCAGCTGTATTTTAAAGGTTTTAAAAGAGGGTATTTGAGTCTTTTCACTTGGGGGTCGGTTTTGAGCCATTAAAACTGATCCACTCTCATTCTTATCCCCATTTCACCTTCTCAAACACTCTCATCAAACCCTAGTAAGAGAGAGAGGTTCTAGCGAGAGAGAGTTTGGGATTTGGAGAAGAAGAAGTGTGATTCGGGTCGGGTCTCAAGAGTTAAAGTTGTTCACCTCGTTCACGGCTACGTGGTGGTAGTGTTGGTAAGCTCTAAATCCGAATTTCTTTGTTAAGATTATTGTTTGAGTTAAAGTTTGTGCTAGTTAGAGTTATAACCCATTTATTGTGAAGTTTGGGGGTTTTTGGGGAAGATTCATGTATGTAAACCCGAATTGGTGACTTAGGGTTTCAATTGATGGAATTGTTAGTTTGGACCTTGCATGTGTTAGTTAAACCTTAGAACACTTGTGTTGACTTGATTTTTGGGTGTAAACCCTAATCTAGGTCAAAATGGGTCGAATGGGTATTTTGGGTCAAGTAAGCTTGATTCGGTGTCAAACTAAGTTATGGGTCAAGATTTGATGAACCAAGTATATAAATGTTTGATTCAAGTGTTAAATGGTATTTTGGAAAGTTAGTCACTAGCCGTTAGTGATTAAAGATGTTTTTGGGACTTATGTCAAAATGGGTTGACTTAGATGGGTCAAATTTGGTAATGACTTTAATTTTGGATTAATTGGATGATAAGCAATTTTGGTTAAGACCTAGATTGGTTTAAATGGTGTCAAATATAATTTTGGTTAAATTGTACTTGTTGGATGGGTCAGAATTACCACCCGTAGTGGTAATTGGTGAAGTCCACTTTATGTGTCTAAATGGGCGGTTTGTGGTGATAGGTGTAAACCCTTGGTTAAGGGTGTTGAAGTTGAATTATCTCGTAGAGAATGTATGTTGATTGTTTGTATATCTATATGCGTATTATAGGTAAAAGGTTTGCTCGGTTGCTTTTGGAGGCGATTTACGTTTATGACTTGTGCGGGCAATTCGAGGTGAGTGGAATAATTATATGTGTAGGTATATAATGTATCTATTTGTTGTAGCGTGAAATGTGTAGTGTCGAGGTGCTAAGACACCATGTTTCACGTGAAGAGTGTAGCATCGAGGTGTTAAGATGCCACTCGGGTGTAGCATCGAGGTGTTAAGATGCCACCTAGGAGTGTAGTGTCGAGGTGTTAAGACACCACTCCGTAAAATGATGAGTGAAGCATCGAGGTGTTAAGATGCCACTCAGGGTGAAGTGCCGAGGTGTTAAGGTGCCACCCTAGGGGTTAGTGGTGCGAGGTGTTAAGTGCCCTAATGGATGTTGTGAACACCGATGGCGTTTTCGCGAGCGCCGTTCCCTTGTACTATTGGTTAACCATGGTTATTTGTGTTGTAGCGTAAGCATATTATATTTGTTCATATTATATATGCTTTTGTTATGCTAGCTTGATTATTGGAGGTTATAGCTTGTAATTGTGATGATAAGCTAATTGTGTTGCTAGCATGTATGCGGTATGTGAGTAAGTGTTTGCAAATAGGTATATTATATATGTATGTGTATAATTATTGCATTCACTAAGCCTCGGCTTACCCCTCTCGTTGTTTACCTTTTTACAGGTATTGTGTTATTGATGCTAGCTAGTTGTTAGACTAGACGTGCAGGAGTGGTTGGGCTTGATGGGGTAGCTTTCGGATAATTGGACGCGGATGGGGTTTTGGTAGTCCCCGGGATTATGCTCTTGGTATCGGGTTGGGTTGTAGAGTTCTAATCCGTCTAAAGAGATAAATGGGTCGAAACTGCTACTTTATTTGTAAAACGGGTCATTGTGAGCCCGGGGTTGTAAAACTTGTTTTTATGGTGGCAATATCTTAGTTTTACTTAATATGTCATATTGTGAAAATGGTTTCGTTGAAAAGTGTCGGGGAGCGAGTTTTTCGCTCGCGTGTAAACAAAAACTGATCAGTAATTTTTATTTCATTAGGACGCCGTCCCAAATCCTTGGACGCCGTCCCAGTTGTAAAGGCTGGACGCCGTCCCGATTTCTGGACGCCGTCCAGATGGGCAGTCACAGAAATTTTTTTTTGGTGTCGTGTTTTTGGTAAATCAATGTTGGGTTGTTACAAGTGGTATCAGAGCATAGTCTAAGGGAATTAGGTGACCTTGGAATCGGTGCCTAGTCTTAGACTTATTGACAGTGGTGCGTTATTTGCGAGACTTGTAGGAGTACGGGTCCGATTGAGATTTGTTAGTGCCTTAGAGTAGGTGACTAACTAGGACTAGTGCTTGTCCAATGTGGGATTATGTGGGGCCTTATTTCGTGAGTAAATTAGTGCCTTAGATTGTTAGTGCCTAAGGTAAGTAGGCAAACGGGGACGTTGTTTTAGTGATAGTCACCTAGGCTGTAGGATGACGTGTTATTCCGGTGTACTTGTGTATATTTATTATTATGTTGTATATAGGTGTATATATACAGGTATCTTTTGTGCGGTATCCTAGGGATGAATCTATTGGGGAGATTCATATGTTTGGAGGTTTTGAGTGATCAAGTTCACGGTAAGGACTTTGATCATTCGGGTACTAGGAGTTATCGCGTGTTATTTTGTGTGAATGTCGCATCAGTCCGGGTAAAGTACTTCGCGTGACCATGTGAAAATGGTAAGGTATGCATTTGTAATAGTGACCGATCACCATTATTATGAAAGTGTATCTTGACATCAAGCATGACATGACGAGTACCGAGCGGAGGAAACGTGACATGGTTGGGGTAGAACGGGACGAATTAGGAATCTTTTATTGGTTCCTAGGATATAGTAGTCTCGAGTGATGTGCTTGTTATCACATCAGGTTCTTTGTGAGTCGGAAAGTGTACGATGGAATCGGTTAGTTAAGTGAGCGAGCTAACTTACGAATTTGGTGCGTGCTTAGCCACCCTAAGTAGTGGGTGCATTATTGAGATTGTAATTGGTTTTAGTTACCCATCGTAACTAGGATGACCGATTTACGCTTGCGTGTGTGCGACGAGGACTTGAATTCCGTAATGGAATGCGACAAGTCTAATGATTGTAGTTTTGAGTTACACTCGGTAGAGTGTGTGGGTAGAGAATCGTGTTAGGATTCTAATTGTGAGTCGCCTTGGAATTGGCGAATCGAGGAGTCTTTGGGTCGTTAAACTCATGGGAGTGGGACCCGTGTAATGTTGATTACGTTAGTGTGTTGTAGATTATAGGGCAACATTCCTAATGGAATATCCCTTGTAGTAGTGGTTTTATCGAGATGTAGAAGGGTGTAAGACTTGGTATCCCCGAGCATCTCCTTGTGTTAGATGAAGGGCCTCATTAGGCTATATCGTTTGGCCTTGTGGAAACTGCGAGTAGCGTGTGATCGCTAGGAACTTTTGATAAGATAATAAACCGTAAGGTTGTCGGGAAGGTATGACTTCGGGTCACTATTATAGAGAGATGGGTGACATCGGGTGTATGGAACCTAAAGATCGATTTTCTAAAATTCATTTGATTGTGGTGGGAGTCTGCATGACACTGCGTCAGGTGCCTTTTTATACCTGCTAGTGTAATGTTCAACTCCGGTAGTGGTGTGATCACTTTGTGCTTAGGGTGCCCGTGAGATACCCTTGGAAGCATCGGAGATTATAATAGTGATCAACGGGTGATGGTAATTCGACGGTTGCGAAAGTCGAAGTTTAAGAGCATTGTGATGAATACTTCTTATGAAGTGACGGGTGAGCGAATCTTGTTGCTCTTAAGTGATCGACGTGTAAAGATGACCGGTGAGCCGGTGACGGACTTAATTGTCGGTTATTCCGAAGGGTTTTGATGAAGTGTTGATATTGTGGTGGACGCAATTATGGTGTCAGAATTGGTCACTCTTCTCCATGAGAGTGAGCAATTGTTGATAACGATTCGTCAAGTGGAAGGTCGGGTGATCTCGACTGAGAATCACGACTAAGTAAGCGGCGTGACATATGCCTAGGCTTAGAGGCATATGTAAGACTTTGGTGGAGTTTGCTTTTCGAACGATTAAGGTAGTTAGTTGTGAATTGTGGTATGAAGGTGCGATTTCATCGCGTGTACGACGTCTCAAGTGATTGTGCATGTCGGCTCTGAGAGCCTAAAGCGAATTTGCGGTGAATTGATGTTTATGACCAACGGCGAGAATGGTCAGGTGTGACGTGGAATTACAATTCCGCGGGAGGTTATCATCTTGGCGGTGAGAATAGGGAGATAAATCCTAAGTGGGGGAGTTTTTACTGCAGCCCGAGGAAAACTCCAGTGGTGTTATGTATAGTGAAATGTTGGAGCGTACCGTGCTAAGCCTCAATGGGTGTTCGGAGCTCCTAACGAGGAAGAGTGACGGGTTGCTAATGTCGACTCGAGATCGTGCTTTACGATTGTGAGTTACAACTCGAGAATGTTATCGTGAAGATTGTGATGATGGGATCGAAGGAAGTGTAAGACTTCCTATGTAAGGTGGTCGTGTAGTACCAATGTGCGGTATGAGACCAAATGTGAAGTTTGAGATCCCGGAGTGAGAGAATGAAGTGTCGTTGCGAGTGCTCCCGTAGTGAAAAATCTGGGTTGTCATGAAACCCGGTGTAATGACCCGGAAATTTCCGACCAAATTTAAACCTTAATCTTTATATGTTTCCGACACGATAAGCAAAATCTGTAATGTTGAGTATAGAAAGTCTGAAATCTATATTCGGATAATTAGTTACCCTTTGACCATACCTAACGATTCACGAACATTATGTGTATATATATAAATATAATTATAAGTGTATATTAAATATAAATTAATATAATATAAATTAATCATTTAAATTGAATTGAAAATTTAATGTAATAAATAAAATAATTAAGTTACTAAAAAGATTATTATTATCATTGTTAACATTGTTGTTAGTATTAATATTAATATATTGTTATTTATCATTTTTAGTCTTTATTAATAAAATAATATTATTATTTTATTCATATAATTATATTAGTAAGAAATCAAATATATATAAATAGATATATAATAACGTATTATGCACATGTGTATCAGATAATTATGTATTTCCGTTATATATATCACAATCAAGTTTACTTTAATTATCTGATGTTTAAAAAAAAAAAATCTTGATTTGGTACGAATGGAATCAAAGAATTTTAACTTGTTCTTATTTGTCTTCCTTTCCTGTTTCTGATTGGCAAAATTGTCGACCAACTTGTTGATACAAAACAAAACTTAAACAAATCTGGTACTGTGTAGAATCTCATTTACACTTTATATTAGAGTAGACACAACTCAGTAGATGAAGTAAAAAGAAAACTCTTGATTGATTGCGTTTGTCACTCTCTTAAACTAACTCACATATCAACTTCCAATTGCACAATCATCAAACAATTATTCATGAACCTACTTCATCTCAAACACCATCTCGACTTCATTATTTTAGTTTCAATGGCAAACACGACCATTTCTTTCTCTTTATCTCTCTGACTACATACATCCCCACACATCCATTAAACCATCACCCTCTTAATGAAACCCTCACATACTTCTTGTTTCTAAAATGAATCCTCACGATCACCACCCTCAAGACAACCCCATCACCACCCTACGAACCACCACTTTCCTATAGTCATCACCACCATTAAATGGAAAACTGCTGCTGCGTTTATCTTCTTACTTCTATTTCTTTTAAACAAAACCCGGCCACAAAACAACCATCACCGAGACCCTTGCTTGTGTTGTTACTATCTGTATAGCCCCAATATCACTTAAGATTTGAACTCCTTTTCTGCTATTATATCCGTTGACAACCATAACATGAACCAACGAAATCCTATATGTTGACTTACTTATCTTTTGAATAAACCGAACACCCCATTCGCAAACTCTCTCCCACTCTCTCTTATAATTCTTTTCGTGAACCTTCACCCACGATTCACCACCATCACCATCTTAATAGTTACGTTTTTCTAATGAAATCTCAAACCGTCACCATCAATTATCACCATACATCAACACTGCCATAGCATGTGCCCTTGTGTTTCTAACTCTCCTTTCTTCTTCGATAAACAATGAACCAAGCTGCATTATTTCCTTTCTGTTCTCTTCCTGCGTGAGCCCACAAGGCATCCTAAATACTAAGTGAAGGATAGTAATGGTAGTCCATGATCTAAGTAAAGTTGATACATAAAACGTTTAATGATAAAGGTGACTTTAATAATTGACAATGAGTTTTGATAGTGGTTATATTATGATATTGATAATGACCAATGATGAGTTGTAAAGAAAAGCTAAGGTATCCAAGGAGAGACTAGTATACGGGCACCATATTTTTATAAAAAAAAAAAGGAATCGTTCACTAACGAAAACAGAAACTGGATTCTAAAACTGTCTTTTTGATTTGGGCCGAGATACACCCTATTCGGTTGGGCCGTAATTGTATTAAGATTATATGATCTAGTTTAGTTGGGCCGCAGGTTACTAGTTGGGCCGTGATTGCACTCCTTGTTATTAGGCAGTGATATGAATGAATATGAAGTACGAGTTAAAAGAAAATGCGTGGGAGTTTAATTAGAAAAATCGTAATGGACGAGTGGTTAAGGTCTTAGCAGTGTTAGCTGGTATGCGAGAGGTTGTGGGTTCGAGTACCGGCTCTAACAGCTTATTTTTTTTAAGCCCTTAAAGGTAGAATACATATTATTATTATTATTATTATTATTATTATTATTATTATTATTATTATTATTATTATTATTATTATTATTATTATTATTATTATTATTATCATAACCCTAATTACAATTATGATTATTATCAACATAAGTATTTTAATAAGATTACTAACAATAATAAGATTATTATAAATATTATTATCAAAATAAGTATTATTTGAAGTAATGGGATTATTAATATTATCACTATTAATACCAAAAACTATTTTTTTTAAAACAGATAAATATTTTATGCATAAAATATACTTATTGTATATACTAAACTTATAATTCCACATAAACACATATACATAAATTAAATATACAAATTAAGGCTATAATAAATAAATTCGTGCAGTTAAGATTGTATGTTTTGACGTATATTTACGAATGGTATAGGTTCGTGAATCGAAGGCCAACCTTGCACATGTTAAATGATGTTATATGTATTTTTACTACAAAATACAGTGTGGTGAGTATATAGTCCCTTTTAAACTCTAAATATTTTTGGGCTGAGATTACATGCGCTGTTTTTATAATTGATTTACGTTATGGACACAAGTGATCGAAATAAATTCTACGTTGAGTTGTACCATGGCATATTTCTTTATACTTGGTAGCTAATATTTACGTGAGGAGCGTAAACGCGAATCCTGTTGATAGATCTATCGGGCCTGACAACCCCAACCGGGCTGGACGACCAGTTTTAAACGGTTGCACAGTACTTCGTTTCGTTACTACACTTGGTACGGTGTAGAGTTTATTTAAGAATATGCTGCTGTGATTTAAATGTTAAGTATGGTTACCAAGTGCTCAACGACTTTTCCATACACTTGCGAGTGTATTATGTTATCTATATGAAATCTTGTGGTCCATAGTTATAATTCTGCTAGCATCAAACCTATATATCTCACCAACTTTATGTTGACGTTTTAAAGCATGTTTATTCTCAGGTACGAATTAAGTCTTCCGCTGTGCATTTGCTCATATTAAGGACCTTACTTGGAGTCGATCAACGCAAAGGAACCAAATGTTGAAGATTCCGTCCAGGGGGATAAGGACGGGTCCTCACAGGTGGTATCAGAGCGTTGGTCTTAGCGAACCAGGTCTTGCATTAGTGTGTCTAACTGTTAGTTGTTTAGATGCATTAGTGGTCTGGACTTTGACCGTGTTTGCATGTCAAAAGTTTTGCTTATCATTCTAGTCGGAAATCATCTGCTTATCATCCTTAGGAAGATGTCTGCTTATCATTCATAAGTCTAGACATGCCTTACTGCCTTTATTGCATAGATAGTGTATGGACAAATTTATATCTTAGCGTATCTATTACGATAGACTTTGCTTAATATCTTCCGTAAATTTCTCCGTAATTTAAGGGATCCTGGTACTATATATATCTATGCATATTATGCATTGAGAATACCATCCAACTATTATTTGCTGTCACTAAGCTTTTCATACCAAAAATCTTTTCTGTGATCGCGTACGATGGCCTCTACGAATCGACCAAGTTCTTCTGACTCCGAAGATAGCGTGACGGGAGCGCACCAACCGATCAACTACCGTGATTTCTTTAGAAAGTGGGGATGGGTTCGCGAAATACTTACCCTGTGGAGAAATGAAGAAGGTACTCCATATCACGAGCCGAACTTACCACCTAACGTCGGAGTGCTCGACCCGCTCACCGGCGAACCTGTTCGCAACACCGTTTATACCCTTTTTGCAAGAATTTTTCGTCTTGAGGCTACCATTAACGGAACTAGAGAAGATATCCGACCTTTACCTCACACTGATAACCAACCAGGGTTAGTAGAAGAAGTTAAAGAACTCCGAGCTCGAGTGTTAATTTTAGAGAGCACGGTACATAATTTGCAAGCACCAGCAGTATCACCAACACCAGTAACATCACCAGCTTCAGCACCAACGGTACCAGTACCACCAATAACCCAAGTTTCAACAATCCATGCCTCACCATCTCATTCTGCACCTCGAGTATAATCATCGTTCTACGAATCATTCTACATCGATTATCTTCGCTCGACATGGCGATTATGTAATTTCTAAAGTTTTAGAGATTATGAAATCTAGTATTAACGGTAAATCAAATGAGTTTAATATCTTATTGACTCATTAAATCCATGATTACATCTGAAGAAAATATATATGCAAGTATATTTTCATAAAGATTGTAATTAAAATTCTTTTGTACAAACTGTTAATGGTGAAAATATTTTAACGGGTAGGTAATACCCGAGGAATATTTAGATTTCACATTAATCAGCTACACGGTACATTCTTCGACTCTGATTCAACAGTCAGTCACTATCCTACTTGTATCCATAGATATACGTATCCGTTCACCACAGAATCCATTTTCGTTCAATTTCATATTTGGATTTTGACCTATCAGAATCCAACAAGTGGCATAATGAAGAGAACATTGGACAAAATAAAATTTGTTAGAAACAAACGAATTAACTAATTGAAATTTTGTTAAGAATCTACGCTAACTGTTCCAGCTAACTGTTCCTAGCTAACTGATTACATTTTATTTATCGCAATTTAATTATCGCAATTTTATTTATCGTCATTTAATTTCTGTTATTTACTTTACGCATTTAATTTATCGTCATTTAATTTCTGTTATTTATTTTACGCCCTTTAAATATCGGGACACGTATACAAGGTTTTGACATATCATATCGACGCATCTGTATATATTATTTGGAATAACCATAGACACTCTATATGCAGTAATGCGGGAGTTAGCTATACAGGGTTGAGGTTGATTCTCAAATAATATATATACTTTGAGTTGTGATCGACACTGAGACCGGTACACGGGTCACGATACGTATTATTTAATTCGAATATTATATATTAAATTATATATGAATCATTGAACCATCGGACTATTGGACTGTTAACTTTGGACAATTAAAATGGATTAAATTAAAATATTGATTATAACATATGAAACTAAATAATTCTTCAAGCTTGCCACTTGATTCTATCTTAAACCTCATTCGTATTTTGACGATTACAATTCGCATTCACAACTTTTCATGATTCTTGAAAACACCTCGAACGGAAAGATGAATCAGCCGCACCTCATCTACGGAAGAAAAGATTTATGCACCTGAAAAACTCTCGAATCCAAATTCATAGTTTAACATATACCGTGTTGAATCCTTTGCTATTTATTAGCAAAAACAACCCTACAAATTCCTTTTCAATAAGCTAATTTTTGTCACAGCTCCACTTCGGCTTCTCATTGAGATTATAACTTCGATATTTATACCTTGTCTTTTCGCCGCCGTTACCGGAGAACCTTTTATATTTCACAACATCATCAGCAGATGTATCAGCAACTGGTTATCTCTTTGGCGAAATCCGCAATCAGTATTTTGAAAATCTCGTAGAAATTCTCCTAGTTATACCGAAAATGTCTGTTCCTAAGAATTACATATATCGAATGTGAAGTTTCTGAAAAACACCCTGAACTGCGAATTAGTTCTTGAAATGCTGATGAAGCAGCAAAAACTGTAAACGACCTTAACAGTCAAAAGTTTACGATGAAGTACAATATGTTGGAAAAGCTCAGAAAAGATAAGGGTTGAAACTGGAAAACGGATTGAGCAAAGTATAAAGGAGACCGTGGACAAATCAGGAAAACTAAACCCGACTTCAAAGGATTCAAATAATCCAGTGCCTACTGAAATCGTTAGTAAGAACCCTACTCCTTATTCTAAACCCTTCCAGATGATATTCTTCATCAAAATCTTATCTTAAATATTATAAGCTATCTTCATATCTTCCGTTATACATATTCTCCATATTTTTGAATATATTTTCACAACCATCCTTATCTGAAATCATTTATCACTCCGTAACATCTACATTACAACATAAAAGAAACTGTGTCAGTTTCTAAATTTTGAAATCCTACAAGTTTAAAATATGAATGTTTCGAAGTAGTGTTGGGAACTGATGCATGAATTAGTATAATATAATGAAACTTGATCAACTTCATTATATTACAGTAAGTCATGTTAAGTTTCTAATGGAATGTGATGATTCACAGTACCGTCATCATGTGCCATGTTACACGACTCTTACATTCTAATCAATCTCCAAACATACTAAGAACATATCGCCTTGATAGTTCGATCTTTTCCAGGATATTCTGGTAATTTGACAAATCAAAAAAAAATCGTGCCATTACCATTTCTTTCTTATGGCATTAGCTATGTTCATTCCAAATTTCATACCTACGAATTTCGGATCATTACTCGCTTGGCAAGAGGAAGGGAAGGAGGTGGATTTATAGTGAAATATCCGACAAAGAAATCGAAACAGATTGCCGCATTAAATCAAAGAAGATCTTGATCGCCGAAGAACCAAAGCTTAATACATAAGATTTTCTTTAAATCCCTTAAATCCAGGAAGTCAACAGTAACTACGTCCTCGGTTGAAACGAATAAATATATTTACTCATTTCACTCTTTTGTGATAGCTTCACTTGTACGCTTCACATGATCGAATTGTTTTATCTATATCTCTCGATAATGATAAAACTCCATTATTACCTCATATTCGTCATGGAAACATTCTTATTGTTATCCATGACGACCTCACTCAAATTTCGGGACGAAATTTCTTTAACGGGTGGGTACTGTAATGACCCGGAAATTTCCGACCAAATTTAAACCTTAATCTTTATATGTTTCCGACACGATAAGCAAAATCTGTAATGTTGAGTATAGAAAGTCTGAAATCTATATTCGGATAATTAGTTACCCTTTGACCATACCTAACGATTCACGAACATTATGTGTATATATATAAATATAATTATAAGTGTATATTAAATATAAATTAATATAATATAAATTAATCATTTAAATTGAATTGAAAATTTAATGTAATAAATAAAATAATTAAGTTACTAAAAAGATTATTATTATCATTTATATTATTATCAGTATTGGTAGTTAACATTGTTGTTAGTATTAATATTAATATATTGTTATTTATCATTTTTAGTCTTTATTAATAAAATAATATTATTATTTTATTCATATAATTATATTAGTAAGAAATCAAATATATATAAATAGATATATAATAACGTATTATGCACATGTGTATCAGATAATTACGTATTTCCGTTATATATATCACAATCAAGTTTACTTTAATTATCTGATGTTTAAAAAAAAAATCTTGATTTGGTACGAATGGAATCAAAGAATTTTAACTTGTTCTTATTTGTCTTCCTTTCCTGTTTCTGATTGGCAAAATTGTCGACCAACTTGTTGATACAAAACAAAACTTAAACAAATCTGGTACTGTGTAGAATCTCATTTACACTTTATATTAGAGTAGACACAACTCAGTAGATGAAGTAAAAAGAAAACTCTTGATTGATTGCGTTTGTCACTCTCTTAAACTAACTCACATATCAACTTCCAATTGCACAATCATCAAACAATTATTCATGAACCTACTTCATCTCAAACACCATCTCGACTTCATTATTTTAGTTTCAATGGCAAACACGACCATTTCTTTCTCTTTATCTCTCTGACTACATACATCCCCACACATCCATTAAACCATCACCCTCTTAATGAAACCCTCACATACTTCTTGTTTCTAAAATGAATCCTCACGATCACCACCCTCAAGACAACCCCATCACCACCCTACGAACCACCACTTTCCTATAGTCATCACCACCATTAAATGGAAAACTGCTGCTGCGTTTATCTTCTTACTTCTATTTCTTTTAAACAAAACCCAGCCACAAAACAACCATCACCGAGACCCTTGCTTGTGTTGTTACTATCTGTATAGCCCCAATATCACTTAAGATTTGAACTCCTTTTCTGCTATTATATCCGTTGACAACCATAACATGAACCAACGAAATCCTATATGTTGACTTACTTATCTTTTGAATAAACCGAACACCCCATTCGCAAACTCTCTCCCACTCTCTCTTATAATTCTTTTCGTGAACCTTCACCCACGATTCACCACCATCACCATCTTAATAGTTACGTTTTTCTAATGAAATCTCAAACCGTCACCATCAATTATCACCATACATCAACACTGCCATAGCATGTGCCCTTGTGTTTCTAACTCTCCTTTCTTCTTCGATAAACAATGAACCAAGCTGCATTATTTCCTTTCTGTTCTCTTCCTGCGTGAGCCCACAAGGCATCCTAAATACTAAGTGAAGGATAGTAATGGTAGTCCATGATCTAAGTAAAGTTGATACATAAAACGTTTAATGATAAAGGTGACTTTAATAATTGACAATGAGTTTTGATAGTGGTTATATTATGATATTGATAATGACCAATGATGAGTTGTAAAGAAAAGCTAAGGTATCCAAGGAGAGACTAGTATACGGGCACCATATTTTTATAAAAAAAAAAAAGGAATCGTTCACTAACGAAAACAGAAACTGGATTCTAAAACTGTCTTTTTGATTTGGGCCGAGATACACCCTATTCGGTTGGGCCGTAATTGTATTAAGATTATATGATCTAGTTTAGTTGGGCCGCAGGTTACTAGTTGGGCCGTGACTGCACTCCTTGTTATTGGGCAGTGATATGAATGAATATGAAGTACGAGTTAAAAGAAAATGCGTGGGAGTTTAATTAGAAAAATCGTAATGGACGAGTGGTTAAGGTCTTAGCAGTGTTAGCTGGTATGCGAGAGGTTGTGGGTTCGAGTACCGGCTCTAACAGCTTATTTTTTTTAAGCCCTTAAAGGTAGAATACATATTATTATTATTATTATTATTATTATTATTATTATTATTATTATTATTATTATTATTATTATTATTATTATTATTATTATTATTATTATTATTATTATTATTATTATTATCATAACCCTAATTACAATTATGATTATTATCAACATAAGTATTTTAATAAGATTACTAACAATAATAAGATTATTATAAATATTATTATCAAAATAAGTATTATTTGAAGTAATGGGATTATTAATATTATCACTATTAATACCAAAAACTATTTTTTTTAAAACAGATAAATATTTTATGCATAAAATATACTTATTGTATATACTAAACTTATAATTCCACATAAACACATATACATAAATTAAATATACAAATTAAGGCTATAATAAATAAATTCGTGCAGTTAAGATTGTATGTTTTGACGTATATTTATGAATGGTATAGGTTCGTGAATCGAAGGCCAACCTTGCACATGTTAAATGATGTTATATGTATTTTTACTACAAAATACAGTGTGGTGAGTATATAGTCCCTTTTAAACTCTAAATATTTTTGGGCTGAGATTACATGCGCTGTTTTTATAATTGATTTACGTTATGGACACAAGTGATCGAAATAAATTCTACGTTGAGTTGTACCATGGCATATTTCTTTATACTTGGTAGCTAATATTTACGTGAGGAGCGTAAACGCGAATCCTGTTGATAGATCTATCGGGCCTGACAACCCCAACCGGGCTGGACGACCAGTTTTAAACGGTTGCACAGTACTTCGTTTCGTTACTACACTTGGTACGGTGTAGAGTTTATTTAAGAATATGCTGCTGTGATTTAAATGTTAAGTATGGTTACCAAGTGCTCAACGACTTTTCCATACACTTGCGAGTGTATTATGTTATCTATATGAAATCTTGTGGTCCATAGTTATAATTCTGCTAGCATCAAACCTATATATCTCACCAACTTTATGTTGACGTTTTAAAGCATGTTTATTCTCAGGTACGAATTAAGTCTTCCGCTGTGCATTTGCTCATATTAAGGACCTTACTTGGAGTCGATCAACGCAAAGGAACCAAATGTTGAAGATTCCGTCCAGGGGGATAAGGACGGATCCTCACACCCGGACAGTATAATTGAATGAGAACGAGTTCGATATCGTGGCGAATATCGTATTTTCCCTGTCGGGAAACGCAATCGTGAAGATTGTCAGTGAATTATTCCACTTTATGGACGAATGTGAGGCGGAGAGTGTCGATTTTGACTGTCTCACATCGAGAGACGCAGATGTTGTTTGTTTGCGAGAGTGTGCTCCCTAGTGATGCGACTGTTAGTTGCATTGAAATGTTGAGACCATCCTTAACGGACAGTCTAGGTAGGAAAGTTCACCCGGCGTGGTGAATATTTTTGTGAGTCGTGTGGCGAATTGCGGAAATTTTGTGATGATGATTCGCCGTTGATGGGATTTTGGTATACGAATAGCTTCTATGCTAGTACTAGGAAGCCGTATTGTATGGTTCAGAGGAGAAACCCTATGACGATGTGTTGATGTTTCGTCTAATTCGTGGTGTATTATTGTCGTCCTGGATTAATCCAGTGACGTATAGTCGTGTGTGGATCGATCGGCGGGAAAGTGGTGCTTCTTAAGTGTTATTGCGGGGTTATTAAATTTTTTTTCGTTGAAGGAATGATCCGGTGTAGAGCCGGAGGGAGTTTGGTTCTTGGCCTAAAGAATATTCAGGAATGATCGGTCGAGTAGTACGGTTATGAACCGAATGAGTAAGAAATTTTAAGGAAGCATGAATCCTTCTCGATTTGGATTAATGTAAGACTTGGTTCGCGGCGTAGTGAATTTAGAAGATCGCATAGGGCGATATAGTTATGGATGACGCTTGTTACGTGTTGCAGCCGTGAGAACTTGAAGGAAAATGTGGTATTTTTCGTATTTCCTAAATGGAAATTCTGGACGTTGAGTGTATGAGATATCGTTTATTGCGGTAGTGCACGCTAGTGATCATTAGCGTGTGGTGGGATCTTAGAATTCACGGATGATGTTATGGATGACGGGCTTTGTTGTGTTTTGTAGGAATCGTGAGGTGTGACGACGATGGTTGCCGGTGAATTGTCCTTCTTTTAGGACGATTGTGAAGTACGGTTGTTGTATTATGATGCGTTAGTGCACGAAGCGAGGATTCAGATGAGTTTACTACTTGTGTGACTCCGCGTTGGAAGCGGAAATGTTCGTGGGAGAAGTGCTTAACTTCTAGTGTTTGTGCGGATCACGAGGACGTGATCCAATTTAAGTGGGGGAGAGTTGTAACACCCCTTTTTCAGTTACACGTTATTTCGAGCGTCATTCGAAATACGAGGCATGTAAGAGTATATTTGGATCCCAAATAAAATTAGAGTTGATGTTCAAAAACCTTACCATTGGATAGTAAATCTCATTACGTTTCCAACGATATTTGGTTCATCAAAAACGGAGCTACGGTTTGAAAGTTACGACCAAAACAAGTTCAGTTTCAGGCACAGTTCATTGGGACTCCGTCCAGACTTTGGGACGCCGTCCAAGAATGAAGGGTGGGACGCTGTCCGGCCATTTTGGATGCCGTTCAAAGTGCCTGACAGGCCAGCAGCTGTATTTTAAAGGTTTTAAAAGAGGGTATTTGAGTCTTTTCACTTGGGGGTCGGTTTTGAGCCATTAAAACTGATCCACTCTCATTCTTATCCCCATTTCACCTTCTCAAACACTCTCATCAAACCCTAGTGAGAGAGAGAGGTTCTAGCGAGAGAGAGTTGGGGATTTGGAGAAGAAGAAGTGTGATTCGGGTCGGGTCTCAAGAGTTAAAGTTGTTCACCTCGTTCACGGCTATGTGGTGGTAGTGTTGGTAAGCTCTAAATCCGAATTTCTTTGTTAAGATTATTGTTTGAGTTAAAATTTGTGCTAGTTAGAGTTATAACCCATTTATTGTGAAGTTTGAGGGTTTTTGGGGAAGATTCATGTATGTAAACCCGAATTGGTGACTTAGGATTTCAATTGATGGAATTGTTAGTTTGGACCTTGCATGTGTTAGTTAAACCTTAGAACACTTGTGTTGACTTGATTTTTGGGTGTAAACCCTAATCTAGGTCAAAATGGGTCGAATGGGTATTTTGGGTCAAGTAAGCTTGATTCGGTGTCAAACTAAGTTATGGGTCAAGATTTGATGAACCAAGCATATAAATGTTTGATTCAAGTGTTAAATGGTATTTTGGAAAGTTAGTCACTAGTCGTTAGTGATTAAAGATGTTTTTGGGACTTATGTCAAAATGGGTTGACTTAGATGGGTCAAATTTGGTAATGACTTTAATTTTGGATTAATTGGATGATAAGCAATTTTGGTTAAGACCTAGATTCGTTTAAATGGTGTCAAATATAATTTTGGTTAAATTGTACTTGTTGGATGGGTCGGAATTACCACCCGTAGTGGTAATTGGTGAAGTCCACTTTATGTGTCTAAATGGGCAGTTTGTGGTGATAGGTGTAAACCCTTGGTTAAGGGTGTTGAAGTCGAATTCTCTCGTAGAGAATGTATGTTGATTGTTTGTATATCTATATGCGTATTATAGGTAAAAGGTTTGCTCGGTTGCTTTTGGAGGCGATTTACGTTTATGACTTGCGCGGGCAATTCGAGGTGAGTGGAATAATTATATGTGTAGATATATAATGTATCTATTTGTTGTAGCGTGAAATGTGTAGTGTCGAGGTGCTAAGACACCATGTTTCACGTGAAGAGTGTAGCATCGAGGTGTTAAGATGCCACTCGGGTGTAGCATCGAGGTGTTAAGATGCCACCTAGGAGTGTAGTGTCGAGGTGTTAAGACACCACTCCGTAAAATGATGAGTGAAGCATCGAGGTGTTAAGATGCCACTCGGGGTGAAGTGCCGAGGTGTTAAGGTGCCACCCTAGGGGTTAGTGGTGCGAGGTGTTAAGTGCCCTAACGGATGTTGTGAACACCGATGGCGTTTTCGCGAGCGCCGTTCCCTTGTACTATTGGTTAACCATGGTTATTTGTGTTGTAGCGTAAGCATATTATATTTGTTCATATTATATATGCTTTTGTTATGCTAGCTTGATTATTGGAAGTTATAGCTTGTAATTGTGATGATAAGCTAATTGTGTTGCTAGCATGTATGCGGTATGTGAGTAAGTGTTTGCAAGTAGGTATATTATATATGTATGTGTATAATTATTGCATTCACTAAGCCTCGGCTTACCCCTCTCGTTGTTTACCTTTTTACAGGTATTGTGTTATTGATGCTAGCTAGTTGTTAGACTAGACGTGCAGGAGCGGTTGGGCTTGATGGGGTAGCTTTCGGATAATTGGACGCGGATGGGGTTTTGGTAGTCCCCGGGATTATGCTCTTGGTATCGGGTTGGGTTGTAGAGTTCTAATCCGTCTAAAGAGATAAATGGGTCAAAACTGCTACTTTATTTGTAAAACGGGTCATTGTGAGCCCGGGGTTGTAAAACTTGTTTTTATGGTGGCAATATCTTAGTTTTACTTAATATGTCATATTGTGAAAATGGTTTTGTTGAAAAGTGTCGGGGAGCGAGTTTTTCGCTCGCGTGTAAACAAAAACTGATCAGTACTTTTTAGTTCATTGGGACGCCATCCCAAATCCTTGGACGCCGTCCCAGTAGTAAATGCTGGACGCCGTCCCGATTTCTGGACGCCGTCCAGATGGGCAGTCACAGAAATTTTTTTTTGGTGTCGTGTTTTTGGTAAATCAATGTTGGGTTGTTACAAGTGGTATCAGAGTATAGTATAAGGGAATTAGGTGACCTTGGAATCGGTGCCTAGTCTTAGACTTATTGACAGTGGTGCGTTATTTGCGAGACTTGTAGGAGTACGGGTCGGATTGAGATTTGTTAGTGCCTTAGAGTAGGTGACTAACTAGGACTAGTGCTTGTCCAATGTGGGATTATGTGGGGCCTTATTTCGTGAGTAAATTAGTGCCTTAGATTGTTAGTACCTAAGGTAAGTAGGCGAACGGGGACGTTGTTTTAGTGATAGTCACCTAGGCTGTAGGATGACGTGTTATTCCGGTGTACTTGTGTATATTTATTATTATGTTGTATATAGGTGTATATATACAGGTATCTTTTGTGCGGTATCCTAGGGATGAATCTATTGGGGAGATTCATATGTTTGGCGGTTTTGAGTGATCAAGTTCACGGTAAGGACTTTGATGATTCGGGTACTAGGAGTTATCGCGTGTTATTTTGTGTGAATGTCGCGTCAGTCCGGGTAAAGTACTTTGCGTGACCATGTGAAAATGGTAAGGTACGCATTTGTAATAGTGACCGATCACCATTATTACGAAAGTGTATCTTGACATCAAGCATGACATGATGAGTACCGAGCGGAGGAAACGTGACATGGTTGGGGTAGAACGGGATGAATTAGGAATCTTTTATTGGTTCCTAGGATATAGTAGTCTCGAGTGATGTGCTTGTTATCACATCAGGTTCATTGTGAATCGGAAAGTGTACGATGGAATCGGTTAGTTAAGTGAACGAGCTAACTTACGAGTTTTGTGCGTGCTTAGCCACCCTAAGTAGTGGGTGCATTATTGAGATTGTAATTGGTTTTAGTTACCCATCGTAACTAGGATGACCGATTTACGCTTGCGTGTGTGCGACGAGGACTTGAATTCCGTAATGGAATGCGACAAGTCTAATGATTGTAGTTTTGAGTTACACTCGGTAGAGTGTGTGGGTAGAGAATCGTGTTAGGATTCTAATTGTGAGTCGCCTTGGAATTGGCGAATCGAGGAGTCTTCGGGTCGTTAAACTCATGGGAGTGGGACCCGTGTAATGTTGATTACGTTAGTGTGTTGTAGATTATAGGGCAACATTCGTAATGGAATATCCCTTGTAGTAGTGGTTTTATCGAGATGTAGAAGGGTGTAAGACTTGGTATCCCCGTGCATCTCCTTGTGTTAGATGAAGGGCCTCATTAGGCTATATCGTTTGGCCTTGTGGAAACTGCGAGTAGTGTGTGATCGCTAGGAACCTTTGATAAGATAATAAACCGTAAGGTTGTTAGGTAGGTATGACTTCGGGTCATTATTATAGAGAGATGGGTGACATCGGGTGTATGGAACCTAAAGATCGATTTTCTAAAATTCATTTGATTGTGATGGGAGTCTGCATGACACTGCGTCAGGTGCCTTTTTATACCTGCTAGTGTAATGTTCAACTCCAGTAGTGGTGTGATCACTTTGTGCTTAGGGTGCCCGTGAGATACCCTTGGAAGCATCGGAGATTATAATAGTGATCGACGGGTGATGGTAATTCGACAGTTGCGAAAGTCAAAGTTTAAGAGCATTGTGACGAATACTTCTTATGAAGTGACGGGTGAGCGAATCTTGTTGCTCTTAAGTGATAGACGGGTAAAGATGACCGGTGAGCCGGTGACGGACTTAATGGTCGGTTAGTCCGAAGGGTTTTGATGAAGTGTTGATATTGTGGTGGACGCAATTATGGTGTCAGAATTGGTCACTCTTCTCCATGAGAGTGAGCAATTGTTGATAACGATTCATCAAGTGGAAGGTCGGGTGATCTCGACTGAGAATCACGACTAAGTAAGCGGCGTGACATATGCCTAGGCTTAGAGTCATATGTAAGACTTTGGTGGAGTTTGCTTTTCGAACGATTAAGGTAGTTAGTTGTGAATTGTGGTATGAAGGTGCGATTTCATCGCGTGTACGACGTCTCAAGTGATTGTGCATGTCGGCTCTGAGAGCCTAAAGCGAATTTGCGGTGAATTGATGTTTATGACCAACGACGAGAATGGTTAGGTGTGACGTGGAATTACAATTCCGCGGGATGTTATCATCTTGGCGGTGAGAATAGGGAGATAAATCCTAAGTGGTGCAGTTTTTACTGCTGCCCGAGGAAAACTCCAGTGGTGTTATGTATAGTGAAATGTTGGAGCGTACCGTGCTAAGCCTCAATGGGTATTCGGAGCTCCTAACGAGGAAGAGTGACGGGTTGCTAATGTCGACTCGAGATCGTGCTTTACGATTGTGAGTTACAACTCGAGAATGTTATGCGTGAAGATTGTGATGATGGGATCGATGTAAGGTGGTCGTGTAGTACCAATGTGCGGTATGAGACCAAATGTGATGTTTGAGATCCCGGAGTGAGAGAATGAAGTGTCGTTGCGAGTGCTCCCGTAGTGAAAAATCTGGGTTGTCATGAAACCCGGACAGTATAATTGAATGAGAACGAGTTCGATATCGTGGCGAATATCGTATTTTCCCTGTCGGGAAACGCAATCGTGAAGATTGTCAGTGAATTATTCCACTTTATGGACGAATGTGAGGCGGAGAGTGTCGATTTTGACTGTCTCACATCGAGACACGCAGATGTTGTTTGTTTGCGAGAGTGTGCTCCCTAGTGATGCGACTGTTAGTTGCATTGAAATGTCGAGACCATCCTTAACGGATGGTCTAGGTAGGAAAGTTCACCCGGCGTGGTGAATATTTTTGTGAGTCGTGTGGCGAATTGCGGAAATTTTGTGATGATGATTCGCCGTTGACGGGATTTTGGTATACGAATAGCTTCTATGCTAGTACTAGGAAGCTGTATTGTATGGTTCAGAGGAGAAACCCTATGACGATGTGTTGATGTTTCGTCTAATTCGTGGTGTATTATTGTCGTCCTGGATTAATCCAGTGACGTATAGTCGTGTGTGGATCGATCGGCGGGAAAGTGGTGCTTCTTAAGTGTTATTGCGGGGTTATTAAATTTTTTTTCGTTGAAGGAATGATCCGGTGTAGAGCCGGAGGGAGTTTGGTTCTTGGCCTAAAGAATATTCAGGAATGATCGGTCGAGTAGTACGGTTATGAACCGAATGAGTAAGAAATTTTAAGGAAGCATGAATCCTTCTCGATTTGGATTAATGTAAGACTTGGTTCGCGGCGTAGTGAATTTAGAAGATCGCATAGGGCGATATAGTTATGGATGACGCTTGTTGCGTGTTGCAGCCGTGAGAACTTGAAGGAAAATGTGGTATTTTTCGTATTTCCTAAATGGAAATTCTGGACGTTGAGTGTATGAGATATCGTTTATTGCGGTAGTGCACGCTAGTGATCATTAGCGTGTGGTGGGATCTTAGAATTCACGGATGATGTTATGGATGACGGGCTTTGTTGTGTTTTGTAGGAATCGTGAGGTGTGACGACGATGGTTGCCGGTGAATTGTCCTTCTTTTAGGACGATTGTGAAGTACGGTTGTTGTATTATGATGCGTTAGTGCACGAAGCGAGGATTCAGATGAGTTTACTACTTGTGTGACTCCGCGTTGGAAGCGGAAATGTTCGTGGGAGAAGTGCTTAACTTCTAGTGTTTGTGCGGATCACTAGGACGTGATCCAATTTAAGTGGGGGAGAGTTGTAACACCCGTTTTTCAGTTACACGTTATTTCGAGCGTCATTCGAAATACGAGGCATGTAAGAGTATATTTGGATCCCAAATAAAATTAGAGTTGATGTTCAAAAACCTTACCATTGGATAGTAAATCTCATTACGTTTCCAACGATATTTCGTTCATCAAAAACGGAGCTACGGTTTGAAAGTTACGACCAAAACAAGTTCAGTTTCAGGCTTAGTTCATTGGGACTCCGTCCAGACTTTGGGACGCCGTCCAAGAATGAAGGGTGGGACGCCGTCCGGCCATTTTGGACGCCGTCCAAAGTGCCTGACAGGCCAGCAGCTGTATTTTAAAGGTTTTAAAAGAGGGTATTTGAGTCTTTTCACTTGAGGGTCGGTTTTGAGCCATTAAAACTGATCCACTCTCATTCTTATCCCCATTTCACCTTCTCAAACACTCTCATCAAACCCTAGTGAGAGAGAGAGGTTCTAGCGAGAGAGAGTTGGGGATTTGGAGAAGAAGAAGTGTGATTCGGGTCGGGTCTCAAGAGTTAAAGTTGTTCACCTCGTTCACGGCTACGTGGTGGTAGTGTTGGTAAGCTCTAAATCCGAATTTCTTTGTTAAGATTATTGTTTGAGTTAAAGTTTGTTCTAGTTAGAGTTATAACCCATTTATTGTGAAGTTTGGGGGTTTTTGGGGAAGATTCATGTATGTAAACCCGAATTGGTGACTTAGGGTTTCAATTGATGGAATTGTTAGTTTGGACCTTGCATGTGTTAGTTAAACCTTAGAACACTTGTGTTGACTTGATTTTTGGGTGTAAACCCTAATCTAGGTCAAAATGGGTTGAATGGGTATTTTGGGTCAAGTAAGCTTGATTCGGTGTCAAACTAAGTTATGGGTCAAGATTTGATGAACCAAGTATATAAATGTTTGATTCAAGTGTTAAATGGTATTTTGGAAAGTTAGTCACTAGCCGTTAGTGATTAAAGATGTTTTTGGGACTTATGTAAAAATGGGTTGACTTAGATGGGTCAAATTTGGTAATGACTTTAATTTTGGATTAATTGGATGATAAGCAATTTTGGTTAAGACCTAGATTGGTTTAAATGGTGTCAAATATAATTTTGGTTAAATTGTACTTGTTGGATGGGTCGGAATTACCACCCGTAGTGGTAATTGGTGAAGTCCACTTTATGTGTCTAAATGGACGGTTTGTGGTGATAGGTGTAAACCCTTGGTTAAGGGTGTTGAAGTCGAATTCTCTCGTAGAGAATGTATGTTGATTGTTTGTATATCTATATGCGTATTATAGGTAAAAGGTTTGCTCGGTTGCTTTTGGAGGCGATTTACGTTTATGACTTGTGCGGGCAATTCGAGGTGAGTGGAATAATTATATGTGTAGGTATATAATGTATCTATTTGTTGTAGCGTGAAATGTGTAGTGTCGAGGTGCTAAGACACCATGTTTCACGTGAAGAGTGTAGCATCGAGGTGTTAAGATGCCACTCGGGTGTAGCATCGAGGTGTTAAGATGCCACCTAGGAGTGTAGTGTCGAGGTGTTAAGACACCACTCCGTAAAATGATGAGTGAAGCATCGAGGTGTTAAGATGCCACTCGGGGTGAAGTGACGAGGTGTTAAGGTGCCACCCTAGGGGTTAGTGGTGCGAGGTGTTAAGTGCCCTAACGGATGTTGTGAACACCGATGGCGTTTTCGCGAGCGCCGTTCCCTTGTAATATTGGTTAACCATGGTTATTTGTGTTGTAGCGTAAGCATATTATATTTGTTCATATTATATATGCTTTTGTTATGCTAGCTTGATTATTGGAGGTTATAGCTTGTAATTGTGATGATAAGCTAATTGTGTTGCTAGCATGTATGCGGTATGTGAGTAAGTGTTTGCAAGTAGGTATATTATATATGTATGTGTATAATTATTGCATTCACTAAGCCTCGGCTTACCCCTCTCGTTGTTTACCTTTTTACAGGTATTGTGTTATTGATGCTAGCTAGTTGTTAGACTAGACGTGCAGGAGCGGTTGGGCTTGATGGGGTAGCTTTCGGATAATTGGACGAGGATGGGGTTTTGGTAGTCCCCGGGATTATGCTCTTGGTATCGGGTTGGGTTGTAGAGTTCTAATCCGTCTAAAGAGATAAATGGGTCGAAACTGCTACTTTATTTGTAAAACGGGTCATTGTGAGCCCGGGGTTGTAAAACTTGTTTTTATGGTGGCAATATTTTAGTTTTACTTAATATGTTATATTGTGAAAATGGTTTCGTTGAAAAGTGTCGGGGAGCGAGTTTTTCGCTCGCGTGTAAACAAAAACTGATCAGTACTTTTTAGTTCATTGGGACGCCGTCCCAAATCCTTGGACGCCGTCCCAGTTGTAAAGGCTGGACGCCGTCCAGATGGGCAGTCACAGAAATTTTTTTTTGGTGTCGTGTTTTTGGTAAATCAATGTTGGGTTGTTACATGAACAAATATACCAAGGAAGTTATCATTAATCTAAAGGCAGTCCCTTAAAGAAAAATTATTTAAAGCACTGAAACTTAGTTGCTCCCCCAAGAAAGTATCTACTCCCCCTAAACACAAGATCCCAAAAATAAGTCCCAACAGATCGAAGGAATATCAAGCACTATACTCTACCATGCCAATCTCTTTGATCAAGAATTTTAGCCTAAGTTCATCTAAAGGTTTATTGAACATGTCAGCTAACTGCACTTTAGTAGGCACAAAGTATAATTCTACATCCCCTTTCTCTACATGGTCCTTAATGAAATGATAACGAATATCTATGTGTTTAGTTTTAGAATGCTGAACCGGGTTGCTTGTTATTGCAATAGCACTTTGTGAATCATAATAGATCGGGGTCTTAGAAATCTTAAAGCCATAGTCCAAGAGTTGAGTTTGCATCCACAAAACTTGTGAACAACAGTGAGCTGCAGCAATGTACTCAGACTCAGCTGTTGATAAAGACACACAGTTCTGCTTTTTGGATGACCAACCAACTAGCCTATTCCCCAACATCTGAATTGATCCAGATGTGCTTTTTCTATCAACATGGCAACCACCATGATCCGCATCAGTATAAGCAGTGAGATTGAAATCGGATCCATGAGGATACCAGATCCCAAGGTTAGGTGTACCTTTAAGGTATTGAAAAATCCTAACAACCGCTTTGGAGTGAGATTTCTTAGGGTTGGACTGAAAGCGGGCACAGACAGTTACGGCAAGTGTAATGTCTGGTCGACTTGCAGTTAGATACGTTAAAGAACCAACCATGCTTCGATAAAGCGTAATATCAAAGGGTTCCCCATTAGTATCAGTATCCAGTAAAGTCCTCATTGGGGTTGTCATTGGTTTTAAAGCAGTCATTTTAAAACATTTTAGCATATCATTGATATACTTTGTTTGACTGATAAAAATCCCATTTGGTAATTGTTTTACTTGTAACCCCAAGAAGAAAGTTAACTGGTCAAGCATGCTCATTTCGAATTTGCTGGCCATAAGGTCACTAAATTCTTTGCATAAGGCCGGGGACGTGGAACCAAAAATAATATCATCAACGTAAATTTGAACCAAGAGAATGTGACCGTGGTTTTTACAGATGAATAGCGTTGTATCAATCGTTCTACGAGAGAAGCCATTGTCCAGCAAATACTTTGTTAAGGTCTCGTACCATGCACGCGGTGCTTGCTTCAGACCGTATAAAGCTTTCTCCAAGTAGTAAACGTGGTTTGGATGAATGGGATTGACAAAGCCCTCTGGTTGATCAACATAGACTTCCTCTTGAAGATAACCATCCAGAAAAGCAGTTTTGACATCCATTTGAAACACCGTGAACTTCATATGAGAAGCAAATGCAAGGAAAAGACGAATTGCCTCAATCCTAGCAACTGGAGCAAACGTTTCATCATAATCAATGCCTTCTTGTTGTCGATATCCTTTGGCCACAAGACGTGCCTTGTTTCGAACCACAATTCCATCAGAATCTTTCTTGTTCTTGAAAATCCACTTTACCCCTATTGGTCGTTGACCCGTTGGTCTTGGAACTAATCGCCATACTTTCAATTGTTCAAATTGATTGATCTCGTCTTGCATTGCAACTACCCAGTATGGATCTAGTAAAGCTTGAGCAACCGTTGTTGGTTCAATCTTACTAAGAAAGGCTGTGAATAGACACATATTCTGAGTAGCCCTTCGAGTTGACACTGGAGCAGATGTGTCACCAATAAAAAGATCTATTGGATGACTTTTAGTCTATCGGGTGTGTGGAAGAGGTTGTACATCAGTGGTATCCATTGAAACATCAACCGTTGTTGACATTGAGCCTTGATCCACTGGATCTGATGTAACATTATCTAATGGATTCAATAGAGTTTCTGGAGAAACAGCTGGAGTTGTATCAACTGATGAATCTTGAATTAGTTCAAGATTATCAGTAACAGGAGGTTGGAGGGATGATGAAGAAGCAACAGGTGAATAAGTTGGTGTTGAATCTTCATCAAAAAGATTTTGAAGAGTCTCCACAGTAGTTGACTGTGATGGTGTAACCGGTACGGCTTGAACATTAGAATCCCGTTGAGGAGTATAAAGACTATCAAAAAAGATATCCAGTTCCTCTAATGTAACCGTAGGAACACCCTTCTTCGAGAAAATTGAGTTTTGCGCGGAAGAAGTAATAGCCAGGTTAGGATCGGGTTTTGAACTGAGTTGTTCAAAAGCCATTCCCGAAAATTCATCGAACTTGACGTTAATGCTCTCTTTAATCATCTTTGTCCGCTTATGATAAACACAATAAGCAACTTTGTTCAAGGAATAACCAAGAAATATGGCCTGATCGCCATGAGGATCAAACTTTCCGAGGCTGTCAAAATCGTTAAGCACATAGCATATACAACCAAAAACACGGAAATATTTGACATTCGGGCGTCTACTATATAATAACTCATATGGAGTTTTATTAAAACGTTTGTTTACAATACAACGATTTTGAGTATAGCATGCAGTTGAAATGGCCTCCCCCCACATTTTTAGAGGTAATTTGGAGTAGGCAAGCGTCGTTCGTGCTGCTTCGCACAACGTACGATTACGTCATTCGACTACTCCATTTTGTTGGGGGGTCCGAGCAGCAGAGAACTGATGTTCAATGCCTTTGTCTTTCAAATAACTATCAAGCAGGTCATTCTTAAATTCCGTCCCATTATCAGTTCTGATGCTCTTAACATGTTTGTTAAAAGAGCGTTGAATCTTTTTAATGAATTCAATGATAATGGCGGGGGTTTCTGACTTAGTTCGCAAAAGAAAAATTCATGTAAACCGGGTATAGTCATCAACAATGACAAGCACATGTTTCTTGCCACCAAGGCTAGAAATACGCATGGGTCCACATAAGTCCATATGCAATAATTGCAAAGACGATGAAGTACTGGGGTTTTGCTTAAGCGGATGATTAGTCCGTTTTAGCTTACCCATCGCACATGATGGACACACATGATGCTTATCATATTGAAAGGTTTGTTGGAATACCATCAACTAAATCTTTAGAGACTAGTCGATTGATACCCTTGTAATTCAGGTGTGACATCCGATGATGCCATAACCATGAATTTTCTTTGGTAGAACGAGTGGCCAAACACATGGTTGCATGTGATGGTGCATCATTGAGGTCAATAGTATATAGTGAAGCACAACGTTTACCAACAAGAAGATCATTCCCTCCGGTGGATTGCACCGAGCATTGTCGACGTTCAAACAAAACTTTGAGATCTCCATCGCAGAATTGGTTCACACTAAATAAACTGCACCCCAAACCCTCAACATATGAAACCCGTTTGATTGTTATGCCATTTTGCACAAAATCTCCGTAACTCGTTATTGTTGCAATCTCATCATTTTCGAATGTAACCGTTCCTAGGAATTTGTCAATGAAGTTGACAAGCAAGGATTTATCGCCCGTCATGTGTCGAGAACAACCGGAATCGATATACCAAACACAGACGTCGAAACCCTGTAAATGTGAATTTCCTAGAGTTTAGGTACCCAAAGTTTTTTGGGTCCTTTTCGGTTAGTACCAACAATAAACTTTGGATTAACAACAAACTTTGGATCAATGATGAAATAATCACGTAAAGCATCATGCAGTTTAGACAATAAAGCATCATTTAAAACCACATTACATGAAGCATCATACGCAATATCAATCTTTACATCGTTATCAGAAGTCTTAACACACAATTTATTCCAAGTAGATGTTTTGTTCACAGACGAAAATTAAAAAACATGAGATGATTTCCTAGGCCGACTAGCAGATTGCTTTGGTTTGGTTGCTACTTTCTTAGTCGTGGACTTAGGAACCCATACAGATTTGTAATTCATGTTTGGATTATGACCTGTGACACGAAAAACACCTTTGTTAGTTAGACGTCCAAACTTTTCAGTTGACACATGAGATGACTGATTTTGCAGAATTCCCAATTTGATTGTACGTTCTTTTGCATCATACTCACTTAAATCAGGTTTAGAACTCGTGTGTGTTGTGGACTTAACTGATTTCTTTAAAAGACTCTCTTTTGAAGTTTTTGTCATAGGAATCATAGGAATCTATTCAGTTAACACAGAACCATTTGGAGAATGAACATTTTTAACAATATACTGAGTTGTAGAAACAACTTTCGAACCATGATTGCCAAATTGAGAACGTCGAGGATTTTTAAGAATAGTAATGGGTTTTACATCCTTAGATGTTGTTGTTCCCTTCCCCTTCTTAGTAATCCCACCAGTACATTCAAGCACATTGGTTGCAACATTAGACGTTTGCTTAAGTGTGTTAGCCTGTTTCATTTGAATTATCTTTTGTTTTAAGCTTTTAATCTCAAGACATAATTCTTCAGCAGAAACTATCACTTCACCCTCCTTAAAAGCATAAGTACATTCTTTCTTAGGCAATGAAGGCAATTTATCACACAAAGCAAGCATTTGTTCTAATGATTGGCACTTAAGTTGCAAGTCAATATTCTCCTGTTCAAGTTGAGCTACTATACGATTCAAATTACGTACAGCAGGCAAATGCAAGTAATAATCATGCAAAGGATCAAGTTGACTTTCAAAATCTATCAAAGGTTCAATGTTTGGTTCATCCTGAGGTTCTACTTTATCATCTAAAGAATTTTGACCTAGAGAATCTGTCTCAAAGAAGACAGTTAGTTCATGTGCTAGGTCTGCACGGAAAACATCATCTGGACATGCAGGTAAAGTTGGTAGAATTGGTTTCACATCAAAAATTGGTTCATCAAACACCTCATCTATTGCAGTAATGCTAGAACTAGGTTTGTTAAACACTTCATTCTCAAGCATTAAAATGTATTTCTCTAGCATGAGTGTTGGGATATAAACCAGTCTACGCTTAGGCACATAATCTTCACACTGCATGTTCTTTTCAGTTTCAACAAGATTTTTCAAGAAATCAGGATTCGATTTACCTATCTTAGCATTGATTTTTTCATACATTAAGCTAATTTGATGGTATTTCCTAGATTTACGATTTACAATAATATCATCAAAATCAGCATCAGAAGCATGTACAAAATGCGATGGTAAACCAGCTTGAAAATAATCAGAATGATATAATCCTGGAATCTTTTTGGAAGCATCTTCCAAAATTTTCGGATCTTCATAACCCAACCCCCACTTTTCACCATGAATCGTTTTTGGTCTATTCATGAAAATTGTTTGTTTTGAAAGTTCCATATCCATGATAGCTTTGGATTGCTCTGTTCGATAGAGTTTTTCCTCATATCGAGCAAGTTGTGCTTTCATTTGAAAAGATTCTTTTGACAATAAAGAAATTTCAGTGTTCTTTTCAATTATGGTGTTTTCCAATTGAACGATTTTCTTGTTTAGTTTTGAAAGTGTGGGTTCATGTTGGTTTTTCAAATCAGAAAGATCTTTTCCTAAAAATTGAACTTTTTCTGCAAGTCGTTCCGATTTTAAACGATAATCAGTTCTTTCAACTTTAATTGGATGAATTGTCTTTTTCAGATCTTCCAACTCAGTTTCCTTAGAGTTGAGTTGGAGAGTCAATTGTTGCATATCCTTTTGCAATTTGGATGAGGAAGGTCTGGTCTCATTCATTTTGATTTTATCTTTTAAAACTTTGTTTTCAGATTTTAAGCCTTTGACTTCTTTTGATATTGAGACCAGATTCTTCATCAAGTCATTTTGCATTTTTATAAAATCAGGTGAGATTTCAGATGATTGTACCTCATCATCATCGGATGTTGAGTCAGAATTCTCCATTTCTTCCTTAGCTTTGATGAGCTTTGTCACCTTGCAAACATTTGCATGTTCCACCTCTGAATCTGAATCATCAGTCCAGTTAAACCAAGTATCATCAATCGGTTTTAGCTCTCCCCCAGTTTCCACAATCTTAGCCATCAACATTTTCTTCTTGTAGTAAGCTGTGTCCTTCTTCTTAGGCATCTTGCACTCACGAGAGTAATGACCAGCTTTGCCACAATTGAAACAAATTGAATCTTCCTTCTTGGAATCATCAGCACGTTGTTGTTTAGATTGATCAGCTTTCTTGTAGTACGAGGAAGATGACGAGTTTTTGCGTTGATTGCTTGATTTGCCTTTAAACTTGTGTTTGTTCAAGGCTTTTGTGAACATGGCTGCCATCTTGACTAATTCAAGATGAGAATCATCAACATCAGAAAGATTCAAATCTTCTGAATCAGTTGATTCTTCAACAAGCACTTTCTTGGACAAGCTTTTGGAAGACGTCCACGATTTGCTCTTCTTTTTGGAAATTAGGGCAAGTGGATCGCCCGGAGAAGACTCTTTCCTTCCTTCTTGAAGTTTAGACACTTCAGGTTGGTAATGCATAAGAACTCCAACAAGCTCATGAATAGTCAACTTGTCAATCTCTTTAGTAGATCGAACAATGGTTCCATAAGGAAGCCAATCAGCATTGAGCTTTTTGAGAAACTTCATGTTGACTTCAGCATTTACTTTTATGATCTTGCACCTTTTCAACTCATTAAGAACACCATTGAAACGACGATAGGTATCCTTGAGTGGTTCATTAGTTTCCTGCTTGAAATCTTCATAGAATCCCAGAGCCTTATTCAATTTAGTAACGTCTGACATGTCATAACCTTCTTGTTGTCGTTTGATCTCATCCCATATATCTTTTGCTGTTGTGTTGCTATCAACATTTTCAAACAATTCATACGGGATAGCTTGCATAACAATATTCTTTGCCTCTATGTCACCCTGAGCTCTCTCACGCTTATCACCAGAAAGTTCATAGACTGGAATTGGCATACCAGTATCCGGATGATAATCAACAACTGGACCATCTCTCAGAGAAGCCCAAATGTGTTTTGCTTTCTCACCCTTATAGTCTATGTACTAAGTGATACGGTGAAGCCACTGAGTGTATTTTCCATCAAACAACACTGGAGGACGGGAATCTGATCCAATGATCAAAGTATCTTGAGTAGACATCTTGAAAATGAGGTAGATTCAGTAAAGATTCTGTATTACACAAATCTAAGATGAAAAATCACAACAATCTGATCAGAATGTCAGATTCTGTAACAGATTCGGTACTGTAGCAGATTCGGTAAAGTAGCAGATTCGGTAAATATTCCGTATATCAGATTCTGTAAAAGAAACTGATCAGAAATACAAGAGACACACCCAGATTCAGTATAGATTCGGTAATCACAAGAATTGTAGCCTATAACCACTTAAAATAATGGATTAAGTGATACACAAACTCAGATTCTGTATTTGATTCGGTAGTCAGATTCTGTATGAATTTGAAGTTCAAACTCAATTCAATACTTTTGAATTAGATTCTGTAACCTTGCTGCACAAGGAAACACGTTAGTATCACACAAAATATCAAAGATACCGAAAGTATAGGATACCAAATGTCAACTGTAGCAGTTGACAATACCGAGTCTAAGTTTAAAATTTAGAAATATTACAGAATCCTTTCTCAAACCACACCAATTAGCTGCGTATAATCAAACCGAATGTGATAGAATCACAATCACACCACAATCTGCAACACTTAAGATGAATTTAAGTAATGAAGCAGACTCGGTATGACAGTTACGATACCGAGTGTTGATCAAATCTTCAAAACTTAATGAATTGAAGAAATTGAACCGTCAGAAATGTGATTTAACACCTCACGAACACAACTGAATCCTTAAATCTTTACAAAAATCCAGAATCAAGCTTGAATTAAGCAATACCGAGAGTTTTAGCCACAAACTCTAAAAATCAACTTGATTCTCCATAATTAAAGTTAAAAAGCTGTAATGATGATCGAAACTCTTTCTAAAATACCTAATGCACCTTTGCTGAACTTATCACAAGAATCTGAACGTCAGATTATCAAATTCGATGATACCGAATGTGATTCAAAATACCGAGAGTAATCAGATTCTGTAATCTACAATCTCTGGATCGATATAGTGATGTAGAATCACTTCCTGGAAGCTCTGATACCAAATGATAGGTCAGATCATGTTGAGATTGAGAGAAATGATAAGATAAAGAGAGATTCGGTATGTAAGCATGAGACTCGGTATTAGAGAGAATCGATACAATTACATTCCACAGCTTCTAGAACTCGGTTACAATGCAATGGCTATCTAATTAGGACTACTTAGTTTCCTTATATAACCCTCTTCTAAGGAACCTTCATTTAAGCTTATTTTCACATTAACACTATACAACTTCGAGGTCCTAACATGAAGGCTCAGAAAGATTAGACCTCTGAGAACCTTCAGTTGCTGGTAATCGGTGAGTGGGTCTATCTACGGATAGAGTTTAAGTAGCAGGCTATGCTACTTATGTTTACTCTGTTATCTTGTAGGGTAATGATTACCATGCTATTGTTATTAGAATTGCCATGCTAGTTCGTTGTATGCATGCTGTTATGTGATTTATGTGCACATTGTGTTTGACACCAACCGAGGCTAGGTCAGGTTGGGAACCCGCCGAGGCTAGGTCAGGTAAGGGTTCATATGAGGTCAACCGAGGCTAGGTCAGGTTGGATCCAAGTCCTGTGGTTTGTTCAGTATAACGTGCAAGGACGCATGTGTTGCGTCTGGATGGTTATACAGTTGACTCGATAGGAAGGATTATCGGTAGACTCAAGCCCGATCAGCTAGGAGTCATGTGCTCGTACAAGCCGCCGATCCTCATACTGTCATTATTGATGTTGTGGCTATTTTTATGCTAGTTGGACGTTAGCAGATTATCATAAGTTATGCATGATGGTACTTATGCTTTTTCTATTAGATAGATTCCATTCACTTAGCGGTGCGCTAATCCCCCACATTCCTCCCCCGCAGGTTTAGGTACTGCTATTTAGTTGGGAGCTGCTGATGAAGACGTGTTTAACTCTGCAAACTCTGATGTGTCTTTTTGTACTAATACACCAGAAGTTTTTAAGTGACGTCGTTTGTAAATAAGTATTATATAGTGTGGATTTTTGTAATACTTTAACTAAGGTTATGTTTTAATATAATATGTCTTCCGCTGTGGTTTTAAAAAAAAAATAAAAAATTGCTGGTGTCACAAGTTGGTATCAGAGCATAGGTTTGACAGCAAATACATGCGTGTATCTTGTTCTCAAACCCGGAGTGAAGTCAAACATGTCTGTGGAAGGGATTAAGTGAATGTAGGATACTTGGTTTGTTAAATGTATTAAGCTAACCAATTATCCATAAAGCTGTTTTGTACCGGAACGTACAGGGCACCTGACGAGGGTGTCGAGTCCGATGACGATTAGACGAGTTATATTCAGGAATTAGAAAGTAAGCTGAAAGAGGCTCAAGATAGGGTTGCCGAGCTTGAAATAGTAAGAAATTCTGGGAATGATGATACACCACCAGGATTTCCAACCGCCCAATCTCAAACCATACCGAATATGAATCAGACTCAATTTCAATATCCGATGCAAAACCAGATACCCCACCAATATAACATGCCACCGCAAAATGCTTTCCCTTATCAAAACCCTATATTAATAAATCCGTATCAGATACCTATGATCCAACAACCTTATGTTCAACCCCATAAGAAATGTACGTATAAGCAATTCTTGGATTGCAAACCCCCTGAGTATTCAGGAATTTCAGACCCAACAGAAACCCTAAATTGGTTAATGGAAGTTGAAAGGGCGTTGGAAGCGTGTCAATGTGAGCCGGAGTTGAGAGTTATATATGCCTGTAGACTGCTGAAGGGTAGGACAATGGTTTGGTGGAATGCATTGGTGTCAAGTATTCCGAAAGAATATGTGAATCAGATTACTTGGGAACAGTTCCAAGGAAAAGTTTGTGAGCAGTATTGTACTTTTTTTTATCTCAACCGATTGAAAACTGAATTTTTAGAAATGAAAATGACGCGCCAGATGATAATTGATGAAGTGATTGGTCAATTTATGGATAAGTTGAGGTTTGTAGCTCAGTGGGTTCCAGATGAAACATCAAGGATCCAGCATTTTGTAAATGTGATTTTGCCAGAATATCGAACATCAGTGAGAATGGCAACGAGTTTGTCTCAGGCCTTTGTTATGGCTAAAATGGTGGAAAGTGATTTGAAAGCGGCAAGAGGTGTAATTCCAGGAAGTATGATGACTCCAAGTGGTCAAGTGACTAGTCAGTCTAATAGTAAGTCAAAGAAATAGTTTGGGTTTAGACAGAAGGGTAAGACTCAACAAAGTAGTACTGGGTCTGGTTCAGGTAAAGGGGACTGGTGCAAGATATGTAGGTCATCACATAGGGGTCAGTGTTCAGAAGCCACGAGGCGATGCATGAAGTGTGGTGTTACTGGACATGAATCTCAGGCGTGTTCGTTTCCAAGCAAAGTTTGTTAGAACTGTCATCAGTCAGGGCATCAAGCAGTAAATTGTCCGTTTACAAAGAGTGTGAGTTCCGGGGCAGGGTCAGGGTCAGGTATACGTTCTGCATCGGTCGGAGGTTCTACTGCCTCGAGTGGGCAAAAGAGAAAGAATCCTCCAACAGCTGAAGCTAGGGCTTTCCAGATGACAGTTGAGGCAGCCACTACTACTGATGAAGTGATTACCGGTATGTTTTTAATCAACTCAATACCTGCACGAGTATTGTTTGATTGTGGTGCAAATAAGTCTTTTATGTCGTTAGACTTTTGTGTTAAGTTGAATTTACCTGTTACTGTGTTACCTGAACCGATTAGAGTAGAGGTAGGTGATGGAAAGATCACACCTGTCACAATGTTTGTGACTGGGGTTAGTATTGATATTGAAGAAAAGTCATTTCCTATGACTTGCTTAGTGTTACCCATTTCTAGTTTTGATGTAGTGTTAGGAATGGATTGGCTGAGCCCACTTAGAGCTAGCATTAAGTGTGATGGGAAAATGATTTCCTTTCTTTTAGCTGATGGAACCCGTGTTATAGCCCGAGGGGAACGGGGTGGGTATAGTTTTCCGTTGATATCAATGATGAAAGCCAGGAAATCTTTATCCAAAGGGTGTGAATCGTTCCTAGCTTATGTAGTAGATGGTAAGAAAGAAAAGAAAGCAATAGCTGATATTCCGGTAGTTTCAGAGTTTCTGGAAGTGTTTCCAGACGAGTTACCAGGGTTACTGCCGGTAAGAGAAGTAGAGTATAAGATTGAATTGGTGCCTGGAGCTACTCCAGTTGCCAAAGCCCCGTATCGTTTAGCGCCGTCCGAAGTTCGTGAGATGATGTCACAAATTCAGGAGCTATTAGATCGTGGGTTTATTAGACCGAGTTCTTCTCCTTGGGGTGCACCGGTATTATTTGTTAAAAAGAAGGACGGTACCATGCGTATGTGTATAGATTATCGGGATTTGAATAAGAGAACAGTAAAGAATAAGTACCCGCTGCCTAGAATAGATGATTTATTTGATCAGTTGCAGGGTGCTTCATACTTCTCCAAGATAGATTTACGATCTGGGTATCATCAGGTTAGAGTTGCAGTATCTGACATCCCGAAGACAGCCTTTAGAACTAGGTATGGTCATTATGAGTTCTTGTTCATGCCGTTTGGGTTAACAAACGCGCCAGCAGTCTTCATGGATCTGATGAATAGAGTGTGTCGTCCATTTCTAGATAAATTTGTGATTGTGTTTATAGACGACATATTAGTGTATTCAAAGACAGAGGCCGAACACGCTGAACATTTAAGACAGGTGTTGAATTTGTTGAAACAAGAACAGTTATTTACAAAATTTTCTAAGTGTGAATTCTGGTTGAAAAAAGTACAATTTTTGGATCATGTAATTTGTGCCGAGGGTATAAAAGTTGATCAATCAAAGATTCATGCGGTTATGAATTGGAAATCGCCAAGAAATCTGATAGAAATTAAGAGTTTTCTGGGATTAGCTGGTTACTACCGAAGGTTCATAAAAGATTTCTCGAAAATAGCGGGTCCGTTAACCAAGTTGACTCGAAAAGACATAGCCTTTTGATGGGGTGATGATCAAGAAAAAGCTTTCCAGACTTTGAAACAGTTATTGTGTTAGGCTCCGGTGTTAGCATTACCAGAAGGTTTAGATGACTTTGTGGTCTATTGTGATGCGTCCTTCGCCGGGTTAGGTTGTGTTTTGATGCAGAGAGACAAGGTGATTGCTTACGCCTAGCGAC
Source organism: Rutidosis leptorrhynchoides (assembly GCF_046630445.1). Classification (NCBI taxonomy): domain Eukaryota; kingdom Viridiplantae; phylum Streptophyta; class Magnoliopsida; order Asterales; family Asteraceae; genus Rutidosis; species Rutidosis leptorrhynchoides. The sequence goes on along the minus strand of NC_092333.1, from coordinate 472,475,035 downwards.
AGTTGAAAGTTTATGAAAGAAATTATCCTGTACATGATTTAGAAATGGCTGCCGTAGTGTTTGCCCTGAAGCTATGGAGACATTATTTATATGGGACACATTGTGTAATATGTACAGATCACAAGAGCTTACAGTATATTTTCTCTCAGAAGGAATTGAATATGCGTCAAAGAAGGTGGCAAGAGCTGATTAAAGACTACGATTGTGAAATCAAGTACCATCCGGGTAAAGCAAATGTCGTAGCAGATGCACTAAGTCGTAAAAAGTCTGATGAGAATGTGAAATTTCTGCGTTTGAGTATAACTTCAGATTTGATCAATCAATTACGAACTGTTCAAGCCTGTGCTTTGGAGGATGAACATATTAAATCTGAACTTATGACTAAATGAAAATTTAACCTAATGGATGATTCTCGTGGACTTAAAACCTTAAATAACCGTATTTGGGTGCCTATGCTTGGAGACTTGAGGGATTTGATCATGACTGAAGCTCATAAATCCAGATTGACAGTACATCCAGGCAGTAATAAGATGTATCATGATTTGAAATCAGTTTATTGGTGGCCGACTATGAAAACAGACATCGCTCGTTTTGTTGAAAAGTGTCATATTTGCGCACAAGTGAAGGCAGAACACCAAAAACCGTATAGTTCGTTACGTCAGTTACAGATTCCAGAATGGAAATGGGAGCATATCACGATGGATTTTGTGACAAAATTACCTAGAACTCAGAGAAAACACGACATGATTTAGGTAATAGTTGATCGTTTGACCAAGAGTGCTCATTTTATTGCTACCCGTGAGACAGCGTCATTAAGTGAACTTGCCGAATTATACATGAAAGAGATAGTTAGTCGTCATGGAGTGCCATTATCGATTGTGTCAGATAGAGATTCTAGATTTGTATCGAACTTCTGGAACAGTCTACCACATAATCTTGGTACACGTGTGAATTTGAGTACAGCTTATCATCCTCAGACAGATGGTCAGAGTGAACGAACGATACAGACGTTAGAGGATATGTTAAGAGCATGTGTATTAGAATATGGTGGTTCGTGGGTTACACATTTGCCGTTGGTTAAATTTGCGTATAATAATTCTTATCATTCGAGCATAGGAACGCCGCCTTACGAAATGTTGTATGGCCGTCGTTGCAGAACTCTGACTTGTTGGTTAGAAGCTGGAGAGAAACAGTTTGCTGGTCCCGAAATTGTTCAAATGACAGCCGAAAAAGTTGCTATTGCGCGAGAAAAGTTGAAAGTCGCCAGAGATAGACAAAAGATGTATGCAGATCCGCGTAGACGTCCGGTAACCTTTAGTGTGGGTGATCGCATGTATTTGAAAGTTTCACCATGGAAAGGGGTTATCAGATTCGGTAAACGTGGTAAGATTGCACCAAGGTACATTGGGCCGTTTCCAATTAGTGAGATTCTGAATGATCAAATAGTGGTACTGGATCTTCCGCCAGAGTTGGCTGGTATTCATAATACCTTCAACGTGTGTTATTTGCGTAAGTGTAAGGTCAATGACGAGACACAGATCGTACCGCTAATAGATTTGAAAATTGATTTGAGTAACAAGCTGGTTGAGGAACCGATTCGAGTAGTGGGCAGAAAGGTTACTAAGTTAAGAAAGAAAGAGATCCCAATGGTTTTAATAGAATGGAAACACATCTTAGGGTCTAACTTGACGTGGGAGACAGAAGAGTTGATGAAGACCCGATACCCTCATCTATTTGACCAAGACCAGATTCCGAGGACGGAATCTCTTTAAGGGGGGTGGATTTGTAACAGACTGAAATCGGGGTTAGAAGTAAGATTACTTAATTACCCTTAGGCATAATTGTGTGGTTAATTATGCTTTTATTTTAATTTAATGTTCAGTGATATTTTATTATTTGGTTAAGACCAGTTTGTGACAAGGGTCACAGAACAGGTTCGTTTATTTAATTTGGACTTTGTTAGGGTTGTCAAACTAAGTACGAAAGATATCAGATAACTGATAAATACCCGTGTGTTATGGGGTGTGGGTTTATAACCCACTTAAGTAACTAATATCTGGATACTTCCATTCATTTCCCAATTTGTGCAAGAACAAGACCCGTACCTAACTTTCATCATCTCAAAACCCTAATTGAATCTAAGCTAGAAATTGAATCAAGAGGCTTTAGGAACTGAATCATATCATTCTTATAAGTATTTATCCAGGTTAGCATGTTTGAATTCGTGCTTTAATTTATAGAAATTGGGTTTTGGGTGTAAAATGGGTTTTTGATAAATATGAGCTTGAATCTTCATGATTTGAGTTTGTTATGTTTAATTGATGTTAGAAATAGTTGATATATAGTTATTATGATCTAATTATGCTGTGAATTGAGTAGGAACTTGTTAAAAATGATGAATTGTGTTTTAGAACTTGAGTTTATGATAAAGTGAGTATTTTGGGATGAATTAATCCCAAATCTTGTTTGTAGATGTTAGATTTTGATGTTTATAGTTAGGAAAAGTGTTTATGTATGATTAGTATGTTTCCTTATGCTTAAATTTGGACTATAAACCTCGAAATCGAGTTTTTTTGGCTTAAAATCACCAAATCAGCGAAGCTGATGGTGAAGAAGAAGATGCTCGAAAACTCGCTCGAAAACAGTGCTCGAAACTCGCTCGAAAAGAGTGCTTGAGAACCTTCTGCTCGAAAACATGTTATTGCTCGAAAAACTCGAATTGCTCGAAAACATGTTATTGCTCGAAAAACTCGAATTGCTCGAAAACATGTTACTGCACGAAAAATTCGAATTGCTCGAAAACATGTTACTGCTCGAAAAATTCGAATTCGCTCGAAAAACCTCGAATTCGCTCGAAAAACTCGAATTTGCTCGAGAACCCCATATTGCGCGAAAACCTTGTCTGTTATGTGAATATTTTATGTTGAATGTAAAGTTGTGTATTAATACTTAGATATAATACTAACTTGGGATATTATGTGATGATTCATAGGTGATAAACAAAAAGGTGAAGGCTCAGAAAGATTAGACCTCTGAGAACCTTCAGTTGCTGGTAATCGGTGAGTGGGTCTATCTACGGATAGAGTTTAAGTAGCAGGCTATGCTACTTGTGTTTACTCTGTTATCTTGTAGGGTAATGATTACCATGCTATTGTTATTAGAATTGCCATGCTAGTTCGTTGTATGCATGATGTTATGTGATTTATGTGCACACTGTGTTTGACACCAACCGAGGCTAGGTCAGGTTGGGAACCCGTCGAGGCTAGGTCAGGTAAGGGTTCATATGAGGTCAACCGAGGCTAGGTCAGGTTGGATCCAAGTCCTGTGGTTTGTTCAGTATAACGTGCAAGGACGCATGTGTTGCGTCTGGATGGTTATACAGTTGACTCGATAGGAAGGATTATCGGTAGACTCAAGCCCGATCAGCTAGGAGTCGTGTGCTCGTACAAGCCGCCGATCCTCATACTGTCATTATTGATGTTGTGGCTATTTTTATGCTAGTTGGACGTTAGCAGATTATCATAAGTTTTGCATGATGGTACTTATGCTTTTTCTGTTAGATAGATTCCATTCACTTAGCGGTGCGCTAATCCCCCACATTCCTCCCCCGCAGGTTTAGGTACTGCTAGTTAGTTAGGAGCTGCTGATGAAGACGTGTTTGACTCTGCAAACTCTGATGTGTCTTTTTGTACTAATACACCAGAAGTTTTTAAGTGACGTCGTTTGTAAATAAGTATTATATAGTGTGGATTTTTGTAATACTTTAACTAAGGTTATGTTTTAATATAATATGTCTTCCGCTGTGGTTTTAAAAAAAAAAAAAATTTGCTGGTGTCACAAAATAGATCCAAGGTATGGAAACTTGTTAAATGGCATGATTTCCAGAATTGTTATGGAAATGTGGCGCAAAACAACAATCATTGACTATTTAGTGAGGGTAGACCTTACTATTCTGGTGGCAAACATTCAAGCTTTCGTTAAAAACACATGGCAAGTGGATGTTAAGGCATGGAATGCTAGGCGTATTGCAATTGAACGGATGCATGGAACTTGGGAAAGTAATTTTTCTGAGCTACCCTAGTATTTAAATGAATTACTATATACCAATCCGGAAACAATTGTTAAATTCGAGACTGAAGGCCAAGATGAGAACGGTGTCGCTATATGCAAGTACGTGTTTTGGACTTTTGGTCCAGCAATTAGAGCATATACCATGTGTGTTCCGATCATTTGCTTCGACGACACTCATTTGAAAGGTAGTTACAAAGGTAAGTTACTCTTAGCTGTTGCGAAAAACGCCAACAACCAAGTTCTGCCAGTTGCTTTCGCAATAGTAGACAATGAAACTAACGCTAGTTGGATTTGGTTTTTGGAAAAGTTCCAAGAATACGTCGTTAAAGATAGAAAGGTTTGTGTCATATCAGATCGACACCTTAGTATCCTACATGCGATGGGAATTTTTACAAGTCAATACGGGTGGGAACATTGGTATTGTTTGCGTCACGTTCGTAGCAATTTATTAAAGCACTGTCCAAAAATCAAACACCTCAAGCAGTTGTGTTGGAAAATAGGTGAGAGAACGAATCAGATACTATACAAGAATGCCATTCGGGTAATCAAACGCGCTAGTCCAGAGGCTTGGGCGTATTTGAAAGAAGCAGATGTTCGAACATGGATCGTCTATAAGAACCCAAGAAGGAGTCCTTGGGGTAACACAACGACAAACATTGCTGAGTGCGTCAACAATGTTATGAGTCATGCTCGTATGATGCCCATAAAAGCATGTATTGAATATATATTTGATTACACTGTTGTAACACCCCGTTTTTCAGTTACGCGTTGTTTTAGACGTTATTCGAAATACGAGGCATGTAAGCGTATATTTGGGTTCCAAATAAAGTTAGATTTAATGTTCTAAAACCTTACCATTGGATAGTAAATCTCATTACATTTCCAACGATATTTGATTCGTCGAAAACGGAGTTACGGTTTGAAAGTTATGACCAAAACAAGTTTCAGTCACAGTTCATTGGGACGCCGTCCAACATTTTTGGACGCCGTCCAAAAGGCCTGACGGGCCAGCAGCTGTATTTTACTTAAATTAAAAGGGGTATTTGGGTCTTTTCACTTGGGGTCGGTTTGAGATCATCAAAACTGATCTAAAACTCCATTGGAGCTCATTCTCACCCACATAAAACACTCCCAACATATTCTAGTGAGAGAGGATGATTTTAGTGTGAGAAAGCTCCGATCTAGGAGGAAGAAGCCCGATTCTCGCCAAAGCTCGAAAGTTAAAGTTGTTCCTTTCGTTCACGGCTACATTTTGGTAGTATTGGTAAGTGTCAACTCCGAATTTCATTGTGTTGATTTGATATTCAAGTTAGGGTTTGAGTTTGTTTAAGTTGTGAAACCCGTTTAGATGACAAAGTGTGTTTATCGTGACTAGTTATTTTGATACTTGGCGGGTTTTGGGTTGGTTGACGATTTGGCCATGTTTAGGCATTGATTATGAGTGTAATTATTTAGTTTAGTGATTTTGGAAGTATTGGAACCCATTTGGGTATGTTTGGAAGACTAGTTTTGAATTGGGTCAAAATTAGGGTTTATGTGTCAAATTGGGTAAGATAGGTGTTTAACACTTGTGAATTGATTTAATTGGTGTATTTGAGCCATTTTCACTTGTGTTAGTGATTATTGGTTAGTTTAGACTTTTTTGGGGACTTATGTCTTAATGGGTGAATTGAATTGGGTCGAATTTGGTAATGACGCTAATTGGGATTAAATGGATGTTAAACGCTTTTGTTAAGTGTTAAATGACGTTTTTAAATGGGTCAAAATTACCACCCGTAGTGGTAATTGGTGAAGTCCACTTTAGGTGTCTAAATGGGCGGATTGTGGAGGTAGGTATAAACCTTGGTTAAGGGTTTTGGCGTCGAATTCTCTTGTAGAGAATGTATGTTGATTGTTTGTATATCTATATGCGTAATATAGGTAAAATGTTTGCTCGGTTGCGTTTGGAGGCGATTTACATACATGATTTGTGCGGATGTTTCGAGGTGAGTGGAATAATTATGCGTACATGTATATGGCGTATTTATTTGTGAATGCTATGGTATGAACCACGTACCGGTAGTACCATAACATGTATGTGACGGGTATTATGATGTGAACCATGTGCCGGTAGCATCAAGTGTGAACCACGTGCCGGTAGCACTATAAAATTATGATGTGAACCACGTGCCGGTAACATCGAGTGTGAACCATGTGCCGGTAGCACTATAAAATTATGATTTGAACCACGTGCCGGTAGCATCAAGTGTGAACCATGTGCCGGTAGCACTATAAAATGAGGCGTGAACCACGTGCCGGTAGCGTCAAAGTGTGAACCACGTGCCGGTAGCACTATAAAAGAGTGAGACTCAATTGCGTATGGTGTGAACCACGTGCCGGTAGCACCATAGCGATATGGTTAACCATATTATGTTGTTGGATGTTGTTTTAGCATGCTATATATATTTATATATATATATATATATATTATGTTGAGTATATGCTAATGTGGTGTTGTGATAGCGTACGAGTTGTTAGCATTATGTGTATGACGGCATGCTACTTTGAGTTATATTTTTGTATGAGGTATTTGGTGGGTGCAGTTGCAAATAGATGGGTTATATATGTGTATGTATAATTGTTGCACTCAATAAGCATTGCTTACCCCTCTCGTTGTTTACCTTTTTACAGGTATCGTGATTATGAAGCTAGCTAGTTGTAGACTAGATGCTTAGGAGCGCTTCGGCTCGATGGGGTAGCTATGGATATTTGGACGCGAATTGGGGATTTGGTAGTCCCCGGGATTATGCTCTTGGTATTAGGTTGGGTTATAGAGTCCTAATCCGTCTAAAGAGATAAATGAGTCGAAGTCGCTACATTATTTGTAAAACGGGTCATTGTGGGCCGGTGTTGTAAAACTTATTTTTATCGTGGAAATCTCTTAGTTTTACTTAATATGATGTGTTGTGAAAGTTGTTTCGTCTAAAAGTGTCGGGAAGCGGGTTTTCCGCTCGTGTGAATTTGAAAAATTGATCAGGAACTTTTAGTTCATTTGGACGCCGTCCCAAGGGCTTGGACGCCGTCCAGTCCTTCAGAGCTGGACACCGTCCAGATAACGGGACGCCGTCCAGATGTACTGTCCCAAAAATTTTTTATATTGGCGTGTTTTTGGTAAAACGGAGTCGGGTTGTTACAAGTGGTATCAGAGCATAGTCTAAGGGAATTAGGAGACCTTGGAATAGGTACCTAGTCTTAGACTTATTGGCGGTTGTGCGTTATTTGCGGGACTTGTAGGAATACGGGTCGGATTCAGATTTGTTAGTACCTTAGAGTAGGTGACTAACTAGGACTTGTTTTGTCCAATGTGGGATTTTGTGGGGCCTTATTTCGTGTGTAAATTAGTGTCTTAGATTGCTAGTGCCTAATGTAAGTAGGTGAACTTGAACGTTGTTTTAGTGATAGTCACCTAGGATGTAGGTTGACTTGTTGTTGCGGTGTACTTGTGTACATTTATTATTATCTTGTATATAGGTGTATATATACAGGTATCTTTTGTGCGGTATCCTAGGGATGAATCTATTGGAGAGATTCGTATATTTGGCGGTTTTGAGTGATCAAGTTCATGGTAAGGACTTTGGTCATTCGGGTACTAGGAGTTATCGCGTGTTATCTTGTGTGAATGTTGCGTCAGTCCGGGTAAAGTACTTTGCGTGACCATGTGAAAATGGTAAGGTACGCATTTTTAATAGTGACCAATCACCATTATTACGAAAGTGTATCTTGACACTAAGCATGACATGACAAGTACCGAACGGAGGAAACGTGGCATGGTTGGGGTAGAACGGGACGAATTAGGAATCTTTTATTGGTTCCTAGGATATAGTAGTCTCGAGTGATGTGCTGGTTATCACATCAGGTTCTTTGTGAGTCGGGAAGTGTACGATGGATTCGGTTAGTTAAGTGAGCAAGCCAACTCACGAGTTTGGTGCATGCTTAGTCACCCTAAGTAGTGGGTGCACTGGTGGGATTGTTATTGGTTTTAGTTACCCATCGTAACTAGGATGACCGATTTACACTTGCGTGTGTACGACGAGGACTTGAATTCCGCAATGGAATGCGACAAGTCTAATGATTGTAGTTTTGAATTACACTCGGTAGAGTGTGTGGTTAGAGAATCATGTTAGGATTCTAGTTGTGAGTCGCCTTGGAATTGGCGAATCGAGGAGTCTTTGGGTCGTTAAACTCATGGGAGTGGGACCCGTATAACGATGATTGTGTTAGTGTGTTGTGGCTTATAAGGTAACATTCCTAATGGAATATCCCTTATAGTAGCGGTTTTATCGAGATGTAGAAGGGTGTAAGACTTGGTGTTCCTGAGCATCTCCTTAGTGTTAGATGAAGGGCCTCATTAGGCCATATCGTTTGGCCTTGTGGAAATTGCGGGTAGCGTGTGATCGCTTGGAACTTTCGATAAGACAATAAACCGTAAGGTTGTCGTGTAGGTATGACTTCGGGTCATTATTATAGAGAGATAGGTGACATCGGGTGTATGGAACCTAAAGATCGATTTTATAAAATTCGATTGATTGTGGTGGGAGTCTGCATGACACTGCGTCAGGTGCCTTTTTATACCTGCTAGTGTAATGTTCAACTCCGGTAGTGGTGTGATCACTATGTGCTTAGGGTGCCCGTGAGATACCCTTAGAAGCATCGGAGATTATAATAGTGATCGACGGGTAATGGTAATTCGACGGTTGCGAAAGTTGAATTTTGAGAGCATTGCGGTGAATACTTCTTATGAAGTGACGGATAAGCGAATCTTGTCACTCTTAAGTGATAGAAGAGTGAAGATGACCGGTGAGCCGGTGATGGACTTAATGGTCGGTTAGGCCAAAGGTTATGATGAAGTGTTGATATGGCAGCCGATATAATTATTGTGTCGGATTGGTCACTCTTCTCCATGAGAGTGAGCAATTGTTGATAAAGGTTCGTTGAGTGGAAGGTCAGGTGATCTCGACTGAGATGCATGACTGATTAAGTGGAGTGGCATATGCCTAGTAGTAGATGCGTATGTGACACTTTGTTGGAGTTCGCTTTGCGAACGATGAAGGACTATTAATTGTAATTATGGTATGAGGGTGCGATGTTATCGCGTGTACGTCTCTTCAAGCGAATGTGTATGTCGGCTCTGAGAGCCCGAAGTGAATTCGTAGTGATTTGGAGTGTATGACCAGTGATAAGAATGGTCATGTGTTTCGTGGAATGCTAATTCCTCAGGATGTTATCATCTTGGCGGTGAGAATGTGGAGCCAAATACTAAGTGGGAGAGTTTTTACTGCCGCCCATGGAAAGCTCTGGTGGTGTTAGATCGAGCGAAGTGTAAGACTTCTTATGTAAGGCGGTCAAGTAGCACCATTGTGCGGTGTGAGATCAAATGTGAGGTTTGAAATTTCGAAGTGAGAGAATGAAGCTGTCGTTGCGAGTGCTCTCGTGATGTAAATTTAGGTTGGTGTGAAACTCGGATAGTACTGCTGAGGGAGTAAGAGTTAGATTTTGTGGCGGTTGATGTATTTTCCCTGTCGGAAAACGTGATCGTGGAAATTGTCAAGTGGATTATTCCACTTTATGGACGATTGTGAGGCGGAGAGTGTCGGTTCTGATTGTCTCCCGTAGAGACACGCGGATATTGTTTGTTTGCGAGAGTGTGTACCCTAGTGATGTGACCCGTAGGTTGCATTAAAATGTCGAGACCATCCTTAACGGACGGTCTAGGTAGGAAGGTTCACCCGACGTTGGTAAATATTTTGTGAGTCATGTGGCGAATTGTGGAAATTTTGTGATGATAATTCGCCATTGATGGGATTCTAGTATAGCTAGTACTAGGAAGCCATCTTGTGTGGTTGTGTGGTAGGGTTTAGAGGAGGAACCCTGCGTCAAGTGTTGATGTTTTGCTCAGCATGTGGTGTATTATTGTCGTTCTGGCTTAATCCAGTGACGGATGGTCGTGTACGGATCGATTGATTGGGACGTGGTGCTCCTAAAGTGATTATTTTGGGGTATCAAAATTTCTTCATTGAAGGAATGACCGGTTGGGTAGTACGTTTATGAACCGTTGGAGTACGAAGTTTTAAGGAAGCATGAATCCTTCTCGATTTGGATTAATGCAAGACATGGTTCACGACGTAGTGGTTTTAGTAGATTGCATTGAGTGATATAGTTATGGATGCAGCTTGTTGCAAGTTGTAGCGAGAACTTGAAGGGATATGTGGTGTTGTTCGTATTTTCCTAAATGGAAATTCTGGACGTTGAGTGTATGGTACGAGTTTAGGTACTCGGCGTAGGAGCAAACGGTTGCGGTTGTTTTGTCTCGTGGGTTGATTACCCAAAATAGTAGAAAATGACGGAGTGAAAAGGCCATTGGAAGAATATTATGAAGTTTTCACAGTGTATTTCTGAGTGAGTGGTGGAAATTTTGGTCGAATGGAAGTGTGAAGTACGGTTGTTGCATTATGATGCTTTTGTAGTGACCCGAACTTTTCCATGTTTTTATATATATATATATATATATATATATATATATATATATATATATATATATATATATATATATATTAACTGAAATTGTTATTTACATGATTAAGTGTTTCCAACATGTTAAGCAATCAAACTTGTTAAGACTTGATTAATTGAAATAGGTTTCATATAGACAATTGACCACCCAAGTTGACCGGTGATTCACGAACGTTAAAACTTGTAAAAACTATACGATGACATATATATGGTTATATATATAGTTAACATGATTTTATTATAAGTATGTATCTCATTAGGTATTTTAACAATGAGTTATATACATAAAAATGAGACTATTAATTTAAGAAACTCGAAAACGATATATATAACGATTATCGTTATAACAATGTCTTACTAGGTACATATGAATCATATTAAGATATTGATACACTTGGTTAATTATGTTAAATGATAAGTAAATATATTATTAAGTGTATTAACAATGAAATACATATGTAAAAATAAGACTACTAACTTAATGATTTCGAAACGAGACATATATGTAACGATTATCGTTGTAACGACATTTAACTGTATATATATCATACTAAGATATATTATATATCATAATATCATGATAATATAACAATTTAACATCTCATTTGTTATAATAAATAATGGGTTAACAACATTCAACAAGATCGTTAACCTAAAGGTTTCAAAACAACATTTACATGTAACGACTAACGATGACTTAACGACTTAGTTAAAATGTATATACATGTAGTGTTTTAATATGTATTCATACACTTTTGAAAGACTTCAAGACACTTATCAAAATACTTCTACTTAACAAAAATGCTTACAATTACATCCTCGTTCAGTTTCATCAACAATTCTACTCGTATGCACCCGTATTCGTACTCGTACAATACACAGCTTTTAGATGTATGTACTATTGGTATATACACTTCAATGATCAGCTCTTAGCAGCCCATGTGAGTCACCTAACACATGTGGGAACCATCATTTGGCAACTAGCATAAAATATCTCATAAAATTCAAAAATATGAGTAATCATTCATGACTTATTTACATGAAAACAAAATTACATATCCTTTATATCTAATCCATACACCAACGACCAAAAACACCTAAAAACACTTTCATTCTTCAATTTTCTTCATCTAATTGATCTCTCTCAAGTTCTATCTTCAAGTTCTAAGTGTTCTTCATAAATTCCAAAAGTTCTAGTTTCATAAAATCAAGAATACTTCCAAGATTGCAAGTTTACTTCCAAGTTTTCTAAATCCATTCCGAGTAATCATCCAAGATCAAGAAACCTTTGTTACTTACAGTAGGTTATCTTTCTAATACAAGGTAATAATCATATTCAAATTTTAATTCAATTTCTATAACTATAACAATCTTATTTCGAGTGGAAATGTTACTTGAAATTGTTTTCGTGTCATGATTCTGCTTCAAGAACTTTCAAGCCATCCAAGGATCCTTTGAAGCTAGATCTATTTTTATCATTTCCAGTAGGTTTATCCAAGGAACTTGAGGTAGTAATTATGTTCATAACATCATTCTATTCATACATATAAAGCTATCTTATTCGAAGGTTTAAACTTGTAATCACTAGAACATAGTTTAGTTAATTCTAAACTTGTTCGCAAATAAAAGTTAATCCTTCTAACTAGACTTTTAAAATCAACTAAACACATGTTCTATATCTATATTATATGCTAACTTAATGATTTAAAACCTGGAAATACGAAAAACACCGTAAAACTGGATTTACGCCGTCGTAGTAACACCGCGGGCTGTTTTGGGTTAGTTAATTAAAAACTATGATAAACTTTGATTTAAAAGTTGTTATTCTGGGAAAATGATTTTTATTATGAACATGAAACTATATCCAAAAATTATGGTTAAACTCAAAGTGGAAGTATGTTTTCTAAAATGGTCATCGAGACGTTCTTTCGACTGAAATGACTACCTTTATAAAAATGACTTGTAACTTATTTTTCCGACTATAAACCTATACTTTTTCTGTTTAGATTCATAAAATAGAGTTCAATATGAAACCATAGCAATTTGATTCACTCAAAACGGATTTAAAATGAAGAAGTTATGGGTAAAACAAGATAGGATAATTTTTCTCATTTTAGCTACGTGAAAATTGGTAACAAATCTATTCCAACCATAACTTAATCAACTTGTATTGTATATTATGTAATCTTGAGATACCATAGACACGTATACAATGTTTCGACCTATCATGTAGACACATCTATATATATTTCGGAACAACCATAGACACTCTATATGTGAATGTTGGAGTTAGCTATACAGGGTTGAGGTTGATTCCAAAATATATATAGTTTGAGTTGTGATCAATACTGAGATACGTATACACTGGGTCGTGGATTGATTCAAGATAATATTTATTGATTTATTTCTGTACATCTAACTGTGGACAACTAGTTGTAGGTTACTAACGAGGACAGCTGACTTAATAAACTTAAAACATCAAAATATATTAAAAGTGTTGTAAATATATTTTGAACATACTTTGATATATATGTATATATTGTTATAGGTTCGTGAATCAACCAGTGGCCAAGTCTTACTTCCCGACGAAGTAAAAATCTGTGAAAGTGAGTTATAGTCCCACTTTTAAAATCTAATATTTTTGGGATGAGAATACATGCAGGTTTTATAAATGATTTACAAAATAGACACAAGTACGTGAAACTACATTCTATGGTAGAATTATCGAAATCGAATATGCCCCTTTTTATTAAGTCTGGTAATCTAAGAATTAGGGAACAGACACCCTAATTGACGCGAATCCTAAAGATAGATCTATTGGGCCTAACAAACCCCATCCAAAGTACCGGATGCTTTAGTACTTCGAAATTTATATCATATCCGAAGGGTGTCCCGGAATGATGGGGATATTCTTATATATGCATTTTGTTAATGTCTGTTACCAGGTGTTCACCATATGAATGATTTTTATCTCTATGTATGGGATGTGTATTGAAATATGAAATCTTGTGGTCTATTGTTACGATTTGATATATATAGGTTAAATCTATAACTCACCAACATTTTTGTTGACGTTTAAAGCATGTTTATTCTCAGGTGAATACTAAGAGCTTCCGCTGTTGCATACTGAAATAAGGACAAGATTTGGAGTCCATGTTTGTATGATATTGTGTAAAAACTGCATTCAAGAAACTGATTTTGATGTAACATATTTGTATTGTAAACCATTATGTAATGGTCGTGTGTAAACAGGATATTTTAGATTATCATTATTTGATAATCTACGTAAAGCTTTTTAAATCTTTATTTATGAAATAAAGGTTATGGTTTATTTTAAAAATGAATGCAGTCTTTGAACAACGTCTCATATAGAGGTCAAAACCTCGCAACGAAATCAATTAATATGGAATGTTTTTAATCAATAAGAACAGGACATTTCAGCTTTAGTGTACGAAGCGAGAAATTCGAATGCGTGATTACTACATGTGTGACTCCGCATAGGAAGCAAAAATGTACGAGTGAGAAGTTCTTGATTTCTAGCATAGGTGCGGATCACGAGGACGTGATCCAATTTAAGTGGGGGAGAGTTGTAACACCCCGTTTTTCCGTTACACGTTATTTTGGACGTTATTCGAAATACGAGACATGTAAGCATATATTTGGGTTCTAAATAAAGTTAGATTTAATGTTCTAAAACCTTACCATTGGATAGAAAATCTCATTACATTTCCAACGATATTTGATTCGTCGAAAACGGAGTTACGGTTTGAAAATTATGACCAAAACAAGTTTCAGTTTCAGTCACAGTTCATTGGGACGCCGTCCAACATTTTTGGACGCCGTCCAAAAGGCCTGACGGGCCAGCTGCTGTATTTTACTTAAATTAAAAGGGGTATTTGGGTCTTTTCACTTGGGGTCGGTTTGGGATCATCAAAACTGATCTAGAACTCCATTGGAGCTCATTCTCACCCACACAAAACACTCCCAACATATTCTAGTGAGAGAGGATGATTTTAGTGTGAGAAAGCTCTGATCTAAGAGGAAGAAGCCCGGTTGTCGCCAAAGCTCGAAAGTTAAAGTTGTTCCTTTCATTCACGGCTACATTTTGGTAGTATTGGTAAGTCTCAACTCCGAATTTCATTGTGTTGATTTGATATTCAAGTTAGGGTTTGAGTTTGTTTAAGTTGTGAAACCCGTTTAGATGACAAAGTGGGTTTATCGTGACTAGTTATTTTGATACTTGGCGGGTTTTGGGTTGGTTGATGATTTGGCCATGTTTAGGCATTGATTGTGATTGTAATCACTTAGTTTAGTGATTTTTGGAAGTATTGGAACCCATTTGGGTATATTTGGAAGACTAGTTTTGAATTGGGTCAAAATTAGGGTTTATGTGTCAAATTGGGTAAGATAAGTGTTTAACACTTGTGAATTGATTTAATTGGTGTATTTGGGTCATTTTCACTTGTGTTAGTGATTATTGGTTAGTTTGGACTTTTTTTGGGGACTTATGTCTTAATGGGTGAATTGAATTGGGTCGAATTTGGTAATGACACTAATTGAGATTAAATGGATGTTAAACGCTTTTGTTAAGTGTTAAATGACATTTTTAAATGGGTCGGAATTACCACCCGTAGTGGTAATTGGTGAAGTCCACTTTAGGAGTCTAAATGGACGGATTGTGGAGGTAGGTATAAACCTTGGTTAAGGGTATTGGCGTCGAATTCTCTTGTAGAGAATGTATGTTGATTGTTTTTATATCTATATGCGTAATATAGGTAAAAGGTTTGCTCGGTTGCGTTTGGAGGCGATTTACATACATGATTTGTGCGGACGTTTCGAGGTGAGTGGAATAATTATGCGTACATGTATATGGCGTATTTATTTGTGAATGTGCCGGTAGTACCATCACATGTATGTGACGGGTATTATGATGTGAACCACGTGCCGGTAGCATCAAGTGTGAACCACGTGCCGGTGGCACTATAAAATTATAATGTGAACCACGTGACGGTAAGATCGAATGTGAACCACGTGCCGGTAGGACTATAAAATTATGATGTGAACCACGTGCCGGTAGCATCAAGTGTGAACCACGTGCAGTAGCACTATAAAACGAGGCGTAAACCACGTGCCGGTAGCGTCAAAGTGTGAACCACGTGCCGGTAGCACTATAAAAGAGTGAGTCTCAATTTCGTATGGTGTGAACCACGTGCCGGTAGCACCATAGCGATATGGTTAACCATATTATGTTGTTGGATGTTGTTTTAGCATGCTATATATATATATATATATATATATATATATATATATATATATATATATATATATATATATATATATATATATATATATATATATATATATATATATATATATATATATATATATTGTGTTGAGTATATGCTAATGTGGTGTTGTGATAGCGTACGAGTTGTTAGCATTATGTGTATGACGGCATGCTACTTTGAGTTATATTTTCGTATGAGGTATTTGGTTGGTGCAGTTGCAAATAGATGAGTTATATATGTGCATGTATAATTGTTGCACTCACTAAGCATTGCTTACCCCTCTCGTTGTTTACCTTTTTACAGGTATAGTGATTATGAAGTTAGCTAGTTGTAGACTAGATGCTTAGGAGCGCTTGGGCTCGATGGGGTAGCTATGGATATTTGGACGCGGATTGGGGATTTGGTAGTCCCCTGGATTATGCTCTTGGTATTGGGTTGGGTTATAGAGTCCTAATCCGTCTAAAGAGATAAATGGGTCGAAGTCGCTACATTATTTGTAAAACGGGTCATTGTGGGCCGGTGTTGTAAAACTTATTTTCATCGTGGAAATCTCTTAGTTTTACTTAATATGATGTGTTGTGAAAGTTGTTTCGTCAAAAAGTGTCGGGAAGCGGGTTTTCCGCTTGTGTGAATTTGAAAAACTGATCAAGAACTTTTAGTTCATTTGGACGCCATCCCAAGGGCTTGGACGCCGTCCAGTCCTTCAGAGCTGGACGCCGTCCAGATAACTGGACGCCGTCCAGATAACTGGACGCCGTCCAGATGTACTGTCCCAGAAATTTTTTTTATTGGCGTGTTTTTGGTAAAACGGAGTCGGGTTGTTACAAATGTAAAACACTTTGTGGATCAATCTCGAGAAGCTAATCAATGGCATTCACCACTGAGCAAGAAAATGTGGAAGATATATCACAAACGGGAATAGAAATCACAAACATACAGAACAACATGCTATGATTTTCAGACAGGTGTGTTCAAGGTGCAGTCAACCTATCAAAGAAGCGGCGAAGTGGCAATGATTACACTGTGGAGTTTCAAGCTAAAAAATGTTCGTGTGGTAGATGGAAACACCAAAGACTTCTTTGCTCTCATGCCATATCCGTGTCTAGCCATCTTCAACAGAATGCACAGGGAATGGCTAGTAAGCTGTACACAACTACCGTATGGAGACAGCAATATAGCCAATATGAACATTCATTCAAACCGCTCAGAGACATGAATTACTGGGCACCGAGAGATTGGTGGATTAAGGCTGATGCAACAAAAATTATCAGACAAAGGGGAAGAAAGAAAGCAAAACGTATTCCTAATTAGATGGATGAACGCGAAAGACATAAATCAAAGTGTAGCATTTGCAGAGCTGAAGGACACAATAAGAATACATGTCCTTTAAGATTAAATTAGTTTTAAGTGTTAATTGTGTTGTAATATATTTTAACTTTTATAATATGTTTTGTATTGTGTTAATGAGTTAATATGGAAATAAATAAAAAATATTTATATGGAAATAATAAAAATGTTTAAATGAAAAAAATAAAAATGTTTAAATGAAAATAATAATCCCTCTACTTATTAAAAGAAATGCATAATTAAGTAATATTTTTTTCAATAAGAAGATCTTGATCATCCATCAAAACTAATTAATTGATTTGAGCAATTGAATTAGCTCATGAAAACATTATTATTTAATACTTTAAAAAAAAGTATTTTACCTCACTACCCACACTAATTATTTCCTAAAATTACTCCATTAACCATTAAATTTAGTAGAAATTCAAATTTCAATTTCAAAATCTCCCACCACTTTTCACATTTAATATTGGTTTATAAATACAAATTCCATTTTCATGATAAAAAAATAATGTATTTTACAAAAAAACATTTTTTGGCCTACATATATACACACACAATCTGTTGATATATTCCATTATCTTTGTCAATTATTCCAGCAAAAGTTAATATATTCGGTGTGAAGACCCGTCCTAATCCATCCGAACGAAGTCCATATCGATTATAAACGATTCACAACAGTTGATTTTATCGCGAGGTACTTGACCTCTATATGATACATTTTACAAACATTGCATTCATTTTTGAAAAGACAATCTTTCATTACATCGAAAGTTAACGTCATGCATACCAATTTATAATATATCTAACTATAATTGAATTAATTAATAATAATCTTGATGAACTCAACGACTCGAATGCAACGTCTTTTGAAATATGCCATTAATGACTCCAAGTAATGTCCCTAAAATGAGCAAATACACAGCGGAAGATTTCTTTCATACCTGAGAATAAACATGCTTTAAAGTGTCAACCAAAAGGTTGGTGAGTTCATTAGTTTAACATAAATAATCATTTCATAATTTTAATAGACCACAAGATTTCATATTTCCATTTCTCATAAACATACTTCCCATGCATAGAGACAAAAATAATCATTCATATGGATTGAACACCTGGTAACCGACATTCACAATATGCATATAAGAATATCCCCATCATTCCGGGATCCTCCTTCGGACATGATATTAATTTCGAAGTACTAAAGCATCCGGTACTTTGGATGGGGCTTGTTGGGCCCGATAGATCTATCTTTAGAGTTCGCGTCAATTAGGGTGTCTGTTCCCTAATTCTTAGATTACCAGACTAAAAAGGGGGCATATTCAGTTTCGATAATTCAACCATATAATATAGTTTTGATTACTTGTGTCTATTTCGTAAAATAGTTATAAAAACAGCGCATGTATTCTCAGTCCCAAAAATATATATTGCAAAAGCATTTAAAAAGGGAATAATGAAACTCACCTAATGTATTTTATAGTAAAAATACATATGACTGTATTGAACAATGCAGGGTTGGCCTCAGATTCACGAACCTATATCATTTTTGTATTCATTAATATATATATAATCGTAATCGAATAAATATATATATTATTATTGATGATATAATTTTTATATTAATAACTTATTTATTTCATTAAATATATTCATTTCATATATATAAAATGTTTATTTAGTTAAGTTATGTGTATTAAATATATTTTATATAATATTGTTTGTTTGTTAAGTTAATGATAATACTAAAATAATGATATTAGTAACTTTAATAATATTGATGAAAATGTTAGTTTTAATAAAATGTAAATTTTAAGGTTGATAGATTTTTAATAAAATTGGTACAGATAATATCAAATAAAATGATACTTTTAATATAACAATCTTACTTAGTAATGAAAATTGTGATAATAATAATAATCTTACTAATAATGATAATAATACTAAAATATTGATTTAACCGTAATGGTACCAAATTTTAACCTTAATGATAATAACAATAACAATACTAATAATAATACTATTGATGATAATAATAATCAAAATAATAATTTTTACTGCTGGTGTAGTTTTGATAATATTATTAGTAATAACAAATATAATAATAATAATCATAACTATAATTGTACTCAGGATAATGATAATAATTGATAACTAATACCTTTTATAGTAAAAATAATAATAACCACAATACGTAATGATAATATTAGAAATCATAATAATGATAATATTATTAATCAGATTAATGATAATAATAATAATTATACTACTTATACAATTGATAATAATGTAAATTATATTAATATAAATCATAATATCCATAATAATAATCAACATGATCAACATAACTAATAATAATAATAATAATAATAATAATAATAATAATAATAATAATAATAATAATAATAATAATAATAATAATAAAAAGAACATGAGACTACCTCTTAAAGGAGGCTTTAAAAAAAAAACAGATGTCCAAGCCAAGAATCGAACTTGAGACCACTCGCTAACCCAATACACCCATAAACCATCGATCCATCTGTTTTGTTTCTGATATAAACCCAACTCAAATATTTATAAACCCGTTTATTAATATGTTTTCCTCCTCTCCTTCTTCAATTTACTTCGACAACCAGGGGACTCATGTCCTAATCCAAACAGCGATTTACAACTTAAAATAAGATTGGAAATTCATTTACAAATGACCTGTAATGGATGTTTGTTCAATTAAACAAAAAAAAATAATAATTATAAAAAAAAGAACACAGCAGTTGCTGTGTCTTCGAACACCACGAAGAACAAAATCATAATTCCGAAATTGCAACGTTTTTAGCCAAAACTTTCTATAGGAAAAGAGTTTTAAAACCTTTCTAAAATCGTTCTCAACCCTCAATTGCACTTCAATTGTAACCTATAACTCGAATTCGATCAAAGAAAATTTATTTGACTTTTCAAACCGAAACTTTGACTTTAAAATTCTTCTTTGATTCTTTCAATGACGATCTGAAATTTCACATACAGTTTCAACAGATGATTCCTAACCCTTCAACGTTTATAGAATTTGAAGATTGATCCGATTTGTGTTTTTCAGTTGAAAGTTATGTTGCACAGAGGAAACTGGTTCGTTTCCTATAATTTCTGTGTTTTTTTTTCCGAAGGGTGGGAGCAAGGGATTATCTGGTGCCATGAGTGATCGATTCAACATTAAATAATACCAACTAGCTTCGTAGAGGACTGGTGTCGACAGGAAGGTTCGTGGTTTAGAGGAAGAAGACGGGATAAATATAATCAGATAGTGATATAAAGTCCATTCCATTATCTGTCATATAATTCTGTATTTAATTTAATTAATATTAATAATAAATATATTAATAGTAATAATACTAATAATAATAATAATAATAATAATAATAATAATAATAATAATAATAATAATAGTAATTATACTAATACTAATAATAAGAATAATAATGATAATGATATCAAAATAATACCAATACTATTAATAATGATAGAAGTAATAAAAGTAAGAAAAAAATGATAACTTTTAGTGATAATAATAACAATAATCATAATTATATATAAATTATACTTTTTCTACTAATTATAATAATAATAGTATTAATAATGATGACAATAATATTAGTAATAATTATAACACATTAACTGTAATAAATTTTCATATCTATATATTATATATAGTAATATTAGTAATACCGATATAAATATTAACATTAATATTTATTTTAATAATAATAATAATAATGGAGTAATAATAATATTCGTATAACAACTATATTTTAACTCGTGATACATATTATGTAATACTTATATCATATGATAACATATTTGAGTATATATTATATATGTTACAACATACATATGATACGTAATTGAATATTTATACACTATACACATATTATTATATACATAAAAATCAAATATATTATATATAACTTCTTTATAAATTACAACATAATTATTTTATAACTTATCTTACCTTTTTAATTCAAATTTTTAAATCCTATTTTATTATTTGTAATTATCCTATATACTTATAGTTATATATATTGTATATATATTTAATTACATATTCGTTTGCAAATGAATTGTTCGTGAATCGTCGGGAATAATCAAGAGGTCAAAAGGGTTACATGTGTAACATCCCGCGTTTTTCCGTTAAATTTAATTTTAACACCGTCTTTTTTTTTTTTAAAACATAATCTTTCGTATTTAAATTAATAGTTTCCGTGAGTAACGTTCATTATATTCCCGCTATTTAATTTTGACATCACCCGTTTACTCGAGCGTTTTAAAAATATTCGTTTGGTTAATTCCCGCACCCGACTACAAACATGAGGGACTTAAGTTGACAAGTGGGCAAAGTGGTGACTAGGTCAACTAGTCAACCACTTCACCTCCTCCATCCATTTCCATCCATCTCCCTCATCTCTCTTTCTCTCTAGCAAGAACACACACACACAACACCCAATTCAATCATTCATCATCTAAATTCGATTTAGGAGGCTTACAACAAAACAAATTACATATTTGGAATCCTCTCTTCATCCTCTACAATTTGATACCAACTTCATCTCGTTTGGGTAACATTTCTAAAACTCTAGATTTCTCTAAATTCGTGTTTTTGATTTGAAATGGTGTTAGTTAGTGTCTATGGCTCAAGTCTAACATGAATATATGTTTGGTTTGCTCGATTTGTTGTTTTTGGAGTAACTAGCATGAACTTGAAATGGGTTTGCTTAATCCTTGATTTTGGATGAGTTAATGTTGTTAGATTGTTAAAGTGCATGTTTTAATTGTGTTCCTAGTATCACTAGCTTCGTTTTGATGCGTAGGTTGATTAAGAAAACTTCAAAAACATGAATATTGATTTTGTGATGTTTGACTAGGGTTTGATAGTTCTTGACATGAACTTTTGATGCTTGAATGCCATGGAATGTTAATTGTTAGTGATTAGTTGTAATGTATGCTTAATTACCTTCGAAACGGCATATCGTATGTGTAAATTGGATTCCCGAAACTTAAAATGCAATTGATGAACTTGAAACTTTGAAAATGGACTTTTAAACGATCACTTGACGAGAAATCGGTTATGGAAAATGTTGTTTTTGTTTGATGAAACATGTTTAGTTGTGTTCCTTGTCAAAAGAGCTTTCCAACGGTATAAGATACGCTTCCTAATTGTTTACGGTTTGAGTTTTGCGTTTGTTTGAAATTTTACCAAGCCTTGAACAAGTGAAACAGGCCAGGGACCAGGCCACGGCCATTGTCGCGCCGCGGAGCAATTTGTCGCGCCGTGGCCCAAAGGGTGATTTTAGAACATGTTTTTCAAGCTTTCTGACCTTCAACATAGGCATTTGTCGCGCCGCGGAGCAATTTGTCGCGCCGTGACAATTGCCTGTTTCATCCGAACTTCAGCAAACTTGTTTTGGCCATAACTTTTTGACCGTAACTCCGTTTTCGATGAATCAAATATCGTTGGAAACGTAATAAGATTTCCTTTCTAATGGTAAGGTTTTGAAATGTCAACTCAAACTTTATTACAATCGTTCTAACATGCTTTTATACTTGATTCTTGCATGAAACTTGACAACGTGATTCACATGCTATACTATTCGAGTCGTAACGAGCCATAGGACTAATTGAACACATTTCACCCGACCTTGTGTCGTAACCGGTTAATTGATATAACTTACTTGTTTAGGTCAAGGCTAAGCAACTTTCATGCACACGTTTACTTGTTGAAGTACTTTTATACTCGTGCACTCGAGGTGAGATCATAGTCCCACTTTTTCAATCACTTTTATTCTTTACATCGTGGGCTGAGAAACACATACATTTCATACTTATTTACTTATCATGCTTTTACATTGTGAACAAATACGAATACAAAGATGCATACGAGTTTGAACAAAAGTCCTCAATCCAATTATCATTAGTTCCACTTGCAGGGTGTAAGTGTAAGCGTGTAATTATGTTGTGTGGCCATACGGGTTTAACAAACCCTCATTCAGACGGTTCGCTACCGTTAGTGAATGAAATATAATTTCAACAATGTATAGTGTAAGTTCTAACACTAAATTCAAAATTCAGAGGGAAGATTCGGTTAAGCCTTGATAATTGGGTGCTCGTGATACAAATACTATTTTGGAATGTGAATGATTCTGGTTGAGCAATTCTTAAAGAACCTTGTGGTTCAATACAATTTACTTACTAAACCTATGATTTCACTAACGTTTTCGTTGACAGATTTTTCTATGTTTTTCTCAGGTCTTGCACGATATGTGATACATGCTTCCGCTCATTATTTTGATACTTGCATTGGATGTCGAGTATACATGCTTTTCATGGAGCGTCTTTTGACTTTACTTTAAACCGTGTCGCCTAGATTTCAATCGTACTTATAACGTTGTAACTTAACTTTTGGTTGAACAATTCTTGTAAACTTTGAAACAATCTTTATTTTGAAATGAAGGCGACATATTTTGGTCAAACGTTATCTTAAAGACTTATAATCAGGTAATGGGACCCACGTAGCCGACGCCGTCACTTGACGATTTGTCGGGGTCGCTACAGGTGGTATCAGAGCCTTGGTTGTAGGGATTTAGAGTTCATTTTTGTCCACCCCGAGTCATAGGGTACATAGGTGAATCTAGACTACAACCGGCATATAGACAGAAGTAGGAATTACTTGACTATTTGTGCATTTATACTCGAACTCTTCTATCATATCTAACTCGTATTCGATCTTGATCTTACGTTGATAAATTTTGTTGACGCGCCACCTTGACTTTATGAAGTAATGTTAAATGCACATGAGAATCAGGGTAATATAATTTCCGGGATTATATTACGGTGATTCATATGGACATTCCGACATTATGACATAAAGAATTTAAGGCGAGTCAAGGAAAATTTTCTCTACATCATCATTCCATATCATGATTAGTATTATTGAGAATACTAATCAACGATATTCTTGTGTCTTGAAGGAACAATGCCTCCCCGTCGCGGGCCACGTAATGAAACTTCCGAACAAGTTTTTCAACGCATGATAGCCGCCGCCATAGGTGCGGCTATGGCTAGTATCTCCTCCGACATCAATAACAACCACAACCACAATAACCATGGAGCCGGTAATTCAAACGAGGGTTGCTCCTACAAAACTTTCATGGGGTGCAAACCTCACACCTTCGATGGGACCGGAGGACCGGTTGTGCTCACCCGATGGTTTGAGCAAACAGAAGCCGTTTTTAGCATAAGCGGTTGTCGGGACCAAGACAAAGTCAAATATTCCACCCACACTTTTGCCGGTATCGCCCTCACATGGTGGAATACGTATGTGCTGTCGGTGGGTATCAATGAAGCCCACACACTCTCATGGGCCGACTTAAAGAGAAAGATGATCACCGAATACTTCCCGCGCGAAGAGACCCGTAAGCTCGAACACGAACTAAGAACTTTAAAAGCGGTCGGGAATGACCTTAAGGCCTATAATCAACGATTCTCCGAACTTGCTTTGATGTGCCCAAATCTTGTGAACCCCGAATCTTTAAGGGTTGAACTTTACATGGATGGTCTCCCCAAGAGCATCAAACAAGGAGTAATGTCATCCAAACCCGCTAACCACCAAGAGGCTTTGAATATGGCCCGCCAATTGATTGAAACAGTGGACGAGATTGAAGTGCCGGCACGTAAAGCCGAGGATAAGTCGGGTGACAACAAAAGAAAATGGGAAGCCCCCCAATCAAGCAATTACAACAACCCCGCCAAGCAGCCCTTCATCCCCAACGGCAAGAAAGGTTATACCGGACACCTACCGTATTGTAACGAGTGCTACAAACATCATTTAGGTGAATGTGGCAAACCATTTTGCTTGAAGTGTCAAAGAAGTGGCCATGTAGCCCACGATTGTAGGAATACCGCTCCCGTCGCCCAAAAGGAGCACAATGCACCCAAGACGGGTGTTTGTTTTGAATGTGGCCAACCGGGTCATTTTAGGAGTGCGTGCCCAAACAAGAAAATCAACCCCAACGCACGCCGTTGAACTTACAACATCGACACCTAGGATGCCCGAGACGATGAGGGACTAGTCACGGGTACGTTTCTTCACAACAAACCATATATTTCATACTTATTCGATTCGGTTACCGCTAGACGTATTACAACCGAGGCTTTGACTTGTACTCTTTACATTCCACCTTTTTCCCCTAGATACTACTTAGGCAATTTAAGCGACCAATGGATAAATATTGTGAGCCTATAAATTTTATTGGAGGATATACGTTAAGAATTATGACTTGACGCCTATAGAACTAGGGAGCTCGAAACCTATTTGTTAAGGAGAAATTTTTCCCCTACAATTATGTATAGAATATTGTGAACTAAGTAATTTTCGGTTGGAAACCGATACCCTCTTCCTCGTATCCACAATTGGGGGTTAAGGGAGACGAGTTTTCCGAACTCGCAACGTTAGTTGTAAATCTCTCTTAGTACCATTCGATTTATTTAGGACTCTGTCCGTATTCATGAACCTCCTAAACCACGTATGCAAACTTATCTAGACAAATCTGTTATCGTATTTATAGATGACATCTTAACTCATTCAAGTAAAGAAGGAAAACGAACAACATCACCATCTTAGTCTCGAACTTTTGAGAAAAGAGCAACTCTATACCAAATTCTCCGAGTGAGAATTTCTGTAAAACGAAGTCAAATTTTCTAGACCATGATGTTAATGGTCAAGGCATTACAATCAATCTCGAAATCAAGCCACACGTAATCATGAAACTCTCTCAACTCAGACTTGTATTCGTAAAATCCTAGATCTCGTCTATTTTTACCGAAGATTCATTCCTGACTTTTCTCGTGTTACACGACTTTTAAACTCGTTAACTCACTAAGGAAAACTTTAAACCTCTTCATGTCTGAGCCTTGAATGTGATTCTTCACACCAACCTTCCTAGCTAAATGCGTATAGCACTAGATGGAACTCAAACATGGAAATATTTCTACTTGAACGCCGAAAGGCATACTCTCTCGTCTCAAAAATCAACATAACTAAAATTCGTTATTTTGCACGAAGAATTCGAATACTAAATTGTGGATCCGATCAATTTTCTCGTCATCCCGTACCACACTACCTACCTCTGTTATTTCACCGTCACCGTCTGATATTACTGGGATTTAAGATAACACACAATCCAACGATACTTCACTCTTCTTTGACGTAACGCCCTTGTGTTTCTGATAATCGGTCAACTATTATTCAACCCCGAACTATACAACTACGTGTACTACCTCGTTTCTCTTTCAGACTTCAACTTTTGACAACTAGAGGCACGTTATGGCAACCTCGAGATGTAAACTCATCCTATTCTAAGTCCTCATTTCACTACTATCTTTACCGTTCGCATTTCCGTTTAAAGAAACTCCTTGTAACATTTCTCCATGGATAGAGAAACTCCTCATATTACATAAGTATTCGCCACGAGGGTGAATAGTCCTAACGAACATTTTTTTTCGAACCCTAACTGACTCGTTCAAACATATCTTAAGAGATTCTATTCCAACACGGTGTATCTTTGTTAATTATCCCATATCGAAATACTCGTTTCACTTCTAGTTTTACAAGAAGCCTCGGGACCGCGTTTAGACATGAGTACCGCGTACCATCCACAACCCGACGGACCGAACAAACATGTGATTTAAACCTTGGAAACCATAATACAAGTTTGTATTACCAACTTCAAATTTACTTGAGAAAAGTATTTTCCTTTAACCGAATCCTCGTACTACAATGATTTTCATTCAAGTTTTAACGTCACTCCTTTTGAAACCACATGTGACCGGAAACGTCATTCTCCCTTGTCGAACCAAGTAAACGATGATCAATTCACCGGGGCCGAGGTTGTTCATGAGCAACCGAGAAAATTTATTCATATTCAGGTAAAACCCTACGCGACTCGTAATCACCAAGAGCTACGCCGATGTTAGACGTAAACATTTCAAATTCCACGTGGGAAACCGCGTCACGTTAAGAGTCGCACCTTGGAAAGGTGCAATCCGTTTCGGGAAACGTAGGAAGCTAAATCCGCGATATTTTGATCCTTTAAATTCTTGGGGTGTTTTGGACCCGTCGCTAGCCGTTTAGACTTTTCCGACTCATTTTGGGTCTCCGTTTATCCTACATTCGATGTATCAACTCAAAGACGTGTTTTGCGAAACGAGAACTTGTTATCTCCTTTGATGAACTCACTATCGACGATAACCCTCACTTCCTAGGAGGACCGGTTGAAACCAAATCGTGAAGCCAAACCTTAAAACATCGTATGATCCCGACCGTCAAAATTCGTTGAAATACCCTAGAACGTACTTCTCCCTCACTCGTAGAATTGGCAACGCAAGATCTCGAGGAAGATTCAACAACTACTACTTCCAACTAAATTTCGGGACGAAATTTCTTTTGAGGTGTGGATAATGTAACATCCCGCGTTTTTCCGTTAAATTTAATTTTAACACCGTCTTTTTTTTTTTTAAAACATAATCTTTCGTATTTAAATTAATAGTTTCCGTGAGTAACGTTCATTATATTCCCGCTATTTAATTTTGACATCACCCGTTTACTCGAGCGTTTTAAAAATATTCGTTTGGTTAATTCCCGCACCCGACTACAAACATGAGGGACTTAAGTTGACAAGTGGGCAAAGTGGTGACTAGGTCAACTAGTCAACCACTTCACCTCCTCCATCCATTTCCATCCATCTCCCTCATCTCTCTTTCTCTCTAGCAAGAACACACACACACAACACCCAATTCAATCATTCATCATCTAAATTCGATTTAGGAGGCTTACAACAAAACAAATTACATATTTGGAATCCTCTCTTCATCCTCTACAATTTGATACCAACTTCATCTCGTTTGGGTAACATTTCTAAAACTCTAGATTTCTCTAAATTCGTGTTTTTGATTTGAAATGGTGTTAGTTAGTGTCTATGGCTCAAGTCTAACATGAATATATGTTTGGTTTGCTCGATTTGTTGTTTTTGGAGTAACTAGCATGAACTTGAAATGGGTTTGCTTAATCCTTGATTTTGGATGAGTTAATGTTGTTAGATTGTTAAAGTGCATGTTTTAATTGTGTTCCTAGTATCACTAGCTTCGTTTTGATGCGTAGGTTGATTAAGAAAACTTCAAAAACATGAATATTGATTTTGTGATGTTTGACTAGGGTTTGATAGTTCTTGACATGAACTTTTGATGCTTGAATGCCATGGAATGTTAATTGTTAGTGATTAGTTGTAATGTATGCTTAATTACCTTCGAAACGGCATATCGTATGTGTAAATTGGATTCCCGAAACTTAAAATGCAATTGATGAACTTGAAACTTTGAAAATGGACTTTTAAACGATCACTTGACGAGAAATCGGTTATGGAAAATGTTGTTTTTGTTTGATGAAACATGTTTAGTTGTGTTCCTTGTCAAAAGAGCTTTCCAACGGTATAAGATACGCTTCCTAATTGTTTACGGTTTGAGTTTTGCGTTTGTTTGAAATTTTACCAAGCCTTGAACAAGTGAAACAGGCCAGGGACCAGGCCACGGCCATTGTCGCGCCGCGGAGCAATTTGTCGCGCCGTGGCCCAAAGGGTGATTTTAGAACATGTTTTTCAAGCTTTCTGACCTTCAACATAGGCATTTGTCGCGCCGCGGAGCAATTTGTCGCGCCGTGACAATTGCCTGTTTCATCCGAACTTCAGCAAACTTGTTTTGGCCATAACTTTTTGACCGTAACTCCGTTTTCGATGAATCAAATATCGTTGGAAACGTAATAAGATTTCCTTTCTAATGGTAAGGTTTTGAAATGTCAACTCAAACTTTATTACAATCGTTCTAACATGCTTTTATGCTTGATTCTTGCATGAAACTTGACAACGTGATTCACATGCTATACTATTCGAGTCGTAACGAGCCATAGGACTAATTGAACACATTTCACCCGACCTTGTGTCGTAACCGGTTAATTGATATAACTTACTTGTTTAGGTCAAGGCTAAGCAACTTTCATGCACACGTTTACTTGTTGAAGTACTTTTATACTCGTGCACTCGAGGTGAGATCATAGTCCCACTTTTTCAATCACTTTTATTCTTTACATCGTGGGCTGAGAAACACATACATTTCATACTTATTTACTTATCATGCTTTTACATTGTGAACAAATACGAATACAAAGATGCATACGAGTTTGAACAAAAGTCCTCAATCCAATTATCATTAGTTCCACTTGCAGGGTGTAAGTGTAAGCGTGTAATTATGTTGTGTGGCCATACGGGTTTAACAAACCCTCATTCAGACGGTTCGCTACCGTTAGTGAATGAAATATAATTTCAACAATGTATAGTGTAAGTTCTAACACTAAATTCAAAATTCAGAGGGAAGATTCGGTTAAGCCTTGATAATTGGGTGCTCGTGATACAAATACTATTTTGGAATGTGAATGATTCTGGTTGAGCAATTCTTAAAGAACCTTGTGGTTCAATACAATTTACTTACTAAACCTATGATTTCACCAACGTTTTCGTTGACAGATTTTTCTATGTTTTTCTCAGGTCTTGCACGATATGTGATACATGCTTCCGCTCATTATTTTGATACTTGCATTGGATGTCGAGTATACATGCTTTTCATGGAGCGTCTTTTGACTTTACTTTAAACCGTGTCGCCTAGATTTCAATCGTACTTATAACGTTGTAACTTAACTTTTGGTTGAACAATTCTTGTAAACTTTGAAACAATCTTTATTTTGAAATGAAGGCGACATATTTTGGTCAAACGTTATCTTAAAGACTTATAATCAGGTAATGGGACCCACGTAGCCGACGCCGTCACTTGACGATTTGTCGGGGTCGCTACAACATGAACACAGTTCCAAGTTTTTGAGATTTCAACATTACAGACTTTGCTTATCGTGTCGAATTCATATCAAGATTAAGTTTAAATTTAGTCGGAAATCTCCGGGTCGTCACATTCGGAACCCTGTTACCACATACATTTCGTTGTGGTAAGCAGAAACAACCAATCTGTTAACTTTTTTCCTTCTATGTAGGATCTCACACTGTTATTATCCATACCTGTTTTTCAATACTGTTTGTAAATGAGGAAATCCAACACATATTGTACAAGTCTGCGTTAATCACTTACACATACTTTTAAAAATGATTACTCAAACGATGATGGTTACTCAAATGATGCAATGGTAATTTATGATCAATAAAATTGATGATGCTGTAAATGTTCTATTTAACTTCCAATTGCATTTCCATTTCAATTTTATTTTTCATATTTTAGTTTCCTTATTTTGTGATTTTCTTACTAAAATAAGAGTTTGTCTATCTTAATCTTTAGTGTTATTAGAATTCAAATTCTTAAATGGTATGGTATTAACATTGAATTGTTACATTGTATGTGATTTCGTTTCTACTGATATTTAAATACAATGTAATTAGTATAGGTAAACCAATCATTCATAAACATGCCATTTTATGATAATTGAGGTTTGGGTTACTTAGTTACAATTAAGTAAAATACATTGTTCAAATAAATAAGGTGATTACATTGTTCAAATAAATAAGGTGATTGGATTACATTATTGAAATAAAAATCATATACGAAAGCTTAATAAAGATCTCAGCAAGAGAACCGTATGTGCAATATTGACGTTCTTAGAAATGATCCGAATCATCGAAATAGAACTTGCCATCAGTATCGTATTGTGGCCCGTAGGTTACATACTCTTCATCGTCAGAATACACAATGTATTCGCTCTCATCCCTGAATTCGATATACACCTTGATTCTTTCATTCCCATTTACTGCTTGACCAACCAGATCATTCCAATCGTCATCGTGTTTGAGAACTTTCGCTTGAACGTTTGAATCTTTAAAAAACCATACCTGTTTGTGCTCAACGAATATGTCTTCCTTGAGAAAGGAAGCAAGTTGGATAACTGATAATTGCGGATGTTCAAATTGAAATGTCCCGTTCTTATTGATTAAAAACGTTCCATATTAATTGATTTCGTTGCGAGGTTTTGACCTCTATATGAGACGTTTTTCAAAGACTGCATTCATTTTTAAACAAACCATAACCTTTATTTCATCAATAAAGGTTTAAAAAGCTTTACGTAGATTATCAAATAATGATAATCTAAAATATCCTGTTTACACACGACCATTACATAATGGTTTACAATACAAATATGTTACAACAAAATAAGTTTCTTGAATGCAGTTTTTACACAATATCATACAAGCATGGACTCCAAATCTTGTCCTTATTTAAGTATGCGACAGCGGAAGCTCTTAATAATCACCTGAGAATAAACATGCTTAAAACGTCAACAAAAATGTTGGTGAGTTATAGGTTTAACCTATATATATCAAATCGTAACAATAGACCACAAGATTTCATATTTCAATACACATCCCATACATAGAGATAAAAATCATTCATATGGTGAACACCTGGTAACCGACAATAACAAGATGCATATATAAGAATATCCCCATCATTCCGGGACACCCTTCGGATATGATATAAATTTCGAAGTACTAAAGCATCCGGTACTTTGGATGGGGTTTGTTAGGCCCAATAGATCTATCTTTAGGATTCGCGTCAATTAGGGTGTCTGTTCCCTAATTCTTAGATTACCAGACTTAATAAAAAGGGGCATATTCGATTTCGATAATTCAACCATAGAATGTAGTTTCACGTACTTGTGTCTATTTTGTAACTCATTTATAAAACCTGCATGTATTCTCATCCCAAAAATATTAGATTTTAAAAGTGGGACTATAACTCACTTTCACAGATTTTTACTTCGTCGGGAAGTAAGACTTGGCCACTGGTTGATTCACGAACCTATAACAATATATACATATATATCAAAGTATGTTCAAAATATATTTACAACACTTTTAA
Organism: Rutidosis leptorrhynchoides; assembly: GCF_046630445.1. Classification (NCBI taxonomy): domain Eukaryota; kingdom Viridiplantae; phylum Streptophyta; class Magnoliopsida; order Asterales; family Asteraceae; genus Rutidosis; species Rutidosis leptorrhynchoides. The sequence continues at coordinate 472,442,777 of NC_092333.1, read as the reverse complement.
TATATTTTGATGTTTTAAGTTTATTAAGTCAGCTGTCCTCGTTAGTAACCTACAACTAGTTGTCCACAGTTAGATGTGCAGAAATAAATCGATAAATATTATCTTGAATCAATCCACGACCCAGTGTATACGTATCTCAGTATTGATCACAACTCAAACTATATATATTTTGGAATCAACCTCAACCCTGTATAGCTAACTCCAACATTCACATATAGAGTGTCTATGGTTGTTCCGGAATATATATAGATGTGTCGACATGATAGGTCGAAACATTGTATACGTGTCTATGGTATCTCAAGATTACATAATATATAATACAAGTTGATTAAGTTATGGTTGGAATAGATTTGTTACCAATTTTCACGTAGCTAAAATGAGAAAAATTATCCAATCTTGTTTTACCCATAACTTCTTCATTTTAAATCCGTTTTGAGTGAATCAAATTGCTATGGTTTCATATTGAACTCTATTTTATGAATCTAAACAAAAAAAGTATAGGTTTCTAGTCGGAAAAATAAGTTACAAGTCGTTTTTGTAAAGGTAGTCATTTCAGTCGAAAGAACGACGTCTAGATGACCATTTTAGAAAACATACTTCCACTTTGAGTTTAACCATAATTTTTGGATATAGTTTCATGTTCATAATAAAAATCATTTTCTCAGAATAACAACTTTTAAATCAAAGTTTATCATAGTTTTTAATTAACTAACCCAAAACAGCCCGCGGTGTTACTACGACGGCGTAAATCCGGTTTTACGGTGTTTTTCGTGTTTCCAGGTTTTAAATCATTAAGTTAGCATATCATATAGATATAGAACATGTGTTTAGTTGATTTTAAAAGTCAAGTTAGAAGGATTAACTTTTGTTTGCGAACAAGTTTAGAATTAACTAAACTATGTTCTAGTGATTACAAGTTTAAACCTTCGAATAAGATAGCTTTATATGTATGAATCGAATGATGTTATGAACATCATTACTACCTTAAGTTCCTTGGATGAACCTACTGGAAAAGAGAAAAATGGATCTAGCTTCAATGGATCCTTGGATGGCTCAAAGTTCTTGAAGCAAAATCATGACACGAAAACAAGTTCAAGTAAGATCATCACTTGAAATAAGATTGTTATAGTTATAGAAATTGAACCAAAGTTTGAATATGATTATTACCTTGTATTAGAATGATAACCTACTGTAAGGAACAAAGATTTCTTGAGGTTGGATGATCACCTTACAAGATTGGAAGTGAGCTAGCAAACTTGAAAGTATTCTTGATTTTATGAAACTAGAACTTTTGGAATTTATGAAGAACACTTAGAACTTGAAGATAGAACTTGAGAGAGTTCAATTAGATGAAGAAAATTGAAGAATGAAAGTGTTTGTAGGTGTTTTTGGTCGTTGGTGTATGGATTAGATATAAAGGATATGTAATTTTGTTTTCATGTAAATAAGTCATGAATGATTACTCATATTTTTGTAATCTTATGAGATATTTCATGCTAGTTGCCAAATGATGGTTCCCACATGTGTTAGGTGACTCACATGGGCTGCTAAGAGCTGATCATTGGAGTGTATATACCAATAGTACATACATCTAAAAGCTGTGTATTGTACGAGTACGAATACGGGTGCATACGAGTAGAATTGTTGATGAAACTGAACGAGAATGTAATTGTAAGCATTTTTGTTAAGTAGAAGTATTTTGATAAGTGTATTTAAGTCTTTCAAAAGTGTATAAATACATATTAAAACACTACATGTATATACATTTTAACTGAGTCGTTAAGTCATCGTTAGTCGTTACATGTAAGTGTTGTTTATAAACCTTTAGGTTAACGATCTTGTTAAATGTTGTTAACCCAATGTTTATAATATCAAAAGAGATTTTAAATTATTATATTATCATGATATTATGATGTACGAATATCTCTTAATATGATATATATACATTAAATGTCGTTACAACGATAAACGTTACATATATGTCTCGTTTCAAAATCATTAAGTTAGTAGTCTTGTTTTTACATATGTAGTTCATTGTTAATATAATTAATGATATGTTTACTTATCATAATATCATGTTAACTATACATATAACCATATATATGTCATCATATAGTTTTTTTTACAAGTTTTAACGTTCGTGAATCACCGGTCAACTTGGGTGGTCAATTGTCTATATGAAACCTATTTCAATTAATCAAGTCTTAACAAGTTTGATTGCTTAACATGTTGGAAACATTTAATCATGTAAACATCAATCTCAATTAATATATATAAACATGGAAAAGTTCGGGTCACTACAGTACCTACCCGTTAAATAAATTTCGTCCCGAAATTTTAAGCTGTTGAAGGTGTTGACGAATCTTCTGGAAATAGATGCGGGTATTTCTTCTTCATCTGATCTTCACGCTCCCAGGTGAACTCGGGTCCTCTACGAGCATTCCATCGAACCTTAACAATTGGTATCTTGTTTTGCTTAAGTCTTTTAACCTCACGATCCATTATTTCGACGGGTTCTTCGATGAATTGGAGTTTTTCGTTGATTTGGATTTCATCTAACGGAATAGTGAGATCTTCTTTAGCAAAACATTTCTTCAAATTCGAGACGTGGAAAGTGTTATGTACAGCCGCGAGTTGTTGAGGTAACTCAAGTCGGTAAGCTACTGGTCCGACACGATCAATAATCTTGAATGGTCCAATATACCTTGGATTTAATTTCCCTCGTTTACCAAATCGAACAACGCCTTTCCAAGGTGAAACTTTAAGCATGACCATCTCTCCAATTTCAAATTCTATATCTTTTCTTTTAATGTCAGCGTAGCTCTTTTGTCGACTTTGGGCGGTTTTCAACCGTTGTTGAATTTGGATGATCTTCTCGGTAGTTTCTTGTATAATCTCCGGACCCGTAATCTGTCTATCCCCCACCTCACTCCAACAAATCGGAGACCTGCACTTTCTACCATAAAGTGCTTCAAACGGCGCCATCTCAATGCTTGAATGGTAGCTGTTGTTGTAGGAAAATTCTGCTAACGGTAGATGTCGATCCCAACTGTTTCCGAAATCAATAACACATGCTCGTAGCATGTCTTCAAGCGTTTGTATCGTCCTTTCGCTCTGACCATCAGTTTGTGGATGATAGGCAGTACTCATGTCTAGACGAGTTCCTAATGCTTGCTGTAATGTCTGCCAGAATCTTGAAATAAATCTGCCATCCCTATCAGAGATAATAGAGATTGGTATTCCATGTCTAGAGACGACTTCCTTCAAATACAGTCGTGCTAACTTCTCCATCTTGTCATCTTCTCTTATTGGTAGGAAGTGTGCTGATTTGGTGAGACGATCAACTATTACCCAAATAGTATCAAAACCACTTGCAGTCCTTGGCAATTTAGTGATGAAATCCATGGTAATGTTTTCCCATTTCCATTCCGGGATTTCGGGTTGTTGAAGTAGACCTGATGGTTTCTGATGCTCAGCTTTGACCTTAGAACACGTCAAACATTCTCCTACGTATTTAGCAACATCGGCTTTCATACCCGGCCACCAAAAATGTTTCTTGAGATCCTTGTACATCTTCCCCGTTCCAGGATGTATTGAGTATCTGGTTTTATGAGCTTCTCTAAGTACCATTTCTCTCATATCTCCAAATTTTGGTACCCAAATCCTTTCAGCCCTATACCGGGTTCCGTCTTCCCGAATATTAAGATGCTTCTCCGATCCTTTGGGTATTTCATCCTTTAAATTTCCCTCTTTTAAAACTCCTTGTTGCGCCTCCTTTATTTGAGTAGTAATGTTATTATGAATCATTATATTCATAGATTTTACTCGAATGGGTTCTCTATCCTTCCTGCTCAAGGCATCGGCTACCACATTTGCCTTCCCCGGGTGGTAACGAATCTCAAAATCGTAATCATTCAATAATTCAATCCACCTACGCTGCCTCATATTCAGTTGTTTCTGATTAAATATGTGTTGAAGACTTTTGTGGTCGGTATATATAATACTTTTGACCCCATATAAGTAGTGCCTCCAAGTCTTTAATGCAAAAACAACCGCGCCTAATTCCAAATCATGCGTCGTATAATTTTGTTCGTGAATCTTCAATTGTCTAGACGCATAAGCAATCACCTTCGTTCGTTGCATTAATACACAACCGAGACCTTGCTTTGATGCGTCACAATAAATCACAAAATCATCATTCCCTTCAGGCAATGACAATATAGGTGCCGTAGTTAGCTTTTTCTTCAATAACTGAAACGCTTTCTCTTGTTCATCATTCCATTCAAATTTCTTCCCTTTATGCGTTAATGCAGTCAAGGGTTTTGCTATTCTGGAAAAGTCTTGGATGAACCTTCTGTAGTAACCAGCTAGTCCTAAAAACTGGCGTATGTGTTTCGGAGTTTTCGGGGTTTCCCACTTTTCAACAGTTTCTATCTTTGCCGGATCCACCTTAATACCTTCTTTGTTCACTATGTGACCGAGGAATTGAACTTCTTCCAACCAAAATGCACACTTTGAAAACTTAGCGTACAATTCTTCCTTCCTCAATACTTCTAACACCTTTCTCAAATGTTCACCGTGTTCTTGGTCATTCTTTGAGTAAATAAGTATGTCATCAATGAAAACAATGACAAACTTGTCAAGGTATGGTCCACACACTCGGTTCATAAGGTCCATGAACACAGCTGGTGCATTAGTTAAACCAAACGGCATGACCATAAACTCGTAATGACCGTAACGTGTTCTGAAAGCAGTCTTTGGAATATCATCTTCTTTCACCCGCATTTGATGATACCCGGAACGTAAGTCAATCTTTGAATAAACAGACGAGCCTTGTAGTTGATCAAATAAGTCGTCGATTCTCGGTAGTGGGTAGCGGTTCTTGATGGTAAGTTTGTTCAACTCTCGGTAGTCGATACACAACCTGAATGTACCATCTTTCTTCTTGACAAACAAAACAGGAGCTCCCCACGGTGATGTGCTTGGTCGAATGAAACCACGCTCTAAAAGTTCTTGTAATTGGCTTTGCAGTTCTTTCATCTCGCTGGGTGCTAGTCTGTAAGGAGCACGAGCTATTGGTGCAGCTCCTGGTACAAGATCTATTTGAAATTCAACGGATCGATGTGGGGGTAATCCCGGTAATTCTTTCGGAAATACATCGGGAAATTCTTTTGCAATGGGAACATCATTGATGCTCTTTTCTTCAGTTTGTACTTTCTCGACGTGTGCTAGAACAGCATAGCAACCTTTTCTTATTAGTTTTTGTGCCTTCAAATTACTAATAAGATGTAGCTTCGTGTTGCCCTTTTCTCCGTACACCATTAAGGGTTTTCCTTTTTCTCGTATAATGCGAATTGCATTTTTGTAACAAACGATCTCCGCTTTCACTTCTTTCAACCAGTCCATACCGATTATCACATCAAAACTCCCTAACTCTACTGGTATCAAATCAATCTTAAATGTTTCGCTAACCAGTTTAATTTCTCGATTCCGACATATATTATCTGCTGAAATTAATTTACCATTTGCTAATTCGAGTAAAAATTTACTATCCAAAGGCGTCAATGGACAACTTAATTTAGCACAAAAATCTCTACTCATATAGCTTCTATCCGCACCCGAATCAAATAAAACGTAAGCAGATTTATTGTCAATAAGAAACGTACCCGTAACAAGCTCCGGGTCTTCCTGTGCCTCTACCGCATTAATATTGAAAACTCTTCCACGGCCTTGTCCATTCGTGTTCTCCTGGTTCAGGCAATTTCTAATAATGTGGCCTGGTTTTCCACATTTATAACAAACTACATTGGCATAACTTGCTCCGACACTACTTGCTCCGCCATTACTCGTTCCGACACCATTTGTTCCTTTCGTTCTATTAACCCCTGGTCCGTAGACCTCACACTTCGCCGCGCTATGACCATTTCTTTTACATTTGTTGCAAAATTTGGTGCAGAACCCCGAGTGATTCTTTTCACACCTTTGGCATAGTTGCTTCTGATTGTTGTTGTTGTTGCGGTTATTATTGTTGTTGGGATGATTGTTGTAGTTGCTGTTGTTGTTGTTGTTGTTGTTGTTGTTGTTGGGCCGTTTGTTGTAGTTGCGATTGATGTTGCGATTGTTGGGATAATTGTTGCGATTATTGTTGTAATTGCTGTTGTTGTTGTATTGGTGATTCTTATCACCGTTTTCCTCCCACTTTCTTTTGACTTGCTTCACATTGGCCTCTTCAGCAGTCTGTTCTTTAATTCTTTCTTCAATCTGGTTCACTAGTTTGTGAGCCATTCTACATGCCTGTTGTATGGAGGCGGGCTCGTGTGAACTTATATCTTCTTGGATTCTTTCCGGTAATCCTTTCACAAACGCGTCGATCTTCTCTTCCTCATCTTCGAATGCTCCCGGACACAATAGGCACAATTCTGTGAATCGTCTTTCGTACGTGGTAATATCAAATCCTTGGGTTCGTAACCCTCTAAGTTCTGTCTTGAGCTTATTGACCTCGGTTCTGGGACGGTACTTCTCGTTCATCAAGTGCTTGAATGCTGACCACGGTAGTGCGTACGCATCATCTTGTCCCACTTGCTCTAGATAGGTATTCCACCATGTTAACGCAGAACCTGTGAAGGTATGCGTAGCGTACTTCACTTTGTCCTCTTCAGTACACTTACTTATGGCAAACACCGATTCAACCTTCTCGGTCCACCGTTTCAATCCGATCGGTCCTTCGGTTCCATCAAATTCCAAAGGTTTGCAGGCAGTGAATTCTTTGTAGGTGCATCCTACACGATTTCCTGTACTGCTAGATCCAAGGTTATTGTTGGTATGTAGCGCAGCCTGTACTGCGGCTATGTTTGAAGCTAGAAAAGTACGGAATTCCTCTTCATTCATATTCACGGTGTGTCGAGTAGTCGGTGCCATTTCCTTCAAAATAGTTAAATGGAACAAGTTAATCATACAGAATATTAAGAGTAGTTAATAGTATTTCGTAGCATAATATGAACTCATTTATAAAAGCTTTTTCTTCATATTAGCGTTTTATAAGTTTAAATTCGGGTAGTACCTACCCGTTAAGTTCATACTTAGTAGCTAATATACAATTCAACTACTACAATTCTATATGAAAAACTGATTATAATAATATTTCGCGTTCAAACTTTTATACAATATTTTACAAACTTACAATACCGCTTATTTTACATAAAGCATGAAATATAGCACACAATAACTTTGATACAAGATAGTTGTGAAGACAATTCTAGCTAGTACACAAGTCGTTCAGCAAAGGCAATAAAGACACGTAATTCATACGTCCAGAAACAAGTCATGCATTCTGGTTTTACTAGGACTACTTCCCATCCTTGGTCTTGTGCAACATAACCGTTATGGCCGTTGATAAGACAGCGTGTTGTAACGTCATCAAAGGGACGAGGGTTACGTAATGTCCAACAGTCCCGTAATAATCTAAAAACCTCATTTCTTACCCCAATTACCGACTCCGTCACTTGTGGAAACGTTTTGTTTAATAGTTGTAGCCCGATGTTCTTGTTCTCACTTTGGTGAGAAGCGAACATTACTAATCCGTAAGCATAACATGCTTCTTTATGTTGCATGTTAGCCGTTTTTTCTAAATCACGAAGTCCAATATTCGGATATATTGAGTCAAAATAATTTCTTAACCCGTTGCGTAAAATAGCATTTGGGTTCCCCGCAATATATGCGTCAAAGTAAACACATCGTAACTTATGGGTTTCCCAATGTGATATCCCCCATCTTTCAAACGAAAGTCTCTTATAAACCAAGACATTCTTGGAACGTTCTTCGAATGTCTTACAAACTGATCTCGCCTTAAATAGTTGTGCCGAAGAATTCTGGCCGACTCTAGACAAGATTTCATCAATCATGTCTCCGGGTAGGTCTCTTAAAATATTGGGTTGTCTATCCATTTTGTGTTTTTAAACTGTAAAATAGACAAGAGTTAGATTCATAAAAAAATACTTATTAATACAAGCAATTTTTACATATATCATAAAGCATAAGAACACTATATTCCATATATTACACCACACGAATACAACTATCTTATTCCGACTCGCTCGTTTCTTCTTCTTCGGTTTTGGTTCGTTTTGCCAAGTTTCTAGGGATATATGATGTTCCCCTAATACGAGCCGTCGTTGTCCACATTGGTTTAGAAAAACCTGGTGGTTTAGAGGTTCCCGGGTCATTGTTACAACTTAAGGACTTCGGGGGTTGACGATACATATAAAGTTCATCGGGGTTGGAATTAGATTTCTCTATTTTTATGCCCTTTCCCTTATTATTTTCTTTTGCCTTTTTAAATTCAGTTGGGGTAATTTCTATAACATCATCGGAATTCTCGTCGGAATCCGATTCATCGGAGAATTGGTAATCCTCCCAATATTTTGCTTCCTTGGCGGAAACACCATTGACCATAATTAACTTTGGTCGGTTGGTTGAGGATTTTCTTTTACTTAACCGTTTTATTATTTCCCCCACCGGTTCTATTTCTTCATCCGGTTCCGATTCTTCTTCTGGTTCCGATTCTTCTTCCGGTTCCGACTCTTCTTCCGGTTCCTCTTCGGGAACTTGTGAATCAGTCCACAAATCATTCCAATTTACATTTGACTCTTCATTATTATTAGGTGAGTCAATGGGACTTGTTCTAGAGGTAGACATCTATCACATAATATCAAACACGTTAAGAGATTAATATATCACATAATATTCATATGTTAAAAATATATAGTTTCCAACAAAAATGTTAAGCAATCATTTTTAAAGAAAACACGGTCGAAGTCCAGACTCACTAATGCATCCTAACAAACTCGATAAGACACACTAATGCAAATTTTCTGGTTCTCTAAGACCAACGCTCTGATACCAACTGAAATGTCCCGTTCTTATTGATTAAAAACGTTCCATATTAATTGATTTCGTTGCGAGGTTTTGACCTCTATATGAGACGTTTTTCAAAGACTGCATTCATTTTTAAACAAACCATAACCTTTATTTCATCAATAAAGGTTTAAAAAGCTTTACGTAGATTATCAAATAATGATAATCTAAAATATCCTGTTTACACACGACCATTACATAATGGTTTACAATACAAATATGTTACAACAAAATAAGTTTCTTGAATGCAGTTTTTACACAATATCATACAAGCATGGACTCCAAATCTTGTCCTTATTTAAGTATGCGACAGCGGAAGCTCTTAATAATCACCTGAGAATAAACATGCTTAAAACGTCAACAAAAATGTTGGTGAGTTATAGGTTTAACCTATATATATCAAATCGTAACAATAGACCACAAGATTTCATATTTCAATACACATCCCATACATAGAGATAAAAATCATTCATATGGTGAACACCTGGTAACCGACAATAACAAGATGCATATATAAGAATATCCCCATCATTCCGGGACACCCTTCGGATATGATATAAATTTCGAAGTACTAAAGCATCCGGTACTTTGGATGGGGTTTGTTAGGCCCAATAGATCTATCTTTAGGATTCGCGTCAATTAGGGTGTCTGTTCCCTAATTCTTAGATTACCAGACTTAATAAAAAGGGGCATATTCGATTTCGATAATTCAACCATAGAATGTAGTTTCACGTACTTGTGTCTATTTTGTAACTCATTTATAAAACCTGCATGTATTCTCATCCCAAAAATATTAGATTTTAAAAGTGGGACTATAACTCACTTTCACAGATTTTTACTTCGTCGGGAAGTAAGACTTGGCCACTGGTTGATTCACGAACCTATAACAATATATACATATATATCAAAGTATGTTCAAAATATATTTACAACACTTTTAATATATTTTGATGTTTTAAGTTTATTAAGTCAGCTGTCCTCGTTAGTAACCTACAACTAGTTGTCCACAGTTAGATGTGCAGAAATAAATCGATAAATATTATCTTGAATCAATCCACGACCCAGTGTATACGTATCTCAGTATTGATCACAACTCAAACTATATATATTTTGGAATCAACCTCAACCCTGTATAGCTAACTCCAACATTCACATATAGAGTGTCTATGGTTGTTCCGGAATATATATAGATGTGTCGACATGATAGGTCGAAACATTGTATACGTGTCTATGGTATCTCAAGATTACATAATATATAATACAAGTTGATTAAGTTATGGTTGGAATAGATTTGTTACCAATTTTCACGTAGCTAAAATGAGAAAAATTATCCAATCTTGTTTTACCCATAACTTCTTCATTTTAAATCCGTTTTGAGTGAATCAAATTGCTATGGTTTCATATTGAACTCTATTTTATGAATCTAAACAAAAAAAGTATAGGTTTCTAGTCGGAAAAATAAGTTACAAGTCGTTTTTGTAAAGGTAGTCATTTCAGTCGAAAGAACGACGTCTAGATGACCATTTTAGAAAACATACTTCCACTTTGAGTTTAACCATAATTTTTGGATATAGTTTCATGTTCATAATAAAAATCATTTTCTCAGAATAACAACTTTTAAATCAAAGTTTATCATAGTTTTTAATTAACTAACCCAAAACAGCCCGCGGTGTTACTACGACGGCGTAAATCCGGTTTTACGGTGTTTTTCGTGTTTCCAGGTTTTAAATCATTAAGTTAGCATATCATATAGATATAGAACATGTGTTTAGTTGATTTTAAAAGTCAAGTTAGAAGGATTAACTTTTGTTTGCGAACAAGTTTAGAATTAACTAAACTATGTTCTAGTGATTACAAGTTTAAACCTTCGAATAAGATAGCTTTATATGTATGAATCGAATGATGTTATGAACATCATTACTACCTTAAGTTCCTTGGATGAACCTACTGGAAAAGAGAAAAATGGATCTAGCTTCAATGGATCCTTGGATGGCTCAAAGTTCTTGAAGCAAAATCATGACACGAAAACAAGTTCAAGTAAGATCATCACTTGAAATAAGATTGTTATAGTTATAGAAATTGAACCAAAGTTTGAATATGATTATTACCTTGTATTAGAATGATAACCTACTGTAAGGAACAAAGATTTCTTGAGGTTGGATGATCACCTTACAAGATTGGAAGTGAGCTAGCAAACTTGAAAGTATTCTTGATTTTATGAAACTAGAACTTTTGGAATTTATGAAGAACACTTAGAACTTGAAGATAGAACTTGAGAGAGTTCAATTAGATGAAGAAAATTGAAGAATGAAAGTGTTTGTAGGTGTTTTTGGTCGTTGGTGTATGGATTAGATATAAAGGATATGTAATTTTGTTTTCATGTAAATAAGTCATGAATGATTACTCATATTTTTGTAATCTTATGAGATATTTCATGCTAGTTGCCAAATGATGGTTCCCACATGTGTTAGGTGACTCACATGGGCTGCTAAGAGCTGATCATTGGAGTGTATATACCAATAGTACATACATCTAAAAGCTGTGTATTGTACGAGTACGAATACGGGTGCATACGAGTAGAATTGTTGATGAAACTGAACGAGAATGTAATTGTAAGCATTTTTGTTAAGTAGAAGTATTTTGATAAGTGTATTTAAGTCTTTCAAAAGTGTATAAATACATATTAAAACACTACATGTATATACATTTTAACTGAGTCGTTAAGTCATCGTTAGTCGTTACATGTAAGTGTTGTTTATAAACCTTTAGGTTAACGATCTTGTTAAATGTTGTTAACCCAATGTTTATAATATCAAAAGAGATTTTAAATTATTATATTATCATGATATTATGATGTACGAATATCTCTTAATATGATATATATACATTAAATGTCGTTACAACGATAAACGTTACATATATGTCTCGTTTCAAAATCATTAAGTTAGTAGTCTTGTTTTTACATATGTAGTTCATTGTTAATATAATTAATGATATGTTTACTTATCATAATATCATGTTAACTATACATATAACCATATATATGTCATCATATAGTTTTTTTTACAAGTTTTAACGTTCGTGAATCACCGGTCAACTTGGGTGGTCAATTGTCTATATGAAACCTATTTCAATTAATCAAGTCTTAACAAGTTTGATTGCTTAACATGTTGGAAACATTTAATCATGTAAACATCAATCTCAATTAATATATATAAACATGGAAAAGTTCGGGTCACTACACAAATAATACTCCCTCCGTTCACCACCGGAGTAATTCTTGACGTCACGGTCAAATTCACCACTAAAGTTAACCTCTAGCACCATTGAAGATGGATGTTTAGGTTTTTGAGTTAAAGAAGATAAGAATTGGTTAACGTGTAATATGATTGAAACAGAGTGTTTTTTTATAAAGAAAACCAAAAAAGAAAAAAAAATTGTTTAATAAGGTAAAGTGATGTCAATTTAATGTTGATCATCCTACGTAAATGGTAGTCTAATGTTTGTACATCCACAATTTGGAAAAGAACACATCACACGTTATGCTGTATATAAATCCCAATAAAGGTTTAAATATTGATTTGCAAAATATACATACAAAAATAGAGGACTCGCTAATTTATTATCAACTTAAAATTTAAATTTCAAATTTGATATGATCATCCGTTGAAATCTCCTATACACCATATTTCTTGCAATTTCGTTAAAATCATATCTTCAAACAAAAATAACTAGCGAAGTATATGCCTATCAATTTAATGGATCTGGAAATCACATTCAATCATTTCTGTTGTCAAATTGCTTTGTTCCCTAAAATAAATCAACAACAGCTGTAACACTGTTAATTGATAGAAATTCAAAACTCCTAATATTCAACTCTATCTCTTCCAAAATCATCTCATAGGAATCGATCTCATCCTTAATTGATTTTCAACCACCTCTCTGATTCCTAGGCAACTAGCAGCTCACTATGATTATAAAAGGAGATCGATACATAAGTGCATTCTTCATCCGTCAAATACACAAACCACTAAACATATCTACCCTTTTTGCACTATCGATCGTTCCATCCAATGGCTGCTAATCAAGCTTTCGCGCATTTGAATATGCTTACCAATGAGGTTGCTGATCCAAATATAAGAGTCAAGTTGTTTACTTTTTGGAAGAGAACATACTACAACGCACCCAATGTTGTATCATCAGTGGAAATGGTTTTAATGGACCAAGAGGTATGAACCATTTTTAACCTCTAATTATTTTATTTTCAATTATGAATTATAATAAACTATTGATACTGTTATAAAGACGCATTCTCTCTCTTCTAACGTCTCTTTCTCTCTGCCTTGCTCCACCCAAAAAGCAAACAACCACCTATTACATTTAAATTTAAATTGCTCTTAGCTTGGATCAAATTAGAAGCCGCCACCGGCACCATCAAAATCGCAGCAATTTTCCGAACCTGAGAGTATAACTTTCGCCGGCAAACCTCTCGTAACGCGCCACCACGCGCCGCCTCTCAGGTCGCCGGAATAGTTCCCGTTTTTTTTTTTTTTTTTTTTTTCCGCAGGTAATATAACTGAGCCTGTAACAAAAGTCCTCGCGATCCAGAAACCTAGCTAAGTCGCTGTTTGCTGCTACCTCTTTGCCGTCGGGAGCCGCTGCTGCCGGAACTCATTCATCCTCATAAGGCTGTGTTTGTTTTCTCTAACCCTTAAATTTCTCTTCTCCATAACCTAACTTTTCTGTAGCCAACCTTACTGTACAATTTCTATTTGGTTTTCATAACTTAAACTTTTATGCTGTTTGTCTTTTTCTTTTTTTTTTACGCCTTCACAACCTGTGCTTTCCCCGAATTAAGAGTAATATTTTTGTAGCTATAGTATATTAAGTTTCCATCTAATAGATTTTTTTATAAATTTATTAAGTATTTTCCATTGGGTATAAATTCTTCTTATATATACATATATATATATTTTTTTTTCCTTTTTTTCTCTCCTATTTGACTATATTGGATTATATATTATTCTTTTATTGATATACCGCCTAGTTGTAATTTATATTATAGTATAACTTACATTTATATATCCTTTTTTAGTTCTAAATATTATAATTTACAATTTATACGAATTTATCTTATTCATATTGTTTAGCTTGTACTTGGTCATCTTTTTAGTGCACAAAGTAATATAGATCCTTCGCATAGTTATGGGCACTTGAGGTCATGTTCTCCGGTTTTAGGGGCGGGTAGGCCTAGAGGGGTTAGAGGAGGTTGTAGGGTAGCCACCGTTGGTAGGATTAGAGTGGGTAGTTGGAATATAGGAACCTTGACTGGTAAGAGGATTGAGCTCGTTGATACCTTTCTTAAGAGTAAGGTAGACATAGTGTGTGTTCAAGAGACTAGATGGAAGGGTGAAGAGGCGATAGAGATTCAGGACTATAAGTTGTGGTACTCGGGTTCTAGGACAGCACGAAACGGGGTAGGTATCTTTTTAGGAAAACTACATAAAGATAACGTTGTTGACGTGGGCAGGTTTAGCGATAGGATTATGTCGGTTAGTTTAATTATTAAGGAGGAGACTTTCACGGTCATTAGTGCATACGCACCTCATGCGGGTTTAGGTGATGCGGAAAAGAAGAGATTTTGGGAATTGTTAGATGAGGTGGTGAGGGGGTGCCCAGCCGACCATCGACTGATTATAGGTGGTGATCTGAATGGACATATAGGAGTGGAGGCAGAAGGTTATGAGGGAGCCCATGGTGGCTTTGGGTTTGGTCCTAGAAATGAAGAGGGGCGCTCAATTCTTGAGTTTGCCATTGCCCACGAGTTGGTGGTAGCAAACTCTTTCTTCAAGAAGAGGGATGCTCAGTTAGCCACATTCCATAGCGGGGGTCGCAGCACCCAGATTGACTTTTTGCTTCTTCGTAAAGGGGAACTTAGGACATGTAAGGACTGTAAGGTCCTTCCAGCTTTGACGTGCTCCTCCCAGCACAGATTGCTGGTCATGGACCTAGTCACTAGGGGAAGTGTTGGCAGGAGGGCTAGGGCTGTACAACCTAGAATCCTTTGGAAGAACCTCTATGGAGCGAATGCGGAGACTTTTAGAGCGATTGTTGTTAATAGATTGAGTGTAGAAGAGGATTACGTTGCCCCTACGGACGCAGACCAGATATGGAATCGCATGGCGTCCACTATCAGAGATGTGGCAAAAGAGACCTTAGGAGTGGCTATAGGGACATCGAGAGCCCATAAGAGTAGAAGAGAGTCGTGGTGGCTTAGTGACGATGTCCAATCGAAAGTCGCATTAAAGCAGTCGAGGTTTAGGGAGCTCATTACTCTTGGAGAAGGGACACCTGAAGAGAGAACTAGGGTAGAAGAAAGATATAAAGAAGCTAAAAGAGAAGCTAAGAAGGCCGTAGCAATTGCAAAAGACAAAGCATATGAAGACTTGTATAGAAAACTAGACTCTAAAGAGGGAGCTAATGACATATATAGGATAGCCAAAGCTAGGGAGCGAGGAAGGAGGGACTTAGGTAACATCAAATATATCAAGGATGTAGCAGGGCAAAGTATAGTGAGAGAGGACCTTATTAGGAAAAGATGGGAAGAATATTTTGCTTCCCTTTTCGGTAGGGGAAGACCGGAGCGGAACGGTGAACCCCACGAGGTCCAGGAGTTTCAAAACAACTGTTTCTGCACGAGGATTAATCAGGAGGAAGTTAGATTGGCCCTACGAAAGATGGGGAGGAACAAAGCAGTAGGACCAGACCAAATTCCGATTGAGGCGTGGAAGTGCCTAGGAGGTGACGGGGTTAGATGGTTGACAAACCTTTTCAACACGACGTTTAGAAGCGCAAATATGCCTATGGAATGGAGACTCAGTGAGGTTATTCCCATTTACAAGCACAAGGGAGATGCGCAATTATGTAGTAACTATAGAGGCATAAAGTTACTCAGTCATACTATGAAGCTTTGGGAAAGAGTGATCGAGACGAGGCTCAGACGCGAGACAAAGGTTTCAGAGAACCAATTCGGCTTCATGCCAGGACGCTCGTCGATGGAAGCGATTCACATAGTTAGAAGCCTTATGGAGAAGTATAGGGAAAAGCAAAAGAACCTACACATGGCGTTCTTAGACTTGGAAAAAGCTTATGACTGTGTCCCGCGTGAGCTGATTTGGAAGACTCTTAATGCTAGGGGAGTCCCAAGTAGATATATAAGATCTATTAGAGATATGTACGAGGGGGCGAAGACTCGTGTACGTACGACGGTAGGAATCACAGAGTTTTTCCCGGTAGAGGTTGGTTTACATCAGGGATCTGCCCTTAGCCCTTATCTTTTCGCTTTGATCCTAGACGAGTTGACTCATAGGATACAAGACAACATCCCATGGTGCCTGATTTTCGCCGACGATATTGTATTAGTTTCGGATTCTCAGGATGAGCTTAACAGGAGGCTAGAGCAATGGAGGATCGCCTTAGAATCAAATGGCCTACGGATTAGCAGACTTAAATCGGAGTACCTTAGATGCGATTTCAAGGGGGGCGAAGAGGAACACGACGATATAGTGGATATCAGAATTGGGGATCAGATTCTACCCCCGCAAGAGTCCTTTAGATATTTAGGCTCGATGCTTCACATTTCGGGAAGGATAGATGAGGATGTGACGCATCGTATACGAGTAGGATGGTTGAAGTGGAGGGCTGCGAAAGGGGTGTTGTGCGACAAGAAGGTCCCACTTAAACTGAAAGGTAAATTCTTTAAGGTGGCAATTAGACCAGCCATGTTGTACGGATCAGAGTGTTGGCCAATGACGAAGGCCCAAGAGAGGAGGATGGAGGTGGCAGAAATGAGGATGCTTAGATGGACGTGTGGTAAGACCATGCTAGATATGATACCAAATGGAGTTTTTAGGGAGAAATTGGAAGTTGGAAACATCACCAACAAACTTAGGGAAGGACGACTTAGATGGTTTGGGCATGTTAGGAGGCGCCCACTTTTAGCCCCAGTTAGGAGAGTCGAGACCCTCGCCGTTGGCGGCGTAAGGAGAAGGGGTAGACCTAGACGTAGGATGGAGGATAGATTGAAGCTTGACATGAAAGAGCTCCTACTGACGGAGGACATGACTTCTGATAGGAGCCTGTGGAGGAGTAGAATTAGAATTATTGAGTATGTTTTTTTTTTTTTTTTTTTTTTTTTTTTTCATTGTGTTAGTTACTTTTATTATACAACTACATATATAACTATAACCAGATATTCAATAACCACACTATTTATACCCCTCTACATGGTTTATATGCCTTTGTATCTATGTATATGTTTTTAGGCTATATATATGTACCGATGTATATGTTTGTATCTATATATATATATGTATCTATGTATCTAAGTGCATGTATTGGTGTATGTAGGTTTGTCTGTCTTGTATCTGTACCTAGGTATATATATCTACGAATGTATCTATATGTATTTATGTTTAAGCATGAGTTTTTTTTTTTTTTTTTTTTTTTTTTCATGCTTTCGTGTGGTATATATATATCGATGTGTGTGTCTGTGTGGGTGCGTATATGTATATGTATATGTATATGTATATGTATATGTATATGTATATGTATATGTATATATCTTGTTTGTCTGTATGTCTACCTAAAACTAAATGGTTATGTGCACTATTTTATTCATGCTCTTTGCCCTACTGTTGTGCATTACTGCTATATGTGTCCCTTTTATGGTTACTGTGTATGGTTGCTTCTTGCTAGGCGCTCATTACTCGTACAGGTACGTATCATTTGCCCTCTCTATTTCGTTCTTATGAGCTCTTCGGGCCGGAGGTCCTTTGGGAAGCAATCTCTTTTGCGCTAGAGTAGAGGGAGGGACGACCTTATCTAGGCGCGGGTTCTATACCCGCGGGTGGAGTAGTGACTTCCTTCTAATCTAGGGTACGAGGAATGATTGTCTACACTCACCTTCCCCATACCCCACTTTCGTTGAATTGGGTATTGTTGTTGTTGTTGTTGTTGTTGTATTGATACTGTTATACCACAATAAACCACAGGGCCATAAAATTGCTGCAACGGTACCAAAGAAAGTATTATAATTTTTTGGAAATACTTTTATGGAGGGAAGTTACTTTGATATGTCTGGCTTCAATGTTGTTCCATATGAGGGACATAACTATAAGATGGCAAACAACCATTAGAAGGTTGTGATCAATAGACAAACTTCAGTTCGTCGAACTATACTTTTTCAGATACCAAGGCATGGTTATAACCCCGTTTCATATTACGATGTGAATGAATGGGTTGTTAATCAATCAACAGTTTTGCACAAGAATACAACACATGGTTGTAAGAACTGGATCAAATGGTTATAAGTTTAAAAAAATAAATGTTGGATCATTGTATTGACAACGATATTGATCCTATAAACAACAATATCTTTAAACATTGCAAAAAAGTTTTCAATCTAAAAACTCATGCCGCAAAGATAAATGTCTTGCCTATTGTATTCGGATCTTGGATATCTCATGTAGAACAATTTCTCGCATGGGTTGGTGGATTTAAACCGTCACTTATAGTCACGGTAATAATATTTTATATTTTTTTTACTTGTATCTACATCTCTACTTGTATTAAATAAGTTAAATACTTTGACTTTTTCTAACAAACAACATTGTGTACTTTTACTTATTTAATATACAATATGATTGTGTATTCCAGTTAATTAGTAACCACGTCCTATTTAGCGAACAACAAGCAGAAAAGATGGAACTTTTGAAAATAGATGATGTAAAGGAAGAAATGAACATTACCAGTAAAATCACAAATTTGCAGGATACTTTAAGTGATTCTTTTTCAGGAAAATCATTTGTTGATAAGGGAGACTTTTCTTCGATGAATAATTTCTCAAATCAAATGTCGGAAAATCTAGGAAAACTATCTGTTCTCAACAACTATTCTAACCAGGTAACATGTCAAATTACTAACTTTATATACTTTACAATAAATGTATACAGTAATATTGTGCTTTACTATTTACTCAATTTTTTTTAATCCTTTTACAGGCTGATCAATTACATATTACTACTTTGAAGAATATGCAAGATATAATAACTATAAGACAAAGATCTTTGACATTGATTGCACTTCACAACTACCACAAACAAATAATCTCTTTCAACCACCAATGGGAATTCATACCTATCTAAATAGTGTTTACTCATATATTGTAGTAACTTTTATTCTTATTATATAGTAGATTTAAGAGCTCGTGCGTTGCACGAAAAACTTATAAGCTAACTAAATCGAAATGTAAAATATTGTATCATTTGAAGTTATGATTAGGACAGTCTCACAACTATCGTTG
Organism: Rutidosis leptorrhynchoides; assembly: GCF_046630445.1. Classification (NCBI taxonomy): domain Eukaryota; kingdom Viridiplantae; phylum Streptophyta; class Magnoliopsida; order Asterales; family Asteraceae; genus Rutidosis; species Rutidosis leptorrhynchoides. The sequence goes on along the minus strand of NC_092333.1, from coordinate 472,423,501 downwards.
TATCAAATATTAATGGCTTAACATTTCTCATCCTTGTATCTATACATTAGGTTGTAACATTTGCTAATATATCTGACTACAACCTATGTTATGAGTATAATCTTTCCAAATGGATCATTCGAAATCTCATAAATAACCTTATAAATGTATACCTTTATATCAAATGAGCCCGTGCGTTGCAACAATATGATTTCAACCTATTAATTGATCCTTCAACTAAAATATTTATAAAATATGTAAAAGCATACATGTTATGTAAAATCAATAAAAAATAACCAAAAAAAAGTCACCGCATGAACATTAAGTGATCTTTCCTGCTGAAAAGCATGCAAACTTGATAGCGTGTATCCTTTCGGAAGTAGGCCCGAGAGCAAATGTATCCTTGCATGAGTCATGATTGAGAAGTATGACACCAACTACCTTTTTTCATTGTGAGAGACTAATTTAGTTAAATCTCTTAAACTTCCTTGCCTACAATCGACAATTATACACAAATGTATTACGGAGTACATCATTTAAAACCAATTCACCAGAAACCATTGCACAAAGATTTACATCATCTCGCAATAACATCAAAGGCTTACAAAATAACACTTTCAAAATATCGTTGTAGAAATTCGTAAACAGCCGGACATATATTATCAAAACGATGTAGAAAGTGGTATAAAAAACACTTTAGATAGTCTAAAGGGTTATTGTAAAATGTATATAATGCATATAAAATAAGATTAACTATTAGTAGTTGCAACTGATGATCACATACCTGTTGGTGAAAATATATGGCCATTTCTACAAATATGTCCTTCACTTGAACATGATTGTTCACGTCATCTCCAATTATATGAAGTGCACATGCAACCTTAAAGTCGAAAGTAGTACAAAACAGCGTATAACGGGGTGATCCTTATCAATCAACTTCAATCAAGACATATATCTAAACACATAATAGTAATTGGTGAGCCTATGTCCACATAACTTTGACTCAACTTTTCCAAGTAAATATAAAAAGTGATTCAAATTAACTCACACATAAGTGAATGTGTTGAAATTGCAGCCTTTAAGTATGCAGCTATGTATCATACCTTCCCAAAACCTCTTCTAATTGAGCTACCACAACGGTCACGTTCACTGAGTGACAACGATATATATGCTACCTATAAATATGAATAAGGTATAAGTGGTAAATTTGACTCATTTAAGTTGTATGTCATCTCCAACATGTGAAGCAATAAAAGTAAAAAGAAAAGTAGCTAAATAGAAACTGGTTGAGCCGGTCCAACGATAGAAAATCACTACAACCGTATGAAACCTCGTTAATTATTTTATATAAGAAATATACAAGTATTACTGTTGAAAAATTTTGTTTTTAATTTTAACAAATTAAAAGTTTAACATTTATTCTATAAAATAAAAGCATTTATGTAGATCAATTACTAAGTAAGTTGTTAAGAGAGAGAGAGAGAGAGAGAGAGAGAGAGAGAGAGAGAGAGAGAGAGAGAGAGAGAGAGAGAGAGAGAGAGAGAGAGAGAGAGAGAGAGAGAAGCAGATACCATGATGATGCTTCTTCAAGAGCAAAGAGGACACCACCGACTGAGGCTCGAAAGCACCAGCACCAGTAGCACATGTGATAAGAAATTCCTTCGATCCCTATCATTTTTGAAGTATCCATTTAAGTACAGAGCTGCTTTATTTAAAAAATTTTAAGATAACGGAGAACATAGAGTTATGATTTTGTATTAATACATGTCGAATAAAAGGTGAAAGCAACATGAATCATACTTTGAGGAGAAACATGGCTTCGCTAGTAGTGCATCATTGAGATGTTTCTACCAATTTACACAAAACAATACCATAAATCACAATATAAACAAATAAATAAATAAATAAATCATTACCATTTTGAACTGTTGAGGTAGTTGCAATAAAAGCCACCTTGCAGCCCAAATTGTAGCCTAGACAGTGCTCAGACGAAACCTGTGCTGCTGCCCCTTATCACAGCTACTGTGCAGTCTTTATCAATGATCTGCAGCCTACACGTTGAAAGGGCAAACTTTATCGAAGTTGACCCATTTATTCGTAGGTGGGTCTTGATGTTCCATTTCTTAAATAATAAATGTATATTTAAAAACAAAGATAAGATAAAATCAGTGCGAAGTTTTTAAAACTTTCAAGCATTTAGGTCCTATTTAAGCTCCAATTCTACAGAATTTATTCATAAAAAAACGTTAACATTAACCACCGGTGTTGTTGCAGTAGGCGATCACACATTTGCTACACATTATGATCGAAATCATAAAAATGTCACGTTTTAGTAGATTAATAATCAGTCATCTATTAACAGACATTATTTATAAGCAAAGAGTATACCATAAACCATAATTCAACACAAAAAAACCTACAGTTCTATCATCTATCATATGTTTTCTTTTCATAACTCTTTCAACAACATTAGCATCCAAAAACACAAAAAACCGAACCCACGGCTTCAATCACCTAACGAAAAGTTCAACAATAATAAATTCAACAACAAAATTTCACGAATTCAATTACATAAACATCAATAATATCCAAATATACAGAACTAATCAAAACAAATTAAACCAAAGTAATCGGAGTATACAACACCTATATACACATAACCAGATTCACTATGTTCTATAATCAAAAATACCTTATCTTTGTAAAAAAAACAACATTACCTCAATTCGGAAATTTGAGATTTCTTTATAGTTTTCAATCGGGCATTCTTGAAATCAATTAAAAGTCGTTTAATCTTAAACAAATCAATACCTGAATAATAATCATCAAAGACACCTACAACAGCGGTTACGGCAACGATAGGTACGATTTGAGTTAAATCACCCAAAACCCTAATTTGTAATGAAAATCGTCATTTAAACTTACTGAACCGGAAAAAGTTTTTTTTATCACAAATAAGGCTCGAAAATCAGAAAAAACTTCCGCAGAAACCCTAATCCCTTCGATTCATGGTTGTGGCGATGAAAGAGGGAGGAACCAAAAAAACGAAAATGGAAAATAGAGCAGCAGAAAAAAAGGTTCGGCGGTTTTCAATTTTGAAGAAAGAGAAGGTACGGGCGTACGTGAGAGGTAAATGGGATGCGTGTCAGGCTGAGAATAATACTGAATTTTTATGTATGATTAGGGATAAATGGAGGTTGAATTGTGTTGTCGGTTTATATTTAGGAATTAGGGTCTAATGGTGTATCCTATCGTATAAACGCATAAAGGCATGATATTCGCATTAAATTAACATCAGGAACACTGGGAATAACAGTTTTGTGAAACTGTCCGTCTAACATTCTCCGCTGTGCAGGCCGCCTAGCGCTTAAGCCCTGAAGGCCGCCTAGTGCTTAAGCCCTGACCGAAGAGCGTCACATCCAGCGTAAATATCGGATCATGAATAACAGAATGCAGCATCATCTGACAAGTGTCCCCGATTACTTCGGTGGATCTATCATCATAAATAGACCCCCTGGGTCGTCATTTACACATTCAAACACTCTGATAACTTGTGACCAGAGATTTCACCTTTCTCTCTCACATAGTATTTTCTCTCACTAGAAGTCATCCGGCTAGTAGCTCTACGCTCAGCGGACTAAGATTGATTAAGCCACCCCACAGGTTTCTATACCTGTGTACCGGGTCTGCAGGGATTATTTCCCGAGGGTAAACATCAATCGGCAACATTTCCCCACTTTTAGCTAGATACTTCTAGTATTTATGCTGACACACAAAGCCTTACCTCATAAGGAAATAGGTGTCAACAATGGCACCATCTGTTATCAAAATGAATCACCTCACCGATACTGACGTCGAAAGTAAGGATAAAGAATTGGTACCCATAGGTGTAGGAATGATTCATCCATGGAAAGCTGGACAATGGAGGAAGGCAGAGGTGTTAGAAGATTGGAAAGAACAATTAATATCATTTCCTTCTATGTTTAACACAAATCCATCCGATAATCCAGTGGTTATAGAAGTACGAGTTGCTAATTGCATAATAGGCAACGTCTATACTGACACAGGAGCTGGAGCAGACATTATGTATGAACATTGCTTCATACAGCTTCCTAAACATGTACAAGAAACAATGAAGGAAACATATGTGCCGTTAGAAAGCTTTACAAGTGAACCGTCCTGGTCTGAAGGAAGTATTCTTCTTGAAGTAGTTTTGGGCAAGCCACCCCTTAAACGTACGGCTAACATAGAGTTTCTGGTGGTAAAAGCAAATTCACAATACAATATCATTTTGGGAAGAACTACCTTAATGACGTTTGGGGCTGTGACGTCAACCGTGCACATCATGATGAAATTTCCAATGCCTGGCGGAATAGCAACGCTATACGCAGAACGGAAAAAATTAATTGAGTGTTCTCAAGTAACAAAAACAACAATTAAGCCAATCATACATGATGATGGGTCAATCTCGCCAAATCCACAATTTCCAGATCAAAAGGTCATAATTAGGCACACGTTATCTACGGAATGTAAGGAAAGATTATACAATATTTTGGCAACGAATTTAGACGTCTTTGCATGGCAACCGTCTGATATGACTGGTGTTCCAAGGGAAGTTGCAGAATATAGGTTAAATGTTGATAGTGCTCCAAATGAACATATATTTAGGCACAATATCCTTCTAATATGTAAAGCTTTTAGTTGCAATTGTTCTATTTTTATGTAATATTCGTTTAAATAAATAAGTGCGAAGACAAAAGAAGAAAATGACGATTTGAAGACGCAAATGACCAAAAAGCTCAAATGTACAAGATACAATCCAAGTGGTTCAATTTATTGATGAGAAACTTCTAAAAATGGCAAGAGTACGAGTCGCGGAATGCAAAGTACAAGATATTAAATCGTACAAAAGGACGTTCGAAAATCCAGAACCGGGAAATGAACCGAGCATCAACGCGCGAGTCAACGGACCTAAAATTACGAGTCAACTATGCACAAGAATATAATATAATATATTTATAATTATATAAAATTATATATATATATATATATATATATATATATATATATATATATATATATATATATATATATATATATTATTATATAATAAATAAATAAGAGCCGCCCACGTTTAATTGAAGGATGTACGCTGGATAGGCTGGCCATGCGATCGCATGGCCAGGAGGCACAAAAGTCATGCGATCGCATGGCAGGGAAAAGCTGACCACATCTATAAAAGGCGACAAATTCTGCACGAAATATACACATTTTTTTCTTTTCCTTCCTCTGATCAATGTAATATATATTTATATTTATAATACTAAGTTTAAATTAAGTTTAATAATAATTAGGTTATTGTAAGAAATGTTTTAAGGTTTTGTAAGTCGGAACTCTGTCCGTGTAATGCTACGCGATTAATCACCACTGTAAGCTATGTTCTTTCTTTTTAAATTAATGTCTCGTAACTAAGTTATTATTATGCTTATTTAAATCGAAGTAATCGTGATGTTAAGCTAAATATTAAGACGGGGTTATTGGATTTTGTACCATAATTAAGGTTTGGACAAAAGACCGACACTTGTGAACATTGGACTATTGAATATTAATAGGTAGGGGGTATTGTCTAATCGAATGATAACTCATTGGAATCTGTCAAACCTATCTTCAAATTAGTTAATCTAATAATTATTAAATTGATTACGAATGTCCTATTTAGTGACGTTTATATGACATCATTTACAATCATTTAATTAATTATTCAGGTTGGGTAATTGATTATTCATTCTGATCAAGTGGGTAAATTAATATTCATATCTCATTAAAACAGGGGTGGATTACATACAAGGATAATTGGTGTAATTGTTAACAAAGTAATAAAACCTTGGATTACACGCAGTCGATAACCTGGTGTAATCATTAAACAAAGTATTAAAACCTTGTTACAGTTCGAATCCCTAATTAGTTGGAATATTTGACTTCGGGAATAAGGTTAATTTGACAAGCACTTTATAATTATGACCGATGGACTATTATGGACAAAAACCAAATAGGTATCAAATAATCCAGGACAAAGGACAATTAACCCGGGTTACAATTAATCAAAACGTCAAACATCATGATTACGGAAGTTTAAATAAGCATAATACTTTTATTTCATATTTCATCGTACCTTTATTTACTGTCATTTTAATTACTGCAATTTACTTTATCGCAATTTAAATTCTGTCATTTATATTATCGTCATTTATCTTTACGCTTAAAATATAAAATCGACAAACCGGTCATTAAACGGTAAAAACCCCTTTTATAATAATATTACTATATATAATTATATATATTTTATACAAATATAGTTGTTAAAAATATAGTACGTATCACTAGCTCTCTGTGGAACGAACCGGACTTACTAAAAACTACACTACTCTACGATTAGTTACACTGCCTATAAATGTTGTAGCAAGGTTTAGGTATATCCCATTCAATAAATAAATAAATAACTTGTGTAAAATTGTATCGTATTTAATAGTATTTCGTAGTAAAATATAATCTATTTCGTACTACACCTCGCACACATCAAATGTGAATCCTAATGTACATCATGTTTGTCAAAAGAAGCGAGGCATGGCGCCAGAAAGAAGAAAATTCCTCCGTGATGAGGTACAAAGTTTGGTGGATGCTGGAATCTTGCGAGAGGTCAAATATCAGACGTGGGTGGCAAATCTGGTCATGGTAAGGAAGCCGGACAACTCATGGTGGATGTATGTAGATTTCACAGATATCAATAAAGCATGTCCAAAGGATAATTATCCCTTACCTGAAATAGATTGGAAGGTTGAGTCATTGATAGGGTATCGATTTAAATGTTTTTTAGATGCAGCTAAGGGTTATCATCAAATACCTATGGCCTTAAAAGATGAAGACAAAATATCTTTTCACACGACGGAAGGCATATTTTGTTACAAGAAAATGCCTTTTGGTTTGAAGAACGCAAGAGCAACATATCAAAGACTTATTGATATGGCATTCAAAGATCAGATTGGGCGAAACGTTGAGGCTTATGTGGATGATATCGTTATAAAAAGTCATACTGAAGAAAAAATGTTGCGAGATATGCAAGAGACTTTTGCGTCTATGCGAAAAATAAATATGAAGTTAAATCCTAAGAAGTGTACGTTTGGCGTGGAAGAAGGAAAATTTTTAGGTCATATTGTTACAGAACGAGGTATTAAAGCTAATCCTAAGAAAATTGAAGCAATTGAAGAAATGACATCGTCGGCCAGAAAAAAAGACGTTCAAAGGTTAAATGGAGGTTTAGCAGCATTAACAAGATTTTTATCCAAAGCAGCTGAAAAGTCGCTTCCATTCATGAAGGTGTTAAAAATTTGTCTAAATAAAAAAGATTTTGTTTGGACGGCAGAAGCTGAAGGTGCATTCCAAGAAGTCAAGCAATTGTTGAAAACATTACCTACGTTGACAGCGCCAATAGAAGGAGAAACTTTGATTTTGTATTTAGCTGTCTCAAAAGAAGTAATTAGTTCTGTTTTAATTGCAGAACGGAATGGCGTACAAATGCCTATATATTTTTTGAGCAAAGTATTACAACTCAGTAAAACAAATTATCCACCAATTCATCGAATGGTTTATGCCCTTGTGCATACTGCATGACATTTATGAAGGTATATTCAAGGTCATCCTATTTTGGTGTTAACAGATCAACCGTTGAAGTAAATACTCCGGCGTTCAGAGTCATCTGGCCGTCTAGCGAAATGGGCCATCGAGTTGGGCAAATATGAAATTAATTTTGCTCCCAGAAATGCGGTTAAAGGATAAATATTGGCAGATTTTCTTCTGGAAACAAATGAAAAAGTGTAATATGATAATAAAATGGCACCACTACAACATGTTTGGGAATTGCACACTGATGGGGCCTCAAGTGAAGAAGGAACAGGTGCAGGATTGGTTCTAACAAGTCCAGATGGGGAAGAGTATACTTATGCATTGAAATTTTGTTTTTATGCGTCTAACAATGAAGCAGGGTATGTGGCATTACTCTCCGGCTTGCGCATAGCAGTAGAAATGGGCATAACAAACCTAAGGGCATATGTTGATTCTCAAATCGTGGCTCAGCAAGTTAATGGAACGTTTGATGCAAGAGATGCATCAATGAGGCAGTATGTAAAATTGGTAGAAGCAATTTCAACAAAATTTGATAACCTAGAGGTTGTGCAAATCCCTCGAAATAAGAACAAGAAGGCTGACGTCTTAAGCAAATTAGCTACTTTAACCTTTGATCATTTGCACAAGCGAGTGTTAGTTGAGGAACTTAAGGAAAAATCAATACATGAAAAACCAATTGTGGCAATAGTTGAAAATGCTAAGGAAACTTGGATGACTCCATATTTGCGGTATTTACACGACGGAGGACTACCCATAGAAACGACGAAAGCTAGAAGGAGAAAAGTGACGGCGCCAATGTATGAAGTAGTTAATGGCACTCTTTATCAGAAGTCTTACAATGGTCCGTTGTTAAGATGTTTAACCAGTGATGAAGCATTGAAAGTAGTCAAGGAAATGCATGAAGGAGTTTGTTCTCAACACTCCGGCTTCCCACCTGTGGCATCACGGATTATGCGACAAGGATATTTTTGGCCTTCCCTCTATCGGGATGTTGCAGAGATTATAAAAACATGTGAAAACTGTCAGAGGCATGGGATCGTTCAGCGTCTTCCGAAGTATGACTTGATACCCGTATCATCGGCTTGGCAGTTCTGTAAATGGGTGATTGATATTGTGGGACCATTCAATAAAAGCACTGGTAATGCTAAGTTCTTGGTGGTAGCAATTGATTTTTTTCACAAAATGGGTTGAAGCAAAGCCTTTAGCAAAGATTACAGGAGAAAATGTCAAAAAGTTTATCTGGCATGATATTGTGTGCCGTTATGGGGTTCCAAATGAAATAGTCAGTGATAATGGCAAGCAATTTGCGGAGAATCCATTTCGAAGTTGGTGTGAAGAGCTAGGAATAAAGCAAAACTTACGTCTATTGCTCATCCTTAAGCGAATGGGCAAGTGGAGGTTACTAATAAAGAAATTGTTGCTGGCATTAAGGCACGTCTGGGATTAAGTAAAACCGGTTGGGTAGATGAACTGCCAAATGTACTATGGGCACACCGGACAACTCTCAAGCGGAGCACGGGTAAAACACCTTTCAGTTTAGTATATGGTACAGAAGCAATGATACCAGCTAAAATATGTGTTCCAACACAACGCATTATGGCATTTGATATTGAAGCCAATTCTGAAGCATTGAGGGAAAATCTTAACTTGTTGGAGGAAAGAAGATTGATGGCTGCCATCCGGCAAGCAGATCACAAACATAAGATGGCAAAATATTACAACAAAAAAGTGAAGCATATACAATTTGAAGTTGGTGATTTGGTGTTGCGAGATAACGAAGCAAGCAGGCAAATTAAATTTGGAAAACTGGCACCAAAATGGGAAGGACCTTATAAGGTCGCCAAAGTAAATCAAAACGGGTCATACATGCTTGCTGCGCCATCCGGCGAGCAATATGAAAGAGCTTGGAATGCAATAAATTTAAAGAAATTTTATGCGTAGTGCTATATGCATGGACAGCTTGATCACCTGTCAAATGCATGAGATATAGTCAAAAATGTAAAAATTTCTTTTTGAATAAGAATAACAGCAATTATTCTTATGGCAATATCTTTCATAAATTTTATCCGGCCAAGGATTTTTTAGCCCAGGTGTCACATCGCTGTGTGTCATCCCTACCCACAGAAGAAAGATAACTTTTCGGTGGTAGAAGTGCAATCATACTCAAAATGGTTGTATCGATAGTGAGACATGTAGAACTCACTAAAGCATCGAAGCGTTAAAGCGAATCTACAAATGTCATGACACAAAACTTATACGCAAAAATACAAAGCAAAACGGATAATGGATTATGGCATCCTGCAAACTATTCGAGGGCAAAGATAATTCATGACAGAAAGTGTATAACGGAAAACATAATTTCAAAATTAGAAGGCATAATGGTTGCAAAGTAACATATCAATTCTTGTATATTTTTAACTCAAAATGTGTTAATAAATTAAGGCATCTTCATAGAAATTACATCAAATATAATATTAAAAGTTATGCAAGGCATATATACATGAAAGTATAATATTTCATTCATTTTGAGGAGTATAATTTAATACATCATCAATGGTTACATTTGGATTTTTACAAAGACTTTCTGTAACGACCCGGATTTTTCCAATCGTTTTATACTTATGAGATTAATATTTACATAAATTAAACCTTACCAACATGATACGCAATCCAAATTGTTGAGACTTGTGTTTTTGAAAAGAGTTTTACACAACGTTTGACCGTCCAATTTGACCGATGATATCACGAACTATATAACATACGATAATTATACGTTTGTGTATATATATGTATTTATATATATATTTAACATGATCTAAGGATGGTTTAACATCTCATTGTATACTAATGACAATGAGTTATAAGTATATTTTGAAACTACTAACTTAAGTTTTCAAAACGATAACTATACGTAACATTCTTTAATATATATACTTATAACCTATAATGCTTATACATGTATCGTATATATAATGTATTTAATCACTTTTTAAGGACTTAAATACATAAAACAATATAAGTATATTCACAAAAGATAGCTATATTTGAATTCTCATTCCGTTTCCTCAAGATTTCTATACGCATATCTAGGGTATATGTACCCGTATCATACCCAGCTTCTATATGTATTTACTATTGGTATATACACATCAAATCAACATCATAATCAACATTATTACTGCCCTAGATATGAGGTAACTAGGATTTGTCAAGTAGCATGAATTATTAGTAAGAAAACAAAATTAGGAATCCTTTTCTTTCTTTATAAACTAAAAACGTTTTTATGAATGAACACCATTTCTTCACTCCATTTTCTCATACCTACACTCTCATTTCTCTCTCAAAATACTCCTAACTTCATACTTGATCATCTCCAAGCATTTTCTCCATCATTTAGCTTCAATTACAAGCCTTAAACACCATAAGAAAACTCATTCAAGAACATATTAAAATAACCACCCATTTGAAGAAGTATACTTCCAACCTTTTGATCTAACTTCACCACTCTTTGATTCCAAGATTTTTTCTTATCTCTTACAGTAACTTTGTCCAAGTAACTTGAGGTAGTAACCTTGTTCATAATCTTGTTTGATTCATAATTATATAGCTATCTTATTTTATGTTGTAAAATTTTAACAACAAGAACATAGTTTGAATGATTTCAAACTTTTTTGCAAACTAAATAGATCCTTCTAACTTAACTTTTAAAATAATTCAAGACCTGTAATATATCATAATGATATGCTAACTTAACAAGATATAACTTGGTTTTACAAAGAACACCTTAAAAACTGAATCTACGTCGTCAAAATGCAACCGGGGGCTGTTTTGGGTTGGATAATTAAAAACCATCTTGAACTTTGAATTGAAAGTTCATGTTCTGGAAAAATGATATTTCTTATGAATATGTTAACACATAAAAATTTCATGGTTTAACTCAAAGTGTAAGTATTTTTAGAAAAATGATCATTAAATGTTGTTTTTATGATGGAAAATGATCACTTTCATAAGTTTTACCAAAGTTTGACCTATAACTTGTGATTTCGAATACAAACTAAGGTATTTTCAGTTCATATTCTTAAAATTTGACTTGATCCAAGGAAGTGGCAAGTTGTGTAACATCCCGCCTTTTTCCATTTACTTTTCCGTTATACTAATTTAAACTCCGTTATATGTTTATAACATCTCCCGTTAATACGCGTTTTAAATTATCTCGTTTAGGTAATTCACGCACCCGAACGAAATTTGAGGGACTAAACTTGACAAAGGATCAAACCCTTGACTAGGTCAAAGGGTCAAACCCCTTTCACCCATTCATTCTCATCCTCATCTTTTACTACTTCCAAATCCTCTCAACATGCAATCCTTAATTCATCATCTAAATCCAATTTTGGAGGCTAACATCAAAACAAATTACATATTTGGAATCCTCTCTTCATTCTCTACGTTTTGATACTAATTTCATCTCGATTGGGTAACTTTCTAAAAACTCTAAATTTCATAATCTTAGTGTTCTTGACTTAAAAGTGTGTTAATTAGTGTCCATGGCTCATTGTGATATCGTATATGTAAATTGTATGCTCGATCTTGTGATTTGACATAACTAGCATGAACTTGAAAAAGTGTTTGTTAAATCTTTGATTTTGGATGATGAAATGTGTTTAGATGTTAATTTTTGTATGTTCAAAGTGTTAGTTATTTCATTAGCTTCGTTTTGGTGTGTTGATTGACATGAAAACCTTACATTAACATGATTATTGGCTTTGAGATTTTGGTTAGGGTTTGATAGGCTTAATATGAACTTTTGATACATCAAATGCTATGAAATGTTGTTGATAAGTGTTTGGTTGCAATGTGTGTTTGATTACCTTTAAAACGGCATATCATATGTGTGAATTGGTTTCCCGAAACTTAAAATGCATTTGATGAACTTGAAACATTGATTTTGAACGTTTAACGATCATTCGACGAGGTTTTTGTTGTCTTAAATGATGAACTTGATTTAGGAAATGTATCTAGTTGTGTTCCTTATCAAAAGAGCTTTTCGATGATATAAGATACATGTCTTGGTTGTTTGCGGATCATAAAATGTGTTAGTTTGGTTTTTGGTTCGTGCACTTAGGAGTTCTGCATCAGACTTGAATACCAATCTGGACGCCGTCCAGATCCTTGGACGCCGTCCCAGATTTCAAAGCTGGACGCCGTCCAGATCTTTGGACGCCGTCCCAGCCTTCAAAGCTGGACGCCGTCCAAACAATCTGGACACCGTCCAGATACACTGACAGGCTTCTGTCTTCGTTGGTCATTTTTCGAAAAATATTTACTATGCTACGCACCTCCGATTCACATGTATCTTGTTCTAATGTGCTCATATATGATTTAAAACCTCAGAGAAATAGTTCGGGACCCGACCCGAACGTGTTGACTTTTTTGTTGACTTTAACCCGACCAAGTTGACTTTTAATCAAACTTAACCAAATGTTTGTGCAAATCGTTCTAACATGCTTTTATACTCGTATCTTGCATGAAACATAACAATTTGACTCACATGTTGTAGTATTCGAGTCGTAATGAGCCATAGGTCTAATTGAACATCTTTGACCTATCGTGTTTACCGTTATTGATACAACCTATTGTTTAGGTCAAGACTAGCATTGTTCTTTGCACACGTTTACTTGTTGAAGTACTTTACTACTCGTGCACTCAAGGTGAGATCATAGTCCCACTTTTACTCTTTTGAAACTTACATTTGGGATGAGAAAACATAAACGTTCCTTTTTAACTAAGTGAACACAAGTACAGGAAAACAAACATTCTACATACGAGTTTAGAACAAAAATCCTCAATTCGATTATCATTAGTTACACTTGCCGGGTGTAAGCGAGAACTTATGTTATATGGCCATATGGGTTTGACAAACCCTCATTCAAACGGTTCGCTACCGTTTACGAATGAAATATATTTTCGAGAAACAGTGTATGTTCTAGCACTAAGGTGATGGGGTTCTATGGAAGGAATGTTAAGCATTGATAATTGGGTGCTCGTGAAACAAACTTTTGGAATGTATTACTATTATCTCATTGTTGCAAATCTTGTGGTTCACTTGTACTTACTTACTCAAACCTATGATTTCACCAACGTTTTCGTTGACAGATTTCTATGTTTTTCTCAGGTCCTTGAACGATACATGATACATGCTTCCGCTCATTATTTTGATACTTGCATTAGATGTCGAGTATATATGCATACATGGAGCATCTTTTGGCTACTTTTAAATTGTGTCGCATAAGTTTCATTTGTACTTATAACTTTGTAACGTAACTTGTGGTGGAACTATTCTTGTAAACTTTGAACAATCTTTACATTTGAAATGAATGCGACATATCTTTTGGTCAAACGTTGTTTTAAAGACTTATGACCACGTAACGGGACCTAAGTAGACGGCGCCGTCAATGACAATTTTGTCGGGTCGCTGCAGATGGTATCAGAGCGTTGGTTGTAGGGATTTAGAGTTCATTGGTGTCAACCTCGAGTCATAGGGTACATTGGTGAGTCTAGACTACAACCGGCATATAGACTTGAAGTAGGAATTACTTGACTACTTGTGCATTTATACTCGAACGCTTCTACTCATATCTACTCTTAGTTCATCTTAATCTCACGTTGTTTAATTTGATTGACACGTGTGACGATCGCTCCAAATCCATATGGACGAACACGTCATTCATTGATTTCATTGCGAGGTATTTGACCTCTATATGATACGTTTTGTAAACATTGCATTCTTTTGAAAAGGCATACCATAAATGAATATTTAATTCCAAGGTTTTCGACATCTGATGATTTCTACATATAGACAATCACCGTAAATAATAGTTTACAATAATAATACTTCCGTTGACAATGCAGTCAAAATAGATACATGATGATGGTTTTGTGAATGCAACGTTTTCTTGAATAAAGCATGCAAGACTCCATGCACATAGCTTGTATATCATGTAAGCAAACAGCGAAAGACTTCTAGGGAACCTGAGAATAAACATGCTAACAAGTGTCAACACAAAGGTTGGTGAGTTCATAGTTTTAATGTTTCGTATAATCTGTATATAAAGGTGGATCACAAGATTTCAGTTGTTTCATCCAGAAACGTTTATCAATAGATTATATAAAAGTGGATCACAAGATTTCAGTTGTTTCATCCAGAAACGTTTATCAAAATATTCTACGAAATTGAGCACCCTGGTAACTAAACTTTAACGTATATATAATTTGTACCCTTTGTATAATCATCTTAATAATACACGCAAACCAACGTGTACGCTTCTCAAATAGCATACGTCCGTTAAAAGGCTAGTGCTCTAGCTCGGACGGGGATATCAAGCCCTATGGATCCATATACTACTACTCGCGCCCACCAGTTCTTATAACCGGCAGTTACTAGTTACCAAAGCTAAGGGATTTTCGGTTCAAACTCAGTGTAGAATTTAATATGTACTTGTATCCATTGTGTTTAAAATAAAGTGCATGTATTCTCAGCCCAAAAATATATATTGCAAAAGCAATTAAAAAGGGATCAATGAAACTCACGCATATAAATATTGTATATCGGTTAATAAAGCAGTTGCATGTATTCTCAGTCCAAAAATATTTAAAGTATTTAAAAAGGGATACTATAAACTCACACAAATCAGTTTTAGTTTTTATATTCATTTCATAAAACAGCGCATGTATTCTCAGCCCAAAAATATATATTGCAAAAGCAATTAAAAAGGGATCAATGAAACTCACACAAAATCAGTTTTAGTATTTGTATCCATTTAGTAAAACAATTTATAAAACTGCGCATGTATTCTCAGCCCAAAAATATATTGAGTAAAAGGGATCATATGAAACTCACTGTTTTATATTGATATACAATATTGCAGGAAAGCACGTAGACGCATTGGATATAATAAGCACGAGGTTTGATTCACAAAAATACCCCCGAATATTACCCATAACCTCCTTGGCAATAACCCATATTTTCCTTAGCTCTAGCTTTCTCGGAAACTCGTTTTGAAAAATTACTTGGACAGCACTCCGTCGTAATATTTTATGTACATTATTATTTTTGTATCGCAAAAATAATAACACTAATAATAAAAATAATAAGATTAATAATAATCTTATTAATAATAATAATAATAATAATAATAATAATAATAATAATAATAATAATAATAATAATAATAATAATAATAATAATAATAATAATAATAAAATAAATAAATACGGAGTAAAAATAATATATGTGTGTGTGTGATTTATCTGGCCAAAACTCGAGAATTTATAGCACTTGGCCTGAAATCTGGAGTCATGCGACTCGCATGGAAATGGCCTTCTGGCCATGCGACTCGCATGAGGACCAGGGACAGCTCACATTGTTTTTGTCCTAACATTTGTCGACATAATAAAATATAAATATAATATATATAATTTAAATTAATTAATTATATATTATATTAAATTCACGTGCATAGTTGACTTGTAATTTTTGTTCCGATAAGTCGTACGTTGTCACTCGACTTATGTCCCGGTTCCGGTTTTTCGAATGCCCTTTCGTACGCTGAGAAAACTTGTACTTTACGTTTCGTGAATCGTACCTTTGTCAAAATATAGTCTTAAATCATCCATAAAATATACCACTGTAGCAAAGTCAATTTTTACTGTAGCAAAGTCAATTTCACTGTAGCAAATAGTGATTTTCGAAAACACTGTAGCATTTTGAGTAATGTGGCAATTTGAAAACACTGTAACAAATTAGTGTTTAACTGGTTCATCTTAAACGCTTTAGTTAACTTATCTAAATATCAATTGAATCAATAAACGAATGTTACTATCGTTTATTATATATATGTATATATCTTTTTAATATACATAAATCAGTTTTTAAATACACATTGGAAGTTATTTATAAATAAATTTTAATAATAAATATTTCAACTTATCATATACATTCAAATAGATATTTAAACCAATAAGTTTAATGTACGGTATCAAACAATTAATACATTGTTACCTTTTCATGTTATAGTATATATGTATCTATTTACATATAATTGTTCGCGAATCGTCGAAAACAACCGAAGGGTATTTAAATATATAAAAGTAATTCAAAAATTTTGAGATTCAGTTTTACAGACTTTGCTTATCGTGTCGGAAATGTTAATCATACAAAGATTAAGTTTAAATTTAGTCGAAATTTTCGGGTCATCACAGTACCTACCCGTTAAAGAAATTTCGTCCCGAAATTTGAGTGAGGTCGTCATGGCTAACAATAAAAATGTTTTAATGACGAATATGGGTTGATAATAGAGTTTTATCTATGTTTGAATAATATAGATAAAATAATCCAATTACTCGAAGCGTATGAGAGAAGTTATCGTAATAAAGTGAAATGGAGAATAAAGATGCGTCTTATCTCTTGATGTAGTAACGATTGATTTCCGGATTTTAAGGAATAGAAAATCTTCATAATTTAAATAAGATTTGATTTTTCAGAATTTGCGGAAATTAAGATTTTCTTTGATTAAATGCGTAATCTGCCTCTATTGCTGCGTCCGATATTTTGCTATAAATTGACCTCTTTCGTTTCATTTATTTTCAACACTCCTATAATCTTCTTTCTTATTTCATACATCCCAATAGATTGTGAAAATGCTTAATCCAGTTCTGATTCTTGATATTTTCCTGGCTATCGTATCCTTCATTCTTCTTTTTCATCTGCCACCAGAGGAAGTTATTTTCTTCTACTATTACCTTGGGGTTATAGTGTTTTTCATTCTCCCGTGTCTTTATATTGCTATACGCATTGATATACACGGTTTGTAATTTCGGGGTTGTTATCGGGCTTTATGTTCTCCATTATATTTCGGAGCTTCATGCTTTCGTTTTCTCTTCCCGGCCTTAAGTCAAGCGAATAATGGTCCAGAATTCGTAGGTATGAATTTCAGAATAAACATAATTAATGTTCTAAGAAAGAAACGGTAATGGCACAATCTGACTTGTCAAATTACCAGAATATCCGGAAAAGACCAAATCATCAAGAAAATATTTTCTTGATATGTTTAGAGGTTAAATAGAATAAAAGAGTTATGTAACATGGTTTATGATGAGGGTGTGATCTGTGAACCTTTGTCACGTTCCATTAGAAACTCAACATGACTTACTGTAATATAATCACGTTGATCAAGTGTCATTATATTATACTAACTCATGCTTCAGTTCCCAACATTACTTCAAAACATCCATTTTTTTCGAATTTTTTTAGATTTTAGAAATTAAAATAGTTTCTTTTATGATGTAACACATATAGCGCGAAGAGGTAATGATTTCAGATAAGAATGGTTTAAAAAAATATCTTCAGAAATATGGAGGATATTTATAATGGGAGATACGATGATATCTTAGAATATTTAAGATAAGATAATGATGAAGAATATTGTCCGCAAAGGTTTTAGTGTAAGGAGCAAGGTATTCTTTAATGATTTCAGCAGACTCTGAATCATTTGGATTCTTTGAAGGTAGATTTAGTCTTTGTGATTTGTCCACAGCCTCCTTCATGGTCTGCTCAATCCGTTTTTCAATTCTAAACCTTCTCTTTTTCTCTGCTTTACCACCATACTATTCTTTATCATCAAACTTTTGACTGTTAAGGTCGTTTGCAGTTTTTGCTACTTCATCAACATTTTTCCAAAATTCGGAGAACTAGTTTCGTAGTTTGGGGTGTTTTTCAGAAACTTCACATTCGAAGTATGTAAGTCCAGGAGGTAGACGTTATATGTACATATAACTGTTGGCGTAGACGTGCTACAAGATTTCAAGATACTGATTGCTAATTCCCGATAGTTGGTATGGCAATTGCCGTTACAAGATGTGGATGAGTACATGATACGGTTTCAATGAGTATAAAGATTTTTCGGAAGGTCAAAGATCAATGAAGTTGTTGGTAAATTTACTGCTAATGTGGTGAAACATGAAAGGTTCCCTGATAACAAAAACGTATATGCCAAAGTTACAAGTCTGAAAGGTCGTCGTTGACTGATTGAACGATTGATAATACTGGATACTTTGAAAAGGAATTGCAAGGTTATTTTCGGTAAAAACAATGCTAAAGGATTTATCACAGATACGTGTTAAAGTTTTACTTAGGTTTCGAGAGCTTTACAGATGTATGATTATAAGTACAAATCTTTCTTCTCGTAGATATCGTGTAGTTGGTTTGTCTTCTCGTTTGTTCATTAGTTGAAGTGTTTCCAAGAATTTCGATGGGTTTGAACGCAAAATGTAATCATATGATGTTCTAGTACTGTTCTGAATTCAAAGCATGGTTTTCGAAGCATGGTTTTGAAAGATGTAGGAATCTAAGAGTGATGTTTTTCGTTTAATCTTGACTTGGATTCTGATCTATCGAAATCAGAATATGAAATTGAATGAAAATGGTTATTCTGCGATGAACAGATACGTATATCTATAGGTTTGAGCAGTATAGTTAATGATTGCTGAATCAGAATTGAAGAATGTATAGTGTAACATATTAATGTGGAATTTATATATTTCTAGGGTATTACCTACCCATTAAAATATTCTCATCATTAACAGTTTGTACAAAAGGATTTTCAATTATAATCTTTATGAAAATATATGTATGTATATTTCCTTCAGATGTAATATAGATTTAATGAGTTATTAAACTCATTTGATTTTCGGTTGGAACTAGAAACGAATAATCTCTTCTATATTAAAGATTACATAATCGTCGCAGGATATTTCTCCAATGAAGTTATGAATTAATACTTCATCGTTTATAGTTATTAGTATTCTTCGGTGTCTACGGTGCGTATGAGGTTGATACTCGTGGGACAGATTGTGAAGTTGAGGTTTGCGATGCAGATGTTGTTGGTGATGGTAATGGTACTGTTGGTGTTGTTGTCGGTGGTACTGTTGATGCCGGTGATGCTGCTGGTGTTTGTAACCTTTGCACCATATTCTCCAAAGCCACTACCCGAGCACGAAGCTCGTTGACTTTTTCTACTACACCAGGATGATTGGCGGTTCGGACGAGCGGATGAATAAGATCCAGAATTTGAGAGAGTATATGATCATGACGAGATATTCTGGAGATGAGAGAGAAAATGGTATCACGAACAGGTTCGCCGGTAAGTGCTTCAGGTTCTTCGCCAAGAGGGCAATGTGGTGGATGGAAGGGATCGCCTTCTTCTTGTCTCCAATAATTAAGTAGGCTACGAATCCATCCCCAATTCATCCAGAATAGATGATGGCTAATTGGTTGATCCATTCCGGTTACACTGTCTTCGGAATTCAGGTGAATATCCATATCGGAATAGCTGTCAGTGTTTGAACTAGATATGGGATCCATCTTGTATAAATAGGGAGATGATTTTTTTTATATGAATTAGATTATAGAATTTAGTTTGGTATTCTTCAATACATAATTTACATATGTATATATAATACCAAATTCCATAAATCACGGAGAAATTTTCGGAAGATATCAGGAAAAGTTTACAGTAATAGATACGCTAAGATATGAATTTTTGTCTATACACTATTTATGCAATAAATGCAGGAAAACGTGTCTAGACTTAAGAATGATAAGCATGTAATTTTCGATAAGAAATGATAAGCAAAACTTTTAACTTGCAGACACGGTTGAAGTCCAGACTTACTAATGCATCTTAACAACTATCAGTTAGACACATTCATGCAAGACCTGATTCGCTAGGACCAACGCTCTGATACCAACTGTGACGATCGCTCCAAATCCATATGGACGAACACGTCATTCATTGATTTCATTGCGAGGTATTTGACCTCTATATGATACGTTTTGTAAACATTGCATTCTTTTGAAAAGGCATACCATAAATGAATATTTAATTCCAAGGTTTTCGACATCTGATGATTTCTACATATAGACAATCACCGTAAATAATAGTTTACAATAATAATACTTCCGTTGACAATGCAGTCAAAATAGATACATGATGATGGTTTTGTGAATGCAACGTTTTCTTGAATAAAGCATGCAAGACTCCATGCACATAGCTTGTATATCATGTAAGCAAACAGCGGAAGACTTCTAGGGAACCTGAGAATAAACATGCTAACAAGTGTCAACACAAAGGTTGGTGAGTTCATAGTTTTAATGTTTCGTATAATCTGTATATAAAGGTGGATCACAAGATTTCAGTTGTTTCATCCAGAAACGTTTATCAATAGATTATATAAAAGTGGATCACAAGATTTCAGTTGTTTCATCCAGAAACGTTTATCAAAATATTCTACGAAATTGAGCACCCTGGTAACTAAACTTTAACGTATATATAATTTGTACCCTTTGTATAATCATCTTAATAATACACGCAAACCAACGTGTACGCTTCTCAAATAGCATACGTCCGTTAAAAGGCTAGTGCTCTAGCTCGGACGGGGATATCAAGCCCTATGGATCCATATACTACTACTCGCGCCCACCAGTTCTTATAACCGGCAGTTACTAGTTACCAAAGCTAAGGGATTTTCGGTTCAAACTCAGTGTAGAATTTAATATGTACTTGTATCCATTGTGTTTAAAATAAAGTGCATGTATTCTCAGCCCAAAAATATATATTGCAAAAGCAATTAAAAAGGGATCAATGAAACTCACGCATATAAATATTGTATATCGGTTAATAAAGCAGTTGCATGTATTCTCAGTCCAAAAATATTTAAGTATTTAAAAAGGGATACTATAAACTCACACAAATCAGTCTTAGTTTTTATATTCATTTCATAAAACAGCGCATGTATTCTCAGCCCAAAAATATATATTGCAAAAGCAATTAAAAAGGGATCAATGAAACTCACACAAAATCAGTTTTAGTATTTGTATCCATTTAGTAAAACAATTTATAAAACTGCGCATGTATTCTCAGCCCAAAAATATATTGAGTAAAAGGGATCATATGAAACTCACTGTTTTATATTGATATACAATATTGCAGGAAAGCACGTAGACGCATTGGATATAATAAGCACGAGGTTTGATTCACAAAAATACCCCCGAATATTACCCATAACCTCCTTGGCAATAACCCATATTTTCCTTAGCTCTAGCTTTCTCGGAAACTCGTTTTGAAAAATTACTTGGACAGCACTCCGTCGTAATATTTTATGTACATTATTATTTTTGTATCGCAAAAATAATAACACTAATAATAAAAATAATAAGATTAATAATAATCTTATTATTATTAATAATAATAATAATAATAATAATAATAATAATAATAATAATAATAATAATAATAATAATAATAAAATAAATAAATACGGAGTAAAAATAATATATGTGTGTGATTTATCTGGCCAAAACTCGAGAATTTATAGCACTTGGCCTGAAATCTGGAGTCATGCGACTCGCATGGAAATGGCCTTCTGGCCATGCGACTCGCATGAGGACCAGGGACAGCTCACATTGTTTTTGTCCTAACATTTGTCGACATAATAAAATATAAATATAATATATATAATTTAAATTAATTAATTATATATTATATTAAATTCACGTGCATAGTTGACTTGTAATTTTTGTTCCGATAAGTCGTACGTTGTCACTCGACTTATGTCCCGGTTCCGGTTTTTCGAATGCCCTTTCGTACGCTGAGAAAACTTGTACTTTACGTTTCGTGAATCGTACCTTTGTCAAAATATAGTCTTAAATCATCCATAAAATATACCACTGTAGCAAAGTCAATTTTTACTGTAGCAAAGTCAATTTCACTGTAGCAAATAGTGATTTTCGAAAACACTGTAGCATTTTGAGTAATGTGGCAATTTGAAAACACTATAACAAATTAGTGTTTAACTGGTTCATCTTAAACGCTTTAGTTAACTTATCTAAATATCAATTGAATCAATAAACGAATGTTACTATCGTTTATTATATATATGTATATATCTTTTTAATATACATAAATCAGTTTTTAAATACACATTGGAAGTTATTTATAAATAAATTTTAATAATAAATATTTCAACTTATCATATACATTCAAATAGATATTTAAACCAATAAGTTTAATGTACGGTATCAAACAATTAATACATTGTTACCTTTTCATGTTATAGTATATATGTATCTATTTACATATAATTGTTCGCGAATCGTCGAAAACAACCGAAGGGTATTTAAATATATAAAAGTAATTCAAAAATTTTGAGATTCAGTTTTACAGACTTTGCTTATCGTGTCGGAAATGTTAATCATACAAAGATTAAGTTTAAATTTAGTCGAAATTTTCGGGTCATCACAGTACGCCACCTTGACCATATGAAATGATGTCGAATGCACATATGAATCAGGGTAATATAATTTTCGGGATTATATTACGGTGACTCATATTAATGTTCCGACATTGTGGCATAAAGAATTTAAGGCGAGTCAAGGAAAATTTTCTCTCTATCTTTATTCCATATCACAGTTAGTATTATTTAGAATACTAACCAACGGTATTCTTGTGTCTTGAAGGAACAATGGCTCGTCGACGCGCTCCTCCCGAAACTCCCGAACAAGCTCTACAACGAATGATAGCCACCGCCGTGGATGCGGCCATGGCCGGTCACTCTTCCAACAACAATAATAATAACCACAATAATAACAACAACAACAATGGAGCCGGTAACTCAAACGAAGGGTGCTCCTATAAATCCTTCATGGGGTGCAAACCTCACACTTTTGATGGAACCGGGGGACCGGTCGTTCTCACCCGATGGTTTGAGCAAACGGAAGCCGTCTTTAGCATAAGCGGTTGTCGGGACCAAGAAAAGGTCAAATACTCCACTCACACCTTCGCCGGTGTCGCTCTTACATGGTGGAATACTTATGTACAATCGGTGGGTACCGATGAAGCTCACGCCCTCTCTTGGGCCGACTTGAGGGAAAAGATGATTGTCGAATATTTCCCTCGTGAGGAAACCCGAAGGCTCGAACAAGAGCTAAGAACTTTAAAGGCGATCGGAAATGATCTCAAGGCTTATAATCAACGATTTTCCGAACTAGCCTTGATGTGCCCAAATCTTGTGAACCCCGAAGCTTTAAGGGTTGAACTTTACATGGATGGTCTTCCAAAGAGTATCAAACACGGAGTAATGTCATCCAAACCCACTAATCATCAAGAAGCTTTGAACATGGCCCGCAAATTGATAGAAACGGTTGACAAAATCGTAGTTCCGACACCTAAAGCCGAGGACAAGTCGGGTAACAACAAAAGAAAATGGGAAGCTCCCCAATCAAGCAACAACAACTTTGCCAAGAAATCTTTCACCTCCGACGTCAAGAAGGGTTATGCCATAAATCTACCTCTTTGCAACAAATGCAACAAACATCACTTTGGCGAATGTAGTAAGCTAATTTGCCATCGGTGTCAAGGAATTGGTCATAAGGCCAACGATTGTAAAAGTGCCACTCCCGTCGCTCGAAAGTGGCCCAATGCACCAAAGACGGGCACTTGTTACGAATGTGGCCAAACGGGTCATTATAGGAATGCATGCCCAAAGAAGAAAGATAACCCCAACACGCGCGGCCGAGCTTTCAACATCAACACCGAGGAAGCCCGGGATGACACTGAACTAGTCACGGGTACGTTTCTTCTCAACAATTCTTATGTCTCTTGCTTATTCGATTCGGGTGCCGATAAATGCTTTGTATCCAAGACTTTGACTCATTCTTTTAGCACTCCACCTCTTCCATTAGATACCACTTATACCATTGAAGTGGCTAACGGGAAACTATTGAGTGCCGACACATATTACCGGGAGTGTACGTTAAACATTTTGGGTAATGAGTTTGAAATCGACTTGATACCCATGGAACTCGGTAGCTTCGATGTAATAATCGGTATGAATTGGCTAGCCAAAATGAAATCTCACATCCTTTGTGATCTTAACGCAATCCGAATCCCTATCGAGAATGGTGAACCTTTGATCGTCTATGGCGATAAGAGTTGCACCGGACTCAACCTCGTTTCGTGTATTAAATTATAAAACTACTCCGTAAGGGTTGTTTTGCGATCCTTGCTCACGTTAAGAAAGTCGAGTCCGATGAGAAGCACATCGATGATGTGCCAATTGTTAGTGACTATTCCGATGTATTTCCCGACGAATTGTCGGGTCTTCCACCTCATCGACCGGTTGAATTCCAAATCGATCTTATTCCGGGAGCCGCACCCGTAGCACGTGCACCGTATAGACTTGCTCCATCCGAAATGCAAGAATTGCAAAGTCAAATCCAAGAACTACTTGACCGTGGTTTTATCCAACCTAGCCATTCACCATGGGGCGCTCCGATTTTGTTTGTTAAAAAGAAAGACGGATCCCTATGAATGTGCATTGATTATCGTGAACTAAATAAATTGACGGTTAAGAACCGATATCCTCTTCCTCGCATCGATGACCTCTTTGATCAACTACAAGGGTCTTGTGTATATTCGAAAATCGATCTCCGCTCGGGTTATCATCAATTAAGGGTTAAGGGGGAAGATGTCTCCAAAACCGCTTTCCGGACTCGTTATGGTAGTTATGAATTCCTTGTCATGCCATTTGGTCTCACTAATGCACCGGCGGTGTTCATGGATCTTATGAACCGCGTGTGCAAACCGTATCTCGATAAATTCGTTATTGTGTTCATCGATGACATATTGATCTATTCTAAAAATGAAGAAGAGCACTAACAACATCTCCGACTTGTGCTTGAACTCTTGAGACAAGAACGACTTTATGCCAAATTCTCCAAGTGTGAATTTCGGTTGAAGGAAGTTCAATTTCTTGGTCATGTTGTAAGTGATCAAGGTATTAAAGTCGATCCCACGAAAATCGAAGCCATTAGTAAATGGGAGACTCCTACTACTCCTACTCACATTCGTCAATTCTTGGGTCTCGCCGGGTACTATCGTAGATTCATCGAAAACTTCTCTTTGGTTGCACGTCCTCTAACCGCATTAACTCACAAGGGAAAGAAATTCATTTGGGCGACCGAGTAAGAATCCGCGTTCCAAATCTTGAAAACGAAGCTAACCACTGCTCCTATCTTGTCACTTCCCGAAGGCAATGATGACTTTGTTGTATATTGCGATGCCTCGAAACATGGTTTTAGGTGTGTATTGATGCAACGAACGAAAGTCATTGCTTATGCTTCTCGACAACTCAAAATTCATGAACGAAACTACACGACGCATGATCTCGAACTCGGAGCCGTTGTCTTTGCACTTAAAATGTGGAGACACTATCTTTATGGAACCAAGAGTACTATCTTTACCGACCACAAAAGTCTCCAACACATTTTCGATCAAAAGCAACTAAACATGAGACAACGAAGGTGGATTGAAACCTTAAACGATTACGATTGTGAGCTTCGTTACCATCCCGGGAAGGCAAATGTAGTAGCCGATGCCTTAAGTCGAAAAGAAAGAGCGGTGCCTCTTCGTGTCCGAGCCTTAAACATCACCATCCACACAAACCTTAATAGCCAAATTCGGGTAGCCCAAGATGAGGCTCTCAAGGATGAAAACATCTCTCTCAAACACTTGAACGTCCTCACCTCTCGATTCGAAGTTAAAGAAACCGGACTCCGATATTTCGCCGGAAGAATTTGGGTGCCTAGTTATGGGGACCTACGAAGCCTTATTTTAGATGAAGCCCATAAGTCACGATACTCGATTCACCCCGGTGCCAATAAGATGTACCACGACCTTAAACAACTATATTGGTGGCCGAACATCAAAAGGGACGTAGCTACTTATGTTTCCAAGTGTTTGACATGTTCCAAAGTCAAAGCGAAACACCAAAGACCGTCCGGACTACTTCAACAACCCGAGATCCCGCAATGGAAGTGGGAAAGGATAACTATGGATTTTATCACCAAGCTACCAAAAACGACGGGCGGTTATGATACCATTTGGGTTATTGTTGACCGTCTCACCAAATCCGCACACTTCCTTGCCATGAAAGAAACGGACAAAATGGAGAAACTTGCACAACTTTACATTAAGGAGATCGTAGCCCGACACGGTGTACCTTTATCGATTATCTCCGACCGAGATGGCCGTTTCGTTTCTAGATTTTGGCGTACATTGCAAGAAGCGTTGGGAACGCCTTTAGACATGAGCACCGCATATCATCCTCAAACCGATGGACAAAGCGAACGTACAATTCAAACCTTAGAGGACATGTTACGAGCTTGCGTGGTTGATTTCGGAAAAGCTTGGGACAAGCACTTACCTCTCGCCGAGTTCTCTTACAACAATAGTTATCACGCGAGTATTAAAGTCGCACCTTTTGAAGCGCTATATGGCCGAAAATGTCGTTCACCTCTTTGTTGGGCCGAAGTAGGCGACGTACAAATCACCGGACCCGAACTCATTCACGAAACCACCGAGAAGATCGTTCAAATCCGAGATAGGCTTCGGACGGCCCGGAGTCGTCAAAAGTGCTATACCGACAAAAGACGCAACGACCTTGAATTTCAAGTCGGTGACCGCGTCATGTTAAAAGTCGCATCTTGGAAGGGTGTAATCCGTTTTGGGAAACGCAGGAAGCTAAATCCGCGGTATATTGGTCCTTTCAAAATCTTGGAGCGTATTGGAACCGTTGCTTATCGTTTAGATCTTCCGCCTCAATTGAACTCCGTTCATCCTACCTTCCATGTATCTAACTTGAAAAAGTGTCTTGCCGAACCCGATATCGTCATCCCTCTCGAGGAACTTACTATTGATGACAAACTTCATTTTGTGGAGGAACCGGTTGAAATTGTGGACACCTCCGTCAAGACATTGAAACAAAGCCGAATCCCGATTGTTAAAGTCCGTTGGAACGCCAAAAGGGGACCCGAGTTTACTTGGGAAAGACAAGATCAAATGCAAAGGAAGTATCCTCATCTATTCGTGAATTCGGAAACGCAAGATCTCGAGGAAGAAACAACGACTACTACGCCTACTTAAATTTCGGGATGAAATTTCTTTTAAGGAGTAGGTAATGTAACATCCCGCCTTTTTCCATTTACTTTTCCGTTATACTAATTTAAACTCCGTTATATGTTTATAACATCTCCCGTTAATACGCGTTTTAAATTATCTCGTTTAGGTAATTCACGCACCCGAACGAAAGTTGAGGGATTAAACTTGACAAGGGATCAAACCCTTGACTAGGTCAAAGGGTCAAACCCCTTTCACCCATTCATTCTCATCCTCATCTTTTACTACTTCCAAATCCTCTCAACATTCAATCCTTAATTCATCATCTAAATCCGATTTTGGAGACTAACATCAAAACAAATTACATATTTGGAATCCTCTCTTCATTCTCTACGTTTTGATACTAATTTCATCTCAATTGGGTAACTTTCTAAAAACTCTAAATTTCATAATCTTAGTGTTCTTGACTTAAAAGTGTGTTAATTAGTGTCTATGGCTCATTGTGATGTCGTAAATGTAAATTGTATGCTCGATCTTGTGATTTGACATAACTAGCATGAACTTGAAAAAGTGTTTGTTAAATCTTTGATTTTGGATGATGAAATGTGTTTAGATGTTAATGTTTGTATGTTCAAAGTGTTAGTTACTTCATTAGCTTCGTTTTGGTGTGTTGATTGACATGAAAACCTTACATTAACATGATTATTGGCTTTGAGATTTTGGTTAGGGTTTGATAGGCTTAATATGAACTTTTGATACATCAAATGCTATGAAATGTTGTTGATAAGTGTTTGGTTGCAATGTGTGTTTGATTACCTTTAAAACGGCATATCATATGTGTGAATTGGTTTCCCGAAACTTAAAATGCATTTGATGAACTTGAAACATTGATTTTGAACGTTTAACGATCATTCGACGAGGTTTTTGTTGTCTTAAATGATGAACTTGATTTAGGAAATGTATCTAGTTGTGTTCCTTGTCAAAAGAGCTTTTCGATGATATAAGATACATGTCTTGGTTGTTTGCGGATCATAAAATGTGTTAGTTTGGTTTTTGGTTCGTGCACTTAGGAGTTCTGCATCAGACTTGAATACCAATCTGGACGCCGTCCAGATCCTTGGACGCCGTCCCAGATTTCAAAGCTGGACGCCGTCCAGATCTTTGGACGCCGTCCAAACAATCTGGACGCCGTCCAGATACACTGACAGGCTTCTGTCTTCGTTGGTCATTTTTCGAAAAATGTTTACTATACTACGCACCTCCGATTCACATGTATCTTGTTCTAACGTGCTCATATATGATTTAAAACCTCAGAGAAATAGTTCAGGACCCGACTCGAACGTGTTGACTATTTTGTTGACTTTGACCCGACCAAGTTGACTTTTAATCAAACTTAACCAAATGTTTGTGCAAATCGTTCTAACATGCTTTTATACTCGTATCTTGCATGAAACATAACAATTTGACTCACATGTTGTAGTATTTGAGTCGTAACGAGCCATAGGTCTAATTGAACATCTTTGACCTATCGTGTTTACCGTTATTGATACAACCTATTGTTTAGGTCAAGACTAGCATTGTTCTTTACACACGTTTACTTGTTGAAGTACTTTACTACTCGTGCACTCAAGGTGAGATCATAGTCCCACTTTTACTCTTTTGAAACTTACATTTGGGATGAGAAAACATAAACGTTCCTTTTTAACTAAGTGAACACAAGTACAGGAAAACAAACATTCTACATACGAGTTTAGAACAAAAATCCTCAATTCGATTTTCATTAGTTACACTTGCCGGGTGTAAGCGAGAACTTATGTTATATGGCCATATGGGTTTGACAAACCCTCATTCAAACGGTTCGCTACCGTTTACGAATGAAATATATTTTCGAGAAACAGTGTATGTTCTAGCACTAAGGTGATGGGGTTCTATGGAAGGAATGTTAAGCATTGATAATTGGGTGCTCGTGAAACAAACTTTTGGAATGTATTACTATTATCTCATTGTTGCAAATCTTGTGGTTCACTTGTACTTACTTACTCAAACCTATGATTTCACCAACGTTTTCGTTGACAGATTTCTATGTTTTTCTCAGGTCCTTGAACGATACATGATACATGCTTCCGCTCATTATTTTGATACTTGCATTGGATGTTGAGTATATATGCATACATGGAGCATCTTTTGGCTACTTTTAAATTGTGTCGCATAAGTTTCATTTGTACTTATAACTTTGTAACGTAACTTGTGGTGGAACTATTCTTGTAAACTTTGAACAATCTTTACATTTGAAATGAATGCGACATATCTTTTGGTCAAACGTTGTTTTAAAGACTTATGACCACGTAACGGGACCTAAGTAGACGGCGCCGTCAATGACGATTTTGCCGGGTCGCTACAAGTTGAACCAACAAAAACGGAGTTGTAATGAAGAAACTCCGACTAAAACAAGATTGGGTATCCGAAGCTAGTTTAGCTACGAAAATATTTGGAGATAAAGTAAATTAATCATATCTTTTCTAATTAATATGATATTTTATATATAATTACTTATGATTTGATTTTATATATTTCAGGACCACCCGTAAACAACACGAGAAGATTAATCATAAGACCTCATGATTGTACACAATACGTCATTTGACAACACGGTACTTTATGTACGCAACACGTCATTTGACAACATGGTACCATGGGTCGAGATTAATGCTGATCAATACGAATACGATGGGGTCTTTATTTATTTTATTGAGCAACTAATTGTGGACCACTAACATCGGACTGCTAACTACGGACTAAGAAAATATTAAAAGTATTATAAGTATATATATATATATATATATATATATATATATATATATATATGTGTGTGTGTGTGTGTGTATATATATATATATATATATATATATATATATATATATATATATAACGATTACTTGAAAAGAAAATATGTTGATATATTATATATATATGGTTAGGTTCGTGATATCTATCGGAGACCAAGTCGAGTTAAATACCTTCAAGGCAAAAGTGAGTATATAGTCCCACTTTTAAACTCTAAATATTTCGGGATGAGAATACATGCATTTTATGATTTACGTTATGGACACAAGTGATAAAAAAATATATTCTACGTTGAGTTGTACCACTGGCATACTTCCCTGTAGCTTGGTAACTACTATTTACATGTGGTATTATAAACGCGAATCCTGTTGATAGATCTATCGGGCCTGACAACCCTAACCGGACTGGACGACCAGTATTCAACGGTTGCACAGTACTTCGTTTCGGTGACTACACTTGGTACAGTGTAGTGAGATTTCATAATAAAGGGAATATGCGACGTTGATTAAATGTTAAGTATGGTTATCAAGTGCTCAACCACTTAGAATATTTTTATTAAAACGTTTATGTATATGAAATCTTGTGGTCTATATTTATAACGCTGCTAGCATTAAACCTATATCTCACCAACTTTATGTTGACGTTTAAAGCATGTTTATTCTCAGGTTCCTAGAAGTCTTCCGCTGTTTGAATATATATTAGAGAAACCATGTGCATGGAGTCATACATGTTTTATTCGAGGAAGCATTGCATTCACAAAATCATCACCGTGTATTTATTTTGACCGCATTGTCAACGGAAGTATTCTTGTAAACTGTTATTTACGGTGATTGTCTACATGTAGAAATCATCAGATGTCGAAAACATTGAATTTTAAATATTCATTTATGGTATATCTTTTCAAAAGAATGCAATGTTTATAAAACGTATCATATAGAGGTCAAATGCCTCGCGATGTAATCATATGTTATTGTATTCGTCCCTATGGATTGGGTCGGGTCGTTTCATGTGGTATCAGAGCGGTGGTCTTAGTGAACCAGGTCTGCATTAGTGTGTCTAACTGATAAGTCATTAGGTTGCATTAGTGAGTCTGGACTTCGACCGTGTCTGCATGTCAAAATTTTGCTTATCATTTTGTGTCGAAAATCATCTCCTTATCATCTGTAGGAAATTACCTGCTTATCATCTTAAGTCTAAACGCGTCTTACTGCATTCATTGCATGAATGGTGTGTAGACAAAATTCATATCTTAGCGTATTTGCTAATTCATATCCACGCGTATCTGTTACTGTACACTTTGTCTGACATATTCCGTAAATCCCTCCGTAATCTATGAGATCTTTTGTTCTATATATGTGGATATTTTATATAATTAGAATACCACCCGATAGCTGGAAAATCATTTCATATCGAAAAATCCTTTATTCAATCATTCGAAATGGAACTCGTCACTAGTTGAAGTCCCTCGAATTCCGATATGGAATACCACTCAAGCTCCGAAAGCAGTGTGACCAGAATGGATCAACCAATCAGTTATCATCTATTTTGGATGGATTGGGGATGGGTTCGTAGCCTCCTCAATCATTGGAGACAAAAAGAAGGTGATCCCTTCCATCCACCAAATTGCCCTCTTGACGATGAACCTGAAGCACTTACCGGCGAACCTGTTCGAGAAACCATTTTCTCTCTCATTTCCAGAGTATCTCATCACGATTATATACTACATCAAATTCTAGATTTTATTTATCCGCTCGTCCGAACCGACAATCACCCTGGTGTAATAGAAGAAGTCAACGAGCTTCGCACTCGGGTAGTGGCTTTGGAGAATACGGTACGAAGGTTACAAACACCATCAGCAGCATCAGCAGCATAACCAGTACCGTCAATAACATCAACATCGCAAGCCTCAATACCCTAAGCACCAGCAGCATCACCAGCATCAACGTTATCACCATCATCAACATCAACAGGATCATTACCACCACCAACAATCACATCCGCATCACACGCCTCAATATCACCATCCGTACCTCGGATATCAATGACACACACACCATAGATACCAAGAAGTACCAACAACAACAAACGATGAAGTATTGATTCATAACTTCATCGGAGAAACATTCTATGGTAATTATGTAATCTCTAAAGATATAGAGATTACCTATTTCTGCCTTAACCATAAATCAGATGAGTGGACAGAAATGATAAAAGGAAGAGTAGAAACCCCGACAAGAATGATGCGTAAGGTACAAGCTAGGCTTATTTTACCAACAGCATCAGCAGTACCCTTAGCCTCACCAACACAGTCAGTGCTGTCAACATCGTTAGAATCGTCAGCAACTTTAACATCACAAGCTCCACCAGTTCAAGAATCACCGTGGACATCATCAATAACGCGTATATTGCATCAACGAGTTATGAAGTATTAACTCATTCTTCTGAAGAATTTATATAAATATTTTATATATATGAATTCGGAAACCAAAATAAATCTTTTCGTACTAAGCTATTAAGTATGAATTGAAAAAGGGTAGATACTACTCGTTTAAATTCATACTACAAATATGCAATGATGTACGTCCTTCGTCAGCAACTTAATCATCGTTAACTACAATCCCTGTTTCAATTCAATGAATTTCATTTTATAATAAACCAAGTGTATTATTCAATAATATGTTTGATTTTACACTTTCATCTTCAATGTACTCGAAGCTTACTGGGAAACAACATTCATATCTTGCGAAGTTAGCAAGAGTTCAATGAGTATCAGCATGATTCACTAAGGAAATATATATAAGAATAAATAATGAAGTTTTGATCCATAACTTCATTAATATTCTGTGAAGAATATGTGGTTCCTAATCGTTTTAGAGATTACTTATTCTAGCTCAAACCGAAAATCAAATGAGTCTAATATTATATTGACTTATTAAATTCATGATTACATCTGAAGAAGATATATATGTACATATATTTTCATAAAGATTGTAATAAAATTCTCTGGTACAAAACATTACTTGTGAAATTTTTTTTAACGGGTAGGTAATACCCGAGAGATATATAAATTCACAATTAATATGATTATATTCTTCGACTCTGATTCAACAATCATCAACTATACTCACTACCTTCACAATAATATACATTCTTTCATAGAAATCAAAACAACCATTCTCATCCAAATTTGATTACGACAAAACGAAATCCAAGTCAAGACTTAACAGAAGACATCACTCTTAGGACTCTTACATCTTTCAAAACTATACTTTGACTTCAAAACTATGCTAGAACATCATTCGATTCTTGGAACCCAGAAAAATATTTGTATCATTCAAAGTCCTAAAATGAAATGTCCCGTTCTTATTGATTAAAAACGTTCCATATTAATTGATTTCGTTGCGAGGTTTTGACCTCTATATGAGACGTTTTTCAAAGACTGCATTCATTTTTAAAACAAACCATAACCTTTATTTCATAAATAAAGGTTTAATAAGCTTTACGTAGATTATCAAATAATGATAATCTAAAATATCCTGTTTACACACGACCATTACATAATGGTTTACAATACAAATATGTTACATCGAAATCAGTTTCTTGAATGCAGTTTTTACACAATATCATACAAACATGGACTCCAAATCTTGTCCTTATTTTAGTATGCAACAGCGGAAGCTCTTAATAGTCACCTGAGAATAAACATGCTTTAAACGTCAACAAAAATGTTGGTGAGTTATAGGTTTAACCTATATATATCAAATCGTAACAATAGACCACAAGATTTCATATTTCAATATACATCCCATACATAGAGATAAAAATCATTCATATGGTGAACACCTGGTAACCGACAATAACAAGATGCATATATAAGAATATCCCCATCATTCCGGGACACCCTTCGGATATGATATAAATTTCGAAGTACTAAAGCATCCGGTACTTTGGATGGGGTTTGTTAGGCCCAATAGATCTATCTTTAGGATTCGCGTCAATTAGGGTGTCTGTTCCCTAATTCTTAGATTACCAGACTTAATAAAAAGGGGCATATTCGATTTCGATAATTCAACCATAGAATATAGTTTCACGTACTTGTGTCTATTTTGTAAATCATTTATAAAACCTGCATGTATTCTCATCCCAAAAATATTAGATTTTAAAAGTGGGACTATAACTCACTTTCACAGATTTTTACTTCGTCGGGAAGTAAGACTTGGCCACTGTTGATTCACGAACCTATAACAATATATACATATATATTAAAGTATGTTCAAAATAAATTTACAACACTTTTAATATATTTTGATGTTTTAAGTTTATTAAGTCAGCTGTCCTCGTTAGTAACCTATAACTAGTTGTCCACAGTTAGATGTACAGAAATAAATCGATAAATATTATCTTGAATCAATCCACGACCCAGTGTATACGTATCTTAGTATTGATCACAACTCAAACTATATATATTTTGGAATCAACCTCAACCCTGTATAGCTAACTCCAACATTCACATATAGAGTGTCTATGGTTGTTCCGAAATATATATAGATGTGTCGACATGATAGGTCGAAACATTGTATACGTGTCTATGGTATCTCAAGATTACATAATATACAATACAAGTTGATTAAGTTATGGTTGGAATAGATTTGTTTCCAATTTTCACGTAGCTAAAATGAGAAAAATTATCCAATCTTGTTTTACCCATAACTTCTTCATTTTAAATCCGTTTTGAGTGAATCAAATTGCTATGGTTTCATATTGAACTCTATTTTATGAATCTAAACAGAAAAATTATAGGTTTATAGTCGGAAAAATAAGTTACAAGTCGTTTTTGTAAAGGTAGTCATTTTAGTCTAAAGAACGACGTCTAGATGACCATTTTAGAAAACATACTTCCACTTTGAGTTTAACCATAATTTTTGGATATAGTTTCATGTTCATAATAAAAATCATTTTCTCAGAATAACAACTTTTAAATCAAAGTTTATCATAGTTTGTAATTAACTAACCCAAAACAGCCCGCGGTGTTACTACGACGGCGCAAATCCGGTTTTACGGTGTTTTTCGTGTTTCCAGGTTTTAAATCATTAAGTTAGCATATCATATAGATATAGAACATGTGTTTAGTTGATTTTAAAAGTCAAGTTAGAAGGATTAACTTTTGTTTGCGAACAAGTTTAGAATTAACTAAACTATGTTCTAGTGATTACAAGTTTAAACCTTCGAATAAGATAGCTTTATATGTATGAATCGAATGATGTTATGAACATCATTACTACCTTAATTTCCTTGGATAAACCTACTAGAACAGAGAAAAATGGATCTAGCTTCAATGGATCCTTGGATGGCTCGAAGTTCTTGAAGCAGAATCATGACACGAAAACAAGTTCAAGTAAGATCATCACTTGAAATAAGATTGTTATAGTTATAGAAATTGAACCAAAGTTTGAATATGATTATTACCTTGTATTAGAATGATAACCTACTGTAAGAAACAAATATTTCTTGAGGTTGGATGATCACCTTACAAGATTGAAAGTGAGCTAGCAAACTTGAAAGTATTCTTGATTTTATGAAACTAGAACTTTTGGAATTTATGAAGAACACTTAGAACTTGAAGATAGAACTTGAGAGAGATCAATTAGATGAAGAAAATTGAAGAATGAAAGTGTTTGTAGGTGTTTTTGGTCGTTGGTGTATGGATTAGATATAAAGGATATGTAATTTTGTTTTCATGTAAATAAGTCATGAATGATTACTCATATTTTTGTAATTTTATGAGATATTTCATGCTAGTTGCCAAATGATGGTTCCCACATGTGTTAGGTGACTCACATGGGCTGCTAAGAGCTGATCATTGGAGTGTATATACCAATAGTACATACATCTAAAAGCTGTGTATTGTACGAGTACGAATACGGGTGCATACGAGTAGAATTGTTGATGAAACTGAACGAGGATGTAATTGTATGCATTTTTGTTAAGTAGAAGTATTTTGATAAGTGTATTGAAGTCTTTCAAAAGTGTATAAATACATATTAAAACACTACATGTATATACATTTTAACTGAGTCGTTAAGTCATCGTTAGTCGTTACATGTAAGTGTTGTTTTGAAACCTTTAGGTTAACGATCTTATTAAATGTTGTTAACCCAATGTTTATAATATCAAATGAGATTTTAAATTATTATATTATCATGATATTATCATGTATGAATATCTCTTAATATGATATATATACATTAAATGTCTTTACAACGATAATCGTTACATATATGTCTCGTTTAAAAATCATTAAGTTAGTAGTCTTGTTTTTACATATGTAGTTCATTGTTAATATACTTTATGATATATTTTCTTATCATAGTATCATGTTAACTATATATATATATATATATCCATATATATGTCATCATATAGTTTTTACAAGTTTTAACGTTCGTGAATCACCGATCAACTTGGGTGGTCAATTGTCTATATGAAACCTATTTCAATTAATCAAGTCTTAACAAGTTTGATTGCTTAAGATGTTGGAAACATTTAATCATGTAAATATCAATCTCAATTAATATATATAAACATGGAAAAGTTCGGGTCACTACAGTACCTACCCGTTAAATAAATTTCGTCCCGAAATTTTAAGCTGTTGAAGGTGTTGACGAATCTTCTGGAAATAGATGCGGGTATTTCTTCTTCATCTGATCTTCACGCTCCCAGGTGAACTCGGGTCCTCTACGAGCATTCCATCGAACCTTAACAATTGGTATCTTGTTTTGCTTAAGTCTTTTAACCTCACGATCCATTATTTCGACGGGTTCTTCGATGAATTGAAGTTTTTCGTTGATTTGGATTTCATCTAATGGAATAGTGAGATCTTCTTTAGCAAAACATTTCTTCAAATTCGAGACGTGGAATGTGTTATGTACAGCCGCGAGTTGTTGAGGTAACTCAAGTCGGTAAGCTACTGGTCCGACACGATCAATAATCTTGAATGGTCCAATAAACCTTGGATTTAATTTCCCTCGTTTACCAAATCGAACAACGCCTTTCCAAGGTGCAACTTTAAGCATGACCATCTCTCCAATTTCAAATTCTATATCTTTTCTTTTAATGTCAGCGTAGCTCTTTTGTCGACTTTGGGCGGTTTTCAATCGTTGTTGAATTTGGATGATCTTCTCGGTAGTTTCTTGTATAATCTCCGGACCCGTAATCTGTCTATCCCCCACTTCACTCCAACAAATCGGAGACCTGCACTTTCTACCATAAAGTGCTTCAAACGGCGCCATCTCAATGCTTGAATGGTAGCTGTTGTTGTAGGAAAATTCTGCTAATGGTAGATGTCGATCCCAACTGTTTCCGAAATCAATAACACATGCTCGTAGCATGTCTTCAAGCGTTTGTATCGTCCTTTCGCTCTGCCCATCAGTTTGTGGATGATAGGCAGTACTCATGTCTAGACGAGTTCCTAATGCTTGCTGCAATGTCTGCCAGAATCTTGAAATAAATCTGCCATCCCTATCAGAGATAATAGAGATTGGTATTCCATGTCTGGAGACGACTTCCTTCAAATACAGTCGTGCTAACTTCTCCATCTTATCATCTTCTCTTATTGGCAGGAAGTGTGCTGATTTGGTGAGACGATCAACTATTACCCAAATAGTATCAAAACCACTTGCAGTCCTTGGCAATTTAGTGATGAAATCCATGGTAATGTTTTCCCATTTCCATTCCGGGATTTCGGGTTGTTGAAGTAGACCTGATGGTTTCTGATGCTCAGCTTTGACCTTAGAACACGTCAAACATTCTCCTACGTATTTAGCAACATCGGCTTTCATACCCGGCCACCAAAAATGTTTCTTGAGATCCTTGTACATCTTCCCCGTTCCAGGATGTATTGAGTATCTGGTTTTATGAGCTTCTCTAAGTACCATTTCTCTCATATCTCCAAATTTTGGTACCCAAATCTTTTCAGCCCTATACCGGGTTCCGTCTTCCCGAATATTAAGATGCTTCTCCGATCCTTTGGGTATTTCATCCTTTAAATTTCCCTCTTTTAAAACTCCTTGTTGCGCCTCCTTTATTTGAGTAGTAATGTTATTATGAATTATTATATTCATAGATTTTACTCGAATGGGTTCTCTGTCCTTCCTGCTCAAGGCATCGGCTACCACATTTGCCTTCCCCGGGTGGTAACGAATCTCAAAGTCGTAATCATTCAATAATTCAATCCACCTACGCTGCCTCATATTCAGTTGTTTCTGATTAAATATGTGTTGAAGACTTTTGTGGTCGGTATATATAATACTTTTGACCCCATATAAGTAGTGCCTCCAAGTCTTTAATGCAAAAACAACCGCGCCTAATTCTAAATCATGCGTCGTATAATTTTGTTCGTGAATCTTCAATTGTCTAGACGCATAAGCAATCACCTTCATTCGTTGCATTAATACACAACCGAGACCTTGCTTTGATGCATCACAATAAATCACAAAATCGTCATTCCCTTCAGGCAATGACAATATAGGTGCCGTAGTTAGCTTTTTCTTCAATAACTGAAACGCTTTCTCTTGTTCATCATTCCATTCAAATTTCTTCCCTTTATGCGTTAATGCAGTCAAGGGTTTTGCTATTCTGGAAAAGTCTTGGATGAACCTTCTGTAGTAACCAGCTAGTCCTAAAAACTGGCGTATGTGTTTCGGAGTTTTCGGGGTTTCCCACTTTTCAACAGTTTCTATCTTTGCCGGATCCACCGTAATACCTTCTTTGTTCACTATGTGACCGAGGAATTGAACTTCTTCCAACCAAAATGCACACTTTGAAAACTTAGCGTACAATTCTTCCTTCCTCAATACTTCTAACACCTTTCTCAAATGTTCACCGTGTTCTTGGTCATTCTTTGAGTAAATAAGTATGTCATCAATGAAAACAATGACAAACTTGTCAAGGTATGGTCCACACACTCGGTTCATAAGGTCCATGAACACAGCTGGTGCATTAGTTAAACCAAACGGCATGACCATAAACTCGTAATGACCGTAACGTGTTCTGAAAGCAG
Source organism: Rutidosis leptorrhynchoides (assembly GCF_046630445.1). Taxonomy (NCBI): domain Eukaryota; kingdom Viridiplantae; phylum Streptophyta; class Magnoliopsida; order Asterales; family Asteraceae; genus Rutidosis; species Rutidosis leptorrhynchoides. Next base: position 472,383,931 of record NC_092333.1, on the reverse strand, counting down.
TCTTTGGAATATCATCTTCTTTCACCCGCATTTGATGATACCCGGAACGTAAGTCAATCTTTGAATAAACAGACGAGCCTTGTAGTTGATCAAATAAGTCGTCGATTCTCGGTAGTGGGTAGCGGTTCTTGATGGTAAGTTTGTTCAACTCTCGGTAGTCGATACACAACCTGAATGTACCATCTTTCTTCTTGACAAACAAAACAGGAGCTCCCCACGGTGATGTGCTTGGTCGAATGAAACCACGCTCTAAAAGTTCTTGTAATTGGCTTTGCAGTTCTTTCATCTCGCTGGGTGCGAGTCTGTAAGGAGCACGAGCTATTGGTGCAGCTCCTGGTACAAGATCTATTTGAAATTCAACGGATCGATGTGGGGGTAATCCCGGTAATTCTTTCGGAAATACATCGGGAAATTCTTTTGCAATGGGAACATCATTGATGCTCTTTTCTTCAGTTTGTACTTTCTCGACGTGTGCTAGAACAGCATAGCAACCTTTTCTTATTAGTTTTTGTGCCTTCAAATTACTAATAAGATGTAGCTTCGTGTTGCCCTTTTCTCCGTACACCATTAAGGGTTTTCCTTTTTCTCGTATAATGCGAATTGCATTTTTGTAACAAACGATCTCCGCTTTCACTTCTTTCAACCAGTCCATACCGATTATCACATCAAAACTCCCTAACTCTACTGGTATCAAATCAATCTTAAATGTTTCGCTAACCAGTTTAATTTCTCGATTCCGACATATATTATCTGCTGAAATTAATTTACCATTTGCTAATTCGAGTAAAAATTTACTATCCAAAGGCGTCAATGGACAACTTAATTTAGCACAAAAATCTCTACTCATATAGCTTCTATCCGCACCCGAATCAAATAAAACGTAAGCAGAATTATTGTCAATAAGAAACGTACCCGTAACAAGCTCCGGGTCTTCCTGTGCCTCTACCGCATTAATATTGAAAACTCTTCCACGGCCTTGTCCATTCGTGTTCTCCTGGTTCGGGCAATTTCTAATAATGTGGCCTGGTTTTCCACATTTATAACAAACTACATTGGCATAACTTGCTCCGACACTACTTGCTCCGCCATTACTCGTTCCGACACCATTTGTTCCTTTCGTTCTATTAACCCCTGGTCCGTAGACCTCACACTTCGCCGCGCTATGACCATTTCTTTTACACTTGTTGCAAAATTTGGTGCAGAACCCCGAGTGATTCTTTTCACACCTTTGGCATAGCTGCTTCTGATTGTTGTTGTTGTTGCGGTTATTATTGTTGTTGGGATGATTGTTGTAGTTGCTGCTGTTGTTGTTGTTGTTGTTGTTGTTGGGCCGTTTGTTGTAGTTGCGATTGATGTTGCGATTGTTGGGATAATTGTTGCGATTATTGTTGTAATTGTTGTTGTTGTTGTATTGGTGATTCTTATCACCGTTTTCCTCCCACTTTCTTTTGACTTGCTTCACATTGGCCTCTTCAGCAGTCTGTTCTTTAATTCTTTCTTCAATCTGGTTCACTAGTTTGTGAGCCATTTTACATGCCTGTTGTATGGAGGCGGGCTCATGTGAACTTATATCTTCTTGGATTCTTTCCGGTAATCCTTTCACAAACGCGTCGATCTTCTCTTCCTCATCTTCGAATGCTCCCGGACACAATAGGCACAATTCTGTGAATCGTCTTTCGTACGTGGTAATATCAAATCCTTGGGTTCGTAACCCTCTAAGTTCTGTCTTGAGCTTATTGACCTCGGTTCTGGGACGGTACTTCTCGTTCATCAAGTGCTTGAATGCTGACCACGGTAGTGCGTACGCATCATCTTGTCCCACTTGCTCTAGATAGGTATTCCACCATGTTAACGCAGAACCTGTGAAGGTATGCGTAGCGTACTTCACTTTGTCCTCTTCAGTACACTTACTTATGGCAAACACCGATTCAACCTTCTCGGTCCACCGTTTCAATCCGATCGGTCCTTCGGTTCCATCAAATTCCAAAGGTTTGCAGGCAGTGAATTCTTTGTAGGTGCATCCTACACGATTTCCTGTACTGCTAGATCCAAGGTTATTGTTGGTATGTAGCGCAGCCTGTACTGCGGCTATGTTTGAAGCTAGAAAAGTATGGAATTCCTCTTCATTCATATTCACGGTGTGTCGAGTAGTCGGTGCCATTTCCTTCAAAATAGTTAAATGGAACAAGTTAATCATACAGAATATTAAGAGTAGTTAATAGTATTTCGTAGCATAATATGAACTCATTTATAAAAGCTTTTTCTTCATATTAGCGTTTTATAAGTTTAAATTCGGGTAGTACCTACCCGTTAAGTTCATACTTAGTAGCTAATATACAATTCAACTACTACAATTCTATATGAAAAACTGATTATAATAATATTTCGCGTTCAAACTTTTATACAATATTTTACAAACTTACAATACCGCTTATTTTACATAAAGCATGAAATATAGCACACAATAACTTTGATACAAGATAGTTGTGAAGACAATTCTAGCTAGTACACAAGTCGTTCAGCAAAGGCAATAAAGACACGTAATTCATACGTCCAGAAACAAGTCATGCATTCTGGTTTTACTAGGACTACTTCCCATCCTTGGTCTTGTGCAACATAACCGTTATGGCCGTTGATAAGACAGCGTGTTGTAACATCATCAAAGGGACGAGGGTTACGTAATGTCCAACAGTCCCGTAATAATCTAAAAACCTCATTTCTTACCCCAATTACCGACTCCGTCACTTGTGGAAACGTTTTGTTTAATAGTTGTAGCCCGATGTTCTTGTTCTCACTTTGGTGAGAAGCGAACATTACTAATCCGTAAGCATAACATGCTTCTTTATGTTGCATGTTAGCCGCTTTTTCTAAATCACGAAGTCCAATATTCGGATATATTGAGTCAAAATAATTTCTTAACCCGTTGCGTAAAATAGCATTTGGGTTCCCCGCAATATATGCGTCAAAGTAAACACATCGTAACTTATGGGTTTCCCAACGTGATATCCCCCATCTTTCAAACGAAAGTCTCTTATAAACCAAGACATTCTTGGAACGTTCTTCGAATGTCTTACAAACTGATCTCGCCTTAAATAGTTGTGCCGAAGAATTCTGGCCGACTCTAGACAAGATTTCATCAATCATGTCTCTGGGTAGGTCTCTTAAAATATTGGGTTGTCTATCCATTTTGTGTTTTTAAACTGTAAAATAGACAAGAGTTAGTTTCATAAAAAAAATACTTATTAATACAAGCAATTTTTACATATATCATAAAGCATAAGAACACTATATTACATATATTACACCACACGAATACAACTATCTTATTCCGACTCGCTCGTTTCTTCTTCTTTGGTTTTGGTTCGTTTTGCCAAGTTTCTAGGGATATATGATGTTCCCCTAATACGAGCCGTCGTTGTCCACATTGGTTTAGAAAAACCTGGTGGTTTAGAGGTTCCCGGGTCATTGTTACAACTTAAGGACTTCGGGGGTTGACGATACATATAAAGTTCATCGGGGTTGGAATTAGATTTCTCTATTTTTATGCCCTTTCCCTTATTATTTTCTTTTGCCTTTTTAAATTCAGTTGGGGTAATTTCTATAACATCATCGGAATTCTCGTCGGAATCCGATTCATCGGAGAATTGGTAATCCTCCCAATATTTTGCTTCCTTGGCGGAAACACCATTGACCATAATTAACTTTGGTCGGTTGGTTGAGGATTTTCTTTTACTTAACCGTTTTATTATTTCCCCCACCGGTTCTATTTCTTCATCCGGTTCCGATTCTTCTTCCGGTTCCGATTCTTCTTCCGGTTCCGACTCTTCTTCCAGTTCCTCTTCGGGAACTTGTGAATCAGTCCACAAATCATTCCAATTTACATTTGACTCTTCATTATTATTAGGTGAGTCAATGGGACTTGTTCTAGAGGTAGACATCTATCACATAATATCAAACACGTTAAGAGATTAATATATCACATAATATTCATATGTTAAAAATATATAGTTTCCAACAAAAATGTTAAGCAATCATTTTTAAAGAAAACACGGTCGAAGTCCAGACTCACTAATGCATCCTAACAAACTCGATAAGACACACTAATGCAAATTTTCTGGTTCTCTAAGACCAACGCTCTGATACCAACTGAAATGTCCCGTTCTTATTGATTAAAAACGTTCCATATTAATTGATTTCGTTGCGAGGTTTTGACCTCTATATGAGACGTTTTTCAAAGACTGCATTCATTTTTAAAACAAACCATAACCTTTATTTCATAAATAAAGGTTTAATAAGCTTTACGTAGATTATCAAATAATGATAATCTAAAATATCCTGTTTACACACGACCATTACATAATGGTTTACAATACAAATATGTTACATCGAAATCAGTTTCTTGAATGCAGTTTTTACACAATATCATACAAACATGGACTCCAAATCTTGTCCTTATTTTAGTATGCAACAGCGGAAGCTCTTAATAGTCACCTGAGAATAAACATGCTTTAAACGTCAACAAAAATGTTGGTGAGTTATAGGTTTAACCTATATATATCAAATCGTAACAATAGACCACAAGATTTCATATTTCAATATACATCCCATACATAGAGATAAAAATCATTCATATGGTAAACACCTGGTAACCGACAATAACAAGATGCATATATAAGAATATCCCCATCATTCCGGGACACCCTTCGGATATGATATAAATTTCGAAGTACTAAAGCATCCGGTACTTTGGATGGGGTTTGTTAGGCCCAATAGATCTATCTTTAGGATTCGCGTCAATTAGGGTGTCTGTTCCCTAATTCTTAGATTACCAGACTTAATAAAAAGGGGCATATTCGATTTCGATAATTCAACCATAGAATATAGTTTCACGTACTTGTGTCTATTTTGTAAATCATTTATAAAACCTGCATGTATTCTCATCCCAAAAATATTAGATTTTAAAAGTGGGACTATAACTCACTTTCACAGATTTTTACTTCGTCGGGAAGTAAGACTTGGCCACTGTTGATTCACGAACCTATAACAATATATACATATATATTAAAGTATGTTCAAAATAAATTTACAACACTTTTAATATATTTTGATGTTTTAAGTTTATTAAGTCAGCTGTCCTCGTTAGTAACCTATAACTAGTTGTCCACAGTTAGATGTACAGAAATAAATCGATAAATATTATCTTGAATCAATCCACGACCCAGTGTATACGTATCTCAGTATTGATCACAACTCAAACTATATATATTTTGGAATCAACCTCAACCCTGTATAGCTAACTCCAACATTCACATATAGAGTGTCTATGGTTGTTCCGAAATATATATAGATGTGTCGACATGATAGGTCGAAACATTGTATACGTGTATATGGTATCTCAAGATTACATAATATACAATACAAGTTGATTAAGTTATGGTTGGAATAGATTTGTTACCAATTTTCACGTAGCTAAAATGAGAAAAATTATCCAATCTTGTTTTACCCATAACTTCTTCATTTTAAATCCGTTTTGAGTGAATCAAATTGCTATGGTTTCATATTGAACTCTATTTTATGAATCTAAACAGAAAAATTATAGGTTTATAGTCGGAAAAATAAGTTACAAGTCGTTTTTGTAAAGGTAGTCATTTTAGTCGAAAGAACGACGTCTAGATGACCATTTTAGAAAACATACTTCCACTTTGAGTTTAACCATAATTTTTGGATATAGTTTCATGTTCATAATAAAAATAATTTTCTCAGAATAACAACTTTTAAATCAAAGTTTATCATAGTTTGTAATTAACTAACCCAAAACAGCCCGCGGTGTTACTACGACGGCGCAAATCCGGTTTTACGGTGTTTTTCGTGTTTCCAGGTTTTAAATCATTAAGTTAGCATATCATATAGATATAGAACATGTGTTTAGTTGATTTTAAAAGTCAAGTTAGAAGGATTAACTTTTGTTTGCGAACAAGTTTAGAATTAACTAAACTATGTTCTAGTGATTACAAGTTTAAACCTTCGAATAAGATAGCTTTATATGTATGAATCGAATGATGTTATGAACATCATTACTACCTTAATTTCCTTGGATAAACCTACTAGAACAGAGAAAAATGGATCTAGCTTCAATGGATCCTTGGATGGCTCGAAGTTCTTGAAGCAGAATCATGACACGAAAACAAGTTCAAGTAAGATCATCACTTGAAATAAGATTGTTATAGTTATAGAAATTGAACCAAAGTTTGAATATGATTATTACCTTGTATTAGAATGATAACCTACTGTAAGAAACAAATATTTCTTGAGGTTGGATGATCACCTTACAAGATTGAAAGTGAGCTAGCAAACTTGAAAGTATTCTTGATTTTATGAAACTAGAACTTTTGGAATTTATGAAGAACACTTAGAACTTGAAGATAGAACTTGAGAGAGATCAATTAGATGAAGAAAATTGAAGAATGAAAGTGTTTGTAGGTGTTTTTGGTCGTTGGTGTATGGATTAGATATAAAGGATATGTAATTTTGTTTTCATGTAAATAAGTCATGAATGATTACTCATATTTTTGTAATTTTATGAGATATTTCATGCTAGTTGCCAAATGATGGTTCCCACATGTGTTAGGTGACTCACATGGGCTGCTAAGAGCTGATCATTGGAGTGTATATACCAATAGTACATACATCTAAAAGCTGTGTATTGTACGAGTACGAATACGGGTGCATACGAGTAGAATTGTTGATGAAACTGAACGAGGATGTAATTGTATGCATTTTTGTTAAGTAGAAGTATTTTGATAAGTGTATTGAAGTCTTTCAAAAGTGTATAAATACATATTAAAACACTACATGTATATACATTTTAACTGAGTCGTTAAGTCATCGTTAGTCGTTACATGTAAGTGTTGTTTTGAAACCTTTAGGTTAACGATCTTATTAAATGTTGTTAACCCAATGTTTATAATATCAAATGAGATTTTAAATTATTATATTATCATGATATTATCATGTATGAATATCTCTTAATATGATATATATACATTAAATGTCTTTACAACGATAATCGTTACATATATGTCTCGTTTAAAAATCATTAAGTTAGTAGTCTTGTTTTTACATATGTAGTTCATTGTTAATATACTTTATGATATGTTTTCTTATCATAGTATCATGTTAACTATATATATATATATATATATATATATATATATATCCATATATATGTCATCATATAGTTTTTACAAGTTTTAACGTTCGTGAATCACCGATCAACTTGGGTGGTCAATTGTCTATATGAAACCTATTTCAATTAATCAAGTCTTAACAAGTTTGATTGCTTAAGATGTTGGAAACATTTAATCATGTAAATATCAATCTCAATTAATATATATAAACATGGAAAAGTTCGGGTCACTACATAAAACATCATATGTATATTAACAATTACAATCTATGATCAAACCCTTCGAAATTCCTGAAGACACTTCAAATAATGGACAATCGAGATGATGATCCAACCGCACATTACCCGCAGTCTTGCACCTGAAAAGCTCTCGAAACCAAGGACATAATTTAACATGTATCCGCGTTAAATCTTTTAGCATTTATTAGCAAAAATAACTTTGCGATTCCTTTTCAAAATAGCAAATTTTGTCACAGTTTCAGCAAGTCAACCTCGACTTTCCATTCGAAGTAGCCTTATTATAACCTGTAATACATACGATTACCCTTTTGTTACCAGGGAACCTTTTATATTCCACGACATTATTAGCAGATGTACCAGCAACTCGTTACCCCTTTGGCGGAATCAACAATTGGTATTTTGAAATCTCGCAGCATTTCTATTTCGGCAGTTATATATATATATATACAACGTCTATCCCCAAGAATTACATATTTCAAATGTGAAGTTTCTGAAAAATGCTCCAGTCTACGAATTAGTGCTATTAGGTTTTGGAAAAGACTGATAAAGTGGTAAAGACAGTAGACAACAATTACGGTCAGAAGTTTGACAATAAAGAATAATAGATTGGAAAAGCTCGAACGAAAAATTTGGTACTGGAAAACGGATTGAGCAAAGTATAAAGGAGGTCGTGGACAAATCACAATGACGAAATCTACCTTCAAAGGATTCAAATGATTCAGTGTCTGCTGAAACCGTTAGTAAACCTTACTTCTTATTCTAAACCTTCACAGACAGATTTTCCGCGTCATTCCCTGATCATAGATATTCTAAGATATCATCGTATTTTTCATTATAAATATCTCCGATATTCCTGAAGATATATTCCCAACTATCCTCATCAAAAATCATTTATCTCTTCACAATATTTGCGTTACAACATAAAAGAAACTGTGTTAGTTTCTAAATTCTGAAAAATTTGAGTTTAAAATATGAATGTTTTGAAGTAGTGTTGGAAACTGAAGCATGAATTAGTATAATATAATGACACTTGATCAACGTGATTATATTACAGTAATTCATGCTGAGTTTCTAAATGGAACATAATGATTCACAGATCATAACGTCATCATGTGCCATGTTACACAACTCTTACATTCTACCCAATCTCCAAACATATTAAGAACATATCTCCTTGATAATTCTATCTTTTCGAACATTCTGGTAACTTACCAAATCAAGATCGTGCAATTACTATTTCCTTCTTAGAACATTAACTATGTTTATTTCAAAATCCATACCTACGAATTCCGGACCATTATTCGCTTGACTCGAAGTCGGGAAGAGGAAACAGAAGTATGGAACTGTTGAATATAAAAGAAAATATAAAGCTCGACAACAACAGATAAATTACAAACCGTGTATATCAATACGCATTGCAACGTAAAGGCACGAGAGAATTAACAATACTATAACCCCAAGGTAATAGTAGAAATAAATAAAATCCTCCGGAGGTAGATGAAAAAGAAGAATGACAGAGATGAAAGTTAAGAGTATATCCAGGATCAGTACTGGATGAAGCATACTGATAAATGTTTTAAAGTATGAATTGAGGGAGGAAGAATAGAAGGTATGAGTTGTAAGAAAATGAAGAGAGGTAGATTTATAGTAAAAGATCCGACAGAGCAATCAAAATAGATGATAGCATTTAAAGCGGATTCTAATTTCCTTGATTATCGAAGAATCAAATCTCATTATGAAGATTTTACTCCAAATCTCTTGAACTTGGAAATCAATCCTATCTACGTCAAAAGATATGACGAATCTATACCTACTCATTTCACCCTTTGGTGATAGCCTCACTCGTACTCTTCACAAAAATCAAATTGCTTTATCAATATTACTTGATGATAATAAAATCTAATTTCCAACTCGTATACGTCATGAAAACATACTTATTGTCAGCCATGACCATCCTATTCAAATTTCGGGACGAAATTTATTTAACGGGTAGGTACTGTAACGACCCGGATTTTTCCAATCGTTTTATACTTATGAGATTAATATTTATATAAATTAAACCTTACCAACATGATAAGCAATTCAAATTGTTGAGACTTGTGTTTTTGAAAAGAGTTTTACACAACGTTTGACCGTCCAATTTGACCGATGATATCACGAACTATATAACATACGATAATTATACGTTTGTGTATATACATGTATTTATATATATATTTAACATGATCTAAGGATGGTTTAACATCTCATTGTATACTAATGACAATGAGTTATAAGTATATTTTGAAACTACTAACTTAAGTTTTCAAAACGATAACTATACGCAACATTCTTTGATATATATACTTATAACCTATATTGCTTATACATGTATCGTATATATAATGTATTTAATCACTTTTTAAGGACTTAAATACATAAAAGAATATAAGTATATTCACAAAAGATAGCTATATTTGAATTCTCATTCCGTTTCCTCAAGATTTCTATACGTATATCTAGGCTATATGTACCCGTATTATACCCAGCTTCTATATGTATTTACTATTGGTATATACACATCAAATCAACATCATAATCAACATTATTACTTCCCTAGATATGAGGTAACTAGGATTTGTCAAGTAGCATGAATTATTAGTAAGAAAACAAAATTAGGAATCCTTTTCTTTCTTTATAAACTAAAAACGTTTTTATGAATGAACACCATTTCTTCACTCCATTTTCTCATACCTACACTCTCATTTCTATCTCAAAATACTCCTAACTTCATACTTGATCATCTCCAAGCATTTTCCCCATCATTTAGCTTCAATTACAAGCCTTAAACATCATAAGAAAACTCTTTCAAGAACATATTAAAATAACCACCCATTTGAAGAAGTATACTTCCAACCTTTTGATCTAACTTCACCACTCTTTGATTCCAAGATTTTTTCTTATCTCTTACAGTAACTTTGTCCAAGTAACTTGAGGTAGTAACCTTGTTCATAATCTTGTTCGATTCATAATTATATAGCTATCTTATTTTATGTTGTAAAATTTTAACAACAAGAACATAGTTTGAATGATTTCAAACTTGTTTGCAAACTAAATAGATCCTTCTAACTTAACTTTTAAAATAATTCAAGACCTGTAATATATCATAATGATATGCTAACTTAACAAGATATAACTTGGTTTTACAAAGAACACCTTAAAAACTGAATCTACGTCGTCAAAATGCAACCGGGGGCTGTTTTGGGTTGGATAATTAAAAACCATCTTGAACTTTGAATTGGAAGTTCATGTTCTGAAAAAATGATATTTCTTATGAATATGTTAACACATAAAAATTTCATGGTTTAAATCAAAGTGTAAGTATTTTTAGAAAAATGATCATTAAATGTTGTTTTTATGATGGAAAATGATCACTTTCATAAGTTTTACCAAAGTTTGACCTATAACTTGTGATTTCGAATACAAACTAAGGTATTTTCAGTTCATATTCTTAAAATTTGACTCGATCCAAGGAAGTGGCAAGTTGAATAAAAAAAAACGGAGTTGTAATGAAGAAACTACGACTAAAACAAGATTGGGTATCTGAAGCTAGTTTAGCTACGAAAATATTTGGAGATAAAGTAAATTAATCATATCTTTTCTAATTAATATGATATTTTATATATAATTACTTATGATTTGATTTTATATATTTCAGGACCACCCGTAAACAACACGAGAAGATTAATCATAAGACCTCATGATTGTACGCAACACATCATTTGACAACACGGTACTTTATGTACACAACACGTCATTTGACAACATGGTACCATGGGTCGAGATTAATGCTGATCAATACGAATACGATGGGGTCTTTATTTATTTTATTGAGCAACTAATTGTGGACCACTAACATCGGACTGCTAACTACGGACTAAGAAAATATTAAATGTATTATAAGTATATATATATATATATATATATATATATATATATATATATATATATATATATATATATATATATAACGATTACTTGAAAAGAAAATATGTTGATATATTATATATATATATGGTTAGGTTCGTGATATCTATCGGAGACCAAGTCGAGTTAAATACCTTCAAGGCAAAAGTGAGTATATAGTCCCACTTTTAAACTCTAAATATTTCGGGATGAGAATACATGCATTTTATGATTTACGTTATGGATACAAGTGATAAAAAAATATATTCTACGTTGAGTTGTACCACTGGCATACTTCCCTGTAGCTTGGTAACTACTATTTACATGTGGTATTGTAAACGCGAATCCTGTTGATAGATCTATCGGGCCTGACAACCCCAACCGGACTGGACGACCAGTATTCAACGGTTGCACAGTACTTCGTTTTGGTGATTACACTTGGTACAGTGTAGTGAGATTTCATAATAAAGGGAATATGCGACGTTGATTAAATGTTAAGTATGGTTATCAAGTGCTCAACCACTTAGAATATTTTTATTAAAACGTTTATGTATATGAAATCTTGTGGTCTATATTTATAACGCTGCTAGCATTAAACCTATATCTCACCAACTTTATATTGACGTTTAAAGCATGTTTATTCTCAGGTTCCTAGAAGTCTTCCGCTGTTTGAATATATGTTAGAGAAACCATGTGCATGGAGTCATACATGTTTTATTCGAGGAAGCATTGCATTCACAAAATCATCACCGTGTATTTATTTTGACTGCATTGTCAATGGAAGTATTCTTGTAAACTGTTATTTACGGTGATTGTCTACATGTAGAAATCATCAGATGTCGAAAACATTGAATTTTAAATATTCATTTATGGTATATCTTTTCAAAAGAATGCAATGTTTATAAAACGTATCATATAGAGGTCAAATGCCTCGCGATGTAATCATATGTTATTGTATTCGTCCCTATGGATTGGGTCGGGTCGTTTCACTTTCAAGATCATAAAATCTCATATTTTCTATTAAAGCACCGGCTGCATTAGCTTCTATGATAGCATTTTCATTGATCTTCGATGTAATTACTTCAGGCAGCGGATTTGAAAGCTCTGGTAGTTTTCTCTTCATAAAATTGAAAAAAACTTAACCGTTCAGAAGATTTAGCAAGGCGGACAAACTCACGAATCATGTGAGATAACGCTTGACTGTTAAAAATACGATTCACAAGAGCAGGAATCCCAGCAATCACACGTTTTTCATTCTCTTCTTTAGCTTTAAGCTGTTCTTTCAGAACATTATTCTCCTTTACTAGTTCCTCAATCCTGCTCAAGTGTTGTTTTTCTATGAGAGATAATTCCTTCACTTGTTTATTAAATTCTCCCCTTTGAGTGCTGCAGTTCAAAAAATTTCTCTTCATCGTATCGTAATCCCTCTTTAAGGATGTAGCCACTTGTTCCAGCTGAGTTATTTTCTCCTTTTCAGCGGAAAGTTTCTCATTCGTGGTAATTTCATTGTTCTCAAATTCGGATAAGCGTTGAAGGTCATTTAGCCCAGAAGCAATATTGAGGATAATACTTTGCGCTTTAACCTTCTTAGCATCTGCAGCAGATATGTTACTGAAAAACTGGGATAGTGTTGGACATACCATGGCATTCTGGTAAATCGTGAAACTCTCATAAGAGTGTGGTGGTCCTTTAAGAAAGGAAGAAAGAACATCTGTGTCTAGATTGGGAAGAATAATTTGTTTTTGAGAGGAACTAGTGCCAGCTTCTTGTTGAACGGATGACGGATCATTTTGATCAGTTCTTCTTCTCTTGGCGTTAGGCGGAAGAGTTGCTAGTATATTATCTTGGTGTGGTACAGTAGCTGTTGGAGATAAAGGGAAATTATTACTTATAAAAGAGTTCCAATAAGACTCACAAGACTTCAAAGGTGGCATAACGTATAAAGCAGGGTTTGGATTATAAAATCCACCAATACTGGGTCTAAAAGAAAACAAATTCAGGTTTTGGTTTAATATTTCACATAATTCAGTGTTATCATTCTCATTACCCGAGGCACGGCGTTCTCTAGAAGCAATTCGGTTCATACCTATGTCTATTTCTTCTTCTTCTTCTTCTTCTTCCTCCTCCCTTGCAGCATCCTTTTCAGGAATGGGAGTATCGTCAATAATTTTTTGTGTGGTGAATTTAAGTTGTGGATAAGACGACGAGCGCATGGCGGTAAGCGGACTAATTTCTGCAGAATTTAAATAGTCACAGTGGTTAGTTGGATAAACAGAAAGAAGAATGTTATTAGCGTACATGGTAAAAATATACTCTTACTCTTTCTCCCAAGAAGAACACAAACATAGCCCTTGCGTGATATCCCAATCTTGGCTTACGGATGTCAATGAAAGCATATGTTCCCCATATTTGACATTGTTGATTTGTTCGGCTTTCAATTTTTTAAACAAAGCATTCTCTTTGCTATTTAATCTCGGAAATGTAATTGATACGGGATGAATGTATTTACGCCAAAATCGTACAGATGAGTACTTGTTAGCAATTGAATCTTCATTTATGAAGATAACAGAATGGTGCCAATCATGACAGGGGTGATCAAGTGCAGGTCTCAAAAATCCATCAACTTTACTGAATGTAAACCAACCTTTTTTGTAAGATGCTATGCGTACCAAAGAGCAAAATATCCGAACAGATGGCACTATTTTACTCGCATGACAGTACATCTCAAATATGAGAATTTTTCGAATAGATGCTGGTTCAAATTGGCCAAAAGCAACTCCGTAAAACTTACAAACTTCTAAGAAGAATGGTGTAAACGGGAGTCGCAAACAATAATTGAAAAATGCATATCCATAGACAACAACCTTACCAGGAGGTGGCGAACAAGCTCTAGCATTAATTGAGGGAATTATTGGCTCAGCACCAGCTAATCTTGGAAAACGTTGCAATAGCAGTGCCAAATATTTGTCATTCACTAAACTACGAGTAATTGTAACATCTTTTATGGTCGCCATTGAGGTTTTAATGAAACAGCAAGTGAAGAAGATATTAATGGTAAAAGATGAAGATTGGTAAGAAAAAGCTGTAAAAGTGAAAGATCAATTAGGGTTGTTTGACAGTTAAAAAGGAAGAAGGACATGAGAGTTGTGGCTGATGGTAATTTTGGGGGTTTTATTTTCAACCGCACACGTTTATGGTCAGAATTGGTTCGATAAACGTGCCTATTGCTCCCGAGAAACCCAAGAATTGACCTATTTCACAATTCAAATTTTAAGTTTAATAACTTTAACTTTTTTGAAGTTTAAGTCATTAAACTGGGGGGACTTAATGGTGTATCCTATCGTATAAACGCATAAAGGCATGATATTCGCATGAAATTAGCATCAGGAACACTACACTGGGAATAACAGTTTTGTGAAACTGTCCGTCCAGCGTTCTCCGCTGTGCAGGCTGCCTAGCACTTAAGCCCTGAAGGCCGCCTAGCGCTTAAGCCCTGACCGGAGTGCGTCACATCCAGCGTAAATATCGGATCACGAATAACAGAATGCAGCATCATCTGACACGTGCCCCCGAGTACTCCGGTGGATCTATCATTATAAATAGACCCCTTGGGTCGTCATTTTACACATTCAGACACTCTGATAACTTGTGACCAGAGATTTCACCTTTCTCTCTCACATAGTATTTTCTCTCACTAGAAGTCATCCGGCTAGTAGCTCTACGCTCAGCGGACTAAGATTGATTAAGCCACCCCACAGGTTTCTATACCTGTGTACCGGGTCTGCAGGGATTATTTCCCGAGGGTAAGCATCAATCGGCAACATTCCCCCACTTTTAGCTAGATACTTTTAGTATTTTTACTGACACACTAAGCCTTACCTCATAAGGAAATATGTGTCAACAGGGTTCATAAGAGGTGCCTTAGGAGAATACTATAAGAGAATTCTACTGCGTGTTTTTTTTTCTTCAAAGAGATTAGAGATGCCAACGTGGATTAATTAGTGATAATTGTAATTAACTAATTAATTTACACATCAGCAATACTCATTAGGATGTGATTAGGGAGTGCCACATAGGATTAATCTTCATAATTTATAAGATGTAATAGATAGATTTGTCTTTCATCAACATTATATATTGATGTCTACATAATTTGAAATTATTTCATTTTCAGCTTATTTCATTCTCATCATCATAAACTGTAAAAGACTTTATATGATTTTTCTTCTCTATTAAAAGTTTCTTAAAAAAAAACCCGCGAAGTCGCGGGTCTTTGACTAGTAAAGGTATAATAATAAAGGTTTAAATGAAAATAATAAAATTATTTAAATAGAAAAAATAAAAATGTTTAAATGAAAATAATAATAAATGTTTAAATGGAAATAATAAAATTATTTAAATTGAAAATATAAAAATGTTTAATTAACAATAATAATAAAGGTTTAAATGGAAATAATTAAATTATTTAAATTGAAATAATAAAAATGTTTAAATACAAATAATAAAAAATGTTTAAATAGAAATAATAAAATTATTTAAATTGAAATAATAAAAATATTTAAATACAAATAATAAAAAATATTTAAATAAAAATAATAAAAATATTTAAATTGAAATAACAAAAATATTTAAATACATATAATAAATAAATAATAATTTTGAAAAAAAAATAGAAAATTGGTCCAAACCGGAGTTCTAAACTCCGGTTTCAGCTCAGTGTACGTCCCAGTCTTCAACGGATTGCACGTGTCCAAATCGGAGTTCTAAACTCCGGTTTCAGCTCAACTTTTGACCTACCTCGTGACCTTTGTCTCACAGTTTAACTAACCATTAAAAACCTGACACGTGTCCAAACCGGAGTTCAAAACTCCGGTTTCAGCTATTACATAACCCGATATTCCATCATTCGGTTTCACCCACAAAAACTCAATCTCTAAAATACAACACTCGATTTTTCTCTGCTAATTTCTATCAAAATAATGGCACATATTCAAGCTAGATCGATCCCGCTAGATGATAATCTTTTGTTTTTGCAAGCTCAACATGTACATAGGTCTTATTCAATTTTTAGGAATACGATTGGGACGAATGAGCTTATCAAACCAAGAAGATGTGATC
Organism: Rutidosis leptorrhynchoides; assembly: GCF_046630445.1. Lineage (NCBI taxonomy): Eukaryota > Viridiplantae > Streptophyta > Magnoliopsida > Asterales > Asteraceae > Rutidosis > Rutidosis leptorrhynchoides. Next base: position 472,367,442 of record NC_092333.1, on the reverse strand, counting down.
AGACTTTCTGGGCTCATATCAAAAGTCTTCAAGGTGAAAGAATAGTTGCTTGGGTATTACAATATCTTAATTTAAAGGGTTTAGGCCTCGTGTGCAAACTCGGACAACAAAGGGTGGATCACACCCTCATTACAGCTTTGCTTGAACGGTGGCGTCCCAAAACACATACTTTCCACTTTCTATTTGGTAAAAAAAATCCATCCCTTATATATATATATATATTTTTTTATATTATTAATATATGTATATTTATAGTTACTATATATTTATATGTTATTATGAAATAAAATGAACACTTGTATATTTATATTTACTATATGTTTATATGTTATTATGAAATGAAATGAACACTTGTAACCTATATTTAATATACTTGTAACTATATATATATATATATATATATATATATATATATATATATATATATATATATATATATATATATATATATATATATATCCAAGTTTATAAATAATACATTTATTATATTAAGTATAAAGTAAGTTTTAATATATAATTATTTATTATTTACATTAATAATATGAATTTGTATAGGAGAAGCAACTATAACGTTGCAGGATGTACAGATTTTGTGGGGTTTGCCTATTGACGGCGAAGTTGTATCCGGAATGTGGTACAATTTTTCTGATGAGAACTGGTTAGCCATAGTTGTTGAGCATTTAGGGATCGCTCCTCAAAATATTGGTGATAGGTGTATAGAAAAAGGAAAAATCAGGATTTCTACTTTAATCGAAGAGTTGGAAAGGCCCCTTGGAGACACTATTGTGTCTCACCAACAACGAGCACGAGTATACATGTTAGCTATGATGGGTGGCGTTCTATTTTCGGACGCTAATTCACACAAAACAACACTATTATCTTCAATCCAATAACATCACAAAAACAACACAATTGCATTTCAAATACAACAAAATGTCTAATTCTGAAAATGATGGATGGAAATACCTTCTTGATGTCGATGATTCCGACATCACCTATTTTGGCTCGCAACGAACTCAACCTGTATCCATTACTAGTCCGGCTCAAACCACTTTGCTGCCGACCCCTTTGCCGACTGGATCGCCGAACCGGTCACCACCATCCCCCCAACCTACTCGTAAAAAACAAAAGCAGCCACAACCTTTTACACCACCACGACCTATGTTGCGCGGTTCTGGATCTAGCAAAACGAACAAACTATCGTACCAGATTCTCGGACCCGCTGGTATTTTCTAAGATGCGTACGAACTTCGGAATAATGAGAATAACGTTGTGGATGAGAAGTCCAAGCAAGATTTTATAAGGGAAGTGATAAACAAAGCTGAATTTGATGATTCCTTTACACAACCTCCGTGGCTTAATGCCATGGAGTTTGCATATCCATACGGAGGTAAACAATAATATTGAGTTTTGTTATATAGAAAACCTAGAAAAATCTGTTACATTTTAGTTAATTTTGTGACTGCAGGCAGGTCTAATATAACATACATACTGGCACAACGTAGTTGTTACTGGGTCGATCAGGTTGTTGGTGTTATCAAGACTTGTGCTCCAAGTGTTGTAGGCGATCTATATATAACGCTGAAAGTGAGTTTAAATGATCCATTTATATTTTTGAAAAATTGTATCGCTTTCAATAGAATGTACAAATATAAGCGTTTATCATTTATTAATAGGACACTACTGGTTCAATCAAGGCAACAATTAATAGGATGATCATTGATTGTGTTCAAGGAACGTCTAAAGGTGTTAAAGGCATACGCGAGGGAGCTGTTTTGGTGATACAAAATTGTAGCATTTTTTGTCCAGCGAGTTATGTCCACTACCTTAACATTACACGAAGGAGTTTACTAAAAGTGTTCTTAAGAAACGGTGGATCTGCGTAGAAATTTATTATCTTTATGTTTATGTTGTTGTTATAAATAAAACTTAGCTGTGTTATGTGGTTTGAAATTTATTGTTTAAAATAAAATTTAGTTGTTATTTTTGTACCTTCATAATATAATTAATACTAATTTAGAAATTTATATAAGACATGAATTTAAATACAATTTCAACATAAAAATTACATAGTATAAAAAAATAAAAATAAAAAAGAAGCTGAAACCGGAGTTCCGAAGTTCGATTTCTGACAGGTGTCAGAAAAGCCTGCAAACCAGAGTTTGGAATTCCGGTTAGGGTTTGAGATCAGCTGGTCAGGATAAGGGCAGGACACATGGAAGACCGAGGGCTGAAACCGGAGTTTGGAACTCCGGTTTTGGGTCAAATGGCACAAATCGGATTTTTGAAGTCCGGGATTACTACTTCTAAATTTTTTTTCCAACTTTTCTATTTTTCAAATTTTTAAATGAATTATTACAATTCTTAAATAAAAAACATAGTTTGTTATGTTACTCCTTTGTTTTAGAGTTAGGATATTTGGTAGTTGTTTATGAGGTTAGTGTTTTGCTTTTGTATGTTTTTTTGCATGGCTCGGTAGTAGATAGCGGGTAGGTTCTTGTTTCTAGTTTCGAGTATGTCCACTATATCGTTGTATCATTGTTCATCAAATAGACAAATGCACATATTTATAAATATATCTTTAGAAACATGTTTGATGCGTCTAATTATATACACTTGAAATTAGACCAACAGTAAAATTAATATGTGAAATTAGACTTAAACTAGTTTTCGAACCCTCGCTTCGCGCCGGGGGTTCGATTTTTAATGTATTTTATTGTGTTTAGTTACGGAGTCTGCGAGTGAAAAATCAATATATATGAAAAATACCCTAAATATTTAGCATTTTTTTAAAAGTGTCCGTTTTGCGTATAGTTAGTGATATTGTGTTCATAAAATTATTTCGAGTTTAAGGATGGTGTCGGAAAAATTTAACTTGTTGCGAGCGAGAAGATATGACCTGTTGAATATTTGAGTAGAGTTTATTTAAGATATTTATGAAAATTTTGATTTGACGCTTTAACCTCCTGTGTTGGGGGTCGATTTTAATTTTTGAACAAAGTTTTAGGGGCTTTTGTGGTGTTACTTGAAAGAAAGAAGGGAGGGGAAAAAAAGGTGAAAAGATAAAAATACCCCTGGTACTATTCATAAGTCTTGTCTAGTAGTTAATATGTTAATTTAGTCAATTATTTATTATCTTAAACATTACTCGAATTTTTATGCTCCTAGTTTTTTTTACAGCAATTTATTAAATTTTGTAGCAAGAAACTAGAAGAAAAGCAAAAGCAACATTACAACGGCTTTACGAGTCAATTGCTACAAGAGATATTATATTTACATCTATTAGACAACCACGAAAGTGAATAATTTCTAACAAGATCAAATAAGTCGCCTTGCTTTAACTTTTTCACTGAGAATATAATATCGTTCCGATAACGCCAAGTAATCCAAAACAATGTAACCATGATAACGTAAACCTTGTTCTTGAAATCGATTGTAGCAGTTGTAAGATTAATGTGCAAGGTACAACATATAACTATATGGCCAACTTTATTTGAGCCTTCGGGGTCACACACATATACACCGAGATGTCAAATAAAATATATATATATATGATGTATATATATTACTCAAGTAACAAAATAGTAAATCGAAATTAATTCATTTACTATTCATATGAATAGTAAAAGAAACGAAATTAATTAATTTACTATTCACATGAAAGCGACATGATAGAAATTATTAATTATAAGTTACATAACATACCCCTAAAGTATTTGAGAAATAAGACTTTTTATAACCTCAATCATGTTTACGCGTTTTAAAATCAAGTGATTTACTTTTGCATATATATATATATATATATATATATATATATATATATATATATATATATATATATATATATATATATATATATATGTTGAGCTGGTAACGAAATGAACCACCACAATTGTAATTCATATTATTCTATTATCACACGTAAACCGAGAGCAAACACCTTTTGTTTTCTCTTTTGCAAATCTTGAATACGGAGTATTATCATTTTAATTAATCAAGGGTCGATTAATTTGTTACTAGGGTTTGGACTAGCATCCATTGACGTTGTTTAAAGTGTAGTGTGGACTATCCAAAGAGACGGTCATACTTTTGATCGTAGGTTTCTCTCCGTTTGTCAGTTTCTTCAAGAAAGGTATATCGTTAACTCATCTTATGATTTAATATTCATGACAATTATTATGGTGTAACTGGATCTTTGGGATCGTTAATCGTGTACATGTTTTATTAAATTTAAATATATTAATATTTAATTTTGTAAATGGTTTATAAAATAATAATTGATTATTATTTCAACTATCCGCTGCGTTAATCTGATTTAAAAGTACACACGGTTTTCCAACAGTGATATCCGAGCCGCTTTTACACCATCTTAATTGTCGCGTGATTTTCTTTTGATTTAGCTTTGTGGTGAATTGGTAAAAGTCAAAACCTTTATGGTTTTGAAAGTCAACTTTGTTGATTACCTCATTACGTACGAATAAGATCTGAAAAAATCACTGTTATAAATTTTGAATTTATTTATTATGGCTTGAATAATTGTTGTTTATTTCGTTCCATGGTTGTACACATGCATTGTAACCATAGACAAGCCATATGTAGGTTTTAATAATGTGGTTATTAAAATTGTGATTGTACACATAGCCCATAATGCATCGACCTATGTATGATTGTTGTGATTGTTGATTACGGCAATATTATGTCATGTTGATTATTTATTTTATTAGAAAGACCATTTTGAAGCCAAAGTAGTATTGTATTTATTTTTCATTTTCATAGTATTGTATTTAAGTTTATTCTAAATTGTAAAAGTATTATATTAGTTGTATTTTTCAATTTTAAATAAATGTAATAAGATGAAGATTAAAGATAAAGATAAACATGGAGTTTGACTTAGAAGATGGCGAACAGGTCAAGTTGACAACGATGGCGTTTGTCAAGTTTTCACTTGATTCTTGAATTAAGTGGGAGCTACGATATTACCCTTAGTTTGACCTCTTGATCCCATGTCGGCTCATGGGATCAAGCATAGGATTTCTGGGCTAGGATATGTGTGTGTGATGCATGATATGGTTGTGTTTTATTTTACGCATTTATATTTAATTGTTAATTATAATATATGCTAAATGTTTTTGATGAAAACATCAAATAAAACTAGTAACAAGTTTCAAAGATTAAAATTGATAGTTTTAAAAGGTTAAACTCTAACGAGTTTAAAGTTAAATATTTTTTGAAACTCAAATAATATATATGGGCGACATCTTTTTAAACTGTTTTAAAAGGATAAACAATGTGTATTTGTTATTTTTATATATAAAATAAAATAACAAACTAGACGCATAAACACGATTGACATATATATAATTGGTTAAAATATTTTTTAACAAAATGTGTAACGAATCTTGTGTGCATGCAATATTCGTTAACACAAACATTTTCAAAATACCCTCAAATTTAAGTCATGCCATCCATTGAGCTTGCAAACACTCCTAGTTATTTTTTGATTACGGTGAGACCTAATCGAATTATAGCCACGAGGTGAATTTTCAGTTACGAGTGAGACTAGGCTGAATTTCCACAGTTTCCAAGTTGAACAACTTAATCGTATTCACGGTGAGACCTGAGTTTAAGGCAAGGATGGGACAAACATGCCAATTAAGATAATAGTGGTTTGTTGGACTACACATATTTCTAGGTCCCATAAAGATCTAAGAGTTGCATCTGTGATGCAATTGGTACTCGCTACCTACCAGTAGACTCTATAACTGCTAGCTGATCAACAGATATAGTTATGGAACCTTTATGTGGATCTTAGGCTTTCATAAATTAATTGTTTTTAAATATATTAAAACTTGGGTAATTAATTTATTAAAGTATTATATCAAAAATACTAAAATTGAACCTTGTTCTTTTGTAGATATCAAACAATCAAAACGTAAACCAAAACACCCTCCGTTCTTTGTTGAAGAAGGAGAAACTCAATGGTTCAAACTTCCTCGATTGGTACCGCAAAATGAGAATTGTTCTCAAATATGAAGGGAAGTTGAACAAAATTGAAGAACACTTACCCGATTCTCCTGCTGAGACAGCTACTGCTGCTCAAAAGAAAGCTTATCAGAAGTTGTTTGATGAGAAAGAGAAGATAGCTTTAATCATGCTTGCTAGTATCACTTCTGACCTCCAAAAGGAAATGGAAGATGGTACAGCATATGATATGATGACTGAGCTGAAAAATATTTTTCAGAAACAGGCTAGTCAAGAGTTATATGAAACTTATAAGCTTCTTCAAACATGCAAAATGGAGGAGGGTCAATCAGTGAGCTCTCATGTCTTAAAAATGAAAAGCTACATTGACCGATTGGAAAAACTTGAAACTACCGTGCCGCCTAACTTGGCTGTGAACACGGTTTTGGTTTCACTACCAAAATCGTATCACCAATTTGTGATGAATTACAATATGCAAGGTTGGGAGAAATCTCTGGCAGAGGTGCACTTGATGCTCAAAACTGCTGAACAGAATATTCCATATAAGGTTTCCAATCCAAGTGTCCTGATGATTAGGGATAGTAAGGTGAAAAAGAATAAGCCAAAAACTTGGGAAAAAGGAAAAGGCAAGTCAATTGCTAAGAAGAAAATTCCACCACCTCCCAAGAAAGAAAACCCAGCGAAAGATGGCGAATGTTTCCACTGTGGAAAAGTTGGCCACTGGAGGAGGAACTGTCCTTCCTACCTATCTGAGTTGAGAAAAGGCAAAGCTGGCCAGACCTGCAAATCAGGTATATTTCATGTATAGTTATATACTTTTTCTAGTGATTCCTGGATTTTTGATACTGGTTGTGGTACTCACATCTGTAACAATATGCAGGGAATGAGAAGAAGTAAGAGACTGAAGAAAGACACACTAGACTTAAGAGTGGGCAATGGGGCTTGAGCTGCTGTTGAAGCTATTGGCACCTATGAGCTTACTCTACCTAGTGGTCTTATTGTTTTGTTGGAACAATGTCATTATGCTCCAAGTATAACGAGCAATGTAATTTCAGTGTCTCTTTTGAAAAATGTTGGTTTTGAACTTACATTTACTGTGATGCCCCGTACAAAACCATCGTGTACGAATCATCAACAACAGGATCATTACAAGGTTAAGTACTATATGCTGTAATTAAAGAAGTTGCATTCATGATAAAAAGGTGATGTCATAACCGACATCAAATGTTTTACATTCCAAAAACATGCTTCGCTAAGTAGAAGCAATAAATAAGTGTACGTGACCCCAAAGGTCGTTACATAACATAGTTTCAAAAGTAAATAAGTTTGAATGCAAGATAAGTAGTCATGCGATAACAACTCTAAGCAGCGGGTTCTACAGCATGACAAGTAAGACAGCGGAAGCAACCTCAAGCACCTGAGAAATACATGCTTAAAAACGTCAACACAAAGGTTGGTGAGCTATAGTTTAACAGTATGTAAGGTAGGCCACGAGATTTCAGTGCTACAAAGAGCGTTTCAAAATAGTATGATAAAGTATATGTTAACCGTGGGCACTTGGTAACTAACTTAACGTTTAAAATACCCCCTGAAAGTACACTTGGCGAGTGCGTATGTTTACGAAGTATTAAACACTCGTTGACTGCTAGCGCGACTAGCCCGAGTGGGGATGTCAAACCCTATGGATCCATATCTAAGATTCGCGTTCACCGGTTCATAAACCAATGATTAAACGTTACCGAGCTAAAGGGAATGTTTCTGCCGTTATATAACCCACACATATATAAAGTTTAAGTACTCGTGCCTAGTATGTAAAACATAAAATCCGCATGTATTCTCAGTTCCCAAAATAAGTTAAAGTAAAAAGGGAATGCTATAACTCACAATGATATGTAGCGGTAAAGTAGTAGTCAGGAAAGGTGTGCAAGTAAATGGTCCGAAGTCCTCAACCTAAGTCAAATAGTACTAAGTCAGTAAATCGTCTTAATAGGTTTAAAAGTATGTATTTAAGGTCTTAAGGGTCATCATCATTCATCATTAAACAAAAGGCGTAAAGTAGGTTTCGTTTATGAAAGTAGTTTTCAACAAAGTCTGACTTCAGTCAGTCACCACGGCCTCTACCCTTACTGAATTAAGGTGAGACCAGTGGCCATGGCTCCATCTATGAGTCCTTTAAGTGTGGTAAAATTTACAGAAGCAAAATCGTCTTGGTTTGACCGTGGCGACGGTCTAAGTGCGAGTAGGTCAGAAATTTCTGCACAACGTTAAAGGACATAGTAACAATCGGAGGGCCATAAATCCTAAACCATAACTCGGATTAAGACGAGTCCTATATGAAAAGTTATCTAATCGAAAAGTTCTATCTAAAAATCAAGGTTAGAACAGCCCAGGTATACTGGTCTGTTCCAGAAGCATCAGGTCAGTAGGTTTTGGACAGAACAGTGAGTTTAAAAGGGTTCCGGTGGTCTTGGTGCTTGATGTTCATCATGGTTCTCATCCTTGATGCATATAGCTTCAAGTGTACAACTCATTGATGTATCTAAATCATCTTAACCAAGTCTTGACCATCATAACCCATGTGCAAGTCTAAGACATGAAGCACAACTCACTTAAGAGTTGCATGAAGTTTGATGAACCAAAGTTACATCAAAGTCTTAGGTTTGACACTTACATGAACTATAAACTTGAAAGTTAACTAACTAATCAAGATCATAAGTAGTAGAACATAGTTCTTAGTTTGATCTTGAAGATCCAAGACTCAAAAGTCTAGATCCAAAGTTATATTTAAAGAAAACTTGTTTGTGTGTTCTTGAACTTTCAAAGTTAACTTAATTTGTTCAAGAGATATGAGATCAAGACTAACTTGTAGTATTTGACCATATAAACTAACTACATGAAATTAAAGTGTATAAAATAAAGAAACAAGTTAATTAAACAAGTAATTAGTTCAAGGGTTGCTCATACTTTAAAGATTCAACCAAAGTTGATCTTTAAGTAAAGTAAACTTTAAGTTTACTTCCATGACTTACAAGTATGATTTCAACAACAATGAACTTATATCTTTTGAAACAATATATGTAGAACATAAACTAGTAAGTTTAGTTCTTGTGTTCTTGATGAATACAAGATATTATGAAGAATCAAGACTAGGAAGTTAGATTCTTGAAAGTTAGTAAGTAAGTAACAACAACATGTAACAAGAATCAAACAACAAACAAAGATTGATGATGATGAATGCTTATGAAATCAGTTTTTAGTAAGGAAAAAGAGGAGAGAAAAGTTCATATTACTTACAAGTATTTGAGAGAAAAAGAGAGAAAAAGCTTGAGAGGAAAGTGTAGTAAGTTGTGTGTGTTTTATGAAAGGATAAATGCAAGTAATTGTAATACAAAAAAAAATAAATTGAACACCCTTCATGGCCAAAAGGCCACGGCATTCAGTAGCCAACAAGAGGGAAAGGTTTGGTTCTTTGGTTACTAGTATGTAAAGATGACAAAAGTTGGATAAAAGAGGTGATTACATGGGGATAATGAGCAAACTAGATTCTTATTGATCAAAACAACTAGTTACATGTTCTAAGTACTACTTACACTTTCAAGACATGGGCTAAAGGTCCATTAATAATGTAGGGTGGGCTTGGAAGTCCAATAACATGAGTCCATTACACTAACAAAGCCCAAGTTCAAATAAACCACAAGTTAAACCAATTAAAGCCCAAGTAACTAACTAATAGCCTTAGTTAATTAAAATGATTAATAAATTTAATCATGAATGTAAATAATATCTAAAAATATTATTCGTGAAAGTTCCGGGTGTCACAAAGACGTTTCGGGCCCTTAAAAGTCAAGTACGGGCAATCATGGCAACATGTAAATGTAATAACGTACATCCGTTTAAACACGCGTATTAATAATAGTAATTATTAATAAATAAATGTTGGAAATTCCAGGGTCGTTACATTACCCACCTGTTAAAGAAAATTTCGTCCCGAAATTTAAGCTGAGGTAGATGGAGGAGTCGGGAAAAGGTGAGGATACTTTCGCATCATTTGATCCTCTCGTTCCCAAGTAAACTCAGGTCCTCGTTTGGCATTCCATCGTACCCGTACAATCGGAATCTTGTTGCGTTTCAAAGTTTTGATCTCACGATCCATAATTTCAACAGGTTCCTCTACAAAGTGGAGTTTGTCGTCAATAGTAAGTTCTTCCAATGGTATGATAAGTTCGGGTGCAGCAAGACACTTCTTCAAGTTCGATACATGGAAGGTAGGATGAACTGAGCTCAATTGTGCTGGTAGATCTAATCGGTAAGTAACGGGTCCAACACGTTCCAAGATCTCAAAAGGACCAATGTATCGTGGGTTCAACTTCCCACGTTTTCCAAAACGGATCACACCTTTCCAAGGTGCAACCTTTAACATTACACGATCACCAACGTTGAATTCAAAGTCCTTACGTTTAAGATCAGCATAACTCTTTTGATGATCACGGGCAGTCTTAAGTCTAGCTTGGATCTGAGCAATCTTCTCCGTGGTTTCGTGGACTACCTCGGGTTCGGTGATTTGCTTTTCGCCTACTTCGGCCCAACAAATAGGAGATCGGCACTTACGGCCATACAATGCTTCAAAAGGTGCAGCATTAATGCTTGAGTGATAACTATTGTTGTACGAGAATTCGGCGAGTGGCAAATGTCTTTCCCAGGCCTTTCCAAAATCAATGACACATGCACGCAGCATGTCCTCCAAGGTCTGAATCGTTCATTCGCTTTGCCCGTCAGTCTGAGGATGATAAGCAGTGCTCATGTCGAGACGAGTTCCCATGGCTTCTTGCAAAGAACGCCAAAATCTAGAAGCAAAACGGGGATCGCGATCGGAGATGATTGATAAAGGTACACCATGACGAGATACAACCTCTTTGATGTATAACTGAGCAAGTCTTTCCATTGTATCAGTTTCCTTCATCGCTAGGAAGTGTGCAGATTTGGTGAGGCGGTCAACAATAACCCAAATGGTATCGTATCCGCACACCGTCTTCGGCAGCTTAGTAATGAAATCCATTGTTATCCTTTCCCACTTCCATTGTGGGATCTCCAGTTGCTGAAGTAAACCAGAAGGTCTCTGATGCTCGGCTTTAACCTTCGAGCAAGTCAAACACTTACCAACATAAGTCGCAACGTCCTTCTTAAGATTCGGCCACCAATACTGTTCTTTAAGGTCGTGGTACATCTTGCCCGCACCGGGGTGAATTGAATATCTCGATTTGTGTGCTTCATCAAGTATCAGGTTTCGTAGATCTCCATAATAAGGTACCCAAATTCTTCTGGCATAACATCGGAGTCCAGACTCCCTAACCTCGAATCGAGAGACAAGTATGTTCAAATGTTCGTGAGATATATTCTCCTCCTTGAGAGCCTCAACTTGGGCTACTCTGATCTGGCTGTTGAGGTTCGAATGGATGGTGATGTTCAGAGCCCTAACACGAAGAGGTGCCATCCTCTCCTTTCGGCTTAAAGCGTCAGCTACAACATTGGCCTTGCCAGGGTGATAACGGAGTTCACAATCGTAGACGTTGAGCGTCTCGATCCATCGACGCTGTCTCATATTCAGTTGCTTCTGATCAAAGATGTGCTGGAGACTCTTGTGGTCGGTGAAGATAGTGCTCTTAGTTCCATACAAATAATGTCTCCACAATTTGAGTGCAAAGACAACGGCTCCAAGTTCAAGATCATGTGTAGTGTAGTTCCGCTCGTGAATCTTCAATTGGCGGGAGGCATAGGCAATAACCTTTGATCGTTGCATCAGTACACAACCAAAACCACTCTTCGATGCATCACAATAAACAACAAAGTCGTCACTGCCTTCAGGAAGTGATAGGATAGGTGCGGTGGTTAAATTCTTCTTCAAAGTTTGAAATGCTGATTCGTGTGCGGGTTACCAAATGAACTTCTTGCCCTTGTGAGTCAGCGCGGTCAAAGGACGCGCAATCAGAGAGAAACCTTCGATAAACCTTCGGTAATAACCGGCGAGACCTAGGAATTGGCGAATATGCGTCGGAGTAGTGGGGGTCTCCCACTTGTTGATGGCTTCAATCTTGGCGGGATCAACTTTGATACCCTGGTCGCTTACAACATGACCCAAAAATAGTACTTCCTTCAACCAAAATTCACACTTGGAGAATTTGGCATAAAGTTGCTCTTGTCTTAAGAGTTCAAGCACTAATCGGAGGTGTTGCTCATGTTCTTCTTCGTTCTTAGAGTAGATGAGGATATCATCTATGAAGATGATAACAAACTTATCCAAGTAAGGCTTGCAGACACGATTCATGAGGTCCATGAACACGGCAGGTGCATTTGACAAACCGAATGGCATCACGAGAAACTCATAATGACCATAACGGGTTCTGAATGCAGTCTTCATCACGTCACTCTCCTTTACCCTCAACTGGTGATAGCCGGATCGCAAATCGATCTTTGAATAAACGCTCGATCCTTGTAGTTGATCAAAAAGATCATCAATTCGCGGAAGAGGATACCGATTCTTGATTGTCAATTTGTTGAGCTCACGGTAGTCGATATACATACGAAAGGATCCATCCTTCTTCTTCACAAACAGAACAGGTGCGCCCCAAGGCGAGAAACTTGGTTGGATAAACCCTCGATCTAACAGCTCTTGTAGTTGACTCTGTAATTCTTGCATCTCGGAAGGTGCGAGTCTATAAGGTGCGCGAGCTACAGGTGCAGCTCCTGGCACTAAGTTAATCTGAAACTCTACGGCTCTCTGCGACGGCAATCCAGGCAATTCCTCTGGGAAGACATCGGAAAATTCGTTCTTAATTCGAACGTCGTTCACGCTCTTTACCTCACTTTCTACTGCTTTCACATGTGCTAGGACAGCAAAACGTCCCTTCTTCATAATCTTTTGCGCTTTCACGCAACTAATGAGGTTCAACTTCGAGGTACATCTGTCTCCATAGATAACCAGTGGTTCGCCATCTCCTTGTGGTATGCGAAGTGCTTTATCTCCACAGATAATATCGGCCTTTATCTTACTCAACCAATCCATACCGACGATTTCGTCAAAACTTCCCAGTCTAATAGGTATCAAATCAATTTCGAAATCTGCACCAGCTATGTTGATAATAGCTCCACGACTAATATGGTCAACCTTTTCAAGTTTTCCATTGGCGACCTCGACAAGCATACTCTCTTTTAACGGGACTAATGACCAATTAATCTTATCGCAAAAATGTCTACATACATAACTTCTATCCGCACCAGTATCAAACAAGACAGAAGCTAAAAGATTGTTGATTGTGAATATACCTGTCACCAAGTCGGGGTTATCGCGTGCATCCCTTGCATTAACATTAAAAGCTCTAGCACGCGGTGGTCCGCCATCCTTTCGTTTGTTCGGGCACTCGTTTCTGAAATGGCCCGTCTGCCCGCATTCGTAACACTTTTTCGGCCCGTTGGTGTTCGGCCTCCCTGTCATCGTGGTAGTCTTGCAGTCTCTACCGATGTGCCCGCTCTTCTTGCACTTCTCATAAACAGCATTACAATACCCGGTGTGGTGCTTGTAGCACCTCTTGCATTGTGGTAGCGTGCCCTTGTAGTTTGGGTTGGAGTTGTTGTTGTTGGGGTTGGGGTTGTTGTTGTTTTGCCTGAACCCTTCATGTCGCTTCGCCGGGTTTTGATCATAGTTTCTACCCCTGTTGTTGTTATTGTTGTTGTGGTTGTTGTGGTTGTTATCCCATTTCCTCTTTTCGCTACTACCAGCTTCAAACTTAGCCTTCTCCGGCTCATCAATAAGGATCTGATTCATGAGAGTATGCGCCATGCGCATTGCTTCGGGAACATTCGGTGGTTTGGATGAGGTGACATTTCCTTTGATGGACTTAGGAAGTCCCGAGAAGTATTTCTCCATGCGCTTGAATTCGAGGGTGACCATGGTCGGACACATCAGTGCTAACTCCAAAAACCTACGGTTGTAACGGTTAAGGTCGTTCCCTACGGCCTTTAACTGCATAAATTCGATTTCCATCTTCTGAATTTCGGTTCTTGGACAATACTCATCAATCATAGCCGCCTTGAATTCCTCCCATGGCGTAGCATACGCCTCATCGATACCTTTCGCTTGAGCTAACGTGTTCCACCACGTTAGCGTGCCGTCAGATAGCGTGCAAGATGCAAACTTGGTCTTATTGTCCTCCGAACAGTTGCTAACTCGGAATACTGATTCAAGTTTCTCGAACCATCTGGTGAGACCAACTGGTCCCTCGGTGCCGCTGAAGTTATGCGGTTTGCAGCTCTGGAATTCCTTGTATGTACACCCATTTCGAACGGGTGGGATAACTGGTGGTGGCGGCGGTGGAGCTTGGAGATTTCTTTCTGCTAGGGCTGCAGCAACCCGTTCGCTGATCATGTCCTCAATCTGGGCGGCGCTAGGTGTGGTTCTTCCGTTAGCCATGGTATTCTAAACAAAAATTTTGACCCAAGTCAAAATCCAGCATGCAAGTAGTAGTAATACAGTATATAGTGACCAACATGGAATCAAAACATCACATGTTATTAAATAATGCATCTAGGTACAAATACCACAGAATCATCGTACAGTAATGTAAATAGAATATCGTGCAAGAATTAAATAATGCAAAGTTCCATTCATTAATAATAATAAGTTTCATACATCTGAATAAGTTCGTACAATACATATGAAATACATGAAACTATGTCTAGATTACATCATGAAATCTAAATACAAGGTCCTACGGTGAAGGCGGGTGAACTGCTCCTCGAGCCAACTGCTCCTCGAGCTCAGTGACTCGAGCTTGGAGAGTCTCAGTCTCCCTCATCAGTTCCTCGTTAGAGGGAGCTGGTGGGGCAGGCGGTGCAGGTGGGGCGGGTGGTGCGGGTGGTGCCGGTGGTGCTGATGTAGATGGTCCGGCTCCGGATGTAGACGGTACGTCTCTAGATGTAAGTGGTCCGTATCTAAATCTAGGTGGTACAGTTCCAGGAATAGTCAATACGTAACGGGGAACCTTACGTATCTGTGGGTTAGCAGGGTATGGCACAACTCGTTTACGAGCAGTAACCCTACGACGATGGCCAAAAGCGTCAGTAAAAGCACGACCTCCATTCACCCCTGGAATGACGGTGCCGTCGAAATGGTACCGCTTCCTCGGCGGGGTGGAGGGTGCCTGAATAGGTCTATCAGCAGGATCCTCATCATCGCTGGAGTCGTCTGATGATGAAGAATCGGCGGATGATGAGTCATCCGAATCGTGTGGTGGTGACACTGGTGGCTGAGCTGGTAATCCGAAGCGTCCGAAGGCGGTCAACATCTGTCTGTGTCTGCCTGGAGGAATCACGACTAAACGTCCGTCGGGAGTGCGTCGGCAAGGTGACCGCATGTGGTTACGAAACGGCCCTTCCCCGAACTCCGCGGAGATCTCAATACCACCAATGAGGGGCTGTGACCTCGAGGGTCCGGGAGCAGAACTGGGGCAGGTGCACTAGTACCAGCTCCGGAAGTAGAAGCGCCGGGATCACTAGTGGGTGTCGGGGCCGGTGTATCGGCAATAGCAGCAGCAGGTGTAGCAGTAGGTAGGGCGACGGGGTCTGAGTCTGTACTGCCCGAAATGCCAGCAGGTGGAACATCCGACATCTGAACAAGGAAAAATAAATTTTCCATGTCAGTATGTCATAAAGCAAGCAAATAATAGGCCAACAGTTTAAATCATGTATAACAGTAACTAGCATGGCAATCACAGTAATTCGTATGAAAGTAGCATGCAATCGAAAGCAAGTAGCATCATGCAGTAGTGAAATCATGTAATAGCATACGACATATAGCAGAAAAAGTAAGCAGTAGCATGCAGTAAATTCAGCGAAAACAAGTAAACTAGCAAGTTGTAGATTAGTCCTATTAGTGAATCCTACTCGGGCCGGTCTTAGACTCACTAATGCAACCTAATTCCCTACAACCAATGCTCTGATACCAAATGTGATGCCCCGTACAAAACCATCGTGTACGAATCATCAACAACAGGATCATTACAAGGTTAAGTACTATATGCTGTAATTAAAGAAGTTGCATTCATGATAAAAAGGTGATGTCATAACCGACATCAAATGTTTTACATTCCAAAAACATGCTTCGCTAAGTAGAAGCAATAAATAAGTGTACGTGACCCCAAAGGTCGTTACATAACATAGTTTCAAAAGTAAATAAGTTTGAATGCAAGATAAGTAGTCATGCGATAACAACTCTAAGCAGCGGGTTCTACAGCATGACAAGTAAGACAGCGGAAGCAACCTCAAGGACCTGAGAAATACATGCTTAAAAACGTCAACACAAAGGTTGGTGAGCTATAGTTTAAGTATAACAGTATGTAAGGTAGGCCACGAGATTTCAGTGCTACAAAGAGCGTTTCAAAACAGTATGATAAAGTATATGTTAACCGTGGGCACTTGGTAACTAACTTAACGTTTAAAATACCCCCTGAAAGTACACTTGGCGAGTGCGTATGTTTACGAAGTATTAAACACTCGTTGACTGCTAGCGCGACTAGCCCGAGTGGGGATGTCAAACCCTATGGATCCATATTTAAGATTCGCGTTCACCGGTTCATAAACCAATGATTAAATGTTACCGAGCTAAAGGGAATGTTTCTGCCGTTATATAACCCACACATATATAAAGTTTAAGTACTCGTGCCTAGTATGTAAAACATAAAATCCGCATGTATTCTCAGTTCCCAAAATAAGTTAAAGTAAAAAGGGAATGCTATAACTCACAATGATATGTAGCGGTAAAGTAGTAGTCGGGAAAGGTGTGCAAGTAAATGGTCCGAAGTCCTCAACCTAAGTCAAATAGTACTAAGTCAGTAAATCGTCTTAATAGGTTTAAAAGTATGTATTTAAGGTCTTAAGGGTCATCATCATTCATCATTAAACAAAAGGCGTAAAGTAGGTTTCGTTTATGAAAGTAGTTTTCAACAAAGTCTGACTTCAGTCAGTCACCACGGCCTCTACCCTTACTGAATTAAGGTGAGACCAGTGGCCATAGCTCCATCTATGAGTCTTTTAAGTGTGGTAAAATTTACAGAAGCAAACTCGTCTTGGTTTGACCGTGGCGACGGTCTAAGTGCGAGTAGGTCAGAAATTTCTGCACAACGTTAAAGGACATAGTAACGATCGGAGGGCCATAAATCCTAAACCGTAACTCGGATTAAGACGAGTCCTATATGAAAAGTTATCTACTCGAAAAGTTCTATCTAAAAATCAAGGTTAGAACAGCCCAGGTCTACTGGTCTGTTCCAGAAGCATCAGGTCAGTAGGTTTTGGACAGAACAGTGAGTTTAAAAGGGTTCCGGTGGTCTTGGTGCTTGATGTTCATCATGGTTCTCATACTTGATGCATATAGCTTCAAGTGTACAACTCATTGATGTATCTACATCATATTAACCAAGTCTTGACCATCATAACCCATGTGCAAGTCTAATACATGAAGCACAACTCACTTAAGAGTTGCATGAAGTTTGATGAACCAAAGTTACATCAAAGTCTTAGGTTTGACACTTACATGAACTATAAACTTGAAAGTTAACTAACTAATCAAGATCATAAGTAGTAGAACATAGTTCTTAGTTTGATCTTGAAGATCCAAGACTCAAAAGTCTAGATCCAAAGTTATATTTAAAGAAAACTTGTTTGTGTGTTCTTGAACTTTCAAAGTTAACTTAATTTGTTCAAGAGATATGAGATCAAGACTAACTTGTAGTATTTGACCATATAAACTAACTACATGAAATTAAAGTGTATAAAATAAAGAAACAAGTTAATTAAACAAGTAATTAGTTCAAGGGTTGCTCATACTTTAAAGATTCAACCAAAGTTGATCTTTAAGTAAAGTAAACTTTAAGTTTACTTCCATGACTTACAAGTATGATTTCAACAACAATGAACTTATATCTTTTGAAATAATATATGTAGAACATAAACTAGTAAGTTTAGTTCTTGTGTTCTTGATGAATACAAGATATTATGAAGAATCAAGACTAGGAAGTTAGATTCTTGAAAGTTAGTAAGTAAGTAACAACAACATGTAACAAGAATCAAACAACAAACAAAGATTGATGATGATGAATGCTTATGAAATCAGTTTTTAGTAAGGAAAAAGAGGAGAGAAAAGTTCATATTACTTACAAGTATTTGAGAGAAAAAGAGAGAAAAAGCTTGAGAGGAAAGTGTAGTAAGTTGTGTGTGTTTTATGAAAGGATAAATGCAAGTAATTGTAATACAAAAAAAATAAATTGAACACCCTTCATGGCCAAAAGGCTACGGCATTCAGCAGCCAACAAGAGGGAAAGGTTTGGTTCTTTGGTTACTAGTATGTAAAGATGACAAAAGTTGGATAAAAGAGGTGATTACATGGGGATAATGATCAACTAGATTCTTATTGATCAAACAACTAGTTACATGTTCTAAGTACTACTTACACTTTCAAGACATGGGCTAAAGGTCCATTAATAATGTAGGGTGGGCTTGGAAGTCCAATAACATGAGTCCATTACACTAACAAAGCCCAAGTTCAAATAAACCACAAGTTAAACCAATTAAAGCCCAAGTAACTAAGTAATAGCCTTAGTTAATTAAAATGATTAATAAATTTAATCATGAATGTAAATAATATCTAAAAATATTATTCGTGAAAGTTCCGGGTGTCACGAAGACGTTTCGGGCCCTTAAAAGTCAAGTACGGGCAATCATGGCAACATGTAAATGTAATAACGTACATTCGTTTAAACACGCGTATTAATAATAGTAATTATTAATAAATAAATGTTGGAAATTCCAGGGTCGTTACATTTACGCACTTTGGTATTTCAGTTTCTAAGAATAATGTATTTTATTTTAATGCTATTCCACGTGATGGTATTTTTGAAATTGATATGCATGGTGTGATTTCAAATAATAATTCTGTATATACTTGTACTGCCAAACGATTCAAGCAAGACTTGAACAAGACCTATCTATGGCATTGTCATCTTGGTCATATAAATAAACAACAAATTTCAAAACTCTAATCGGATGAGCTTTTGGGATCAACTGGATCTGAGTCATTTGATTTATGCGAGTCATATTTATGTGGAAATATGACAAAGGCTCCTTTCTCCAGTTTAGGTGAGAGAGCTGAAGATCTTTTAGGACTAATACATACTGATGTATGTGGCCCTTTTAGAACTATGTCTAGAAATGGTGAATCATACTTCGTTACATTTACTGATGACTATAGTAGATATGGTTATGTTTACTTGCTGAAACATAAACATGAAGTTTTTGAAACATTCAAAATCTTCCAAAATGAAGTAGAGAATCAACTTGGAAAGACCATTAAAGCCCTTCACTCTGATCGGGGAGGGGAATATATGAGTCAAGAGTTTTTGGACCACCTGAAGAATCGTGGGATTGTTTCACAATTCACTCCACCCTATACACCACAACATAATGGCGTGTCTAAGCAGAGGAATCGAACTTTACTTGATATGGTTCGATCTATGATGAGTCTGACTACTCTGCCACCGTCTTTTTGGGGATATGCATTAGAGTCTGTTGCACGCATACTCAATATAGTTCCAACCAAGAAGGTAGAAAAGACACCATATGAGCTATGGTATGGGAAGACTCCCAAGTTGTCTTATTTGAAAGTCTGGGGTTGTGAAGCGTATGTGAAACGTGACACTTCAAACAAATTACAACCCAGAAGTATCAAATGTCACTTTGTGGGATACCCAAAGGAAACAATGGGTTACTACTTTTACTACCAAGCTGAAAACAAAGTGTTTATTGCTCGGTTTGCTGAATTCTTGGAAAAAGATCTTCTCTTACAAGAAGTTAGTGGGAGTAAAGTAGATCTTGAAGAAATTCAAGAATTACAAAGTAACATACCTTCTGAAGGAACTAGCCAACCGCACTTTGAATCTGAACACACTGTTGGTGAGCCAGAGCGTGTAGTACCTATACTTCGTAGATCTAGTAGAACTCCTCATCAACCTGAGAGCTTAAATCTTCTAATTAATTCAGATGAACCTCATCTAGGGGATTATGATGAACCCTCTAGTTATGGTGAAGCCATGTCAGATCCACAATTTGACAAATGGGGAGATGCTATGAAGGCATAGATGCAGTCCATGAAATATAATCAAGTATGGGACTTGATTGATCTTCCACCCAATTGCAAGACAGTGGGCAGTAAATGGGTCTTCAAGAAGAAGGCTGACATGGACGGTAATGTAAACACTTTTAAGGCTCAATTGGTGGCAAAAGGTTATACTCAAACTCAAGGAATTGATTATGAGGAAACTTTTTCACCAGTCGCGATCATTAAATCAATTAGGATACTTATTGCTATAACTGCTTTTCATGATTATGAAATATGGCAAATGGATATCAAAACCGCTTTCCTAAATGGCGACCTAAGCGAGGACGTATATATGGTTCAGCAGGAAGGGTTTGTGAATCCTAAGCATCCTACTAAAGTATGCAAGCTTCTAAAATCCATTTATGGATTAAAGCAAGCATCCAGGAGCTGGAATCTTAAGTTTGATGGGAAAATTAAAGAGTTTGGTTTTTCTCAAAACGGAGATGAGCCATGTGTTTACATTAAAGCTAGTGGGATCAAAGTTGTCTTCTTGATCTTGTATGTTGATGACATACTACTTATTGGAAATGACGTTCCAACTTTGCAAGATGTCAAAACTTGGCTTGGAAAATGTTTTACCATGAAAGATCTTGCAGAAGCTAAGTATATTCTAGGAATCAGGATCTATAGAAATAGATCCAAAAGGCTTATTGGTTTGAGTCAAAGTACATACATTGACAAAATCTTACTAAGATTTAACATGCAAAACTCCAAACGTGGAGCATTGCCCATGCAAAAGGGCATAATCTTGAGCAAGTCTCAAAGTCCTATCACACCTGATGAGATAAGACGAATGAAATGTATTTCATATGCTTCGGCTATAGGATCCATTATGTGAGCCATGTTATGTACTAGACCCGATGTCTCGTTAGCCTTGAGTTTGATGAGTCGTTATCAACAGAATCCAGGTGAAGAACATTGGATTGCTGTTAAGAGCATTCTTAAGTATTTGCGGAGAACTAAAGATATGTTCTTGGTTTACGGTGGTTTGGAAGAAGAGTTGAGTATTAGATGTTATACAAATGCTAGTTTCCAAACTGATCGAGATGCTTCTCGATCCCAGTCAGGGTATGTCTTTGTCAAGAATGGCGGGGCTGTTGATTGGAGAAGCTCAAAGCAGAGCATAGTTGCACAGTCTACAACGGAAGCAGAATACATTGCTGCCTCAGAAGCTGCTCAAGAAGCTGTCTGGATTAGGAAGTTTATTGCTGAACTCGGAGTAGTTCCCAGCATTGCATCCCCTATGGAAATGTACTGTGATAATTCAAGTGCTATTATACTTGCGAAAGAATCACGTGTACGTAAAGGTAGTAGACACATTCTTCGAAAGTTTGACTACATTCAAGAAGTCGTTGAGAGGAATGATATTAGTATTCTTAAGGTTCATACAGATGATAATGTGGCTGACCCGTTCACGAAGCCCATGACACACAACAAGCGTGATGATCATGTTAGTAGTATTGGACTTCGTTATGCTGCTGATATTTTTAATTTGTAATTTTGTATTTGGATATTTTTGGAACATTAAACAGTTTTATCATAAAGAATTGATATATTGATGGTATGATCGTTTTCATATATATCACTGTGTTCTATATTAGCATGTTTAATCCATGAGTAATTGTTGATTATTCAAAATCTCCATAATCAATCATGTTATGGGAATAACATGAATTAAGATTAATATGAAGTTTTGGTTATATTTATTGATGATAAATAGTTAACTTGTAGAGACCAAAATTCATATGTATTCATTGATGATGAATATTGGAATGACCCATCCGAGATGTCACTACATGGATCATTGTCAGTAGTGAATCTTTTAGTAATTATGTCTTTATGTCCTTAGACTTGAGATGCACGCCAGTTTTGATGTGTAAAACATTGTACTTTGATATGGTTAAACACTGTCCTGAATAAGGCTGTTATAAAGACCATTATTGGGTATAATGTAAAGCTCGTGATAGACACGTGTATGCAATATAGGATTTGTTCCTCTAAAATGTTTGGAGTTAGATACTTTTTGAGCTCCTCGATGAATGAATAAGATATTTGTGTGGCCGCACCCAGATGTAATTAAGATGATACTTAATTAATTTAGTGATCTAATTCAGTTCTAAGATCGAAAAACAAAATTGTTAAACAAATGAGAATGACCGATGATCCATATCTCAAGTTTAACTAAAGTATCTGAAACAAAAGGACGAATGACATTTAAAACTTACAATAAATAGTTTCGAGAAACTACCCTCACATGAATTTGGAGACAATGACGTGTTGCTAGACGCTTACCATTGTTTGTATAGTTACTTGGTGTTGTGCCATGCACAAGTGGGAGTCTGTAGGATTAATGTGCAAGGTACAACATATAACTATATGGCCAACTTTATTTAAGCCTTCGGGGTCACACACATATACACCGAGACGTCAAATAAAATATATATATATATGATGTATATATATTACTCAAGTAACAAAATAGTAAATTGAAATTAATTCATTTACTATTCATATGAATAGTAAATAAAACGAAATTAATTAATTTACTATTCACATGAAAGCGACATGATAGAAATTATTAATTATAAGTTACATAACATACCCCTAAAGTATTTGAGAAATACGACTTTTAAAAACCTCAATCATGTTTACGCGTTTTAAAATCAAGTGGTTTACTTTTGCATATATATATATATATATATGTTGAGCTGGTAAATAAATGACCCACCACAATGGTAATTCATATTATTCTGTTATCACACATAAACCGAGAGCAAACACCTTTTGTTTTCTCTTTTGCAAATCTTGAATACGGAGTATTATCATTTTAATTAATCAAGGGTTGATTAATTTGTTACTTGGGTTTGGACTAGCATCCATTGACGTTATTTGAAGTGTAGTTTGGACTATCCAAAGAGACGGTCATACTTTTAATCGTAGGTTTCTCTCCGTTTGTCAGTTTCTTTAAGAAATGTATATCGTTAACTCATCTTATGATTTAATATTCATGACAATTATTACGGTGTAACTGAATCTTTGGGATCCTAAATCATGTGCATGTTTTATTAAATTTAAATATATTAATATTTAATTTTGTAAATGGTTTATAAAATAATAATTGATTATTATTTCAACTATCCGCTGCGTTAATCTGATTTAAAAGTACACACGGTTTTCCAACAGTGGTATCCGAGCCGCTTTTACACCATCTTACTTTTGCATATATATATATATATATATATATATATATATATATATATATATATATATATATATATGTTGAGCTGGTAACGAAATGAACCACCACAATTATAATTCATATTATTCTATTATCACACGTAAACCGAGAGCAAACACCTTTTGTTTTCTCTTTTGCAAATCTTGAATACGGAGTATTATCATTTTAATTAATCAAGGGTTGATTAATTTGTTACTAGGGTTTGGACTAGTATCCATTGACGTTGTTTAAAGTGTAGTGTGGACTATCCAAAGAGACGGTCATACTTTTGATCGTAGGTTTCTCTCCGTTTGTCAGTTTCTTCAAGAAAGGTATATCGTTAACTCATCTTATGATTTAATATTCATGACAATTATTATGGTGTAACTGGATCTTTGGGATCGTTAATCATGTGCATGTTTTATTAAATTTAAATATATTAATATTTAATTTTGTAAATGGTTTATAAAATAATAATTGATTATTATTTCAACTATCCGCTGCGTTAATCTGATTTAAAAGTACACACGGTTTTCCAACAGCAGTGAGATCATCGAACACAATCACTCCAACTAATAAAATCCGGAACATGAAAATCCATCCAAATACCAATTCTTCCTGTTAGATCCTTTGCCATATTACAAGCAAACAAAACATGCTCAAGAGACTCAATAGTATGAGCACAAATAGGACATCTAATTGTGTCAATTGCAATTCCTTTACTCGATAGGTTGAGACGAGTAGAAAACCTATCAATAGATGCTCGCCATGCAAAAATATATACTTTCTTTGGAAGAGTTTTAATCCGTGCTCGGTTGTGTCGAAGGAAGAATCATGCCATTCAAATTTTTTCTTGACTCATGGACCGAAAAAGACTCATTTGAAGGAATCAGGATTGGTTTGAAGCAAAACAGTGCCAATGAAATCAATCATCTCTTTTAAAGCAGAGACATTCCTTCCCCTTAAACTTCCATGAATCCAATTTCATTTCCACTCACCATTTTTCAATCTATCTTCAATGTAACATTTTTTATCAGAGTCAAGGTAAAATAGATGATTGTATCGACTACTAAGAGGAGAATGATCACCACACCAAATATCTTTCCAAAATCTAATTGAACGATCGTTCCCAACTTTTGCCCGGAGAGGATTAATAGGAAGATAAGTTTTATCTTGAACGCATAAACTGCATTCCATCCATCCCTCCATGAACATCATAAATAGAACGAATGATAGAAGTCCAGAATGATTCAGAATGTATTCTAAACCTTCACATCCATTTAGAATTTAAGGTAATTTTGAAAGCTTTTAAACATTCAATGCCTAAACCACCATCTTCCATATCCGATAACACCCTCTTCCATTGAACCCAAACTATTTTTTTATTACTTTCACTATTGCCCCAGAAGAACGAACTACAGATACTTTCAAGAACTTATAAGACTGTATCCGCGTATTAAGTATTTGAACAAAGATAGATAATATATCCCAAGACTTTCTAAAATCGTTTTAATCAAGGTCATACAGGCACCAATAGATAAAAGATTCAACTTCAACCCATTTAATTTTTTTGTGAAATTTAATAATCAAAGGATTCTATTTCGCAACTAAATTCATATTAGATCTCAAAGGAAGTCTGAGATAATTAAATGGAAACTGACCTTTACTATAGCATACTCGAAGATCAAACTGCTACAATTCATCATTCGTGACGCCAACTCCAAAAACATCAGACATTGAGACATTAACTTTATGTCCTGATGCATGATAAAAGATATTCAGGATTCGGAGTAAAATATCCACCTCTTCTTGTCTCCATTGTGATACAAATAGGGCATCATCTGCGTAAAAAAAAGTGTAACCCTAGAATGAAGATAACCCACACGAACACCTTGAAACGTGCCAGTGTTTGCAGTCGTACGCATATCAGTATGCAAACCCTCCATCACCAAAAGAAAAAGAAATGGGATTAATGGATCATCCTGTCTAAGCCCACTTTGCAAAGTAAATTCATTTGTTGGACTTGCATTTACTGGAACAGATGTATGGGCCGATTTAAGGCACATAGATATACATGATTTCGAATTAGGCCAAAAACCCAACTCATGAAACATATGATCAAGATACTTCCAATTAACCGAGTCATATGCTTTTTCAAAATCCACTTTTAAAAACATCAATTTTTTGTTATTTAATTTATGCCAATCGATCACCTCGCTAAGAACCAAGGGTTCATCAAGGATTTGTCGACCTTTTATAAATGCTGATTGTTCCACACTAACAATCTTATCTATAACCTTAGCAATGTGAATAGCCAAAAATTTAGAAACGATTTTATAAAAAAACATCAATTAAGGAGATCTGCTTATAATCTTTAATGATCGTTGGATTATCAACCTTTGGGATCAATGTTATAAAAGCGAAAGAAGCACCCCTAGGAAAGACATGATTATCAAACGCTTCCTGCACACTCTGAACCAAATTCACCTTAATTATTGTTGTAAAAAGGGATACCGAATTATAGCAAACCGCTAGTAATATTTGAAATAAAAACAATAAAGGAACACCAAGATTTAACGTGAAAAACCCCAATAGGGTAAAAACCACAGGCAAGGAAAGAAACGTTTCACTAATAAGAATAATAGGAATTACACTTCTCACTAATTACAAGGATAAACACCAATCTTTATATCTCTTGTGATTAGGAGATTAACACTCACTAACTCTCTATAGACTCTTTTAGTATACAAGAACACTTGTGATTTTGGGATGTATAAATGAGCATGTATGATGCTCTATTTATACTACTAGGAAATGAAGAAGTTGTATACAATTTGACAACCACATGCTAGTTGTAATCAAGTTGTCATCTACATGGTAATTGTAATCAAATTGACAGCTATATGAAAGTTGTAATCAACTTGATAACCATATGAAAGTTGTGATCAAATTGAATTTGTCATGCAACCTTCTAGATTATTAATTCAACAATCTCCCACTTGAAGATTTGATTGAAGCTAAATCAATCTTCACACGTTAATCCTTCCTTGCCAATGATGTTGCTTACGTTTCTGCTAGGCCGCATGAGGAATGACACCAAATAAACTTGTCACAGTTGATCGACTTTGTTAGAAAATCAGCCACATTGTTGTCAGTATGAATTTTCTGCACATCCACGATTCCTTCTTCCACTTTCTGATGAATGAAGTGATATTGAACTCGTATATGCTTTGTCTTTGAATGAAATGCTGGATTCCTTGCAAGATGCAAGGCACTCTGGTTGTCACAAAATAGAGTGATATTCTCTTGTTTGTATCCGAGTTCCTCCAACGACATCCTTAACCATACTGCCTCTTTAGCAGCATGAGTAGCTGCTACATATTCTGCCTCTATTGTTGACGTGGCCACAACTGACTGCAGTTTTGAAACCCAGCTTACTGTTCCACCACAAAGTGTGAAAACATATGCAGTGGTAGATTTACTGTTATCAATATCTCCTGCATAATCTGAATCAACATACCCTTTGACAATAAATTCTCGTTGCCCGTAACATAATGCAACATCTAAGGTTCCCTTGATGTATCTTAGGATCCTCTTAACCGCATCTCAATGCTCTCTCCCAGGATTCGCCATGTACCGACTAACTACTCCCACTGCATGTGCAATGTCTGGTCTTGTACATATCATTGCGAACATTAAACTTCCCACTGCTGATGCATACGGTACTCGAGACATCTTCTTCCTCTCGTCTTCACTGCTAGGACTCATAACGGAGGATAACTTGAGATTAGTAGGAAGCGGGGTTGAGATTGGCTTACTATCTTGCATATTGAAACGCTGCAAGATTTTTCTCAAATAATTCTTTTGAGAAAGCCAAATCTTCCTATTATCTCTGTCTCGGTGAATTTGCATCCCTAGAATCTTGTTTGCGGCACCCAAGTCTTTCGTTTCAAACTCCCTAGCTAATTGAGCCTTCAACTTATTTATACGATCTTTGTTGGGACCTGCAACCAACATGTCGTCTACATATAACAGCAAAATGACAAAATCATTGTCTCCAAACCTCTTGAAATATGCACAAGGGTCTGCATGAAGTCTGTTATATTCAAGGCTCATCATGAAAGAATCAAATCTCTTGTACCAACATCTCGGCACCTGTTTGAGACCATACAGAGATTTCTTTAACCTGCAAACCAAGTTCTCTTGTAGTTCAAAACCTTATGGTTGAAGCATATAAATTTCTTCTTCAAGGTTTCCATGAAAAAATGCAGTTTTCACATCTAGCTGCTCTAGATGCAAATCAAATGTAGCACACATCGCTAGAACTACTCGAATTGTTGTAAGTCGAACCACGGGGGCGAATATTTCATTAAAGTCTGTTCCTTCTTTCTGAGCATATCCTTTGACCACCAGTCTTGCACGATACCGCTCCACTTGATCATCGCCATTTCGCTTGATCTTATACACCCATTTATTTCCAATAGGTTTTCTACCTTCCGGTAATGGCACAAGTTCCCATGTTTTATTTTTATGAAGAGCTTCAATTTCTTCCTGCATAGCTGCCATCCACTGAGATGCATCTGAATGATTCAGTGCCTCGCGAAGAGTTACATGCTCTCCTTCCTCAGTTAGAAGACAATATGCAACATTGGTTTCCATAATATAATCCGAGTGCCACCCTGGACGTTTCCTTTCCCGATTAGAAATACGAGTCGCTGGAGCTTCATCAACGACTACTTGATTTTCATCGTGCTCTGGTACTGCTTCAGAAGAATCTTTATAAAATTCATTTTCAACCTGTATCTGTGTAGTTTCTTTTGAAGTGCTAACATTTTTAAAATTTTCGTCTTCCGTAAAGACAACATCTCTGCTGATGACTACTTTGTGGGCAGTGGGGTCCCACAAGCGATACCCCTTAACTCCATCAGCATACCCCAAGAACAAATACTTTCTCGACTTCGGATCCAGCTTTGTCGTTTCTTGAGAATTGTACATTACGTACACAGGACTTCCAAATACATGAAGGTCAGAATAATCAACTGGTTTTCCAGTCCACATTTCCATCGGCGATTTCAACTCAATTGCAGTTGATGGTGACCGATTTATCACGTAACAGGCAGTACTTACTGCTTCTGCCCAGAATGATTTTCCCAAGCTTGCAGTTGCCAACATCGCCCTTGTTCTATCTAACAAGGTTCTGTTCATTCGCTCTGCCACTCCATTTTGTTGAGGAGTGTATGCCGTCGTGAACTGTCTTTTGATGCCTTCTTGTTTGCAGAACTTATCAAATTCATCACCAGTGTATTCTCCTCCATTATCTGTCCTCAAAAACTTGATCTTTTTACCAGATTCAAGTTCAACCCGCGCTTTGTAAACTTTGAAAACTTCAAAGACATCTGCCTTCCTCTTGATTGGGTAGACCCAACATCTCCTAGTGTAATCATCAATAAATGATACAAAATACTTTGCTCCTCCTAGGGATTGAACTGGTGCTTGCCACACATCAGAGTGAATTAATTCTAGAACTAATTTACTTCTAGAATTTGATGCGTTAAACTTCAGGCGATGCTGCTTGCTAATTACACAATGCTCACAAAAAGGTAGCGATACCTTTGTAAGACCAGGTATAAGATTTCTTTCAACAAGAATCTTCATACCTTGTTCAGACATGTGTCCAAGCTTTTGATGCCATGTTATAGCAGCTTTATCACTTGAACTATTCAAAGCAACAGATGCTTCCGCTTCCCGTACCATCTCGCCTTTCAAAATGTATAGATTAGCACCCACCTTTTCTCCTTTCATAATTACAATTGCGCCTTTCATGATTTTCATGATCTTGTCTTGTATTTCCATCTTACAACCAAGATCGTCTAATTGTCCTAAAGACAATAAGTTCTTCTTCAAACCCTCCACGTGTCGTACTCCTTAAATAGTACGAACTGTACCATCGTGCATCTTCAGAATGATATCTCCAATTCCAATGATCTTTAGTTTATGATCACTGCAACTGTATACAGATCCTCCCGAGATACGTTCATATTGTTTGAACCATTCTCTTCTAGGGGTCATGTGAAAAGTAGCTCCTGAGTCAAATAACCAGACATCAACAAATGTCTTTCTACCTTCATTTGCTACCACTGCCTCACTAACCAAAGCAGTCCCATCTTCTGAAGTGCTTACAATATTTCCTTAAGGATTAGAGTTATTTAAACTCCGACAATCCTTCTTCAGGTGACCTTTCTTGCCACAATTGTAGCATGTGTAAGTCTTCTTTTTCTTAGACTTCAGTTTAACATGATTGTGACTCCTTACTTGGGCCACGTTCCGTCGATATACCTCCTGTCACCACCAAGGCCTCCACTTGTCGTGAACCGGCATGTCTATCCTCCTTTCTATTGCGCCGACCCTCTTCTTCTAGAACCGCAGCAACAATATCATCATAGACTAGATATTCTGAGAGAATATTATTGGTTAGGTTGATGATGAGTTGATCATACGAATCTGGTAGACTCTGAAGTAGAATTTCGGCACGTTCTTGTGACTCTATATTGCAACTCAATGAAGCGAGTTGAGAAAATAGAGTATTTAGGCTGTTAATGTGCTCATTCACTGAAGTGGATTCACTCATGCGTAAAGCATAGAG
The DNA here is from genome assembly GCF_046630445.1 of Rutidosis leptorrhynchoides. Taxonomy (NCBI): domain Eukaryota; kingdom Viridiplantae; phylum Streptophyta; class Magnoliopsida; order Asterales; family Asteraceae; genus Rutidosis; species Rutidosis leptorrhynchoides. Next base: position 472,337,400 of record NC_092333.1, on the reverse strand, counting down.
TTTCCTTTTAAGGAATATTTTATTGTGGAGTGATTTGGTCTCGTACAATTTTACGAGGTGATCCCAAATCTCTTTCGCCGTCTTCTTTTCTTCTATGCTAGATAAAACGCCATCTGCTAATGCCAGATGAAGATTTGCGATAGCCTGGCCGTCCATTTCTTCCCATTTTTCATCAGTGAGCTCAGATGATCGTTCACTGATGGCCGCTAAACACTTATCCTTTCTCAGGATAGCTTTCATCTTTAGTTTCCATAACGAGAAATTACTCCCGTTAAACTTTTCAATTTCAAATTTCGTAGACATTGCTATAATTACAATCTTCTTTTCGACAATATTATTTTTCGAGAAATAATACACACTAGATATAAGAACCTAGCTCTGATACCACTTGTTGTAAAAAGGGATACCGAATTATAGAAAACCGCTAGTAATATTTGAAATAAAAACAATAAAGGAACACCAAGATTTAACGTGAAAAACCCCAATAGGGTAAAAACCACGGGCAAGGAAAGAAACGTTTCACTAATAAGAATAATAGGAATTACACTTCTCACTAATTACAAGGATAAGCACCAATCTTTATATCTCTTGTGATTAGGAGATTAACACTCACTAACTCTCTATAGACTCTTTTAGTATACAAGAACACTTGTGATTTTAGGATGTATAAATGAGCATGTATGATGCTCTATTTATACTACTAGGAAATGAAGAAGTTGTATACAATTTGACAACCACGTGCTAGTTGTCATCTACATGGTAATTGTAATCAAATTGACAACTATATGAAAGTTGTAATCAACTTGATAACCATATGAAAGTTGTGATCAAATTGAATTTGTCATGCAACCTTCTAGATTATTAATTCAACAATTATATCCAAAAAGATTTCAATAATAAAAACGTGAATCCATCCGGTCTAGGAAGTTTATCAGAACATCAACTCCATATAGCTTTTTCTATTAATAGTTAGGGGTGTAAATGAGCCGAGCTACTCGCAAGATACTCGAGCTCGACTCGTTAATAGATAAATTTGAGCCGAGCTTAAACGAGCTCGAGCCCGAGCTTGAACGTATTTTGAAGCTCGTTTAGTAAACTATCCCGAGCTCGAGCTTCATATCTTAAGCTCGAACATGCTCGCGAGCCTAAATGAGCTTTTCTTAATATATATACAAAATATTATTTTTGTAGTTATATAATATATAGTTATATAATAATTACTATCATTATAATTATATCGATTATAGTTAAAATAATAATAGTAAATCTTCTTAAGTGAATTAAAATTACATAAACAATAAATAAGAAATTTATTTAATTTTAATAATATAAAAAATAAGATTATGTAATTAACGAGTCGAGCTCGAGCCGAGCCCGAGCTTATAAATTATCTAATGAGCCGAGCTCGAGCTTAAAATTGAAGGTTCGAACCTAGCCGAGCTTGAGCTCGAGCATTATTAAATTTAAACAAGCCGAGCCCGAGCCTAGCCAAGCTTGACCTCGTCTCGGCTCGTTTACATCCCTATTTTCTGACTCGAATATCGGTCTATCAAGCTGATATCGGCTAAAAAGTCACATTTTTACCCCCGATATTTGGTCCTAAAATATTAAAGTAATTAACTTTATCACCAAATTAAATGTTTATTTGCTTTATTTTATTGATCAAGAGATTATGAAGACGATGCAAGAAGAATCGAAGAAAACGAGCTTAAAATGAAGAATCTGGAGCAAAAACGATGAAACTCAAGTTACGACCCTGAAAACCAAGTTACAATCCAGGAAATAAGCAAAAATGACCAAGGAAGACCAGGCAACACGGGCTGCCACACGACCTTCCCAAATGGCCTACACGGCCTACCATTGATCAACACGGGCTGCCCAGTACACGGTGTCTCTACACGGGTTACCAGACACACAGCCTCTCCTCACGGCCCGTGTGCCCGGCCTGCCTATTCCATATGGGTTGTTCACACGGCCTGCCCAGACAGATTTGGTTATAAATAGAGCCCAAAATGTGACATTCCAACACACTTCTCAATTCTCTCTCTTACTACAATATTTTCTCTCTAACTTTCTATCACTAGAAAGTTAGATACTTTCGAGGCCTTCTCACCTCCGAGCGGAAAATTTAGTACTCGGAGACGAATGTCAAAGATTGTAATCGGAGCGGTTTAGAGAACGTCACTTTTGTAACAGTCAGAACCTCGTTTGTATACGATGAACGCCTTCCTTAATTTAAATGATATGTTTAGTTATCTTTAAATTGCTTTCATCTTATATTTTCGTCCATCTGTTATAATCGTTATATATGTTAATATTTTTCTGAAACTTATGATGTTGTTATGCTGAAACCTTGTCGGGTTTAGAAGTATAATTTACGGACCACCCTTTCCAATTACCCACGTGGCTATAACCTAGTGCTAGGACCTGATCAATTCTAGAATACAGGGTAAATAGTTATGCTTGCTTAACGTTACAACGAGGGTTTGTACCTATGTATATATAGTAACATATCTGTCAAAGAAGCTACCCGATTTAAGGTTGTGATTAGGGTAATTACTATAGTGTTCAGTGAATGCTGGTTCACCCAAAAGCATGATTCGCATAAGAAGCAAGATCTTTTAGATATAAGATGATCTGGGGTTGAGTAATTGATGGCAAATGATAGATTTCTGATCTAATTAAAAGTACCTTAGAATATCTGAGATTGCACATCTGTTAATGTTAAGGCATAGCTAGGTATTAAGTGGAAGATCTAGATAGAAGTTAATCCAACTAAGGTTAAGAAAAGCCAGCACCTGTAGTGACCCGAACTTTTCCATGTTTATATATATTAATTGAGATTGATATTTACATGATTAAATGTTTCCAACATGTTAAGCAATCAAACTTGTTAAGACTTGATTAATTGAAATATGTTTCATATAGACAATTGACCACCCAAGTTGACCGGTGATTCACGAACGTTAAAACTTGTAAAAACTATACGATGACATATATATGGTTATATATATAGTTAACATGATTTTATTATAAGTATGTATCTCATTAGGTATTTTAACAATGAGTTATATACATAAAAATGAGACTATTAATTTAAGAAACTCAAAAACGATATATATAACGATTATCGTTATAACAACGTCTTACTAGGTACATATGAATCATATTAAGATATTGATACACTTGGTTAATTATGTTAAATGATAAGTAAATATATCATTAAGTGTATTAACAAGGAAATACATATGTAAAAATAAGACTACTAACTTAATGATTTCGAAACGAGACATATATGTAATGATTATCGTTGTAACGACATTTAACTGTATATATATTATACTAAGATATATTATATATCATAATATCATGATAATATAAAAATTTAACATCTCATTTGTTATAATAAACAATGGGTTAACAACATTCAACAAGATCGTTAACCTAAAGGTTTCAAAACAACATTTACATGTAACGACTAACGATGACTTAACGACTCAGTTAAAATGTATATACATGTAGTGTTTTAATATGTATTCATACACTTTTGAAAGACTTCAAGACACTTATCAAAATACTTCTACTTAACAAAAATGCTTACAATTACATCCTCGTTCAGTTTCATCAACAATTCTACTCGTATGCACCCGTATTCGTACTCGTACAATACACAGCTTTTAGATGTATGTACTATTGGTATATACACTCCAATGATCAGCTCTTAGCAGCCCATGTGAGTCACCTAACACATGTGGGAACCATCATTTGGCAACTAGCATGAAATATCTCATAAAATTACAAAAATATGAGTAATCATTCATGACTTATTTACATGAAAACAAAATTACATATCCTTTATATCTAATCCATACACCAACGACCAAAAACACCTACAAACACTTTCATTCTTCAATTTTCTTCATCTAATTGATATCTCTCAAGTTCTATCTTCAAGTTCTAAGTGTTCTTCATAAATTCTACAAGTTCTAGTTACATAAAATCAAGAATACTTTCAAGTTTGCTAGCTCACTTCCAATCTTGTAAGGTGATCATCCAACCTCAAGAAATCTTTGTTTCTTACAGTAGGTTATCATTCTAATACAAGGTAATAATCATATTCAAACTTTGGTTCAATTTCTATAACTATAACAATCTTATTTCAAGTGATGATCTTACTTGAACTTGTTTTCGTGTCATGATTCTGCTTCAAGAACTTCGAGCCATCCAAGGATCCGTTGAAGCTAGATCCATTTTTCTATTTTCTAGTAGGTTTATCCAAGGAACTTAAGGTAGTAGTGATGTTCATAACATCATTCGATTCATACATATAAAGCTATCTTATTCGAAGGTTTAAACTTGTAATCACTAGAACATAGTTTAGTTAATTCTAAACTTGTTCGCAAACAAAAGTTAATCCTTCTAACTTGACTTTTAAAATCAACTAAACACATATTCTATATCTATATGATATGCTAACTTAATGATTTAAAACCTGGAAACACGAAAAACACCGTAAAACCGGATTTACGCCGTCGTAGTAACACCGCGGGCTGTTTTGGGTTAGTTAATTAAAAACTATGATAAACTTTGATTTTAAAGTTGTTATTATGAGAAAATGATTTTTATTATGAACATGAAACTATATCCAAAAATTATGGTTAAACTCAAAGTGGAAGTATGTTTTCTAAAATGGTCATCTAGACGTCGTTCTTTCGACTGAAATGACTACCTTTACAAAAACGACTTGTAACTTATTTTTCCGACTATAAACCTATACTTTTCTGTTTAGATTCATAAAATAGAGTTCAATATGAAACCATAGCAATTTGATTCACTCAAAACGGATTTAAAATGAAGAAGTTATGGGTAAAACAAGATTGGATAATTTTTCTCATTTTAGCTACGTGAAAATTGGTAACAAATCTATTCCAACCATAACTTAATCAACTTGTATTGTATATTATATAATCTTGAGATACCATAGACACGTATACAATGTTTCGACCTATCATGTCGACACATCTATATATATTTCGGAACAACCATAGACACTCTATATGTGAATGTTGGAGTTAGCTATACAGGGTTGAGGTTGATTCCAAAATATATATAGTTTGAGTTGTGATCAATACTGAGATACGTATACACTGGGTCGTGGATTGATTCAAGATAATATTTATCGATTTATTTCTGTACATCTAACTGTGGACAACTAGTTGTAGGTTACTAACGAGGACAGCTGACTTAATACACTCAAATCTTTAAAACATAATAAAAATGGTTGTAATTATATTTTGATCATACTTTGATATATATGTACATATTTGTATAGGTTCGTGAATCAATCCGTGGCCAAGTCTTATTTTCGAGGAAGGAAATATCTGTGAAAGTGAGTTATAGTCCCACTTTTAAAATCTAATATTTTTGGGATGAGAATACATGCAGGTTTTATAAATGATTTACAAAATAGACACAAGTACGTGAAACTACATTCTATGGTTGAATTATCAAAATCGAATATGCCCTTTTTTATTAAGTCTGGTAATCTAAGAATTAGGGAACAGACACCCTAATTGACGCGAATCCTAAAGATAGATCTATTGGGCCTAACGAACCCCATCCAAAGTACCGGATGCTTTAGTACTTCGAAATTTATATCATATCCGAAGGGTGTCCCGGAATGATGGGGATATTCTTATATATGCATCTTGTTAATGTCGGTTACCAGGTGTTCACCATATGAATGATTTTTATCTCTATATATGGGATATGTATTGAAATATGAAATCTTGTGGTCTATTATTATGATTTGATATATATAGGTTAAACCTATAACTCACCAACATTTTTTGTTGACGTTTTAAGCATGTTTATTCTCAGGTGATTATTAAGAGCTTCCGCTGTCTCATACTTAAATAAGGACGAGATTTGGAGTCCATGCTTGTATGATATTGTGTAAAAACTGCATTCAAGAAACTTATTTTGTTGTAACATATTTGTATTGTAAAACATTATGTAATGGTCGTGTGTAAACAGGATATTTTAGATTATCATTATTTGATAATCTACGTAAAGCTTTTTAAAACCTTTATCTATGAAATAAAGGTTATGGTTTGTTTTAAAAATGAATGCAGTCTTTGAAAAACGTCTCATATAGAGGTCAAAACCTCGCAACGAAATCAATTAATATGGAACGTTTTTAATCAATAAGAACGGGACATTTCATTTTTTGAGTATGCTACTTTGTTCATGAGCCTATGATATTCTCCAAAAAGGTCGTTTAAATCAATTAAGATTAACGTTGGGAGTGAGTATACTTGTATTGGCCAGAAACTTCAAAGCCTAGACTCTCAGTGACAAGTCGAATATGATTACTCCAGTTTGATTGAGGTTTAGTGTTTATTTTAGGAAGTGAGACTCCGTCTACGATCCACCTTCAGCTCTATATATTGCGTATCTTTACTTTATCTATCATTTACTGTTATTTTTCTATATTAAGTTTTATAAATCATCTTACTTTCTTTTAGGGTTATCTTTAGACGCACTTTGGTCCCACGTTATCGGCAAATGTACAAAAATACAAACCCAGGTTATACTTACCGCTTACTCGTTATAAGAAAGAGGCAAGTAGGTGATTTATAGCTAGGAACCCTAGCTAATTATAAATATAAAACCACCACCGTACTTCTGGTCTTCTGAATAGACGGCATGCGAACTAATGATAGGGCATCAAAATAAACTGTCCGTTTTAGTCATATCATTAGGAGGTGAAGTTTTTAGCGCCGCTGCCGGGGATTGCATTTTCTGCTTGAATAAGTTAACTGTTGATTCTTTCAAGATATATGAGAATCTTGAGTAGTGCCTAAGAAATACAATTATACACAGACTTGGTTGTTGAATTTGCCAAACAGTCTCCAACTATATTGGAATCAAAAGGATCATGCCTCTCCGTAGTCGATCTGGCCACTTGTTTCGAAAGATGAATTGAAGGAAACACATATTCTTATCATTCAGGAAGTTTGTCGGTATAGGATTTAAAGTCACCTTTTAGAAACCCTAATTTTATATAAAATATTATCTAAAATATTAATATATAGATATGGTATTGATTTCTGTAGATTCCATGTCTAATTTTACCGACTATGAGGAATGTGTGGAAGGCGTTAGCTCTCCCACAGCATCGAAAACAGGAGAAGTTTTCTTCTACATGAGTAAAGAACTCGGAAAATCAATTTCAGAAATTGATCTAGACCCTAATGAATCTCATCGAGAAGAAATTCCCGATTCTTGTAGTCCAAGGGGCCGGATAACCTCAACTGACCCAGAGATTTCATTGCTTCTAGATAAATTTTACTTAAACGAACCAGGATTCGACCCTTTTCACGATCCAATAGGAAGGTTCAATCTTAATGAACTCTTACACATAGAAGATGAAATACGGGAAGAATATCCGACTTTCTCCAAATATCTAGTTCTCATTACATTCATTCCAGCAGAAGGTCTAGACATAGATAATCCAGACACTCCATTCATTGAAATTTTATTAAACCCGTATCAAAGATTTGATGTTTATCGAGCATTCTGAAAGGACCCGTTCATATACATTATAAACGATTCACAATAGTTGATTACATTGCGAGGTATTTGACCTCTATATGATACATTTTACAAACATTGCATTCGTTTTTAAAAGACAAACTTTCTTTACATCGAAAATTGACAGGCATGCATACCATTTCATAATATCCACTATCCAACTATAAATTGATTTAATAATAATCTTTGATGAACTCAATGACTCGAATGCAACGTTCTTCAAAATATGCTATGAAAGACTCCAAGTAATATCTTTAAAATGAGCAAATGCACAGCGGAAGATTTCTTTAACACCTGAGAATAAACATGCTTTAAAGTGTCAACCAAAAGGTTGGTGAGTTCATTAGTTTATCATAATCATTTATTTCCATCATTTTAATAGACCACAAGAATTTCATTTTCAGTTCTCATAAATATACGTCCCATGCATAGAGACAAAAATAATCATTCATATGGTGAACACCTGGTAACCGACATTAACTAGATACATATAAGAATATCCCCTATCATTCCGGGATCCTCCTTCGGACATGATATAAATTTCGAAGTACTAAAGCATCCGGTACTTTGGATGGGGTTTGTTAGGCCCAATAGATCTATCTTTAGGATTCGCGTCAATTAGGGTGTCTGTTCCCTAATTCTTAGATTACCAGACTTAATAAAAAGGGGCATATTCGATTTCGATAATTCAACCATAGAATGTAGTTTCACGTACTTGTGTCTATTTCGTAAAACATTTATAAAAGTTGCGCATGTATTCCCAGCCCAAAAATATAAAAGGTAAAAAGGCAAATGAAACTCACCATACTGTATTTCGTAGTAAAAATACATATAACGCCATTGAACAAGTGCAAGGTTGGCCTCGGATTCACGAACCTAAATTAATTATATATATTTATATGTTGGTCAATATTTGTCTAACAAATTAGGTCAAGTCATAGTGTACCACAATCCTAATGCTCGAGACTAATATGCAAAAGTCAACAAAAGTAAATTTGACTCAAAATAATTTCTAAAAATCTATACATGATTAATATATAGTTTAAATATCGTCGTTTTATATTTTTAAATATTTTAAAAAGATTTATTAGAGTAAATAATATAATTTATTTATTAATAAATAAAATTTTATATTAAATTTATATAATCAAATATACTTTTATATATATTAAGTAATAAAATTTATAGGGTTCATTTAATATCATAAAGATAATATGATAGGTATTATTAAAGTAAGTTATTACACGTAGTAAAATATGTTTGTATCACATATTTATTTGATAAAATAATATCTATAATGATAGTAAGTAAAAGTTGTATTATTTTGTAATAATAATTATTATTATAAAAATATCAATATTTATAATTACTAAGATGACATTATGATAAAACGATAATTCTAATTATGATAACTTTAATATTTACGATAATTTTTAATATTATCTTTAAAATAATAATTCTATTTAAAATAATAATAATAATGATATTTTATAGTAACAATGACATTTCTATTAAAATGATAATTTTTGTTAAAATGATAGTTTTAATACTAACGATACTTTTAATAATAATAGTAATGATAAAAATAATAAGAACGATAATTTTATCTAAATTAATATCTTATAATATTTTAATTTCATCATGATACTCTTACTCATTATTTCCTAATCGTTTCGTTTAACAGCTTTTAATCGTCTTTTATATCGTGTTCATAATAATGATAATAATAGTAATCAAAATATTTAGGTGTTACAATTATTTGTTTTAATTGCACTAATATTAATAATGATAGTTACTATAATATTATTAACGATAATACTAATAATTATCTTAATGATAATATAGTAATAATAATAATAACAATAACAATAACCATTTTTAAATAATGATATATATATATATATATATATTAATAATGATAATAATAATAATAATAATAATAATAATAATACTAATAATAATAATAATAATAATAATAATGATAATGATAATGGGATAATAATAATAATAATACTAACTATAACTTTAACGATAATAACGATAGTAATAAAGAAAACAATTTTTAATGATAAATCCCTTTTATTGATAAAGATAATAATAATGATAATAATAAGATAAAACTAGAACGACGATAAAAACGACGATAATAATAATCATTTTTAATAAAAATATCGAAAATTCAATTGATTATAACTTCTAATCCGTTCATCGAAACCATTCGATATCTAAAGGAAAAGTTCTTAATTTTTCGCTAGCTTTCCAAGGACATGCATATCTTATACCTTATCTCAACCGCAAGTGTAACTAATTCAAGATTCAACCTAACCTGTCTAAGGGCAATATCAAAAGTACAAGCATGCATAATCCTAAATACTCGAGCACTAGTCAAGGATACACTATTAGTATGTAAAAGTTAAATTATGAGTACTCACGTATCAATATTGAGATTCAATATTGCAGGAAAGGTACGTAGACGCAACGAAAATGATAAACACTATATTGACCTCACGAGCATACCCATGAACCATACTCAATCACCTCTATAGCTATAACCCATAATTTCCTTAATCCTATCCTACTCGAAAAACAATTTCGAAATCACTCAGACAACACTCCGTCGTAATATTTTATGTATACTAATAATATCTTGAAATAATACGGAGTAAATATATATATGTAAATCGATTGAGAGAGTTTAGAGAAAAATATTTTCAAGTTTCTATGAAATAATGAAACCTATTGAATTCTATTTATAATAGATTTTTGAATTATTAAAATGAATTATTAAAGTATGAATTATTAAAGTGAATTATTAAAGTATGAATTATTAAAGTGAATTATTAAAGTATGAATTATTAAAGTGAATTATTAAAGTATAAATTATTAAAGTATGAATTATTAAAGTGAATTATTAAAGTTAAAGTAAAGTAAAAATAAAGTAAAGGTAAAGTTTAAGTATAGTAAAAGTATAAAACTATGTACGTATTATACGCGTATAAATATATATAATATTAATTTAAATCGTTATATATATTTAATAAAATAAAATATAAATATCGTTATCTTTATCATACTAGTTAAGTAATGAGTTGTCAAAAGTGGTTCTAGATATTTATAAAAGTTATATACGTTTTAATAATAAAGTTCTTTTTAAACTGAAAACGTTTTTGTACGTTTGAAACTAAATAGATCAATCGAGTCTTTATGAGATTCAATCTTCCACTATCCTTTGTCTAGTTCTCAATGATTGACAATTTGTTCTTATTTATAAATTACTTTACCATTTTCCGAATATTGTTAAAATGGAAAGATTTCTCAAATCAACGTGGGCCTTTCAACAGAGACTTGTAATCATAATTTAATATATCTGATAATTCAATCAGTTGATCTTATCTTCTAATTCCATTGATAAATATTTTGAAACAGATACAATCATATAAAGTATTTAATATAATATTTCATTTACGTTTCAAGTTATAATATATATACACATATACATATATAATCATATTCGTTTAATGGTTCGTGAATCGTTGGAACTTGGTCGAAGTTGAATGAATGTATGAACATAGTTTAAAATTCTTGAAATTTAACTTAACAAATATTGCTTATTGTGTCGGAAACATATAAAGATTAAAGTTTAAATTTGGTTGGAAATTTCCGGGTTGTCACAGTACCTACCCGTTAAAGAAATTTCGTCCCGAAATTTAAGTGGAAAGGTCGTGAATGATAATAAGTATGTTTTCATGATATATACGGGCTGAAAATTAGAGTTTTATCATCAGCGAATAATTTGGATAAACAATCCATTTATATGAAGAGTACGAATGAAGCTAACATAGAAGAGTGAAATGAGTAAGTGTAGATTCATCTTATCATTTGACGTAGATATGATTGATTCCCAGATTTCAAGGGATTTGAAGAAAATCTTCTTAATAAGATTTGACTCTCCGGTAATCAAGGAAATTAGGATCCGCTTTAAATGCGATCGTCCATTTTAATTATTCTGTCGGAGATTTTCTTATAAATTCACCTCCTTCGTTTCCTTACAACTCACACCTTCTGTTGATGCATTTTATGCAAGTCCCTAGACATCTACCCACGTCCATTGCAGGTACAACAGTTTACAGGCCACCATGATTGCTCATTATTATCCTGTGTTTGTATGTGGTTACAGGAACTACAGGAACGAGATTTAGATGTTTGACTATGTTAGACTTAGTCAGACATACGAGTGAAGCCTCACTAGTACGGCTGACAGGCTCATACGCACGGTTGATGCTGAGCTAAGTCACAATTACAACCTAAATGAGAAGACACGAGTGAGTGATCACCCGTACGGCTGATGAAGCCAACTCGTACGTGTGATGAATGAATCGTATGGGTGAGTCAACAGCAGGGGTATATAAAGTCTTATGTTCTTCATTTTAGGTTAAGCCTCTTATTTGTTACACACACTCAGATCTAGTGAGCTCCTCCGATTCTCTCTCAGTCCAAATCACCCATGTGGTGAATAATAGCTCTAGGTGTTGATCTAATCACACTTGATTTAGTTGTGGTTTGACTAAATTAATCAAAAAAAACTTAACCTATTCACTAGAGGGTTTGATTCACTTATTCTGCCATTGTGTGAGTTAAATCTGTTGATTTCTAAGTTCCTAGTCATGTTTCATCACCTTCTATTCTTTCCCCCTCAACTCATATTTTAAAGTATTCATCAATATGCTCCATCCAGCTCTGATTCTCGATATACTTCTAACTTTCATATCGGTCATTCTTCTTTTTCATCTACCGCCGGAAGAATCTATTTACTTCTACTATACTCTTGGGTTTATAGTGTTTCTAGTTCTCCCGTGTCTTTATATTGCTATATGCATCGATATATGGTTTATAATTTCTGGTTTGTCGTTGAGCTTTATATGTTCCCTTATATTTCAAAGTCTCTGCTTCTGTCTTCTATAATCATTATCATTCACAGTTAATGCTCTCTTTTATTTGCTGCAATTTATACCCCAATTTCTATTTCGGAGTTTTGTCCTTTCGTTTCTTCTTCTTGCGATTAAGCACCGCTTGTAATGGTCCAGAATTCACAGATATGAATTTCGGAATGAACATTGTTAATGTTCTAGGAAGGAAATTGTGATGGCACGATCTTGACTTGTCAAATTACTAGAATACCTTGGAAAAGGCCGAATCATCAAGAAATATTTTTTTGATATTTTAGAGGTTAAATAGAATACAAGAGTCGTATAACATGGCACATGATGATGTTATGATCTGTGAATCATCACGTTCCATTTAGAAACTCAGCATGACTTACTGTAATATAATCACATTGATCAAGTGTCATTATATTATACTAATTCATGCTTCAGTTCTCAACACTACTTCAAAATATTCCTATTTTAAACTTGAATCTTTCAGAATTTAGAAACTAAAATAGTTTCTTTTATGATGTAATACAGATAGCGCGAAGAGGTAAATGATTTCAAATAAGAAGAATTAAGAAAATATCTTCAGAAATATGGAGGATATTTATAATGAAAGATATGATGATATTTTAGAATTTCTAATATCAGAGGATGATGAAGAATATTGTCCGCAGGGGTTTAGAGTCAGGAGCAAGGTATTCGTTAATGACTTCAGCAGGTACTGAATCATTTGGATCCTTTAAAGTCAAGGTTCAGTCTTTGTAATTTGTCCACAGCCTCCTTCCTACTTTGCTCAATCCGTTTTCCAGTTCCAAAACTTCTCTTTTTCTGCGCTTTGCCAGCACACTTCATCATTATCATCCAGCTTTTACCATTTAAAGTTGTTTATAGTTTTTGCTGCTTCATCAGCATTTTTTCCATTTTCGGAGAACCAATTCGTAGTTCGGAGTGTTTTTCAGAAACTTCACATTCAAATTAAGTCCAGAAGATAGACGTTATATATACACATATAACTATTGGCGCAGACATACTGCAAGATTTCAAAATACTGATTGCTAATTCCCAATGATTCGTATGGCAATTCTCATTACAAGATGCGAATGAGTAAATGATGGGGTTTCAATGAATAATTATGATGACTTTTTGGAGAGGCTAAAGTCAAAGGGTAATGAAGTTGTTGGTACATCTGCTAATAATATGGTGGAATGTAAAAGGTTCCCTGGTAACGATGGTGTATATCTCAAGGTTATAATAAGGTTAGTCTGACTGAAAATTCGAAGTTGACTTGCTGGAGTTGTGACAAAACTGGCTACTTTGAATAGGAGTCGCAAAGTTATTTTTGCTAATAAATGCCAAAGAATCTGACGCGGATACGTTGTTTAAACTTTTACTTTGGTTTCAAGAGTTTTTCGGGTACATAACTGTGGGTAACATGTGGTTGGATCATCATCTCGATTGCTCATCATTCGAAGTGTCTTCAGAAATTTTCGAAGGGTTTGAACACAGATTGTAATCGTTAACATACATTTGATGTTCTAACACAGTTTTGAAGTCAAAATATAGCTTGTGAAAGATGTAAGGATCTAAGAGTGATGATTTTGGTCATATCTCAAGTTAAATTTTGAGATTTCAAAATCAGAATATGTAATTAAATTTTGAATGAGTATGGTTGTTTTGATTTCTATAAAAGAATGTATATTGTTGTGAAAGTAGGGAGTATAATGGATGATTTGCTGAATCAGATTCGAAGAATGTAACATATTAATTGTGAATTTATATATCTCTCGGGTATTACCTACCCGTTAAAAAAAAAAATTCACAATTAATATTTTGTACAAAAGAATTTTATTACAGTCTTTATGAAAATATATATATGTATATTTTCTTCAGATGTAACATAGATTTAATGAGTTAATGTTAAATTAAACTCATTTAATTTACGGTTGAAACTAGAATTGAATAATCCCTAAAGGCTTTAAAAAGTACATAACTTTTACGCAGTATTTCTTTAATGACATTAAAATTATGAATCAATACTTCGTTATTTGTTGATGTATGGTGTTCGGTTCGTGGAATTCTTGTGAATTTCGCAAAGTACGAATGATGTTATCTGAAAAGTTTCGGGTACATTGATGATGAAAGTGTAAAATCAAATATATACTTGATTTATTATGAATTGGAATTTGTTGAATTGCGACAGAGATTGTAGTTAACGCTGGTTAAGTTGCGGCCGAAGGACGTACATTATTGCATATTTGTAATATGAATTAACCGAGTAGTTAAGATTCACACACAATAGCTTAGCACTGAAAGATTTATTTCAATATATATATATATATATATATATATATATATATATATATATATATATATATATATATATATATATATATATATATATATATATATACATATAATTTCTTCAGAGGAAATGAGTTAATTCTTCATAACTCGGTGATACAATATAAACGTTATTGATTCGTAATGATGTCCACAGTGATTCTTGAACTGACGGAGTTTGTGATGTTATCGGTGTTGTTGATTCGGATGTTGACTGTACTGACGATGCTGGTAACACTGATGGTACTATTGATGTTGTTGGTAAAGCAAGTTTAGCTTGTTAATCACACACCATTTTTGTCAGGGTTTCTACTCTTCCTTCCATCATTTTGGTTCGCTTAACTGATTTATGGTTAGGGCTAGATTAGATAATCTCTAAGACTTTAGAGATTACATAATCGCCGCGGAATGTTTCTCCAATGAAGTTATGAATTAATACTTCGTCAGTTATTGTTGTTGGTACTCCTTGGTATCTATGGTGCGTATGACGTTGATGCTCGTGGGACAGATTGTGAAGTTGAGGTTTACGACGCGGTTGTGGTTGGAGGTGGTAATGGTACTGTTGGTGTTGATGATGGTGGTACTGGTTATGCTGCTGATGCTGCTGCTGGTGTTTGTAATCTCTGCACCATATTCTCCAAAGCCACTACCCGAGCGCGAAGCTCGTTGACTTCTTCTATTACACCGGGGTGATTGTCGGTTCGGACGAGCGGATAAATAAAATCTAAAATTTGATGTAATATATAATCGTGACGAGATACTCTGGAAATGAGCGAGAAAATGGTGTTTCGGACAGGTTCGCCGGTAAGTGCTTCAGGTTCTTCATCAAGAGGGCAATGTGGTGGATGGAAGGGATCACCTTCTTCTTGTCTCCAATGATTGAGGAGGCTACGAACCCATCCCCAATTCATCCAGAATAGGTGATGACTGATTGGTTGATCTATTCCGGTCACACTACTTTCGGAGCTTGAATGGGATTCCATTTCGGAATCTGAGTGACTTGAACTGATGACGAATTCCATTTCGTACGATTGGATAAAGGATTTTTTTTTCGATATGAAATGATTTTGGCTAACGGATGGTATTCTAATTACATAGAATATATATATATATATATATATATATATATATATATATATATATATATATATATATATATATATATATATATATATAGATCAAAAGATTTCGTAGATTACGGAGGACTTTGCGGGATATGTCAGGCAAAGTTTAAAGTAACAGATACGATAAGATATGATTTAGCAGATATGCTAAGATATGAATTTTTGTCTATACACTATTCATGCAATCAATACAGCAAGACGTGTCTTAGACTAAAAATGATAAGCAGGTAATTTTCTGAGGATGATAAGTAGTTAATTTTCGACACAAAATGATAAGCAAAACTTTTGACATGCAGATACGGTCGAAGTCCAGACTCACTAATGCATCCTATCGACTTATTAGTTAGACACACTAATGCAGACCTGGTTCGCTAAGACCACCGCTCTGATACCAACTGAAAGGACCCGTTCATATACATTATAAACGATTCACAATAGTTGATTACATTGCGAGGTATTTGACCTCTATATGATACATTTTACAAACATTGCATTCGTTTTTAAAAGACAAACTTTCTTTACATCGAAAATTGACAGGCATGCATACCATTTCATAATATCCACTATCCAACTATAAATTGATTTAATAATAATCTTTGATGAACTCAATGACTCGAATGCAACGTTCTTCAAAATATGCTATGAAAGACTCCAAGTAATATCTTTAAAATGAGCAAATGCACAGCGGAAGATTTCTTTAACACCTGAGAATAAACATGCTTTAAAGTGTCAACCAAAAGGTTGGTGAGTTCATTAGTTTATCATAATCATTTATTTCCATCATTTTAATAGACCACAAGAATTTCATTTTCAGTTCTCATAAATATACGTCCCATGCATAGAGACAAAAATAATCATTCATATGGTGAACACCTGGTAACCGACATTAACTAGATACATATAAGAATATCCCCTATCATTCCGGGATCCTCCTTCGGACATGATATAAATTTCGAAGTACTAAAGCATCCGGTACTTTGGATGGGGTTTGTTAGGCCCAATAGATCTATCTTTAGGATTCGCGTCAATTAGGGTGTCTGTTCCCTAATTCTTAGATTACCAGACTTAATAAAAAGGGGCATATTCGATTTCGATAATTCAACCATAGAATGTAGTTTCACGTACTTGTGTCTATTTCGTAAAACATTTATAAAAGTTGCGCATGTATTCCCAGCCCAAAAATATAAAAGGTAAAAAGGCAAATGAAACTCACCATACTGTATTTCGTAGTAAAAATACATATAACGTCATTGAACAAGTGCAAGGTTGGCCTTGGATTCACGAACCTAAATTAATTATATATATTTATATGTTGGTCAATATTTGTCTAACAAATTAGGTCAAGTCATAGTGTACCACAATCCTAATGCTCGAGACTAATATGCAAAAGTCAACAAAAGTAAATTTGACTCAGAATAATTTCTAAAAATCTATACATGATTAATATATAGTTTAAATATCGTCGTTTTATATTTTTAAATATTTTAAAAAGATTTATTAGAGTAAATAATATAATTTATTTATTAATAAATAAAATTTTATATTAAATTTATATAATCAAATATACTTTTATATATATTAAGTAATAAAATTTATAGGGTTCATTTAATATCATAAAGATAATATGATAGGTATTATTAAAGTAAGTTATTACACGTAGTAAAATATGTTTGTATCACATATTTATTTGATAAAATAATATCTATAATGATAGTAAGTAAAAGTTGTATTATTTTGTAATAATAATTATTATTATAAAAATATCAATATTTATAATTACTAAGATGACATTATGATAAAACGATAATTCTAATTATGATAACTTTAATATTTACGATAATTTTTAATATTATCTTTAAAATAATAATTCTATTTAAAATAATAATAATAATGATATTTTATAGTAACAATGACATTTCTATTAAAATGATAATTTTTGTTAAAATGATAGTTTTAATACTAACGATACTTTTAATAATAATAGTAATGATAAAAATAATAAGAACGATAATTTTATCTAAATTAATATCTTATAATATTTTAATTTCATCATGATACTCTTACTCATTATTTCCTAATCGTTTCGTTTAACAGCTTTTAATCGTCTTTTATATCGTGTTCATAATAATGATAATAATAGTAATCAAAATATTTAGGTGTTACAATTATTTGTTTTAATTGCACTAATATCAATAATGATAGTTACTATAATATTATTAACGATAATACTAATAATTATCTTAATGATAATATAGTAATAATAATAATAACAATAACAATAACCATTTTTAAATAATGATATATATATATATATATATATATTAATAATGATAATAATAATAATAATAATAATAATACTAATAATAATAATAATAATAATAATGATAATGATAATGGGATAATAATAATAATAATACTAATTATAACTTTAACGATAATAACGATAGTAATAAAGAAAACAATTTTTAATGATAAATCCCTTTTATTGATAAAGATAATAATAATGATAATAATAAGATAAAACTAGAACGACGATAAAAACGACGATAATAATAATCATTTTTAATAAAAATATCGAAAATTCAATTGATTATAACTTCTAATCCGTTCATCGAAACCATTCGATATCTAAAGGAAAAGTTCTTAATTTTTCGCTAGCTTTCCAAGGACATGCATATCTTATACCTTATCTCAACCGCAAGTGTAACTAATTCAAGATTCAACCTAACCTGTCTAAGGGCAATATCAAAAGTACAAGCATGCATAATCCTAAATACTCGAGCACTAGTCAAGGATACACTATTAGTATGTAAAAGTTAAATTATGAGTACTCACGTATCAATATTGAGATTCAATATTGCAGGAAAGGTACGTAGACGCAACGGAAATGATAAACACTATATTGACCTCACGAGCATACCCATGAACCATACTCAATCACCTCTATAGCTATAACCCATAATTTCCTTAATCCTATCCTACTCGAAAAACAATTTCGAAATCACTCAGACAACACTCCGTCGTAATATTTTATGTATACTAATAATATCTTGAAATAATACGGAGTAAATATATATATGTAAATCGATTGAGAGAGTTTAGAGAAAAATATTTTCAAGTTTCTATGAAATAATGAAACCTATTGAATTCTATTTATAATAGATTTTTGAATTATTAAAATGAATTATTAAAGTATGAATTATTAAAGTGAATTATTAAAGTATGAATTATTAAAGTGAATTATTAAAGTATGAATTATTAAAGTGAATTATTAAAGTATAAATTATTAAAGTATGAATTATTAAAGTGAATTATTAAAGTTAAAGTAAAGTAAAAATAAAGTAAAGGTAAAGTTTAAGTATAGTAAAAGTATAAAACTATGTACGTATTATACGCGTATAAATATATATAATATTAATTTAAATCGTTATATATATTTAATAAAATAAAATATAAATATCGTTATCTTTATCATACTAGTTAAGTAATGAGTTGTCAAAAGTGGTTCTAGATATTTATAAAAGTTATATACGTTTTAATAATAAAGTTCTTTTTAAACTGAAAACGTTTTTGTACGTTTGAAACTAAATAGATCAATCGAGTCTTTATGAGATTCAATCTTCCACTATCCTTTGTCTAGTTCTCAATGATTGACAATTTGTTCTTATTTATAAATTACTTTACCATTTTCCGAATATTGTTAAAATGGAAAGATTTCTCAAATCAACGTGGGCCTTTCAACAGAGACTTGTAATCATAATTTAATATATCTGATAATTCAATCAGTTGATCTTATCTTCTAATTCCATTGATAAACATTTTGAAACAGATACAATCATATAAAGTATTTAATATAATATTTCATTTACGTTTCAAGTTATAATATATATACACATATACATATATAATCATATTCGTTTAATGGTTCGTGAATCGTTGGAACTTGGTCGAAGTTGAATGAATGTATGAACATAGTTTAAAATTCTTGAAATTTAACTTAACAAATATTGCTTATTGTGTCGGAAACATATAAAGATTAAAGTTTAAATTTGGTTGGAAATTTCCGGGTTGTCACACATTCGCCAGACATCTCTATTCCTTAAATTTTCCATTTTCAAAGCTCCACATGAATTTCATGCGTGATCTGCGTAATCGTTTCCGTACTCTTCACCAACTTTCAAAAGAATGTGGAGAAGAGATTTTTCTCAAGTATCGAAATGAAGAAATCGAAATGAAATTTGATTTAGACTCATTCATAGGTCTACTGTCTCATATCGACGATAAAAGATTCTCCCGAATTCGCATCAATCGATACGTTGCAGCCATGATTTTAGAACTAGAATTCTGGACATAAGACGAAAACCCTAACCCCATTTCCAAATATCAAGATCAAGATTTCTTCTACTTTGATCCTGTGTCATTCCTTATCTACAAATTAATAGATTTCTTCCCTGATTTGATCGAGGAAGGAATAGAAGCAAATTTCTTTGAAAAAAGAACGAAGATCTATTCCGATCTCGTAAGAATCTTCACTACGTCGAAATTTCCATTTACTACCCCTCAGAAAAAGATTATCCGAGAAATATCTGAAACCCTGAGGTATACTATCGGAGACCCTGAAGCTGAAGAAGACTATGAATTTCAGACAGTAGTTTCGAAACTTCTATTTGAGCTTAATTATCGCGATGAAGGACCAAGGGACAGAATATCAAACGTCAAAAAGGTTTGGAGAGCTCTAGTTCAACTCTTGGATGACATCAGAGATTTGCAAAAGCGTGACCGATAAATGCTAAGTGAATTCGAAAGATTCTCATTACGATCCGCTGACTTACTCTGGATGGTCAAAGAGTCCTTAGATTCTTATTTCTTTCCTCGTCATTTTTAGAAATTTGTTGTGGGATCCTCGGAACCCCTGTGTAATCGTTAGGATTGTTATAATAAAATGATAATTTTTATTTTATAATAATATAATATAAATATAAAATAAAATAATATATTATCTTCTATTACTATCTTATAAACGGCTATTTGCATGATGTAATAAATAGCATTTTCTCTTCTTTAAAATAAATCAAAACAAAAAAAGAAAAAAGGAGAGAGCCTTTAAGTGATGTCATAAAAAAATTTGTTTTAGAATTAAATTTAATTAATTAA
The DNA here is from genome assembly GCF_046630445.1 of Rutidosis leptorrhynchoides. Lineage (NCBI taxonomy): Eukaryota > Viridiplantae > Streptophyta > Magnoliopsida > Asterales > Asteraceae > Rutidosis > Rutidosis leptorrhynchoides. The sequence goes on along the minus strand of NC_092333.1, from coordinate 472,316,255 downwards.
TGTGTTCTATTAAAAAATAACTTAAAAATTTATTAAAAGAAAAAAACTGCACGCAAAAAAAAAAAAAAAAAAAAACTTTTCAGTAAAAGAAAATCTTAAAAAAAAAAAGAAAATACTTTGCACGCGTGAAAAGTGACACAGACAATTTTTGAGATTTGCAAAATCACAAGCATTCTAGGTTTCTCCTGTTCCCTTCCATTCAAAATTTGAATCTTCCTCTAAAAGAATGGCGACCAAAAGCAGATGAAATTTCACACTCTGTATTCTTTTTATTTGGAAGCTAGGGTTTTGAGAAATCGCAATTGGGGCTTAACCTAACGCCATGGAGGTGAATTTTCTGCATTTCATCACCATCTTCATCCCTCAAAGATTTGGTAAGAACCCTAATCTTGACTTTTGTTAGTAAGATTTTGATATTGAGTGATTTTGGGTGTATAACAACTGACACCGGTTATAAGCATTGAATTTCTCAATTTAAAGTTTGAATTTAAATCTTTGCCCTCATTCTTCATCTTAAATCATCTCTACAAACTTATTTTCTTTCAGTCATATAAATCAATTCACTCGCCTTTGTGAGTATTATGATCCATTTTTTATGATTATTCTTTCAATTCAAGTTTTTAATGAATCAGTCCATACGAATTTGAAGATTGTGCATTTCAAATATGATATCGTAAGTTAATGGTTTATTTATATTTCTTTGTGTTTTTTAATCTTCATGGTGTTCATGACCTCGAATCTGCATATTGTTCTTTTTCTTGATTTCAATAATTTGTTGGAGTAGATATTTTGTTGAAAATGGCAGCAATAATTCATGGATGGAGTTGAAGCTGGTTCATATGTTGATCTTCAGTCACCCACGTTTCTGCTCACCGGGTATTTGAAAAAATGTCTATTTTTTCTTCAATTAATATGTCTGCCAGTCTTGATAATAAATAGCAACAAATAAGATTTGATTTATAAAAATAGCAATAGATAAGATTCGATTTAATTTTACTTGCTTTAAACTCTAATATAAATCTAGACCAGTTCAAATGTTGAATTGATTTTGAGACAGATGAGTAAAATTTTATTATTAGTGTATAATGTTGAAATGTGAATGATATTGTTAAATCGATTTGATTATACATATAATATATTGTATATATTGCTTCTTGGTTCAGGTAGATATGCTTTTTTTTTTCTTATACACCGCAAGCATCATGTGATGTAGCAAGATGCTCTTCATAGATTCTACAAGAGGTTGGTATTGTTCTTGATTGTTTATGTCGCTGTAGGTTTTTTTTTCCAGCCAATACTTATGAATAGATCGATGCAGATTATACTTTATCATTAATATTTCAAATGGATTAAAGAATTAACTTCCAAGGAAGCAAAATGGGTTGATGAGGCCAAATATTGCCCAGAATGTTTTGATCCAAGTAATTTGTGCTGCCTAATATATATTTATGCCATAAACCATAGTCTGCTATATCTTTATATAGTCATATCTTTGAACAGCAGAGTTGCAATTGGTTAAAAGTTATTTAATACTACAGTTTTCCATACACATGTAATTTTTTTAGGTGGCTATTTGGGTTATAATGTTTTCGAGTAATACAGGGGCATAAAAAACCATGCATATAAACTGTACTGCGAATGCTATACATATATTCATATATAGTAATACAATCAATATTTGCTTTAAAATTGTGACATTACGCGTAGTAAAAAGATTCGGGTCGGGCAAGTAGGTTGATAGATAGAAACATGTTCTGCTTAAATTGTTTTTACATGTCCTCATGGACCTGTGTTGTTGGCCGTTATAATCATGTGGGTGTATTAATTGAATAATTCTATATGACGTATTAGTTACACAATATTTATGAATTGGTTTGTTGTTCACTGACTTTGCTTTTGTTTTGCTTCCACAGATGATTCTGGTGATTTTGGTAAGTCTCACATGGAATAATATTTTGTTCCCAAGGTTGTAATCGTTTTTGATTTTTTTATTTATATCATATATCATATACTAATGGTGATTAAAAAAACTATTGTTACAGATTCATCTAATTGATAAAGATGCCATGAATTTTGGTGCTAATGGTGAATATAAAGTGTATTAAATTTGTATGTGTCAACCCTTATGTGATACAAATGTTATAATTAATCGATGCTCATTTTGTGTAGTATGTCTTTGATTTTCAGGTTGTGCCTATGAAAAGATCTACCTAAGCGGCAGCAGAAGACCAATGTCCCGTTGATGTAGAAAGGTACGTTTGCTAAATTAAAAAAATCATTTATGACTTTGAAATTTGTTGATTTATATGTTAGTAAAAGTGCATTTAATGGTGACTTATAATCGATTATTTTCATCTTGTGGAACGTTAATTAAAGTACTTTGGGGTTCCTATGATCTATCTGAAAGGTTCTGCTTGATTTACAGATGCATATTGTGCTTAAAGATATAGAAGAACATATAGAAGAAAATTAGTGTTGGTGTTTAAAGAGGTTGCAGTATAGAAAATTAAGTTGTCTTGAAAGCATAGGATATGCTCAATTTGCATGGAATTATTATGGATATAGTTTCAGTAATCTATTTTAAAATAATGCATTTTTTATGCACTAAAGTACACTTGGAATGGCTTTTGTACCTAAAGTTTGACTAACTAGAGGTAAAATGTACCCCAAATAGACCCATTTATAAGTTCATGTGTAGCTGATGTATTAGTTCTATATTTATGTTCATGAATTTTTGTTCTTAGTAGTTAGCATTAATTAGTTGGATTCATTTTATGTGCACATATTTAGTGTATGTTCAAAACTTAGATTGGAGATACATATTTAGTTTGTGCACATAAGTTGAATTTTGACCCATTTTGAATTATTGTATGGGCAATTTATACCCATTGATAACTTGAGTTTAGTATACATATTTTGTTTTGATATATACTTGGTGTATAATGAGTATGAAGATATGATTTCAACAAAATTTGGTGAACATTGACTTTATATAGTCAAAGAAAGGAGAAGCATATTTAAATTTTGGAGTGAGTGTATTTGGAACTCTGCTTTCAATCAGGGTTGTAAAAGTCGCGAGTCGGGGACGCATCGGTATAGACCTAAAAAGGACGCGTCGGCCGAGTCGGGGACGCATCGGGGACGCATCGGTCGTTGACCAACGTTGACTTTATTAATAATTTCTTAAATATATATTTATATATGTATAATATTGTTGATTCTGTACCATAAATTTCTTAAATAAGAACTTGAATTTAAATACAATCAAACTTCGAACTCAATTAATGTTACCGAATACATAATTAGTAAGGAGACGAAGAAAAGAGCGGCCCAAAAAATGAAAACAAACTCTAATTTTAAAACATATCACATCTTAACAAAAATTTGACTGATTTTGACTGTTTTTGACCAACTTTGACCGTCTTTAACAGACTTTGACCGAACTTTTAGCTTTGATCGTCTTTTGAGTCGTTTTCAGAAAAAACGGGACGGAGAACCTAAAAAAACGACGCATCGGCCGACGCGTCGGCCAAGTCGGCCGACTTTTACAACATTGCTTTCAATTATATGTAATCAATTTATTTGTAAATTCTTCATTCTAGCATATATGGAATCTATTCATTTTATCCTTTTTACATATAATTGTACTTTATAACTTTATTTGTATGTATACTTATACATAAATTTTTGTTTAATAATTATATAAATATTTTTAACTTAATTATATAAATATTTTTTCTTTCCTTTGTTAAGTTTTTTATTTTGAGACTATGAGTTTAGATAGTACTTTTTTAATTTGGTTGTTATAACTATTTGCTAAAATATTCGTATTTTTTTTTCTTTCAACTTGATCAATTATGATATGTTATCTACATTCTCATTATATAACATCCAAGTTTATGTTAAATAACATTTGTCATCTATAAAATATCATTCAACAATTTTTCCTATACAATCCCGTGAAACCACGGGTCCCTTCACTAGTTTAATTTATATATGTCATAATAATAATAATTTTTGGTTAGGTCCAAAATTCGGCCCATGTGAGTTTATTTAAAAGGAACCAGACTAAAACTGGATGAGGCCCAGTATCAGGCCCGGATCAGTATACACGGGCTGCCATGATTAAGGCTACCAGTGCACACGGCTTGCCAATCAATCTGGCACTCGTGACAGGTCAAGCTTCCAGCTGGGGCCTACCATTTTTTTTTGTTTTACCTTTTTTCTTTCTTTCTTCTTCCTCAAAATTCAAAATAATAATAATAATAATAATAATAATAATAATAATAATAATAATAATAATAATAATAATAATAATAATATAATACATGTACTCCCTCCATTCGGACGACCCATACCAAGCACCACCACCATTAAATCTTGACCAAATCAAGCGATTCGAAGGCCAAAACCTATCCTCTCGCCCCGTCTAAACTCTTTCCCGTGTCCAATTTTGCTTACAAGGTATTAATTGTTGCTTTAAATTCGATTTTATGCTTAGGTTTCTAATGTTCACTTTTCTTAAAATTGATGCTTTATGCTTGTATATGCGGTTAGTTAGGCAATGTGGTTAATAATTGTTAGTTTTTTTGGTACAATTGAGGCTATAGGTTAGTTAGTAGCATAAGAAATTGTTGACAGAGTTTGACTCAAGTATTTGATGGATTTTGGTGAAATTTTTGGATGAATTGTTGTTAGACTAATTTAGTTTAGTACCTTTTTAGCAACTTGTTACTTTGGAACTTCGGATTTTGGCAAAAGTTGTGATAAAAATGTAGTTTTGGAAAATATACGAATCAAGATTTCGGTCAAGACCTATTGTTAAAATGTTTTTAAAACTTAGGATGGCCGAGATTTTAAAATATTACATAGTTAAACATAAAAAATCAATAAGCAGTATGATCTCAAGATACAAGGTATTAATTTCTTACTAATGTGTTCACGCTCCGGGTAAGAAGGACGTCGAGGGGGTGAATTATCCCCATCACCTCCATGACTGGTTGAGCCGAACATAAGAACTACCAAGTATAACAAATACAGCTGCATTATTATAAGTAAAATGAGCAGAACAATGACAAGAATCAATATATATATATATATATATATATATATATATATATATATATATATATATATATATATATATATATATATATATATATATATATATATATATATATATATATACTATTTATATACTATATATACACTATTTATATACTATTTATATATGTTACTTATATATTACTTTTATACTTACATATATATACTTATACTGTGACGACCCGAAAATTTCCGACCAAATTTGAACTTAATCTTTATATGATTTCGACACGATAAGCAAAGTCTGTAATGTTGAGTCTCAAAAATTTTGAACTGTTTAATATATTCAATTGACCTGTGACTATTTTCAACGATTCACGAACCTTTAATTAGAAATAAGAATATACACATAAATAATTATATATGTAAATACTCATCGTATAAATTAAATATTAATTAAATAAAGAGAGTATATTGAATATGAATGATTTCGAACATAAGTTGTCAACGTTAACAAGGTATTGAATGTATACTTTGAGTTATCTGTTTCATTATATATACGTGTAATATAGTGATTACATAATAAAATACTTAAAAAAACATAATTATATATATAGTCGTGTGAATATACAGGATTTCTATACACAATTATTGATTATATGTAGGTATTAAAATATATATATATATATAATAAATAAACAATTACATAGTATATATTATATAATCATCAAATATTACATAATTAATAAAATGTAATATTAATAAAGTAAATTTGATTACAAGTCAAAATCTAGTTGTTGAAATAATATAATTATTATCTTCTTTGTCATTATTAATACAAATATCAATATTTGTATTTATACTGTTATAATTAGAATTAATAAAATTCTGATAAATTTTAAGATCTATCAAAATAAAGATTTTTTTATACATATAAATATTATAATAAGAATAATTGAAATTATAAATTAGTATGAGTTAAATAAATTACTAGTCATTATTAACATTTTTATTATTATCATTATTATTAATATCATTATTAACAATATAATCAATAAATATTATCATTAATAATTATTATTATAAGTATTATTAATTATTGTTATTTTAACTACAAGTTTTATTATTTATTTACGGTTGAATTATACCAAAATTTACTACAACATAATAGGCAAGCATACCTAATCGTATGGTAATATAGTTAGGGTAAATCCGGTTGTTCGTTCCACGGAACTTGATGTTGTTGTGTTTGTATTTATATTTTTATCTTTTTAGATTTTAGAATTTAAGATTTTATGAAACAGTAAAAAAGTAAATAAAAATTACAAAAGTAAAAATAACTAAAAATTAACTAAACGAGGTAAAAACACAATAAAACGGGCTATGTTCATCTAGTTATCGTAATATGTAATGTTTGATATTTTTTTTTATAAATTATGGACTAATTTCTTTATACCAGAAATATTCAACAACTCCACCTAGAGTTCTCTAGCGCAAATATATAGTCAAAACTACCCAACGCAAGTGTCCTTGTCGCCAGGGTCCTAACGATTATAATCAAATATTTCTATAAATAAAGATTTACACTGTGACGCGGTTTTCACTCCTGTCAACAATTATGCTAGTTGTCATTGTACATAATCCACCCCTGTGTCAACTAATTATACAATTTAATTCATCCACTTTGACCACAATGAATGATCAATTACCCAACCCAAATATTCAGTAAATGATTACAACAGACTCCCTATAAACGTCACTAAATGGGACAATCGCAATTACCTAATGAATAAAGAATTTAGGCATTTTAAAATAAGTGTAACAGATTCCAACGAGTTGTCACTCTACTAGATAATCACACCTACTAACTAATTTGATAAAAAGTATTGACAAGAATGTTAAATTGTGTAAACTTTAAATAGAAATATAAATTAATTAACCCAAACCGTTACTTTTTATCAAACACTACAATTATTTAGACTAGATGAATATAGTATTATTTTAGCTACAAAACATAAGAATAATAAAAGAGATACAACTTACAAATGAGTGCATTTCCATTATCTTCAATAGGTTGGAGCTTGAAGTAATACACCCATAAAAAGTAATATTACAGTACAAATACTATACTAAAATTATGAAAATTAATACGGAGTAATTTGCGAACGGAGTATCAGTCAGAGACTGAAAAACTCCTCTTTTGTTTTAGGTTCCTCGAGTTCTGAATTAACCCATTCATTCTTGCAGACATGTACCTAACTTATATATTTTTAATTCAATTGTATCCTGAATTCTTGAACTTAACAACTGATACTGGGGAACATGCCCAACTTTTTAGTATTATTTAATCTTTTGTGCAGTCTGACTCGACATGAATTTGTATCTTATCTGAACTTTTGGGCCTCCACGATTGCGTAGGATAATGAAGGAATGGCCCGCGATCGCGGGAGAGTTAGGTTCTAGAATTCCTTGCTTTGTTTTCTTGTACATTCTGCATCTTGACGTGTACTTCCTTAATCAACAAAATCCGCGCAAGTTTTTGACTCATTTTTAGTGGCACTTTTGAATGCATTCCAGCTTTAGTGGCACTTTTCAATTTTAGTGGCATTTTTGCTCTAATCCTTTGAACTTCGTGCTCTGTCTTTACTTTTAGTTATTTATATAATTACAATAGAAATATAATACAAATACATTTAAAAACCTATTATTTCGGAGAGATATTGTGACTAAATATATGTTCATTTTGAGCAATATCAGTTACTTATATGTTACTTATATATACTTATATATACTTATATATATTACTTACACACACACACACACATATATATATGTAACTGATATATATATATATATATATATATATGTATATATATATATATTATTGTTGTGTAAAATGTTCCTTGTGTATATACGGGTATAAATGCTAGTATTAATATAAATTAAAAATAAAATAAATATATGTTCATTTTGAGCAATATATATTATTGTTTTGTAAAATGTTACGTGTGTATATACGGGTATAAATGCTAGTATTAATATAAATTAAAAATAATATAAATATTAAATAATATATAAATTAATATTAAAATATTATTTAAAGTTAAAATTAAAAATCATATAAAATTTAAATATTAAATAATGTATATAATAAATATAAGTATATATAAGTAACATGTAAGTGGTATAAGTATATGTAAGTAATATATTATATATATATATATATATATATATATATATATATATATATATGTTACACACACACACACACATATATATATATATACATATATATATATATATATATATATATATATATATATATATATATATATATATATATATACTTATACCACTTACATGTTACTTATATATACTTATATACTTATATTTATTATATACATTATTTAATATTTAAATTTTATATGATTTTCAATTTTAACTTTAAATAATATTTTTTAATATTAATTTATATATTATTTAATATTTTTATTATTTTTAATTTATATTAATACTAGCATTTATACCCGTATATACACATGGAACATTTTATAAAACAATAACATTTGATCAATTTTTTTGTCCATTTTAAATAATACCATTTGATCATTTTTCGAAAAATTATTATGTACATTTCAAGACCGATTGTATTTTTATGCAAAATATTTTGTTAATCTCACATGATATATCGAGAACATTTTTTTTTCAATAGGCAAATTTACACACCTTACACGAATATTTTCATAAACATATATTGTATATTTTTTTGGCCAATGAACACGAACTCACATCTTCAAAGTTGTACGGGTCATCTTAATACCGCTAGGCGAGACTATTAACATAATAAATGCTAAGTTATGAGACGACCCGTCCTAATCTATAAGGACGAATACAATAACATATGGATACATTGCGAGGTATTTGACCTCTATATGATACATTTTACAAACATTGCATTCGTTTTTAAAGACAAACTTTCATTACATCGAAAGTTGACAGGCATGCATACCCTTTCATAATATATCCAAACTATAAATGACTTAATAGTAATCTTATTGAACTCAACGACTTGAATGCAACGTCTTTTGAAATATGTATAAAAATCATTCTCTCGATACATAACATTCACATCAATTGGTGGCAATTATCATGTCCACATAATTCAATTGTGGCAATTATCATGTCCACATAATTCAATGGTGGCAATTATCATGTCCACATAATTCAATGGTGGCAATTATCATGTCCACATAATTCAATAATAATCCGCAGAAATTCTGTCTGCATAATAATTCATTCGAGGAATGTTTTGCTTGTGTCTATCTCGTCAAACATTTATAAAAGCATTTCATGTATTCGCAGTTCAAAATATATTTCAAAAGCATTTAGTAAAGCAGTTGTAAAAACAGCGCATGTATTCTCAGCCCCAAAATATAAAGAGTAAAAGGGAGCAAATGAACTCACAATACGATATTTTGTAGTAAAAATATTCATACGAAGAAACTGAACAATGCAGGGTTGGCCTTGGATTCACGAACCTATATCATTTATATATTTATTAACACATATAATGGAAGTCGAATAAATTTACGTATTAATATAACTGTTATTTTAGTAATTCATGTGTTTCATTATTAACTTAAATATATTTATTTTATATACTTTAAATAAATAATTTATAAAATATAGTTTTATTAAGTATATTTTTATATAGCTAACTTTTATTGTAATAAATAATATTAATTGATAATAATAATATAGCTGTAATAATAATAATAATAATAATATTAATAATAATAATAATAATAATAATAATAATACTAATAATAATAATAATAATAATAATAATAATAATAATAATAATAATAATAATAATAATAATAATAATAATAATAATATGAATACTACCTTAAGTAACAAGTTTCCAAAAAGAAATGTCCCAGCCCGGGTTCGAACCCGCGACCTCTTGCTTACACGAAACACCCCTAAACCCTTCCTCTGCTCGCTATTTTTCTGAATTATACTATACAGCGGAAGATTTCTTTCAAACCTGAGAATAAACATGCTTTCAAGTGTCAACCAAAAGGTTGGTGAGTTCATTAGTTTATCATAAACATTCATTTCCATCATTTTAATAGACCACAAGATTTCATATATTTATTTGTACACGTAACCCGAGTACAAAATAACACGCGTAACCCGCGAATTAAAAATCATTCATATGGTGAACGCTTAATAACCGACTTAACTTTAATGCATAGAATATCCCCAAACAGAACCTCTCGTCTGTATAATAATAATAATAATCTCGAAGTACTAAAGCATCCGTACCCCGGATGGGACTTGTCGAGGTCCATAGATCTATCTTTAGGATTCGCGTCAATTAGGGGCCATACCCGTTTCCTAATTATTAGGTTACCAAGCTAAAAATGGGTGATATTCAATATTCATAATCCAGCCATAGAGTGTAGTTTTTGATTACTTGTGTCTATTTCGTAAAACATTAGTAAAATCAGCGCATGTATTCTCAGTCCCAAAAATATATATAAAAAGGGAGTAATGAAACTCACTATACTGTATTTCGTAGTAAAAATACATATGACATCATTGAACAAGTGCAAGGTTGGCCTCGGATTCACGAACCTATATTAAGTATATATATATTTATATGTTGGTCAATATTTGTTTAACAATTTAGGTCAAGTCGTAGTGTATCACAATCCTAATGCTCGAGATTAATCAACAAAAGTCAACAAAAGTCAACTTGATCCAAAATGACTTCCAAGATCTATACATGAGTATTATATATCCTAAATATAGTCGTTTTATATATTTAACAAATTTTATTAGAGTAAATAATATAAATCATTTATTAATAAATAAAAATTTATATTAAAGTTTATATATAATAAAAATATACATTTATATATCTTAATTAATAAAATTTATAAAGTTCACTTAGTATCATAAAAATATAGTGATATGTATTATTAATGTAATTATATTACGTGTGGTAAAAATATCTTTGTATCACATATGTATTTGACAAAATAATATTGATGCTAGCAATAATAAGTAAAAGTTGTATTATTTTGTAATTATTATTATTCTACTAATAAAAATAATAACAATATTTATATTTGCTAAAGATGATATTAATTATGATAAAATGATAATTCTAAACATGATAATCTTGATAATAACGATACTTTTTAATATTAACTGTAATAATAATAATATTTTAAAATAATAATTCTATTCAAAATGATAATTTTTATTAATAATAATACTAAAATGATAATAAAAGTGATATTTTACAATAGCAATGATATTTTTATTAACAATAATAAGTTTAATAAAAATAATAATTTTAATATTAAAAATACTTTTAACAATAAATTAATGATAAAAATAATGAAAAATGATATTTTTATCTAAATCAATATCTTACCATATTTTAAATTTCATCATAATACTCATACTCATTATTTCCTAATCAATTTGTTAAGAGCTTTTAGTCGTCTTTTATATCGCGTTCATAATAATGATAATAATAGTAATTATAATAATTAGATGTTGTTAATATTAGTTTTAATTATAATAATACCAATAAATATTATGATAATATTAATGATAATACTAATAATAACTATTTTAATGATAATAATAATAATAATAATAATAATAATAATAATAATAATAATAATAATAACAACAATAACAATTTTTAAATAATGATACATATATTAATATTAATAATAATAATAATAATATTAGGTAATAATAATAACGACGATAATAACGACGATAGTAATAATAATAATTTTAACAATACTACTAAAATTCAATTGACTATAACGTCTAATCCGTTCATCGAAACCATTCGATATCTAAATCAAAAGTTCTTAAATTTTTGCTAGCTTTTCAATGACGTGCATATCATATACCTTATCTCAACCACATATACAACTAATTCAGGATTCAATATAAACCATCTAGCGACAATATTAAACGTACAAGCATGCATAATCCTAAATACTCGAGCACTAGTCAGGGATACACTAGTAATATATAAAAGTTAAGTTATGAGTGCTCTCGTATCAATATTGAGATTCAATATTGCAGGAAAGGTACGTAGACGCAACGGAGATGATAAACATTAGTTTGACCTCACGAACAAAACTCACAAACCATACCCATAACCTCCATAGCTATAACCCATAATTTCCTTAGCTCTATCCCGCTCATAAAACCCGTTTTTAAACCACTTGGACAGCACTCCGTCGTAATATTTTATGTATACTACTAGTTAATAATAATAATAATAATAATAATACTACTACTACTACTACTACTACTACTACTACTACTACTACTACTACTACTACTAATAATAATAATAATAATAATAATAATAATAATAATAATAATAATAATAATAATAATAATAATAATAATAATAATAATAATAATAATATAAGATTAATAATAATATTAATATATATATATATATATTGTAGATATATTAATTAAATAAATATTATATATATCAGGATAAGATAAATAATTAAATAATAAACAAACATATTACATATTTTTTTTTATTTCATGTAAATTATAGTAATATTGTTTAAAATAAATATAAATAAGATAAGATATTATTTATATATAAAGTTTATTGATAAATAAAAGAAATATGTTTAATTATTAAATATTAAATACTGAATTATGATTGATTAATTTCACTTCAATTTTAAAATTGAAGTCTCAAAACATGCTTCCTATATATAATAAAAGATTTAATTCATTAAATAATTTAATATTTAGTTAATATATATATATATATATATATATATATATATATATATATATATATATATATATATATATATATATATATATATATATATATATATATATATATATATATATATATATATATATATATATATATATATATATATATATATATAGTGGTAGGATCAATGGGGAAGTAACCAATCGGGGGGAAGCGGGGGGAAGCAAATTTAAATTTTTTTTTCGTTTTTTGAAAAAACTTTGTTAACGAACATTATAGATTGGATGAAAATATGAACATTTAATAAAGACACTTTATGATAAATGTTTTTATTTTGGCAGGAAAATGCTCGAAGAAGTAATATATACTCCCTCCGTCCCAGATTAATTGTCCCCAGACAAAAAACACACAGTTTTAGGAAATCCCACTAACTTTATTTCTCCACTAATGAAATATCTTCTCTCTCCAGATCCACCAATGAAATATCTCCTTTCCTTTCTATTTATGGAAGTAGACAATTAATTTGGGACATCCCAAAATGGAATACTGGACAATAATTTAGGGACGGAGGGAGTAACAATTATCGTGTTTTTCGAGCGTATGTTGAGCTTTTAGCTATTAGGGTTTAGCTATTAGGGTTTATAGGGTTTAGATATTAGGGTTTAGAAATTTAGGGTTTAGGGTTTAGATTTAGGATTTAGATTGAGTTTTTAACACGAACGGTTTAGAGTTCATAAACCCAAAACACCAAACCCTAAACCCTAAACCCTAAATCCTAAACCCTAAACTCTAAATCGGGCTAAATTTTTTACTTCACAAAACATGAAAAAAAAAATGTTAACATTCTTCACGAACAATATTATCTTGAATGTTATTTTTGTCGATCGTTTTCCCGCCAAAAGAATAAGATTCATCATGAAGTGTCTTTTTCCAATGTTCATATTTTCATCAATTCTATAATGTTCGTGAACAAAGTTTTTTCAAAAAACAATTTTTTTTTTGCTTCCCCCCGCTTCATTGATCCTGCCCCTATATATATATATATATATATATATATATATATATATATATATATATATATATATATATATATATAATATTAATCATTTTAACTAATTAAATTAAATTAACTAAATTAATTATGCATCTTAAAAATATATTACACTTTTAATCATCAACATAGAGTTTAACAAGGATTAAAACACGTATTCTTGACAAGTTCATCATCAAAACCACCACTTTAACTACAATTTTCGGATTTAAGCTATAAATATTCAAGGAATTATCAAACATAAGCAAAATAACAAACCAAACATGAAAATCATAAGGCTAAACATAATCAAACACAACAATTTTCCAAAGATGTAACACCCCGCCAAACCATTGACGTGGATGTGAACTTTGGTCCCAATGCATGGCTTAACTTCAAAGTAACAGCAAAGTTCTACAATGAAAGCAATAAGTACCTGAGAATAAAATATGCTAAAGGTTAACACAACAGTTGGTAAGTTATAGGTTTAGTTTCACAACAGTAATAAAGAGAGACCATAAAGTTTCGTAGTTCAAAAGTTTGTAGACAACGTAAGCTAATGTTTTCAAATCCTTGTAGACAACAAAGTGTCTTAGTTTAAATCTTTTGTAGACAATAAAATGGCATGTTTCAAGTTTTTATAGATAATACCATGTTCCATTTTAAATATTTGTAAACCACGATATTTATCAACCACAGTTTCTAAAGTGTATGCATTTCCTGAGCACTCGAAATATGAAGCTTAATCAATAGATAGTGAAATATGCAATCCTTTACCCTATACTTTTGTATCCACTGACTAAGTGTATAGTTTACGAAGTAATAAGCACCACAGTATGTAGCAGTGAGGCTGTCAAACCTAACAAATCTGCCCCTATGATTTGAGATTACATAAGTAATGAACATATTTGAGCTAAGGGATTTTTAGTCTGAACTCGTGCAGTACGTAGTTTTGTTTCGAAATCATCGTGTCTAGTTGAAAAAATTTGTTCCAAACAGTATGTATCCACATCCCAAGTTGTAACAACCCAAACCATACCGCGTATAAAACCCCGTTAAATTTCATGACAAAAAATTTTTTTTTTGCTGTTGGCTGAGTTGCGCGGCGCGCCAACAGGTTGCGCGGCGCGCAGAACCTGTCTGGCAGCCCGCTGTCCGGTTTTCCTTGAAATGTGAAAATGTTTGACCCGTTCCCGACGTTTTTAGCCAAAACGCTTTTAACCATGAATTCATACATATAAAACTAACACGTTTAATTAATAAAATTAAGTTTACGAAGCGGGTCCCACATCGACCCATTTTACCACCTTAAGTACCAAAATACTGAAATGTCCCGTTCTTATTGATTAAAAACGTTCCATATTAATTGATTTCGTTGCGAGGTTTTGACCTCTATATGAGACGTTTTTCAAAGACTGCATTCATTTTAAAACAAACCATAACCTTTATTTCATCTATAAAGGTTTAAAAAGCTTTACGTAGATTATCAAATAATGATAATCTAAAATATCCTGTTTACACACGACCATTACATAATGGTTTACAATACAAATATGTTACAACAAAATAAGTTTCTTGAATGCAGTTTTTACACAATATCATACAATCATGGACTCCAAATCTCGTCCTTATTTAAGTATGCGACAGCGGAAGCTCTTAATATTCACCTGAGAATAAACATGCTTTAAACGTCAACAAAAATGTTGGTGAGTTATAGGTTTAACCTATATATATCAAATCGTAACAATAGACCACAAGATTTCATATTTCAATACACATCCCATACATAGAGATAAAAATCATTTATATGGTGAACACCTGGTAACCGACATTAACAAGATGCATATATAAGAATATCCCCATCATTCCGGGACACCCTTCGGATATGATATAAATTTCGAAGTACTAAAGCATCCGGTACTTTGGATGGGGTTTGTTAGGCCCAATAGATCTATCTTTAGGATTCGCGTCAATTAGGGTGTCTGTTCCCTAATTCTTAGATTACCAGACTTAATAAAAAGGGGCATATTCGATTTCGATAATTCAACCATAGAATGTAGTTTCACGTACTTGTGTCTATTTTGTAAATCATTTATAAAACCTGCATGTATTCTCATCCCAAAAATATTAGATTTTAAAAGTGGGACTATAACTCACTTTCACAGATTTTTACTTCGTCGGGAAGTAAGACTTGGCCACTGGTTGATTCACGAACCTATAACAATATATACATATATATCAAAGTATGTTCAAAATATATTTGCAACACTTTTAATATATTTTGATGTTTTAAGTTTATTAAGTCAGCTGTCCTCGTTAGTAACCTACAACTAGTTGTCCACAGTTAGATGTACAGAAATAAATCGATAAATATTATCTTGAATCAATCCACGACCCAGTGTATACGTATCTCAGTATTGATCACAACTCAAACTATATATATTTTGGAATCAACCTCAACCCTGTATAGCTAACTCCAACATTCACATATAGAGTGTCTATGGTTGTTCCGAAATATATATAGATGTGTCGACATGATAGGTCGAAACATTGTATACGTGTCTATGGTATCTCAAGATTACATAATATACAATACAAGTTGATTAAGTTATGGTTGGAATAGATTTGTTACCAATTTTCACGTAGCTAAAATGAGAAAAATTATCCAATCTTGTTTTACCCATAACTTCTTCATTTTAAATCCGTTTTGAGTGAATCAAATTGCTATGGTTTCATATTGAACTCTATTTTATGAATCTAAACAGAAAAGTATAGGTTTATAGTCGGAAAAATAAGTTACAAGTCGTTTTTGTAAAGGTAGTCATTTCAGTCGAAAGAACGACGTCTAGATGACCATTTTAGAAAACATACTTCCACTTTGAGTTTAATCATAATTTTTGGATATAGTTTCATGTTCATAATAAAAATCATTTTCTCAGAATAACAACTTTAAAATCAAAGTTTATCATAGTTTTTAATTAACTAACCCAAAACAGCCCGCGGTGTTACTACGACGGCGTAAATCCGGTTTTACGGTGTTTTTCGTGTTTCCAGGTTTTAAATCATTAAGTTAGCATATCATATAGATATAGAACATGTGTTTAGTTTATTTTAAAAGTCAAGTTAGAAGGATTAACTTTTGTTTGCGAACAAGTTTAGAATTAACTAAACTATGTTCTAGTGATTACAAGTTTAAACCTTCGAATAAGATAGCTTTATATGTATGAATCGAATGATGTTATGAACATCATTACTACCTTAAGTTCCTTGGATAAACCTACTGGAAAAGAGAAAAATGGATCTAGCTTCAATGGATCCTTGGATGGCTCGAAGTTCTTGAAGCAGAATCATGACACGAAAACAAGTTCAAGTAAGATCATCACTTGAAATAAGATTGTTATAGTTATAGAAATTGAACCAAAGTTTGAATATGATTATTACCTTGTATTAGAATGATAACCTACTGTAAGAAACAAAGATTTCTTGAGGTTGGATGATCACCTTACAAGATTGGAAGTGAGCTAGCAAACTTGAAAGTATTCTTGATTTTATGAAACTAGAACTTTTGGAATTTATGAAGAACACTTAGAACTTGAAGATAGAACTTGAGAGAGATCAATTAGATGAATAAAATTGAATAATGAAAGTGTTTGTAGGTGTTTTTGGTCGTTGGTGTATGGATTAGATATAAAGGATATGTAATTTTGTTTTCATGTAAATAAGTCATGAATGATTACTCATATTTTTGTAATTTTATGAGATATTTCATGCTAGTTGCCAAATGATGGTTCCCACATGTGTTAGGTGACTCACATGGGCTGCTAAGAGCTGATCATTGGAGTGTATATACCAATAGTACATACATCTTAAAGCTGTGTATTGTACGAGTACGAATACGGGTGCATACGAGTAGAATTGTTGATGAAACTGAACGAGGATGTAATTGTAAGCATTTTTGTTAAGTAGAAGTATTTTGATAAGTGTATTGAAGTCTTTCAAAAGTGTATAAATACATATTAAAACACTACATGTATATACATTTTAACTGAGTTGTTAAGTCATCGTTAGTCGTTACATGTAAGTGTTGTTTTGAAACCTTTAGGTTAACGATCTTGTTAAATGTTGTTAACCCAATGTTTATAATATCAAATTAGATTTTAAATTATTATATTATCATGATATTATCATGTATGAATATCTCTTAATATGATATATATACATTAAATGTCTTTACAACGATAATCGTTACATATATGTCTCGTTTAAAAATCATTAAGTTAGTAGTCTTGTTTTTACATATGTAGTTCATTGTTAATATACTT
Source organism: Rutidosis leptorrhynchoides (assembly GCF_046630445.1). NCBI lineage: Eukaryota > Viridiplantae > Streptophyta > Magnoliopsida > Asterales > Asteraceae > Rutidosis > Rutidosis leptorrhynchoides. Next base: position 472,298,062 of record NC_092333.1, on the reverse strand, counting down.
AATGATATATTTACTTATCATAGTATCATGTTAACTATATATATATATATTCATATATATGTCATCATATAGTTTTTACAAGTTTTAACGTTCGTGAATCACCGGTCAACTTGGGTGGTCAATTGTCTATATGAAACATATTTCAATTAATCAAGTCTTAAAAAGTTTGATTGCTTAACATGTTGGAAACATTTAATCATGTAAATATCAATCTCAATTAATATATATAAACATGGAAAAGTTCGGGTCACTACAGTACCTACCCGTTAAATAAATTTCGTCCCGAAATTTTAAGCTGTTGAAGGTGTTGACGAATCTTCTGGAAATAGATGCGGGTATTTCTTCTTCATCTGATCTTCAAGCTCCCAGGTGAACTCGGGTCCTCTACGCGCATTCCATCGAACCTTAACAATTGGTATCTTGTTTTGCTTAAGTCTTTTAACCTCACGATCCATTATTTCGACGGGTTCTTCGATGAATTGAAGTTTTTCGTTGATTTGGATTTCATCTAACGGAATAGTGAGATCTTCTTTAGCAAAACATTTCTTCAAATTCGAGACGTGGAAAGTGTTATGTACAGCCGCGAGTTGTTGAGGTAACTCAAGTCGGTAAGCTACTGGTCCGACACGATCAATAATCTTGAATGGTCCAATATACCTTGGATTTAATTTCCCTCGTTTACCAAATCGAACAACGCCTTTCCAAGGTGCAACTTTAAGCATGACCATCTCTCCAATTTCAAATTCTATATCTTTTCTTTTAATGTCAGCGTAGCTCTTTTGTCGACTTTGGGCGGTTTTCAACCGTTGTTGAATTTGGATGATCTTCTCGGTAGTTTCTTGTATAATCTCCGGACCCGTAATCTGTCTATCCCCCACTTCACTCCAACAAATTGGAGACCTGCACTTTCTACCATAAAGTGCTTCAAACGGCGCCATCTCAATGCTTGAATGGTAGCTGTTGTTGTAGGAAAATTCTGCTAACGGTAGATGTCGATCCCAACTGTTTCCGAAATCAATAACACATGCTCGTAGCATATCTTCAAGCGTTTGTATCGTCCTTTCGCTCTGCCCATCAGTTTGTGGATGATAGGCAGTACTCATGTCTAGACGAGTTCCTAATGCTTGCTGTAATGTCTGCCAGAATCTTGAAATAAATCTGCCATCCCTATCAGAGATAATAGAGATTGGTATTCCATGTCTGGAGACGACTTCCTTCAAATACAGTCGTGCTAACTTCTCCATCTTGTCATCTTCTCTTATTGGTAGGAAGTGTGCGGATTTGGTGAGACGATCAACTATTACCCAAATAGTATCAAAACCACTTGCAGTCCTTGGCAATTTAGTGATGAAATCCATGGTAATGTTTTCCCATTTCCATTCCGGGATTTCGGGTTGTTGAAGTAGACCTGATGGTTTCTGATGCTCAGCTTTGACCTTAGAACACGTCAAACATTCTCCTACGTATTTAGCAACATCGGCTTTCATACCCGGCCACCAAAAATGTAACGACCCGCACTTTTTCGATCATTCTATACTTATAAGATTAATATTTACATAAATTAAACCTTGCCAACATGATAAGCAATCCAAATTGTCGAGACTTATATTTCCGAAAAGAGTTTTACACAACGTTTGACCGTCTAGTTTGACCGATGATATCACGAACTATACAATATATGATAATTATACGTTTGTGTATATAAATGTATATATACATATTTAACATGATTAATAAATGTTTTAACATCTCATTTTGTATTAATAACAACAAGTTATATGTGTATTTTGAAACTACTAACTTAAGTTTTCAAAACGATAACTATACGTAACGTTATTTGACATAAATACTTAAGACTTATAATGTTATACATATATTGTATAAGTAATGTATTTAATCACTTTTAAAGACTTAAATACATAAAACCATATAAGTGTATTCACAAAAGATAGCTATATTTGAATCCTCATTCCATTTTTCACAAAATTTCTATACGTATATCTACGGTATATGTACCGTATCATACCCAGCTCCTATACGTATTTACTAATAGTAAATACACATCAAAATCACCACCTAACCAGCCATTATTCATGCCCTTAGAGCTAGGTAATTACTTTTGGATGATTACTTGACTAATTATACAAGAAAACAACTAAAACTTTTGTCCTTGTACACCATCAAAAACGCCACCATCACCACCTTAAATACTTCCATTCATTTCCCATTTTTGATTCACTTTCACTTCAATTATCTTAGCAAAAACACACACTCTTTCAAGAACTCTAAACTCCATAACACTTCAGCAACTTACCAAGAAGATCTAGCTTCAAAAACCATACTAAAACACTATAAGAAAACCATACAAAAACACTTCAAGAAAACCCTCCAAGAACACCAACTTACTTCCAAACTTTCATCCACTTCTATCACCCTTTTGATTCTAGCTTCTTACTCCTCTTTTACAGCAAACTTATCCAAGGAACTTGAGGTAGAGTCTATGTTCATAACCTTATTTGATTCATATATATATAGCTATCTTATTTTGTGGTACAAAAGTTTAACAACAAGAACATAGTTTGAATGTTTTCAAACTTGTTTGCAAACTAAATAGATCCTTCTAACTTAACTTTTAAAATACTTCAAGACATGTAACATAACTTATTTATATGTTAATTTAACAAGGTAAAACTTGGTTTTTCAAAGTATAAGTATTTTTGGAAAAATGGTCATTAAATGATTTTGTTGTAACAAAAATGTTTAATTTCATATGTTTCACTAATGTTTCACTTATGCCGTATGATTTTGAATACAAACCAAGGTATTTACAGTTCATAGTCTTAAAGAAGAACTCGATCCAAGAAGATGGCAATTTGAATCAACGAAAACGGATTTGTAACGAAGAAACTATGACCGAAACAAAATTGGTTATCCTAGATCATTTCAACTACGGGATCAATTGGAAAAAAATGATATAAATCACATATTTCTAAGATAACATGATATTTTATATATATGTACTTATAATTCAATTTTATATGGTTCAGGATCACCCGTAAACAACACGAGAAGATTAATCATAAGATCCCATGATTGTACGCAACACGTCATTTGACAACACCGGTACTTTATGTACGCAACACGTCATTTGACAACACCGGTACCATGGGTCAAGATTAATCTCGACCAATACATATACGATGGGGTTTTATTTATTTTGTTGGGGGTTTTATTTATTTCATTGCGGGTATATTAAACATCTAAAAATGAACCATTAAAATTGAATTACTAACATCGGACTGCTAACTACGGACTAAGGAATTATTCAAAGTATTAAAAGTATAACAAGTATATATTTATAACGTTTGTTTAAAAATGAAAACATATTGATATATTATATATGGATAGGTTCGTGATATCAACCGGAAGACCGAGTCAAATTATTTATATCATCAAGACAAGAGTGAGTATATAGTCCCACTTTTAAACTCTAAATATTTCGGGATGAGAATACATGTATTTTATGTTTTACGATATGGACACAAGTAACTGAAAAATATGTTCTACGTTGAGTTGTACCACTGGCATACTTCCCTGTAGCTTGGTAACTAATATTTACAGCGGTATTGTAAACGCGAATCCTGTTGATAGATCTATCGGGCTTGACAACCCCAACCGGACTGGACGACCAGTATTCAACGGTTGCACAGTACTTCGTTTTGTGACTACACTTGGTACGGTGTAGTAAGATTTCATATTAAAGGGAATATGCGACGTGAAAATGTTAAGTATGGTTACCGAGTGCTCAACCACTTAGAATACTTTTATTAAACTGTTTATATACGAAATCTTGTGGTTTATATATATATTGCTGCCGGCATTAAACCTATATCTCACCAACTTTATGTTGACCTTTTTAAAACATGTCTATTCTCAGGTGATTTCTAAAGCTTCCGCTGCATCATGTTGGATCTAACCAGGATCTTGCGTACGCATGTTTGTGTCAAAAATAAAACTGCATATCCGAGATGTTGTATTGTAAAATATGCTAGAAACCGTGTTGTTGTCATCATTTGTAAAGTTTGTAAGTCGAAGATTATCGCTAAACGTTAATCTTTTTTTTATTATCTTAAGCTTGTAACAAAAATAATGGTTATGGTTTGTAATGTATAATATATGCAGTTTTCTTTCAAAAATGTCTCATATAGAGGTCAGTACCTCGCAATGAAATCATACGTTATCTAACGCGTTCTTATGGTTAAGGACGGGTTATGACATGTGGTATCAGAGCGTTGGTCTTAGCGAACCAGGTTTGCATTAGTGTGTCTAACCAAGAAGTCGTTAGGATACATTAGTAAAGTCTGGACTTTGACCGGGTCTGATTTTAAAAACCATTGCTTATCACTGTTGGTTAAAATTTATGTGTAAATATTATGTAAGTACTAATGGGTTAGTTGTTGTGTGATAGATGTCGGGCTCGAAACTTATTATCACATTCAGCGACTCCGAATCAGAATCTTCAGATTGTGTTTCAGTCATTAACATATCCGATGACGAAAGTGGTATTTTTGGAGAAGACTCACAATTTCCGGATGAACCACCTATAGAAATATCGGAAAGTGAGCCCGAGGAGGAAAGTGAACCCGAAGAGGAAAGTGAACCCGAGGAAATTACGAAAGAAAAATATGACCAAGGAAAGAAACGAAAAGCTAGTGAATTAGAAAATCCAAATCCCGAGTTTAATGAGAATGAAGTGGCACCAATTCCACTAAACACTACCACCCCTATCCCCGCTATTCCTATTAGTGCTATCCCCGCATCTAGTTCTTCGGCTCCTCAGCCAAAACGTAGGGAGACAGCTAGGATTCGCGTTGGGGGATTCCCTGGACATAAATGTTTTGGGAAATAGACCAAATGATGCGCTGCCGTATTAAACCATGGAATCACATAATGTTTTGTATAATATTATTAGTGTGGTTTGTTTAAAGTTTGATGTAAGCATATGTAAAATAGCGAAGTATGAAATGCAATAATTTTCCATGGTTAAGTATTATTTAGATTGTAGTAATTGGTTCTGTACTAAGCTAATAAGTATGAACATTAACGGGTAGGTACTACCCTAGATATAATTATAAAACGCTAATAAGAAGAAAAGGCTTTTATAATAATACCTGGTTCATATTATTAACAAGCTATAAATGTACTATAAATACACACTACATCTATAATATTCCATGTGAATAATTATTTTCTTTCATTAGGAAATGGCGCGATTGAATCGAATGACGGAACAAGAACTCGAGGAACTCATTAACCAGCGAGTGAACGACAGAATGTTATGGGTTGAGGCTGCAAGAGCTGCTGCAGTTAATCCAAATCCTCGTGTAGGATGCTCCTACAAGACGTTTCAAGCTTGCAAGCCATCATCATTCAGTGGAACGGAAGGACCGATCGGTTTAACCCGATGGATAGAAAAGATGGAGACGGTGTTTAAAATCAGTGGTTGTGATGAAAAAGACATGACCAAGTTTGCATCGTGCACTTTACAAGATAGTGCACTCACATGGTGGAAGAATTATGTGAAGGCGGTAGGAGGAGATGTAGCTTATGATACTCCATGGGAAGAATTCAAAGCAATGATAATCACCGAGTATTGTCCAAGGAATGAGGTTATTAAGTTAGAAGATGAGTTACGAAGTTTGAAGGTGGTTGGTACTGAAATCACCAACTACAATCAGCGATTCATGGAATTGGTTTTACTATGTCCTGAATTGGTTCCAACCGAAGCACGGAAGATTGAAATGTACAAAGGTGGTTTGCCCAAAAAGGTCAAGGCAAACGTTACAGCATCGAAACCTAAGACAATTCATGAAGCTATAACCATGGCAAACGAGCTAATGGATCAGGTCATTTTGGATAAGAAAGCATTCAATACTGATGTGAAGGTATCAGGTAACAAGAGAAAGTGGAATGGAAGCTATGATCGAGGTAATCAACAACAAACTTTTAAGAAACAAGAAACCTCGAAAGGTGCGGGTAGTGGTTCAGGTTTTGGTTACAAAGGACAAAGTCCTTTATGCAACCGATGTCACAAACATCACTTTGGTTACTGTAGTGTGGTATGCAACAAATGTAATCGACAGGGTCATCTTGCTGAAGATTGTAAGGCTCTCGTTACAAATGCAAATGGTAACAAGACTCCTGCCACCAACGCAAATAGAACTGCTTTGGCTAACATTACTTGTTTTGGGTGTGGAAAACAAGGTCATTATAAGAGCCAGTGCCCGAATCAGAATGGCGGACCTGCACGTGGAAGAGCGTTTGTTATTAATGCTAGAGAGGCACGAGAAGACCCGGAGCTTGTTACGGGTACGTTTACCATTAATAACTTATCAGCATCTATTTTATTTGATACTGGCGCCGATAGAAGTTATGTGTGTAAAAATTTTTACACTAAATTGAATTGTTCATCATTACCTCTAGATGCTAAGTACTTGATTGAGTTAGCTAATGGTAAACTAATTGAAGCCGATAAAATTTGTCGTGGTTGTGAAATAAATCTAGCCGGAGAAACGTTTAAAATCGACTTAATACCCGTAGAATTAGGAGGTTTTGATGTAATAGTCGGCATGGACTGGATGTCCAAAATAGGAGCGGAAGTTGTTTGTGCTAAGAAGGCAATTCGTATTCCTGGTAAGGATAAAATACCGGTGATGATTTATGGAGAGAAGGGTAATTCAAAGCTAAAACTCATTAGCTGTTTGAAAGCCAAGAAGTGTTTAGAAAAGGGATGTTATGCTATTCTAGCACATGTTAATAAAGTTGAAAAGAAAGAAAAGTGCATCAACGACGTGCCTGTGGCAAGAGATTTTCCTGAAGTTTTTCCGGAAGAATTGCCGGGATTACCTCCATTTAGATCGGTAGAATTTCAAATAGATTTAGTACCAGGAGCTGCACCAGTGGCTCGTGCTCCATATAGACTTGCACCGTCCGAGTTAAAAGAACTTCAAAGTCAGTTAAAAGAATTACTGGACCGTGGATTCATACGACCGAGTACTTCACCGTGGGGAGCTCCAATTTTGTTTGTTAAGAAGAAAGATGGATCTTTCAGGATGTGTATAGATTATCGTGAATTAAATAAGTTAACTATCAAGAATCGGTATCCACTACCGAGAATTGATGACTTATTTGATCAATTGCAAGGATCATGTGTGTATTCGAAAATCGACTTAAGATCGGGCTATCATCAACTACGCGTTAAAGAAGAGGACATTCCGAAAACTGCTTTTCGGACACGTTATGGTCATTATGAATTTTTGGTTATGCCGTTTGGATTGACGAATGCGCCAGCTGTATTCATGGACCTCATGAATCGAGTATGTAGTCCGTATTTAGATAAGTTTGTTATCGTTTTCATTGATGATATTCTTATCTATTCCAAGAGTGAGCAAGAGCATGAAGAGCATTTAAGGTTGATACTGGAGTTGTTGAGAAAAGAACAACTTTATGCTAAATTTTCTAAGTGTGCTTTCTGGTTGAAAGAAGTGCAATTTCTTGGTCACGTTGTTAATAGCGAAGGAATTCAGGTTGATCCAGCAAAAACTGAAGCTATTGAAAAATGGGAGACTCCTAAGACACCAACGCAGATACGCCAATTTTTGGGTTTAGCCGGTTATTATAGAAGGTTTATTCAAGATTTTTCCCGAATAGCTAAGCCGTTGACAGCATTAACGCAAAAAGGGAAGAAATACGAATGGACCTCGGAGCAGGAGAACGCATTTCAATTACTGAAGAAGAAGTTAACTACGGCGCCTATTTTATCGTTACCTGAAGGGAACGATGATTTTGAAATATATTGTGACGCTTCGCGACAAGGTTTTGGTTGTGTTCTTATGCAACGAAAGAAAGTTATTGCATTTGCATCCCGACAATTGAAGATTCACGAGCGAAATTATACGACGCATGATCTAGAATTGGGAGCAGTCGTGTTTGCATTGAAGATGTGGAGACACTACTTGTATGGGGTTAAATTCACTGTGTTTACTGATCATAAAAGCCTTCAACATATTTTTGATCAGAAACAATTGAACATGAGGCAACGTAGGTGGGTCGAGTTAATAAACGACTATGATTGTGAAATTCGTTATCATCCCGGAAAGGCGAACGTGGTGGCCGATGCTTTAAGCAGAAAGGAACGAGAACCAATTCGAGTTCGAGCAATGAATATAAAAATTCGCCTAAATCTCAACTCACAAATCAAAGAAGTTCAACGAGAAGCACTTACTAAAGAAAATATAGGAAATGAAATAATGAAGAAGTATGAGAAGCAACTCGTTATGCGGGAAGACGGAATTAGATATTTTGCAAATCGTATTTGGGTACCGAAGTTGGGTGGATTAAGGAAGTTGATATTGAACGAGGCACATAAGACAAGATATTCGATACATCCTGGAGTTGGAAAGATGTACCAAGATCTTAAGACGCATTATTGGTGGCCTAACTTAAAGATCGACATTGCAACATATGTTGGGGAATGTTTGACTTGCTCCAAAGTCAAAGCAGAACATCAAAAGCCGTCAGGGTTACTTCAACAACCAGAAATCCCAGAATGGAAATGGGATGGTATTACCATGGATTTCATCACGAAGTTACCAAAGACTGCCTGGGGATATGACACCATTTGGGTGATTGTTGATCGTCTCACCAAGTCTGCACATTTCTTACCTATAAAAGAAACGGATAGAATGGAGAAACTATTACGATTGTATATAAAGGAAATTGTTTCAAGGCATGGAATACCTATTTCCATTATATCCGATCGTGATAGTAGATTTACCTCAAAGTTTTGGCAATCACTACAGGAGGCATTAGGAACTCGTTTGGATATGAGTACCGCATATCATCCGCAAACGGACGGGCAGAGTGAAAGAACAATTCAGACTCTTGAAGACATGCTCAGGGCATGTGTGATCGATTTTGGAAACGGATGGGATAAGTATCTACCATTAGCAGAATTCTCGTATAATAATAGTTATCATGCGAGCATTAAAGCTGCACCATTCGAAGCATTGTACGGAAGGAAGTGTAGATCTCCTATCTGTTGGAATGAAGTAGGAGATCGACAATTAACTGGTCCCGAGATCATACATGAAACGACTGAGAAGATAGTGCAAATCAAGGAGAGATTAAAAACAGCCCGCAGTCGCCAAAAGAGCTACGCCGATGTCCGAAGGAAACCATTAGAGTTTCAGGTTGGGGACATGGTTATGCTAAAGGTGTCACCTTGGAAAGGTGTAATACGTTTCGGCAAAAGGGGTAAACTAAACCCAAGGTACGTAGGCCCGTTCAAGATCATCGAACGCATTGGACCGGTAGCTTATCGACTCGAGTTACCGCAACAACACGCCGGAGTACATAATACCTTTCACGTCTCAAACCTTAAGAAGTGTCTTGCAAAGGAAGACCTCACCATTCCTCTTGAAGAAATCCATGTCGACGAGAAACTACAATTCGTCGAAGAACCAATTGAAATCATGGACCGTGAAGTTAAACAGCTCAAACAGAGCAATATACCGATTGTTAAGGTTCGTTGGAATGCTAGAAGAGGTCCCGAGTTTACTTGGGAACGAGAGGATCAGATGAAACGAAAGTATCCGCATTTGTTTCTCGATGACGCAAAATAGGTACAATTTTAAAATTTCGGGACGAAATTTATTTAACGGGGAGGTAATGTAACGACCCGCACTTTTTCGATCATTCTATACTTATAAGATTAATATTTACATAAATTAAACCTTGCCAACATGATAAGCAATCCAAATTGTCGAGACTTATATTTCCGAAAAGAGTTTTACACAACGTTTGACCGTCTAGTTTGACCGATGATATCACGAACTATACAATATATGATAATTATACGTTTGTGTATATAAATGTATATATACATATTTAACATGATTAATAAATGTTTTAATATCTCATTTTGTATTAATAACAACAAGTTATATGTGTATTTTGAAACTACTAACTTAAGTTTTCAAAACGATAACTATACGTAACGTTATTTGACATAAATACTTAAGACTTATAATGTTATACATATATTGTATAAGTAATGTATTTAATCACTTTTAAAGACTTAAATACATAAAACCATATAAGTGTATTCACAAAAGATAGCTATATTTGAATCCTCATTCCATTTTTCACAAAATTTCTATACGTATATCTACGGTATATGTACCGTATCATACCCAGCTCCTATACGTATTTACTAATAGTAAATACACATCAAAATCACCACCTAACCAGCCATTATTCATGCCCTTAGAGCTAGGTAATTACTTTTGGATGATTACTTGACTAATTATACAAGAAAACAACTAAAACTTTTGTCCTTGTACACCATCAAAAACGCCACCATCACCACCTTAAATACTTCCATTCATTTCCCATTTTTGATTCACTTTCACTTCAATTATCTTAGCAAAAACACACACTCTTTCAAGAACTCTAAACTCCATAACACTTCAGCAACTTACCAAGAAGATCTAGCTTCAAAAACCATACTAAAACACCATAAGAAAACCATACAAAAACACTTCAAGAAAACCCTCCAAGAACACCAACTTACTTCCAAACTTTCATCCACTTCTATCACCCTTTTGATTCTAGCTTCTTACTCCTCTTTTACAGCAAACTTATCCAAGGAACTTGAGGTAGAGTCTATGTTCATAACCTTATTTGATTCATATATATATAGCTATCTTATTTTGTGGTACAAAAGTTTAACAACAAGAACATAGTTTGAATGTTTTCAAACTTGTTTGCAAACTAAATAGATCCTTCTAACTTAACTTTTAAAATACTTCAAGACATGTAACATAACTTATTTATATGTTAATTTAACAAGGTAAAACTTGGTTTTTCAAAGTATAAGTATTTTTGGAAAAATGGTCATTAAATGATTTTGTTGTAACAAAAATGTTTAATTTCATATGTTTCACTAATGTTTCACTTATGCCGTATGATTTTGAATACAAACCAAGGTATTTACAGTTCATAGTCTTAAAGAAGAACTCGATCCAAGAAGATGGCAATTTGAATCAACGAAAACGGATTTGTAACGAAGAAACTATGACCGAAACAAAATTGGTTATCCTAGATCATTTCAACTACGGGATCAATTGGAAAAAAATGATATAAATCACATATTTCTAAGATAACATGATATTTTATATATATGTACTTATAATTCAATTTTATATGGTTCAGGATCACCCGTAAACAACACGAGAAGATTAATCATAAGATCCCATGATTGTACGCAACACGTCATTTGACAACACCGGTACTTTATGTACGCAACACGTCATTTGACAACACCGGTACCATGGGTCAAGATTAATCTCGACCAATACATATACGATGGGGTTTTATTTATTTTGTTGGGGGTTTTATTTATTTCATTGCGGGTATATTAAACATCTAAAAATGAACCATTAAAATTGAATTACTAACATCGGACTGCTAACTACGGACTAAGGAATTATTCAAAGTATTAAAAGTATAACAAGTATATATTTATAACGTTTGTTTAAAAATGAAAACATATTGATATATTATATATGGATAGGTTCGTGATATCAACCGGAAGACCGAGTCAAATTATTTATATCATCAAGACAAGAGTGAGTATATAGTCCCACTTTTAAACTCTAAATATTTCGGGATGAGAATACATGTATTTTATGTTTTACGATATGGACACAAGTAACTAAAAAATATGTTCTACGTTGAGTTGTACCACTGGCATACTTCCCTGTAGCTTGGTAACTAATATTTACAGCGGTATTGTAAACGCGAATCCTGTTGATAGATCTATCGGGCTTGACAACCCCAACCGGACTGGACGACCAGTATTCAACGGTTGCACAGTACTTCGTTTTGTGACTACACTTGGTACGGTGTAGTAAGATTTCATATTAAAGGGAATATGCGACGTGAAAATGTTAAGTATGGTTACCGAGTGCTCAACCACTTAGAATACTTTTATTAAACTGTTTATATACGAAATCTTGTGGTTTATATATATATTGCTGCCGGCATTAAACCTATATCTCACCAACTTTATGTTGACCTTTTTAAAACATGTCTATTCTCAGGTGATTTCTAAAGCTTCCGCTGCATCATGTTGGATCTAACCAGGATCTTGCGTACGCATGTTTGTGTCAAAAATAAAACTGCATATCCGAGATGTTGTATTGTAAAATATGCTAGAAACCGTGTTGTTGTCATCATTTGTAAAGTTTGTAAGTCGAAGATTATCGCTAAACGTTAATCTTTTTTTTATTATCTTAAGCTTGTAACAAAAATAATGGTTATGGTTTGTAATGTATAATATATGCAGTTTTCTTTCAAAAATGTCTCATATAGAGGTCAATACCTCGCAATGAAATCATACGTTATCTAACGCGTTCTTATGGTTAAGGACGGGTTATGACAAAAAATGTTTCTTGAGATCCTTGTACATCTTCCCCGTTCCAGGATGTATTGAGTATCTGGTTTTATGAGCTTCTCTAAGTACCATTTCTCTCATATCTCCAAATTTTGGTACCCAAATCCTTTCAGCCCTATACCGGGTTCTGTCTTCCCGAATATTAAGATGCTTCTCCGATCCTTTGGGTATTTCATCCTTTAAATTTCCCTCTTTTAAAACCCCTTGTTGCGCCTCTTTATTTGAGTAGTAAGGTTATTATGAATCATTATATTCATAGATTTTACTCGAATGGGTTCTCTGTCCTTCCTGCTCAAGGCATCGGCTACCACATTTGCCTTCCCCGGGTGGTAACGAATCTCAAAGTCGTAATCATTCAACAATTCAATCCACCTACGCTGCCTCATATTCAGTTGTTTCTGATTAAATATGTGTTGAAGACTTTTGTGGTCAGTATATATAATACTTTTGACCCCATATAAGTAGTGCCTCCAAGTCTTTAATGCAAAAACAACCGCGCCTAATTCCAAATCATGCGTCGTATAATTTTGCTCGTGAATCTTCAATTGTCTAGATGCATAAGCAATCACCTTCGTTCGTTGCATTAATACACAACCGAGACCTTGCTTTGATGCGTCACAATAAATCACAAAATCATCATTCCCTTCAGGCAATGACAATATAGGTGCCGTAGTTAGCTTTTTCTTCAATAACTGAAACGCTTTCTCTTGTTCATCCTTCCATTCAAATTTCTTCCCTTTATGCGTTAATGCAGTCAAGGGTTTTGCTATTCTGGAAAAGTCTTGGATGAACCTTCTGTAGTAACCAGCTAGTCCTAAAAACTGGCGTATGTGTTTCGGAGTTTTCGGGGTTTCCCACTTTTCAACAGTTTCTATCTTTGCCGGATCCACCTTAATACCTTCTTTGTTCACTATGTGACCGAGGAATTGAACTTCTTCCAACCAAAATGCACACTTTGAAAACTTAGCGTATAATTCTTCCTTCCGCAATACTTCTAACACCTTTCTCAAATGTTCACCGTGTTCTTGGTCATTCTTTGAGTAAATAAGTATGTCATCAATGAAAACAATGACAAACTTGTCAAGGTATGGTCCACACACTCGGTTCATAAGGTCCATGAACACAGCTGGTGCATTAGTTAAACCAAACGGCATAACCATAAACTCGTAATGACCGTAACGTGTTCTGAAAGCAGTCTTTGGAATATCATCTTCTTTCACCCGCATTTGATGATACCCGGAACGTAAGTCAATCTTTGAATAAACAGACGAGCCTTGTAGTTGATCAAATAAGTCATCGATTCTCGGTAGTGGGTAGCGGTTCTTGATGGTAAGTTTGTTCAACTCTCGGTAGTCGATACACAACCTGAATGTACCATCTTTCTTCTTGACAAACAAAACAGGAGCTCCCCACGGTGATGTGCTTGGTCGAATGAAACCACGCTCTAAAAGTTCTTGTAATTGGCTTTGTAGTTCTTTCATCTCGCTGGGTGCGAGTCTGTAAGGAGCACGAGCTATTGGTGCAGCTCCTGGTACAAGATCTATTTGAAATTCAACGGATCGATGTGGGGGTAATCCCGGTAATTCTTTCGGAAATACATCAGGAAATTCTTTTGCGACGGGAACATCATTGATGCTCTTTTCTTCAGTTTGTACTTTCTCGACGTGTGCTAGAACAGCATAGCAACCTTTTCTTATTAGTTTTTGTGCCTTCAAATTACTAATAAGATGTAGCTTCGTGTTGCCCTTTTCTCCGTACACCATTAAGGGTTTTCCTTTTTCTCGTATAATGCGAATTGCATTTTTGTAACAAACGATCTCCGCTTTCACTTCTTTCAACCAGTCCATACTGATTATCACATCAAAACTCCCTAACTCTACTGGTATCAAATCAATCTTAAATGTTTCGCTAACCAGTTTAATTTCTCGATTCCGACATATATTATCTGCTGAAATTAATTTACCATTTGCTAATTCGAGTAAAAATTTACTATCCAAAGGCGTCAATGGACAACTTAATTTAGCACAAAAATCTCTACTCATATAGCTTCTATCCGCACCCGAATCAAATAAAACGTAAGCAGATTTATTGTCAATAAGAAACGTACCCGTAACAAGCTCCGGGTCTTCCTGTGCCTCTGCCGCATTAATATTGAAAACTCTTCCGCGGCCTTGTCCATTCGTGTTCTCCTGGTTCGGGCAATTTCTAATAATGTGGCCCGGTTTTCCACATTTATAACAAACTACATTGGCATAACTTGCTCCGACACTACTTGCTCCGCCATTACTCGTTCCGACACCATTTGTTCCTTTCGTTCTATTAACCCCTGGTCCGTAGACCTCACACTTCGCCGCGCTATGACCATTTCTTTTACACTTGTTGCAAAATTTGGTGCAGAACCCCGAGTGATTCTTTTCACACCTTTGGCATAGCTGCTTCTGATTGTTGTTGTTGTTGCGGTTATTATTGTTGTTGGGATGATTGTTGTAGTTGCTGTTGTTGTTGTTGTTGTTGTTGTTGGGCCGTTTGTTGTAGTTGCGATTGATGTTGCGATTGTTGGGATAATTGTTGCGATTATTGTTGTAATTGCTGTTGTTGTTGTATTGGTGATTCTTATCACCGTTTTCCTCCCACTTTCATTTGACTTGCTTCACATTGGCCTCTTCAGCAGTCTGTTCTTTAATTCTTTCTTCAATTTGGTTCACGAGTTTGTGAGCCATTCTACATGCCTGTTGTATGGAGGCGGGCTCGTGTGAACTTATATCTTCTTGGATTCTTTCCGGTAATCCTTTCACAAACGCGTCGATCTTCTCTTCCTCATCTTCGAATGCTCCCGGACACAATAGGCACAATTCTGTGAATCGTCTTTCATACGTGGTAATATCAAATCCTTGGGTTCGTAACCCTCTAAGTTCTGTCTTGAGCTTATTGACCTCAGTTCTGGGACGGTACTTCTCGTTCATCAAGTGCTTGAATGCTGACCACGGTAGTGCGTACGCATCATCTTGTCCCACTTGCTCTAGATAGGTATTCCACCATGTTAACGCAGAACCTGTGAAGGTATGCGTAGCGTACTTCACTTTGTCCTCTTCAGTACACTTACTTATGGCAAACACCGATTCAACCTTCTCGGTCCACCGTTTCAATCCGATCGGTCCTTCGGTTCCATCAAATTCCAAAGGTTTGCAGGCAGTGAATTCTTTGTAGGTGCATCCTACACGATTTCCTGTACTGCTAGATCCAAGGTTATTGTTGGTATGTAGCGCAGCCTGTACTGCGGCTATGTTTGAAGCTAGAAAAGTACGGAATTCCTCTTCCTTCATATTCACAGTGTATCGAGTAGTCGGTGCCATTTCCTTCAAAATAGTTAAATGGAACCAGTTAATCATACAGAATATTAAGAGTAGTTAATAGTATTTCGTAGCATAATATGAACTCATTTATAAAAGCTTTTTCTTCATATTAGCGTTTTATAAGTTTAAATTCGGGTAGTACCTACCCGTTAAGTTCATACTTAGTAGCTAATATATAATTCAACTACTACAATTCTATATGAAAAACTGATTATAATAATATTTCGCGTTCAAACTTTTACACAATATTTTACAAACTTACAATACCGCTTATTTTACATATAGCATGAAATATAGCACACAATAAATTTGATACAAGATGGTTGTGAAGATAATTCTAGCTAGTACACAAGTCGTTCAGCAAAGGCAATAAAGACACGTAATTCATACGTCCAGAAACAAGTCATGCATTCTGGTTTTACTAGGATTACTTCCCATCCTTGGTCTTGTGGAACATAACTGTTATGGCCGTTGATAAGACAGCGTGTTGTAACGTCGTCAAAGGGACGAGGGTTACGTAATGTCCAACAGTCCCGTAACAATCTAAAAACCTCATTTCTTACCCCAATTACCGACTCCGTCACTTGTGGGAACGTTTTGTTTAATAGCTGTAGTTTTTCTCACTTTGGTGAGAAGCGAACATTACTAACCCGTAAGCATAGCATGCTTCTTTATGTTGCATGTTAGCCGCTTTTTCTAAATCATGAAGTCCTATATTCGGATACATTGAGTCAAAATAATTTCTTAACCCGTTGCGTAAAATAGCATTTGGGTTCCCCGCAATATATGTGTCAAAGTAAACACATCGTAACTTATGGGTTTCCCAATGTGATATCCCCCATCTTTCAAACGAAAGTCTCTTATAAACCAAGACATTCTTGGAACGTTCTTCGGGTTAAGACTTAATAACCCAACCTGATACCAAGAGCATAATCCCGGGGATTTACCAATTCCCCAATCAAAATCCGAATGTTCAAAGCTACCCCGTCATAAGCTCAAGCACTCCTAAGTGTCTAGTCTAGCAACTAGATAGCTTCAAGCCAAATCAACGGTACCTATAAAGAGGTAAACAACGAGGGAGTAACCAACATGCTTAGTGAGTGCTATAGTTATATGCATAAATACATAACTTACTTTCTTGCACAATACTTACACGAATCCGCATACAAGCTATCATCACAGCTCATATAATCACAATATAATTTGCTACACTACAGACACACAAATATGGTTAACCATACCCAATAGTGCTAGTCATCAAATGATATAACAGTAATCAACACATGTACGTGGCCGACAAAAGTGCCTTCCGGAATGCACGACCACGTACACACACGAATGTGGCCAACGAAAGGTGAAACCACTCAGGTAACACCTACCACATCCCACCACACCATGTGGCCAATGAAGAGTGAGTTCTTACGAATAGCACTCACCACATGACATAATCGCAAACGTGGCCAATGAAAAGTGAATCCTTATAGATATCACTTAACCACTTTGCACCAAGTGGCCAACGAAGAGTGAATCCTCATGCCCGGATGTCACTCGCTGTAACACCTTAAATATTTTTTTATTTTTTAAAATCACAGCGGAAGACTCAATTTACATAAATACCTTTAGTTAATCATTTCGTTACAAACCACCGGTGTTACATCAAACGACTAGTTACATATTTATAAAAGTTAAGACATCAGAGTTCGTCTTGTCAAACATATCTTCAAACAACCACTTTTATCCCGAAACCCGCTAACATCCAAAACCTGCAAGGGAGGAGGTGAGGGGTTAGCACAAGGCTAAGTGAATGGAACTATCGCAAGGTCTAGCATACAGTACCAACTTGTACTCCTATAGCAACAACTATAAGCAACCACATACAACAAGCAACAACAACAACAACAACAACTGGGAACTATGCTCCAACTAGAGGATCGGCGGCTTGTACGGGCACACGACCACTAGGTGATCAGTCTAGCGTCTACCGATAGTCTTTACTACTGAATCCCCAGTATAGTCATCCACACGCAGGTGATGCGTCATTCAGCACTATACTCAACAAACAGTAGCCAACTAGACCCAACCACAACTAGGTTGACCTCTCTGAGCTGAACCTAAAAACAATAGGTTCCAACAACAACAACAACTTGTGCACATACAACCAGTCAACTACTACTACTACTACTACTACTACTACAGGCCACTAATACTACTAAAAACATGGCAACCTTATCTGCGATCAACTATACAACATAACTACTAATCATGGCAACTATCAACAATATAAACATAGTAGCGCAACTTGCTACTCTATACTACACCTAGAGATAATCCCACTCACCGATTACCAGCAACCAGCTCAGATAAACTATCACTGAGCTTCTTCCTTATCCTTATCACCTGAACATAAGGCAAATCAAGTTAGTTTCTATCCGTTAACACAAAACAACACAGTACATAAATCAGTCACAAAAAGCGCCGCTAAAAGTCCACCTAACACTTATGCACTTTCAAAATTTACATTCTGAACACAAAAATACAAACGGGCAGCATAACAGCTAGAAAAAGGCACTTTGGTAAATATTCTGCCCTGGACACTCAGTCGGTCGACTGACACTGACAGTCGGTCGACTATCAACACAACCGGTCGACTGACCTTTCCAGTCAGTCGATTCATTTCATATTACCTCAATCGGCCAAAGGTAAATCTCAGTCGGTCGGTTCAATAAACAATCGGTCGGTTCAACCCTCAGTCGGTCGACTGTCGACCGACAGTCGGCCGACTATGTTCATCTTCCTCAGAAACTGAACAAAGGCTACGGACTTCATGATGAAATCCTCAAATCTCGATCTAGAGCTCGTTTTAAACACAAAAATCGACCACAACTTGTTCACTACTTGTTATAGACTCAAAACCCACAACAATTTGACCATAACAACACTTAAATCACTTGTTTTGACCCAAATTCAAGTTTTTTACAAAAGTCACACAAAACCATGAATTTAACAACGAATTGAGCACAAAAACACATGTTACTTACCTTGATAGACTCAGTAAACCATAACAAGCACGATTCTAACACCAATTTGAGCTCAAGATCAATCTTTAAGGATTAGGGTTTGGTAGATGGGAGGGATGAAGGTACGGTGTTAATTAGGAAGCTTCAAGAAAATGAGAGAAGAAGCGGACTTCTTCCTTTTATATTTAGGTTAAATACAATACCCCATCACACACGGGTATTTACTAGTTATCTAATAACTTACGTACCTCCTTAGGCGGCCCTAACGGAGTCCAAATTAAACAAACGAACCTGTTCTGTGACCCTTGTCACAAACTGGTCTCAACTAAACAACCAAATAATTATAAACAAATAATTATTATAACAACATACGCACACACCCAAGGTCAAAAGGGTCATTTCAGCTAGGCCCAAAAAGCGGGTGTTACAAATCTACCCTCCTTAAAAGAGATTCCGTCCTCAGAATCGGTTCAACTATGGTCAACAAAATCAAAAATTGTTACCCGAACCACCAAAACACACGATCAACTTTATCGATCCGATCCCCGATATCGACATTATCCACGACAATTGCATAGGGAAACGAGATTCTTGAGGTCGATACACTTCTGATACAATATAATTTGTCACAATGTTCATTGATGAACGTCAGTTAATCCACTTAAGCCCACAAATTGTACGATCAAGTCAAATAATCAGAGTCAAATTCATTTTTCTACGCCATTCAGAATCATAAATTTTACGATCGGTCATCCAATTCAACTCTTTATACAGTCCACTTTTCACCATTATCCCAAGCTTAGGCAATTGAATTAGTTATCATGCTAAAATCTGTACATATGTCCACGAAATTACCTATTACGTCAACAGAACTTCACAGGTTATTTGTCTCATGTCCAGTCACATCACAATCCAATATAGAACAGGCCACCTAATTTTCCTTCAGCTTCCCAGAAATTCCGTATGATTTATCATAATATACTTTTGTTGGCCGGACACAAGCATATTATCCTAAATCATAATTTCATTCTGAGTTGCTCGTAACGGAAAAATTCTACTTCTCTGATACACTAACTTATGTCCAATCAATCTCCTTAATAAGCATCGGTAATTAATTCAACTACTTTATAATTAATCAATTGCACCATCTGTCCAATCATGGATATTAAAACACTGTCCATCAAATGTTCAACCATAAATACCAACATCATTAC
This sequence comes from Rutidosis leptorrhynchoides, assembly GCF_046630445.1. Classification (NCBI taxonomy): domain Eukaryota; kingdom Viridiplantae; phylum Streptophyta; class Magnoliopsida; order Asterales; family Asteraceae; genus Rutidosis; species Rutidosis leptorrhynchoides. The sequence goes on along the minus strand of NC_092333.1, from coordinate 472,277,961 downwards.
ACATCCAACAAGCCTAGGAAATATCTGGTCAATAAAGTCCACTATCGGCATATCACTCATACTCGTGTCACTATCTAACAAATTTCTGTCATCCAAATGTCCACTCCATAAAGATACCAAACACATCTCTATCAAAGCCACGGTCTTCAATCTCAAAAAGTCAACCTAAGGGTCACCCTTACCCCACATGGCACACAAGGATCGCAACTAAAATATAAACAACATAATGCAACAAAATAAATCTTACACTACAATCAAGATCTACCAATCTACACACACACACACACACATACACACACACACACACACACATATATATATATATATATATATATATATATATATATATATATATATATATATATATATATATATATATATATATATACACAATCACATACATTTATACAACTAAACAGTATGAGGATTTTGAAGCATACCTGTATTCACATCATATTCAACATATGCATCTGCAACCATCTGATAAGCTCTTGCTGTTGCCGTAGGTGGATTCTTTCTTTTCTGCCCTATTGGAGAACCAGAAGATCCACCTACCGTTCCCAACTGCGCTCCTGGCCCCGCCCCAGAACCTGATCCTCTTACATACGGACACTGAGCTGACCTATGCCCCACTTGATGACATTTCCAACATACATCCTCCAGGAACGAACACATTTGAATATCGTGCCCCACAATACCACATCTCAAACATCTTTTGGTTGAATCTGAACAAGGACCACTATTAGATGATCTACAACTATAACACCTAGAATTCTGACTTGATGCTGTCCCACTCTGTTCTGAGTTCTGACCCACTTTTCTGTTTCAACTTAACTGACTTCTTTGACCTAGAGTCCGACTGACTCATCACCTGATCTTGTTGTGGCATCTCATAACCTACTATTCTATTCCTTGCTGCTCTGACGTCATCCTCTACCATCTTGGCCATAACAAATGCTTACGATAAAGTCATCGCCATCGTAACCATTGTTGTGTACTCTGGTAAAATTATATTAACAAAATGCTGAATTCTGGACTGTTCATCTGGAACCCACTGTTGAACAAACCTTAATTTATCCATATACTGCTCAATTACCTCATCTATCGTCATCTGAGGAGTCATTTTCATGGCCAAAAATTCTGTCTTAATTCGATTGAGATCATAGGACGAACAATACTGTTCACAAACTTTACTATAAAATTGTTCCCAAGTAATCATGTTCACTTGCTCTTTCGGTATACTAGAAATAACCGTATCCCACCAAACCATTGCCCTATTTTTCAACATACGGCTAGCATAAATAACCTGTAATTCTGGTTCGCACTGACAGGCCTCAAAAACCTTTTCTATCTCTCTTAACCAGTTAAGGGTTACCATTGGGTTAGAACTTCCTGAGTACTCTGGTGGATTACAATTCAGAAACTGTTTGAAGGTACATTTCTTCGGTTGTTGAAACGTCAGGATCTGATAAGGACCCCACATCTGATTTGTGATCTGTTGAGAATATTGACAATGAGGTGGTAACCATTGTTGTTGTTGGAAAGCACTTCCTGTTTGCTGGTAAATATTTGAATGCATCGGATACCCAATAAACATTTGATTCGTTACACTACCACCGGGATTCACTGTTAACTGGCGTTGTTCTAATTCCCTTATTCGGTCATGTGCTTCCTTTAACTTACTTTCTAAATCTAGAATTTGTTCCTACGGATCCTCTTCTGACACATACTCGTCTTCATTTGGGGCTCTGAATGTTCCGGGGGCTGACGGACCAGTTGCGTTTCCTGTATTATCTACCATATCTGCACTACCACAACAACTCACACAAACGCTTTGTGGAAAACAGGTTAGTACCTATCAACTAACGCATGTAATCCCTACATTCACTTAACCCGTCCCCTCAGATATGTTGACACAACACAAGGTTTGGGAACATGACATTCAACACAATGTACATGCGGCCAAACCTATGCTCTGATACCAAGTTGTAACACCTTAAATTTTTTTTTTTTTAAAATCACAGCGGAAGACTCAATTTACATAAATACCTTTAGTTAATCATTTCATTACAAACCACCGGTGTTACATCAAATGACTAGTTACATATTTATAAAAGTTAAGACATCAGAGTTCGTCTTGTCAAACATATCTTCAAACAACCACTTTATCCCGAAACCCGCTAACATCCAAAACCTGCAAGGGAGGAGGTGAGGGGTTAGCACAAGGCTAAGTGAATGGAACTATCGCAAGGTCTAGCATACAGTACCAACTTGTACTCCTATAGCAACAACTATAAGCAACCACATACAACAAGCAACAACAACAACTGGCAACTATGCTCCAACTAGAGGATCGACGGCTTGTACGGGCACACGACCACTAGCTGATCAGTCTAGCATCTACCGATAGTCTTTACTACTGAATCCCTAGTATAGTCATCCACACGCAGGTGATGCGTCATTCAGCACTATACTCAACAAACAGTAGCCAACTAGACCCAACCACAACTAGGTTGACCTCTCTGAGCTGAACCTAACAACAATAGGTTCCAACAACAACAACAACAACTTGTGCACATACAACCAGTCAACTACTACTACTACTACAGGCCACTAATACTACTAAAAACATGGCAACCTTATCTGCGATCAACTATACAACATAACTACTAATCATGGCAACTATCAACAATATAAACATAGTAGCGCAACTTGCTACTCTATACTACACCCAGAGATAATCCCACTCACCGATTACCAGCAACCAGCTCAGATAAACTATCACTGAGCTTCTTCCTTATCCTTATCACCTGAACATAAGGCAAATCAAGTTAGTTTCTATCCGTTAACACAAAACAACACAGTACATAAATCAGTCACAAAAAGCGCCGCTAAAAGTCCACCTAACACTTATGCACTTTCAAAATTTACATTCTGAACACAAAAATACAAACGGGCAGTATAACAGCTAGAAAAAGGCACTTTGGTAAATATTCTGCCCTGGACACTCAGTCGGTCGACTGACACTGACAGTCGGTCGACTGTCGACACAACCGGTCGAATGACCTTTCCAGTCGGTCGATTCATTTCGTATTACCTCAATCGGCTGAAGGTAAATCTCAGTCGGTCGGTTCACTAAACAATAGGTCGGTTCAACCCTCAGTCGGTCGACTGTCGACCGACAGTCGGCCGACTATGTTCATCTTCCTCAGAAACTGAACAAAGGCTACGGACTTCATGATGAAATCCTCAAATCTCGATCTAGAGCTCGTTTTAAACACAAAAATCGACCACAACTTGTTCACAACTTGTTATAGACTCAAAACCCACAACAATTTGACCATAACAACACTTAAATCACTTGTTTTGACCCAAATTCAAGCTTTTTACAAAAACTCACAGCGGAAGACTCAATTTACATAAATACCTTTAGTTAATCATTTCATTACAAACCACCGGTGTTACATCAAACGACTAGTTACATATTTATAAAAGTTAATACATCAGAGTTCGTCTTGTCAAACATATCTTCAAACAACCACTTTTATCCCGAAACCCGCTAACATCCAAAACCTGCAAGGGAGGAGGTGAGGGGTTAGCACAAGGCTAAGTGAATGGAACTATCGCAAGGTCTAGCATACAGTACCAACTTGTACTCCTATAGCAACAACTATAAGCAACCACATACAAAAAGCAACAACAACTGGCAACTATGCTCCAACTAGAGGATCGGTGGCTTGTACGGGCACACGACCACTAGCTGATCAGTCTAGCATCTACCGATAGTCTTTACTACTGAATCCCCAGTATAGTCATCCACACGCAGGTGATGCGTCATTCAGCACTATACTCAACAAACAGTAGCCAACTAGACCCAACCACAACTAGGTTGACCTCTCTGAGCTGAACCTAACAACAATAGGTTCCAACAACAACAACAACTACTTGTGCACATACAACCAGTCAACTACTACTACTACAGGCCACTAATACTACTAAAAACATGGAAACCTTATCTGCGATCAACTATACAACATAACTACTAATCATGGCAACTATCAACAATATAAACATAGTAGCGCAACTTGCTACTCTATACTACACCCAGAGATAATCCCACTCACCGATTACCAGCAACCAGCTCAGATAAACTATCACTGAGCTTCTTCCTTATCCTTATCACCTGAACATAAGGCAAATCAAGTTAGTTTCTATCCGTTAACACAAAACAACACAGTACATAAATCAGTCACAAAAAGCGCCGCTAAAAGTCCACCTAACACTTATGCACTTTCAAAATTTACATTCTGAACACAAAAATACAAACGGGCAGTATAACAGCTAGAAAAAGGCACTTTGGTAAATATTCTGCCCTGGACACTCAGTCGGTCGACTGACACTGACAGTCGGTCGACTGTCGACACAACCGGTCGAATGACCTTTCCAGTCGGTCGATTCATTTCGTATTACCTCAATCGGCTGAAGGTAAATCTCAGTCGGTCGGTTCACTAAACAATCGGTCGGTTCAACCCTCAGTCGGTCGATTGTCGACCGACAGTCAGCCGACTATGTTCATCTTTCTCAGAAACTGAACAAAGGCTACGGACTTCATGATGAAATCCTCAAATCTCGATCTAGAGCTCGTTTTAAACACAAAAATTGACCACAACTTGTTCACTACTTGTTATAGACTCAAAACCCACAACAATTTGACCATAACAACACTTAAATCACTTGTTTTGACCCAAATTCAAGCTTTTTACAAAACTCACACAAAACCATGAATTTAACAACGAATTGAGCATAAAAACACATGTTACTTACCTTGATAGACTCAGTAAACCATAACAAGCATGATTCTAACACCAATTTGAGCTCAAGATCAATGTTTAAGGATTAGGGTTTGGTAGATGGGAGGGATGAAGGTACGGTGTTAATTAGGAAGCTTCAAGAAAATGAGAGAAGAAGCTGACTTCTTCCTTTTATATTTAGGTTAACTACAATACCCCATCACACACGGGTATTTACCAGTTATCTAATAACTTACGTAAATCGTTAGGCGGCCCTAACGGAGTCCAAATTAAACAAACGAACCTGTTCTGTGACCCTTGTTACAAACTGGTCTCAACTAAACAACCAAATAATTATAAACAAATAATTATTATAACAACATACGCACACGCCCAAGGTCAAAAGGGTCATTTCAGCTAGGCCCAAAACGCGGGTGTTACACTCGCCACGTAACCCGCAAGCAACCAACTTATATACATGCACATATAAATACTACACTCACCTCGAAGCACACGCGAAACACATGTATGCATAATCTCCGTCATCACGACCGAGCAAAAGACCACCTATAACGCACATATGCTCAATACACACATAAATATCAATCCTCTAAAAGAGAATCCAACACACACATCCCTTAGCAGAGGGATCACACATTGCTCGCCAAAACCCGCCTATTTAACACCTAATGGACACAATCCAATTACCATTTCGGGTGGTAATTCAAACCCACACCACCGAGCATAATTTGACCCAAATTGTACTCGTCTCCAAATAGACCAAACCTAGGTCCCGACACTAGATCACTAGCTAGGTAGTGATCATAACCGAAACATTACTCACACCAATTCATTCAACATACACAATATTAACCCATATTGCGCTTGACCTCACTTGACTTATGTTAAATTCACCCATAATCACTAATGGCTAGCGATTATGTCTCTTAAACACCAATTAACACATAAACAAAGTATTTACATACTTGATTCACCAAGACTTGACTCAAACCTTAGTTTTGACAACAAATTAAGGCCAACACCCATTTTGACTAACAAACATGTTCCTATGAACATCAAAATCACCCACACACTTCCAATCTAGTGCTTAACATCCAAAACCATGACAAGTATAACCAAATTTGTCATCTAACCCTAAAACACAAGATTAGGTTTTACTTACCCAAATCACACACCAACACCTATGATTTCATGAGAAATGGGGTTTATAACCCAACACTAACCCAAACTCTAACTCGAATCAAGAATCAAACAATAAAATTCGAATCTAGGGTATACCTTATCACCAAAACGAGTTCTAGTAGCTAGAATCACCAAGATGCGCCAAGATCCACTCCAATTCAGGCAAGAATCATCACCTTCATCACCATTTAAAGCTCTCTCTAGAACTCTCCTCTCTCTCTAGAGTTGTTTGGTTGGTGAAAATGAGGATAAGATTGATATCTAGATCTGATTTTGGGGTATTAATCCGTCCCCAAGTGAAAAGGCCAAACTTTTAGCGACCCGACCAAATCATGTTTGACGGCGCCGACTACTTAGGTCCCGTTACGTGGTCATAAGTCTTTATCATGACGTTTGACCAAAATATGTCGCATTTATTTCATAAGTAAAAGGATGTTTCAAGTTTACAAATGTAGTTCAAAAGACTAGTTACATTACAATGTTTAACGTACGAATGAAACCTATGCGACACAATTTAAAGTAGTCAAAAGACGCTCCAACTATGCATGTATACTCGACATCCAAGCAAGTATCAAAAAGAGTGCGGAAGCATGTATCAAGTAGCTTTCAAGGACCCGAGAAAACATATAGAAAACTGTCAATGAAAACGTTGGTGAAATCATAGGTGTTTTAGTAAACGTTGCATTTGAACCACAAGATTTAATATAATATGATTATCTAAATCATTTGCATTCCAAAGTTATTTGTTTCGCGGGCACCCAATTATCAAACTTAACTGTTTTGCACCCTTTGCGTAGTGTTAGAACATACACTAAACCCGAAAATATATTTCATCCGCTAACGGTAGCGAACCGTCCAAATGAGGCTCGTCAAGCCCATGTGATCACATAATATAAGTTCACATTTACACCCTGCAAGTGTAACTAATGATAATTGAATTGAGGATTTTCGTTCAAACCCGTACGTGGAATGTTCGTTTTCGTACTTGTGTTCAATGTATAAAAGTATGATACGTATATGTTTCTCATCCCATAGTTTAAAGCATAAAAGTTGTTTGAAAGATGGGACTATGATCTCACCTTGAGTGCACGTATGAAAAGTACTTCACAAAGTAATGTGTGCGAATAATAATGCTAGTCTTGACCTAAACAAATAGGTCGTATCAATAACGGTAAACACGATAGGTCAAAGATGTTCAATTAGTCCTATGGCTTGTTACGACTCGATTATGTAGCATGTGAAATCAAATTGTCAATTTTCATGCAAGATACAAGTATAGAAACAAGTTAGGAAGGTTGCATAATCATTTGGTTAAGTTTGACAAAAAGTCAAACTTTGGTCGGTCAAAGTCAACGAAAAAGTCAACACTTTCGGGTCGGGTCCCGAACTATTTTTCTGAGGTTTTTAATCATATATGAGCATGTTAGAACAAGTTACATGTGAATCGGAGGTGCGTAGCATAGCAAACATTATTCAAAAATCGACAAAGTTGGACAGACCACTTTGGCGCGCCGCGCGGGTATATGGCGCGCCGCGCCATTACCTGTGCAGAGAATTCTGGCAGTTTTTAAGTTTTATGCACGAACCTAACTTCAACCAATCACCATTTATGACCCGCAAACAACCAAAGCATGTATCTTATATCATCGGAAAGGTATTTTGACAAGGAAAACAACTAAACACATTTCATCCATCACATTTACTTTTACAACAACTAAAATCACATTCAAATTTCCTCATTAAATGCACTCAAGTTATAAATGAAATTCGATGATTCGGCAACCAATTTATATGAATGATATGCCATTTCGAAGGTGATCAAGCATACAATACAACCTAACACTTACAAATAACATTTCATGTCATTCAAAGCATCAAAAGTTCATTTCAAGTTCATCAAACCCTAACCCAAATCCACCAAAACCAATAATCAAGTTTATGAAGTTTTCTAAAACAACCTACACATCAAATTGAAGCTAGTGCTACTAGTAACACATTTAATACTTGCACTTTACCATAACAACAACATTTAAGCAACCAAATTACCAAATCAAACACACCAAAGTTCATATTTAAGCTAGTTACTTCAAATAACGAAATCGAGCATATAAATCATATAATCATGTTAGACTTGAGCCATAGACACTAATTAACAACTTTATAAGTTAAAAACATCAAGAACACAAAATCTAGTGATTTTAGAAAGTTACCCCAACTTGATGAAATCGGTATGGAATCGATGAGGAAGATGAGAGGATTCCGAATATGCAATTTTTTTAGATGGATGCTTGCTCGATTTGATTTAGATGATGATTCTTGAAATTGGAGAATTTAGAGAAAATATGGAAGTAGAAGAAGAAAAGGGAAATGAAAAAGAAAAGATGGGGGTGGGGGTTGACTAGTCAAAGGCTAGTCACCTCTTTGGCATTTTGGCGAAGCTAGTCCCTCAAGTTCGTTTGCGGGTGCGTGAAATACCTAGACGAGATATTTTTAAAACACGTATTAACCGGAGATGTTATAAACATATAACGGGATTTAAATAGTTAAACGGAAAAGTAAACGGAAAAAGGCGGGATGTTACATTACCTACTCCTTAAAAGAAATTTCGTCCCGAAATTTAAGTAGGCGTAGTAGTTGTTGTTTCTTCCTCGGGATCTTGCGTTTCCGGAGCCGGGAATAAATGAGGGTATTTCTTTTGCATTTGATCTTGCCTTTCTCAAGTAAACTCGAGTCCCCTTTTGGCGTTCCAACGGACTTTAACAATCAGAATTCGGCTTTGTTTCAATGTCTTGACGGAGGTGTCCACAATTTCAACCGGTTCCTCCACAAAATGAAGTTTGTCATCAATAGTAAGTTCCTCGAGAGGGATGCCGATATCGGGTTCGGCAAGACACTTTTTCAAGTTAGATACATGGAAGGTAGGATGAACGGAGTTCAATTGAGGCGGAAGATCTAAACGATAAGCAACGGTTCCAATACACTCCAAGATTTCGAAAGGACCAATATACCGCGGATTTAGCTTCCCGCGTTTCCCAAAACGGATTACACCTTTCCAAGGTGCAACTTTTAACATGACGCGGTCACCGACTTGAAATTCAAGGTCGTTGCGTCTTTTGTCGGTATAGCACTTTTGACGACTCCGGGCCGTCCGAAGCCTATCTCAGATTTGAACGATCTTCTCGGTGGTTTTGTGAATGAGTTCGGGTCCGGTGATTTGTACGTCGCCTACTTCGGCCCAACAAAGAGGAGAACGGCATTTTTGGCCATATAATGCTTCGAATGGGGCGGGTTTTATACTCGGGTGATAACTATTGTTGTAAGAGAACTCGGCGAGAGGTAAGTGCTTGTCCCAAGCTTTTCCAAAATCAACCACGCAAGCTCGTAACATGTCCTCTAAGATTTGAATTGTACGTTCGCTTTGTCCATCGGTTTGAGGATGATATGCGGTGCCCATGTCTAAACGCGTTCCCAACGCTTCTTGCAAGGTACGCCAAAATCTAGAAACAAAACGGCCATCTCGGTCGGAGATAATCGATAAAGGTACACCGTGTCGAGCTACGATCTCCTTTATGTAAAGTTGTGCAAGTTTCTCCATTTTGTCGGTTTCTTTCATAGCGAGAAAGTGTGCGGATTTGGTGAGAAGGTCAACCATAAACCAAATGGTATCATAACCGCTCGTCGTTTTTGTAACTTGGTGATGAAGTCCATCGTTATTCTTTCCCACTTCTATTGCGGGATTTCGGGTTGTTGAAGTAACCCGAACGGTCTTTGGTGTTCGGCTTTGACTTTGGAACATGTCAAACACTTGGCAACATAAGTAGCTACGTCCCTTTTGATGTTCGGCCACCAATATTGTTCTTTAAGGTCGTGGTACATCTTATTGGCACCGGGGTGAATCGAGTATCGTGACTTATGGGCTTCATCTAAAATAAGGCTTCGTAGGTCCCCATAACTAGGCACCCAAATCCTTCCGGCGAAATATCGGAGTTCGGTCTCTCTAATTTCGAATCGAGAGATGAGAATGTTCAAGAGCTCGTGTGAAACGTTTTCATCCTTGAGAGCCTCATCTTGGGCTACCCGAATTTGGCTATTAAGGTTGGTGTGGATGGTGATGTTTAAGGATCGAACACGAAGAGGCACCGCTCTTTCTTTTCGACTTAAGGCATCGGCTACTACATTTGCCTTCCCGGGATGGTAACTGTCACACCCCCAAATAGGGCCTGGGGTATTTGTGTCTAATTATATCAAATCACAGTTGTATAAACGAGAACGACTCTACATGAGACATTTTGTTGAGTTTTGCAGCGGAAGATAAATATGTCTTTAATTGATATGATATGTAATGAAGACTCCAAGCATAGCAAGCAATCATCATCAAAGCAGTAGATATAGAGCGGAAGCAATATTTAAGTACCTGAGAATAAACATGCTTAAAAAAGTCAACACGAGGTTGAGTGAGTTCATAGGTTTGTCATAAATAATGATTTCAGTAATAGTGTTAGACCACAAGATTTAGTTTGTAAAGTAGATCTCGCAAGATCCAGTCAAGTTGATCTCCCGCAGGATCAAAAAGTTATGCCAAAGCGTGATATTTAGACTAAACGTTGTTTGCCCCGTGACAAGTTGTTCTGTCCTTGTTGTTTAATTTCATTATCAAGTAATACAAAGACTTAGTCAAATGTATCGAGGACGTTACTCCCGATAGGACTATCCCCAATAATTAAGAATGCCGCAGCAATTAAAAATATCACTGTAGGGACTTAGTCGGACATAGCCGGGTATAGCATAGTTTTAACAGTTGGTACTGATATTTAGACTAGACTTTCAAGTTTGCTCCGTAACAAGTTATTGTTTATACTTGTCGGTTGGGGACTTGCTGGTCATAGCCCAACATATCACAGTTTAATAGTTGGTACTTGTATTTAGACTAGACTTTCAAGTTTGCCCCGTAACAAGTTATCGTTTATACTTGTCGGTTGGGGACTTGCTGGTCATAGCCAAACATATCACAGTTTAATAGTTGATACGTGTAAAACAGTTATAAAAGTTGCGCATGTATTCTCAGCCTAAAAATATAGATAAAAAGGGAGCTATGAAAACTCACATTAAATAGCAGTTGAAGTATTCCACGCAAGAAGGAAAGTAAAGCAAGTAAGTGATCTGGATATCAACCTTGAGGTATAACGTTTGATTAGTTAATGTCTAACTTGACATAAAGTATGTTTATTAATATAGCAACTATATTGACAGTGACGGTTTTCGAGAAAAGTTCCTATTTCTCAAAAGTTTCTATTTTTGGAAACCTACTATTTATGAAAAACTTCCACTTATAGTAAGCTTCTAGTTTAAGAATGTTCTGGTTATAATTCTTAACAAAGATGTTGTACAATCTCGCCCAAACTTCGTCGCTAACATGCAAGTCACTCGAATGATCTATTGTTACCGAGCGGCCCAGGATCTCTTGACCAGAATCTAAGTCTTGGCATTTGAGATCCACAAGCGTCCCATAATGGTAATAAGGATCACCCTAGGCCACAAGTAGCGGTGATGTTTGTAGTCTTTGTACGCTATCTTTAATTATAACCTTCACGTTAGGTGCGTATATACATATATATTCATTAATTCGATTTTAATTATAACTCCTATATATAAATTCATAAAAATACTTTTATAATTTTTAGTAACATATATTACTAATTATAACATGTTATTTATTTTAATTTTAATTGCATATAATTTATAACATTATTTACATGTTTCGGTAAAAAAATAATAAACTGAAGTAAATAGTAAAAAGTAAAAAGTAAAAAGTAAAAAGTAAAAAGTAAAAAGTAAAAAGTAAAAAGTAAGAAAAGAATACTTAGTAGTAGTAATTCTTCAAAGAGAGAATGAGATAAATTTTGGTGTGAGTTTGAATGAGAAATGAGAGGTATTTATACTTGAAAAAATTAGGTAAAAAGAATAAAATAATTAAAAGAAAAAGAAATATTTTAATTTTTAATGAGATTTTAAAATTCAAAAGTATTAAATGTTAGGTCATGGGATAATGCACAAAATAAAATAATAAAAGTAGTTTTCCATTATAAATTTTAATTAAAAAGTAATTTATTTATTTATTTATTTATTTTATTAAAAAAATCATTTATTTTAAGGATTTTATATATATATATATTTTTTAAAATAAACAAATTGATTTACTACTTTTCCAAGAATATTTGTCAATATTTTTTTTATTCATAATAACAATACTGATAATAAAGATATTAATTATTGATATCTTGTTTAAAAAGGATATTAATAATAATAATATTAATATATCAAATTAATGCGTAATTATTTACAAATAATTGTTCGTGAATCGTCAGAATTAGTCGAGGTTAAATGAAATCATATAAAGATTTTTGTTTAAATTTTTCTGGAAATTTACTGGTTGTCACAGTATCCCCCTGTTAATAGAAATTGCGTCCCGAAATTTAGTTGTTGCCATCAGTCGGCGTTGTTTGTAAACAGTGAAAGGACCCGTCCTAATCCATCCGGACGAAGTCCACATCGATTATAAACGATTCACAACAGTTGATTACATTGCGAGGTACTTGACCTCTATATGATACATTTTACAAACATTGCATTCATTTTTAAAAGACAACTTTCATTTCATCGTAAGTTGACAGACATGCATACCATTTCATAATATATCTAAACTCTAAATAACTTGATAATATTCTTGATGAACTCAATGACTCGAATGCAACGTCTTTTGAAATATGTCATGAATGACTCCAAGTAATATCTTTAAAATGAGCAAATGCACAGCGAAAGATTTCTTTCGTACCTGAGAATAAACATGCTTTCAAGTGTCAACCAAAAGGTTGGTGAGTTCATTAGTTTATCATAAATAATCATTTCATAATTTTAATAGACCACAAGATTTCATATTTCCAATTCTCATAAATAAACGTCCCATGCATAGAGACAAAAATATCATTCATATGGATTGAACACCTGGTAACCGACATTCACAATATGCATATAAGAATATCCCCATCATTCCGGGATCCTCCATCGGACATGATATAAATTTCGAAGTACTAAAGCATCCGGTACTTTGGATGGGGCTTGTTGGGCCCGATAGATCTATCTTTAGAGTTCGCGTCAATTAGGGTGTCTGTTCCCTAATTCTTAGATTACCAGACTTAATAAAAAGGGCATATTCGATTAGATAATCCAACCATAGAATGTAGTTTCGATTACTTGTGTGTATTTCGTAAAGCATTTATAAAAGCAGCGCATGTATTCTCAGCCCAAAAATATAAAGGGTAAAAAGGCAAATGAAACTCACAATAATGTATTTTGTAGTAAAAATACACATGATGATATTGAACAACTGAACAATGCAGGGTTGGCTTCGGATTCACGACCTATATCATTTATATATATATATTAACTCATATAATTGTAATCGAACGAATATATATATTACTAGTGATATACTTGTTATATTAATAAATTATATGTTATATTAATAAATTATATTTATTCTATATTTTAAGTAGTTAATGTTTATTATTAAATTTTCATAATCAAATTTTGGAAACATGTTTGTAGTCTAGGTTTTATATTCGAGAATAATAAAAATCATGTAGCCATTTTAATCTGAACAGAAATTGTACAACAAAGATATTTTTTTTTATATAAATATTCAAATTCATATATTGTACTAGTAAATAAATGAGGGATTAAAACCATAAGTTCATAGATTATCACCATCTTTTAAAATAACATTTTGTAATTGTAATACCATGAGTACTACAAGGTTTATAATGAAACTTTATATAATCTTAGAACTTCATCTAGCTCATTTACATACCACAACAGATACATTTATCGATTAAAAATTGTTTAGGTTTTGCATTTATTTTTTTTTTACATATGTATATAGAGTTTAGGGGAATGACATGTAAATGATGATTATGTATATTTAACTAAATACTCACCTACTTGAACACGTACAACAGAATTCAGTATTCAAATTTATATATTAATTTAATAAATATTATAAGTCATAAATTAATAAATGACTAGTTAGGTAAAGACTTAAAAAAAAAAATTAGTACTACGTATATAACTACGAATAGAAATGATGACTCGAAATTGAGTGAGGTCAAAACATTTTTTTTTTTTTAAGACTCGAATATTAAAGAATTTTATCTTAGTAATTATATATGAAAATGAGTTACTTGGAACAAACTAAAAATAAAAACTGAACTATTTAATTAAAACAGATAAAGTATATATTTTGTATGGAGTCTTTAACTTTGTATCATGTATCATCTATATTTATAAAATGATAAAAGCTCCACATATTATTTTCATTTTATCTCAAGGTAAGAACTTGAAATATAAAAACTAGGACTCTAGGAGTAATACACAAATAATTAAACAAGAATTTTCGGTGATTGTGTTTTCCAATAAGTGCTTTATTTAAGTTAAAAATAAGATAAGGCTTAAGATGAACATATATTAAAATATGAAAGTTCTATGTGTAATAATTAATGGATTTATTTGTAGGTTCGGTTGAAGTTATGAATGTGATACGATTATCAAAGCATATTAGCATATAAATTTTTTTATAGTTTAGTTAAGTTATACCTTCGAAGATTGTCACCGAATCAGGAACGTAAGACCTCACAAGCGTACCCATGAACCATACCCATCATCTCCATAGTTATAACCCATAATTTCCTTAGCCCTATCCTACTCGCAAAACTCATTTTGAAATGACTCGCTCATGACCTCATCATAGTATTTTATGTATAACGCTAATAATAATACTCCTAATTATAAGATTAATAATAATATAATATTAATCTTAATAATAATAATATTAATTATAGTTATAAGATATATAAAGAGATGGATGCGAGAGATAGATAGATTGAATGAACCTAGCTTAAAAATCAATACGTTTTATAGAAGTTTGCTGGCATGCCCCATGAAATTGACATGCACTCGTACGATAGGAAAAATTTGTCAAAATTTTGGTTTCATTCATCTCGTGACAATTCTATAAGATATATATATATATATATATATATATATATATATATATATATATATATATATATATATATATATATATATATATATATATATATATATATATATATATATATATTATTTAATATATAATATATTTAATCTTTAGAATTAATTAAATATTATATTATATTTACGTGCGTAGTAAAAATATAATTTTTACAAAAATGACTCGTACGTTATCACTCGACTCATGTACCACTTTCGGTTTTTCGAGCGCACTTTCGTACGTTTAGAAAACTAGCCTTTTACGTTACGCGACGTGTACCTTTAGTAATAGTTTGATTTATTCATCAATAAATTACTTTGTAAAAATGTATCTCATAAAATTTGAGCGTCGTGGTCATTTGCTTCTATAAATCAGTGACTCGTTGTTTACTAAAAATATTTTATTTTTATTTTAAATTAAGACGTTTTATGACGAGGTTAAAATATATATACCTTTTTAGAAATATAAATTTGTATCCAAAATCTTTCATCTAACAATATAACATTTAGTTTTTTTTTTAAAAAATTATTTTTCTAAGTTTATTTTTATTTCATTTAGGAAAATAGTTTAGCGCGTATCATTTTTCTTTTTAAGAATTTAAATGGATACAGATACTAATCGTTTTTAAATATCAATTGCGTCACTAGGCGGGTGTTACTACCGTATACTTAATTTGAAAACATATATATTTAATGAACACGTTTAAATACACGTTACAACCAATATTTCAACTTACGTTTATTCATTCAAAGGCAGTTTAGATAGACAAGTCTTGTTATATGAAAAAGTGTTTTCGTACAGTTGAAAACTACATTAATTGATTACTATGGAATTCCATCGACAAACATATGGAACCAAATACCATATTGTAAAGTATTTATACCTAATATTTTGTTAACGTTATCAAGTTATAATATATACGCGTATTCATATATAACCATTTACGTTCGTTTAATGGTTCGTGAATCATTGGAATTTGGTCGATGTTAAATGAATGTATGACCATAGTTTAAAATGTTTGAAATTTAATCTTAACAAACTTTGCTTATCGTGTTGGAATAATATGAAGATTAAAGTTTAAATTTGGTCGGAAATTCCCGGGTCGTCACAGTACCTACCCGTTAAAGAAATTTCGTCCCGAAATTTGATCGTGGTCGTCATGGCTAATCATAAAAATGTTTTTTTTTTTTTGACGAATATGAGTTGATATATAAAGTTTTATCATTATTGAGTAATATAGATAAAATGATTCGTTTATGTGAAGCGTACGAGTGAAGCTGTCTCAAAAGATTGAGATAGAGATTTAACTTTTGATGTAATCAGGGTTGAATTTAGAAAATAAGGTGCGTCTTAACTTTTGACGTTGTCTTAGTTCAATTCCGGAATTCAAGGGATTTAAAGAAAATTTTCGAAATCTAAAAGATTTGATTCTTCGGCGAATAAGGAAATTAGGATTTTTCTAATTAAATGCGGAGATCTGCTTTGATTTCTCTATCAGATATTTCACTATAATTACTTCTCCCGTTCCATTACTCTTACCATTCCTATACCTAATTCCCCAAATTCCAAAGTTTATGAAAATGCTTAATCCAGTTCTAATCCTTGTCCTTATCCTTACTATCGCAACAATTGTTCTCCTTTTTCAACTTCCACCAGAGGAATCTGTTTACTTCTACTTTGCCCTTGGGATTATAGTACTTTTAATTCTCCCGTATCTTTATGTTGCGATAAACATTGATATATACGGTTTGTAATTTATGTGTTGTTATCGGGCTTTATATCTTCCCTTATACTTCGAAGTCCTTGCTTCTGTTTTCTATAATCATTGTCATCCACAGTTAACACTCCCTCCTATTTGCTGCGATTTATACTCCAATTTCTATTTTGGAGCTTTGTCCATTCGTTTCTTCTTCTTGCGATTGGGCATCTCTTGTAATGGTCCAGGATTCGCAGATACAAGTTTCAAAATGAACATTGTTAATGTTCTAAGAAGGGAATGTTAATGGCATGATCTTGACTTGTCAAATTACCAGAATACCTCAGAAAAAGCCGAATCATAAAGAAATATTTTCTTGATATTTTAGAGGTTAAATAGAATACAAGAGTCGTGTAACATGACACATGATGATGTTATGATCTGTGAATCATCACGTTCCATTTAAAAACTCAGCATGACTTACTATAATATAATCACGTTGATCAAGTGTCATTATATTATACTAACTCATGCATCAGTTCCCAACATTACTTCAATAACATTCATATTTTAAGCTCGAAAGTTTACAGAATATAGAAACTAACAGTTTCTATATGATGTAGTACTGATAGCACGAAGAGATTAATGATTTCAGATAAGAATAGTTATAAAAATATCTCCAGAAATATGGAGGATATTTATAATGAAAGATACGATAATATCTAGGAATATCTAAGATCAGAGGATGATAGAAACTATTATCTGCAAGGGTTTAGAGTAAGGAGAAAGATATTCACTAAAGACTTTAGCAGACATTGAATCATTTGGATTCTTTGAAGTCAAACTTATTCTTTGTGATTTGTCCACGGCTTTCTTCCTAGTTTCGCATAATCTGCTTTTTGGTACTAAATTTTCTATTGAATGTTTCCAATATAATGATACACAGGAAGCACGAGGAGGTATATAATTTCGGACGAAAATATTTATGAAAATATCCTCAAAAATATCGAAGATATTGATGATGATATTTTGGAATTTCTAAGTTCGGTGGTTGATGGAGAAAGATTTTCCGCAAGATTTTAACATGACTTCGGAGCAAGATATTCTCTAAAGATTTCAACGGATCCAGAATTACCTGAATCCTTTGAATATAGGGTTTGGTCCTTGTATTTGTCCTTGGTCTCCTTCATGGATAGCTCAATCTGTTTTTCAATACCCAATTTTCTATCGAGCGTTCCTTACACTCCTTTCTTTATCATCAAACTTTTGGTCGTTTAGACCATCTACCATTTTTCTGTTTCCTCTGCATTTAATGCTATGATATCTGAATCATCGGTTATTAATCCGAGGTGGTTTCAGGAAAATTGTGTTTTTAGATGATTAAACGCTGATGGTAATATGGTGGAATATGAAAGGTTCCCTGGTAACAATAAAAGAGCACTTGTATATATCAACATTATAATAAGGTTGTTTCGTACGAAAAGTCGAAGTTGTCTTGCTGGAGCTGTGACAAAACTGGCTATCTCGAACAGCAGATGCAAAGTTAATTTCGGTAATAATAACGCTAAAGGAATTAGCACAGCTACGTGTTAAATGTTTACTCAGGTTTCGAGTGTTTTCAGGTGCATAACTATATGCATCACTCTTTTCTCCCGTAAATGAAGTGCGGTTGGTTCATCCTCTCGATTGAGTTGTTTTCAAGAATCATGAAAAGTTTGAACACAGAATGTAATCGTGAAGATACAAATGATGTTTAAGACGAAATCAAGTGGCAAACTTGAAGAATTGTTTAGTTTCATATGTTATAATTAATATTTTAATTCATTTTAATTGTCCAATGTTGATAGTCCACAGTTAACAGTCCAATAATTCATATATAGTTTAATATATAATATTCGAATTAATTAATATGTATCGTGACCCGTATTCGTCTCAGACTCGATCACAACTCAAAGTATATATATATTTTGGAATCAACCTCAACCCTGTATAGCTAACTCCAACATTTGCATATAGAGTGCCTATGGTTGTTCCGAAATATATATATAGATGGGTCGATATGATATGTCAAAACATTGTATATGTGTCCCGATAATTAAAGTGTGTAAAATAAATAACAGAAATTAAATGACGATAAATAAAATTGCGATAAATTAAAATGTAATCAGTTAGCTCGGAACAGTTAGCTAGGATTTTGTTAGCGTGGATTCTTAACAAAATTTCCTCATAATTAATTTGTTTGTTTCTAACAAATTTTATTTTGTAAAATGTTTTCTTCATTATGCCTCTCGTTGGATTATGATAGGTCAAAATCCAAATGTGAAATTGAATAAAAATGGTTATTCTGCGGTGAACGGATACGTATATCTGTGGGTGTAAGTAGGATAGTAATGATCGTTGAATCAGATAAACATAATGGTTATTTTGTCAAATGTTTTCGAAGAACGTACAATGTAACTTATTAATGTGAAATCTAAATATTCCTCGGGTATTACCTACCCGTTAAAATATTTTCACCATTAACAGTTTGTACAAAAAAAAAAATTTTAATTACAATCTTTATGAAAACATATATACATATATATTTTCTTCAGATGTAATCATGGATTT
Organism: Rutidosis leptorrhynchoides; assembly: GCF_046630445.1. Taxonomy (NCBI): domain Eukaryota; kingdom Viridiplantae; phylum Streptophyta; class Magnoliopsida; order Asterales; family Asteraceae; genus Rutidosis; species Rutidosis leptorrhynchoides. The sequence continues at coordinate 472,258,577 of NC_092333.1, read as the reverse complement.
AATGAGTTAATATGATATTAAACTCATATAATTTTCGGTTAGAACAAGAATATATAATCTCTAAAACATTATAGATTACATAATCGCCATGAAGAACGAAGATAATTGATAAAGAACGTTATGTAGAACGATGATTATACTCGAGGTACAGAATAAGATGTCGAAGCTGGTGGTGCGGATGTTGTTGTTGGTGGTACTAGTGCTGTTGGTGCTGAGGTTGGTGATGTTACTAGTGTTGGTGATACTGCTGGTGCTTGCAATTTGTGTACCGTGTTCTCTAAAGTTAACACTCGAGCTCGGAGTTCTTTAACTTCTTCTACTAACCCTGGTTGGTTATCAGTGTGAGGTAGAGATCGGATATCTTCTCTAGTTCCGTTAATGGTAGTCTTAAGACAAAAAATTCTGGAAAAAAGGGTATAAATGGTGTTGCGAACAGGTTCGCCGGTGAGCGGGTCGAGTACTCCAAGGTTAGGTGGTAGATTCGATTCATGATATGGAGTACCTTCTTCCCTTCTCCATAGGGTGAGTATGTCGCGAACCCACCCCCATTTTCTCCAGTAATCACGATAGTTGATTGATTGGTGCGCTCCTGTCACACTGTCTTCGGAGTCAGAGGATCTTGGTCGATTCGTAGAGGCCATCTTATGCGATCACAGAAAAGATTTTTGGTATGGAGAGTTTAGTGACAATAATTGATAGTTGGATGTATCCTCAATGCATAATATGCATAGATATATGTAGTACCAGGATCCCTTAAATTACGGAGAGGTTTACGAGGGATATCAAGCAAGATCTACAGTAACAGATACGCTAAGATATGAATTTTTGTCTACACACTATTCATGCAGTTAATGCAGTAAAACGTGTCTAGACTAAGAATAATGAGCAGGTAATTTCCTAAGGATGATAAGCAGATGATTTTCGACAAAAACGATAAGCAAAACTTTTGACATGCAGGCACGGTCGAAGTCCAGACTCACTAATGCATCTTAACGACTATCAGTTAGACACACTAATGCAAGACCCGGTTCACTAAGACCACCGCTCTGATACCAACTGAAAGGACCCGTCCTAATCCATCCGGACGAAGTCCACATCGATTATAAACGATTCACAATAGTTGATTACATCGCGAGGTACTTGACCTCTATATGATACATTTTACAAACATTGCATTCATTTTTAAAAGACAACTTTCATTTCATCGTAAGTTGACAGACATGCATACCATTTCATAATATATCTAAACTCTAAATAACTTGATAATATTCTTGATGAACTCAATGACTCGAATGCAACGTCTTTTGAAATATGTCATGAATGACTCCAAGTAATATCTTTAAAATGAGCAAATGCACAGCGGAAGATTTCTTTCGTACCTGAGAATAAACATGCTTTCAAGTGTCAACCAAAAGGTTGGTGAGTTCATTAGTTTATCATAAATAATCATTTCATAATTTTAATAGACCACAAGATTTCATATTTCCAATTCTCATAAATAAACGTCCCATGCATAGAGACAAAAATATCATTCATATGGATTGAACACCTGGTAACCGACATTCACAATATGCATATAAGAATATCCCCATCATTCCGGGATCCTCCATCGGACATGATATAAATTTCGAAGTACTAAAGCATCCGGTACTTTGGATGGGGCTTGTTGGGCCCGATAGATCTATCTTTAGAGTTCGCGTCAATTAGGGTGTCTGTTCCCTAATTCTTAGATTACCAGACTTAATAAAAAGGGCATATTCGATTAGATAATCCAACCATAGAATGTAGTTTCGATTACTTGTGTCTATTTCGTAAAGCATTTATAAAAGCAGCGCATGTATTCTCAGCCCAAAAATATAAAGGGTAAAAAGGCAAATGAAACTCACAATACTGTATTTTGTAGTAAAAATACACATGATGATATTGAACAACTGAACAATGCAGGGTTGGCTTCGGATTCACGACCTATATCATTTATATATATATTAACTCATATAATTGTAATCGAACGAATATATATATTACTAGTGATATACTTGTTATATTAATAAATTATATGTTATATTAATAAATTATATTTATTCTATATTTTAAGTAGTTAATGTTTATTATTAAATTTTCATAATCAAATTTTGGAAACATGTTTGTAGTCTAGGTTTTATATTCGAGAATAATAAAAATCATGTAGCCATTTTAATCTGAACAGAAATTGTACAACAAAGATATTTTTTTATATATATAAATATTCAAATTCATATATTGTACTAGTAAATAAATGAGGGATTAAAACCATAAGTTCATAGATTATCATCATCTTTTAAAATAACATTTTGTAATTGTAATACCATGAATACTACAAGGTTTATAATGAAACTTTATATAATCTTAGAACTTCATCTAGCTCATTTACATACCACAACAGATACATTTATCGATTAAAAATTGTTTAGGTTTTGCATTTTTTTTTTTACATATGTATATAGAGTTTAGGGGAATGACATGTAAATGATGATTATGTATATTTAACTAAATACTCACCTACTTGAACACGTACAACAGAATTCAGTATTCAAATTTATATATTAATTTAATTAATATTATAAGTCATAAATTAATAAATGACTAGTTAGGTAAAGACTTAAAAAAAAAATTAGTACTACGTATATAACTACGAATAGAAATGATGATTCGAAATTGAGTGAGGTCAAAACATTTTTTTTTTTTTTAAGACTCGAATATTAAAGAATTTTATCTTAGTAATTATATATGAAAATGAGTTACTTGGAACAAACTAAAAATAAAAACTGAACTATTTAATTAAAACAGATAAAGTATATATTTTGTATGGAGTCTTTAACTTTGTATCATGTATCATCTATATTTATAAAATGATAAAAGCTCCACATATTATTTTCATTTTATCTCAAGCTAAGAACTTGAAATATAAAAACTAGGACTCTAGGAGTAATACACAAATAATTAAACAAGAATTTTCGGTGATTGTGTTTTCCAATAAGTGCTTTATTTAAGTTAAAAATAAGATAAGGCTTAAGATGAACATATATTAAAATATGAAAGTTCTATGTGTAATAATTAATGGATTTATTTGTAGGTTCGGTTGAAGTTATGAATGTGATACGATTATCAAAGCATATTAGCATATAAATTTTTTTATAGTTTAGTTAAGTTATACCTTCGAAGATTGTCACCGAATCAGGAACGTAAGACCTCACAAGCGTACCCATGAACCATACCCATCATCTCCATAGTTATAACCCATAATTTCCTTAGCCCTATCCTACTCGCAAAACTCATTTTGAAATGACTCGCTCATGACCTCGTCATAGTATTTTATGTATAACGCTAATAATAATACTCCTAATTATAAGATTAATAATAATATAATATTAATCTTAATAATAATAATATTAATTATAGTTATAAGATATATAAAGAGATGGATGCGAGAGATAGATAGATTGAATGAACCTAGCTTAAAAATCAATACGTTTTATAGAAGTTTGCTGGCATGCCCCATGAAATTGACATGCACTCGTACGATAGGAAAAATTTGTCAAAATTTTGGTTTCATTCATCTCGTGACAATTCTATAAGATATATATATATATATATATATATATATATATATATATATATATATATATATATATATATATATATATATATATATTATTTAATATATAATATATTTAATCTTTAGAATTAATTAAATATTATATTATATTTACGTGCGTAGTAAAAATATAATTTTTACAAAAATGACTCGTACGTTGTCACTCGACTCATGTACCACTTTCGATTTTTCGAGCGCACTTTCGTACGTTTAGAAAACTAGCCTTTTACGTTACGCGACGTGTACCTTTAGTAATAGTTTGATTTATTCATCAATAAATTACTTTGTAAAAATGTATCTCATAAAATTTGAGCGTCGTGATCATTTGCTTCTATAAATCAGTGACTCGTTGTTTACTAAAAATATTTTATTTTTATTTTAAATTAAGACGTTTTATGACGAGGTTAAAATATATATACCTTTTTAGAAATATAAATTTGTATCCAAAATCTTTCATCTAACAATATAACATTTAGTTTTTTTTTAAAAAATTATTTTTCTAAGTTTATTTTTATTTCATTTAGGAAAATAGTTTAGCGCGTATCGTTTTTCTTTTTAAGAATTTAAATGGATACAGATACTAATCGTTTTTAAATATCAATTGCGTCACTAGGCGGGTGTTACTACCGTATACTTAATTTGAAAACATATATATTTAATGAACACGTTTAAATACACGTTACAACCAATATTTCAACTTACGTTTATTCATTCAAAGGCAGTTTAGATAGACAAGTCTTGTTATATGAAAAAGTGTTTTCATACAGTTGAAAAACTACATTAATTGATTACTATGAAATTCCATCGACAAACATATGGAACCAAATACTATATTGTAAAGTATTTATACCTAATATTTTGTTAACGTTATCAAGTTATAATATATACGCGTATTCATATATAACCATTTACGTTCGTTTAATGGTTCGTGAATCATTGGAATTTGGTCGATGTTAAATGAATGTATGACCATAGTTTAAAATGTTTGAAATTTAATCTTAACAAACTTTGCTTATCGTGTTGGAATAATATGAAGATTAAAGTTTAAATTTGGTCGGAAATTCCCGGGTCGTCACAAACAGGTGAGGATATTTTCTTTTTATTTGGTCTTCACGTTCCCAGGTATGCTCGGGGCCTTTCGTGAATTCCAACTAATAGGATATTGTTTTGTTTCTAGCGTTTAAATCTTACGATCCATAAATTCTACGAAGTGCATTTTATTATTAATGCGGAGGTTATCTAAAGGATTTAACAAGAGTGTCATTGATTAGGTTTTCCTCAGAAAGAGATGATGACGTTATACAAGCATTTCAATATACATGAAATGTGTGATGAATAATAGTGAGCTTATTTAAACCTTGAGCGTTTATGCCACAATATTAGGGTAGACAAAATAGAGAGGAGTTCATGAAAATCATAATCATAAAATTTGATAGAGATCGTCATTCTTTACAACAAGAATGATGAATATGAGTTGAAAAATAGAGTTTTATCGACATTAAATAATATGGATAAAACGATTCGATTATAGAAAGAGTATAAATGAAACTATCACAAAAGAGTGAAATGAGGAAATTAAATGGTCACCTTAACTTTTGATATGGTTAAAGTTGATTTCCGAAATTCAAGGGATTTAAAGAAATCTTCATAATCTTTATAAGATTTGATTCTCTGGTAATTAAGAAAATTAGGATTTTCTTTAATTAAATGCGGTGAATTGTCTCGATTGTTGTGTCTAGAATTTCGCTATAAATTAGCTTCTTCAGTTTCATTATCTTCACCACTTCCATACTTTCTTCCTCAATTCATACTTCCAAAAGATTTCTTAATATGCTCAATCTAATTCTTGTTCTTGACCTTATATTGGTTATCGACACAATCTTCCTTCTTTTCCAACTCCCACCAGAGGAGTGTATTTACTTCTATTATGCTCTAGGATTTATCGTGTTTTTAGTTCTCCCGTGTCTTTATATTGCTATACGCATTGATATACACGGTTTGTAATTTTGGTATTGTTATCGGGCTTTATATTTTCCCTTATTTGTCGAAGCTCTTTGCCTTTTTATTCTCCTCTCGACTCTAAGTAAAGCGAGTAATGGTCCAGAATTTGTAGGTATGATGTTTCGAATGAACATAATGTTCTAAGCAGGAAGGAACGTAATATCATGATTTGATTTGTTATATTACAAGAATTACTGAGGATAGAACTATCAAGAATATATGTTCTTGATATGTTCAGAGATTAAGTAGAATGTAAGAGTCGTGTAACATGGCAAATGATGATTAATAAGTCTATGAATCATCATCTTCCATTAAAAATTTAGCATGACTTACTGTAATATAATCACGTTGGCCTGACGCCATTATATTATACTAACTCATGCTTCAATTCCCAACACTACTTCAAATCATTCATAATTTAAACTTGAATTTTACAGAATATAGAAACTAAAACAGTTTCCTTTATGATGTGATAAGGATATCGCAAGGAGACAATTAATTGCGGTCAAGAATCGTTATGAAGATCTCTTCAGAAATATAGAGGATATTTATAACGAAAGATACAATGATATCTTAGGATTTCTGAGATCGAATGATAATGAGGAAAATTCTTCCGTAAAGATTTAGAATGCGTAAAAAGATCTTCTGTGGTTTTCATCAGAAATCAAATCATCTAGATTCTTTGATTACAGGTTTAGTCCTTGTGATTTGTCCTTGGTCTCCTCCATGGTTAGCTCAATCTGTTTTCCAGTTCCAAATCTGAGCTCTTTCAATACGTCATTCTTTATCATCAAACTTTTGGCCATTTAGACGATCTATAGCTTTTGCTGCTTCGTCAGCATTCTCAAAGTTTAACGAATCTAAATCATTGATTATCAATCCGAGATGTTTTCAAGAAATTTTATTTTTAGATGATTAAACGCTGATTGTAATTGTCAATGGATCTAATGGTTAACGAATAGGCGTTGTTGATTTCAAAAGTATTGAATGATAATTTTGGTGGTTTGATATGATAAATCATCATAGAATATGAATGAATACAATTCATGAGAATCAGAATTGAAGAATGTACAATGTAACATATTAATGTGAGATATAAATATTTCTAGGGTATTACCTACCCGTTAAAATATTTTCACAATTAACAGTTTGTACAAAAGAGTTTACATATATATTTTCTTTCAGATGTAATCATGGATAATATTAAACTTATTTGATTTACGGTTGGAACGAGAATGAATAATCTCCAAAACCTTAGGGATTTCACAATTGTCGTGAAATATTTCGCTAATGAAGTTATGGATCAATACATTCACTTGATTTATTATGAAATGGAGTTTATTGTATTGAAGCAGTGATTAAAAATTGTTAAGTCATTAACGAAGGGTGTACATCATAGCATATTAGTGATATGAATTAACCAAGTAGTACATACTAGTTGAGATTCACACGTAATTGCTTAGTACGATAAGATTTATTATTGTTCCAAATCATATATATATAAGGTATACATATATAATTCTTCACGAAGAATGAGTCAATACATCTTAGCTCATTATTACTAATATTCCTTGGTATCTATGGGCGTATGATGTTGATGTTTGAGGTACTGAGTGTGATGTTGAGGCGTGGGATGCGGATGTTGTTGTTGATGAAGCTGATGCTGTTGGTGGTGATGTTGATGGTACTGTTGGTACTGGTGGTGATGCTGGTTATGCTGCTGGTGCTGCTGATGCTTGTAGAATTCGCACCATATTCTCCAGAGCCACCACTCGAGCGCGAAGCTCATTAACTTCTTCTACTATTCCGGGATGATTGGCGGTTGGAACAAGGGGGTGAATAAGATCTAAAAGTTTCGATATTATATATTCGTGATGGGATACCCTGGAAAGAAGTGAGAAAATGGTGTTTTGGGCTGGTTCGCCGATAAGCGCTTCAGGTTCTTCGCCAAGAGGTGAATTCGGTTGGTGGAAGGGATCACCTTCTTCTTGCCTCCATTGATTGAGTCAGCTACGAACCCATCCCCAATTCATCCAGAATAAATGATGGCTGATTGGTTCGTTTGTTCTGGTTACGCTGCCGTTGGAGCTCGAGGAGTTCAAGAAATTCCTATTATGTGTTTGGATTAGGGTTTGATATGAAATGGGTATTAAATACTGAATGATATATTCGTCTACTTGAATACGTATTTATAGCAAAAAGATTTCCGTGATTTACGGAGGAAATTTAGGAAAAGTGGTAGACAAAGTTTACTGAGACAGATATGATAAGATATAATAGGATATGATGTGTCTATACTTCAATAATTGCAGTATGACGTATCGAGATCATAAAATGATAAATATGTAATCTAATAATCTTTCGATTAAAGACTTTCAATTAAAGACTTTCAATTCGTATACTGTGATAACCCAATGACATTTTCCGGTTCGCAAACCGATGCATAAAGGCATAAGGCATATAGGTACGTGATATAACAGGGAGTTATATACGTTTGAGTATGAATAGTAACAAATATATTCATAGATGATATTTCATGTAATACACTAACCATGATAGATGACTTAGGAATGTCAAGAATTTCAGAAATCATAGTGTCGCATTTAAATGCGGTGGCGTAATTGGACAATACTTAGGGAAATTAGTAGAGTTCTTAGATTGGCTTGGCATTCTAAGATAAGTAATGTTTCTAAAGTATAGTGTAGCATTTAACAGTTAAAGGCAACAATTAAAGGCACTAAGGTCAAGGAAAGTTGTAGGCCTACATTGCTAAGGTACCTAATTGTATAAGGCACACATAAAATGCAATCCTGGTTCTCTACAACAACCTGCTCTGATACCAATCTATCACACCCCCAAATAGGGCCTGGGGTATTTGTGTCTAATTATATCAAATCACAGTTGTATAAACGAGAACGACTCTACATGAGACGTTTTGTTGAGTTTTGCAGCGGAAGATAAATATGTCTTTAATTGATATGATATATAATGAAGACTCCAAGCATAGCAAGCAATCATCATCAAAGCAGTAGATATAGAGTGGAAGCAATATTTAAGTACCTGAGAATAAACATGCTTAAAAAAGTCAACACGAGGTTGAGTGAGTTCATAGGTTTGTCATAAATAATGATTTCAGTAATAGTGTTAGACCACAAGATTTAGTTTGTAAAGTAGATCTCGCAAGATCCAGTCAAGTTGATCTCCCGCAGGATCAAAAAGTTATGCCAAAGAGTGATATTTAGACTAAACGTTGTTTGCCCCGTGACAAGTTGTTCTGTCCTTGTTGTTTAATTTCATTATCAAGTAATACAAAGACTTAGTCAAATGTATCGGGGACGTTACTCCCGATAGGCCTATCCCCAATAATTAAGAATGCCGCATCAATTAAAAATATCACTGTAGGGACTTAGTCGGACATAGCCGGGTATAGCATAGTTTTAACAGTTGGTACTGATATTTAGACTAGACTTTCAAGTTTGCTCCGTAACAAGTTATTGTTTATACTTGTCGGTTGGGGACTTGCTGGTCATAGCCCAACATATCACAGTTTAATAGTTGGTACTTGTATTTAGACTAGACTTTCAAGTTTGCCCCGTAACAAGTTATCGTTTATACTTGTTGGTTGGGGATTTGCTGGTCATAGCCAAACATATCACAGTTTAATAGTTGATACGTGTAAAACAGTTATAAAAGTTGCGCATGTATTCTCAGCCTAAAAATATAGATAAAAAGGGAGCTATGAAAACTCACATTAAATAGCAGTTGAAGTATTCCACGCAAGAAGGAAAGTAAAGCAAGTAAGTGATCTGGATATCAACCTTGAGGTATAACGTTTGATTAGTTAATGTCTAACTTGACATAAAGTATGTTTATTAATATAGCAACTATATTGACAGTGACGGTTTTCGAGAAAAGTTCCTATTTCTCAAAAGTTTCTATTTTTAGAAACCTACTATTTATGAAAAACTTCCACTTATAGTAAGCTTCTAGTTTAAGAATGTTCGGGTTATAATTCTTAACAAAGATGTTGTACAATCTCGCCCAAACTTCGTCGCTAACATGCAAGTCACTCGAATGATCTATTGTTACCGAGCGGCCCAGGATCTCTTGACCAGAATCTAAGTCTTGGCATTTGAGATCCACAAGCGTCCCATAATGGTAACAAGGATCACCCTAGGCCACAAGTAGCGGTGATGTTTGTAGTCTTTGTACGCTATCTTTAATTATAACCTTCACGTTAGGTGCGTATATACATATATATTCATTAATTCGATTTTAATTATAACTCCTATATATAAATTCATAAAAATACTTTTATAATTTTTAGTAACATATATTACTAATTATAACATGTTATTTATTTTAATTTTAATTGCATATAATTTATAACATTATTTACATGTTTCGGTAAAAAAAATAATAAACTGAAGTAAATAGTAAAAAGTAAAAAGTAAAAAGTAAAAAGTAAAAAGTAAAAAGTAAGAAAAGAATACTTACTAGTAGTAATTCTTCAAAGAGAGAATGAGATAAATTTTGGTGTGAGTTTGAATGAGAAATGAGAGGTATTTATACTTGAAAAAAATTAGGTAAAAAGAATAAAATAATTAAAAGAAAAAGAAATATTTTAATTTTTAATGAGATTTTAAAATTTAAAAGTATTAAATGTTAGGTCATGGGATAAGGCACAAAATAAAATAATAAAAGTAGTTTTCCATTATAATTTTTAATTAAAAAGTAATTTATTTATTTATTTATTTATTTTATTAAAAAAAATCATTTATTTTAAGGATTTTTTTTATATATATATTTTTTAAAATAAACAAATTGATTTACTACTTTTCCAAGAATATTTGTCAATATTTTTTTTATTCATAATAACAATACTGATAATAAAGATATTAATTATTGATATCTTGTTTAAAAAGGATATTAATAATAATAATATTAATATATCAAATTAATGCGTAATTATTTACAAATAATTGTTCGTCAATCGTCAGAATTAGTCGAGGTTAAATGAAATCATATAAAGATTTTTGTTTAAATTTTTCTGGAAATTTACGGGTTGTCACAGTAACGAAGCTCGCAATCGTAATCGTTTAAGGTTTCAATCCACCTTCGTTGTCTCATGTTTAGTTGCTTTTGGTCGAAGATGTGTTGGAGACTTTTGTGATCGGTAAAGATAGTACTCTTGGTTCCATAAAGATAGTGTCTCCACATTTTAAGTGCAAAGACAACGGCTCCGAGTTCGAGATCATGTGTCGTGTAGTTTCGTTCATGAATTTTGAGATGTCGAGAAGCATAAGAAATGACTTTCGTTCGTTGCATCAACACACACCCAAAACCATGTTTCGAGGCGTCGCAATACACAACAAAATCGTCATTGCCTTTGGGAAGTGACAAGATATGAGCGGTGGTTAGCTTTGTTTTCAAGATTTGAAATGCGGATTCTTGTTCGGTCGCCCAATTGAATTTCTTTCCCTTGTGAGTTAAAGTGGTTAGAGGACGAGCAACCAAAGAGAAATCCTTGATGAATCTACGGTAGTATCCGGCGAGACCCAAGAATTGACGAATGTGAGTAGGAGTAGTGGGAGTCTCCCGTTTACTAATGGCTTCGATTTTCGTTGGATCGACTTTAATACCTTGGTCACTTACAACATGACCAAGAAATTGAACTTCCTTCAACCAAAATTCACACTTGGAGAATTTGGCATAGAGTCGTTCTTGTCTTAAAAGTTCAAGCACGAGCCGGAGGTATTCCTCGTGTTCTTCTTCGCTTTTAGAATAAACCAAAATATCATCGATGAACACGATAACGAATTTGTCAAGATACGGTTTGCACACGCGGTTCATAAGATCCATGAACACCGCCGGTGCGTTAGTGAGACCAAATGGCATTACAAGAAATTCATAACTACCATAACGAGTTCGGAAAGCGGTTTTGGAGACATCTTCCCCTTAACCCTTAATTGATGATAACCCGAGCAGAGATCGATTTTTGAATATACACAAGACCCTTGTAGTTGATCAAAGAGGTCATCGATGCGAGGAAGAGGATATCGGTTTTTAACCGTCAATTTGTTTAGTTCACGATAATCAATGCACATTCGTAGGGATTCGTCTTTCTTTTTAACAAACAAAATCGGAGCGCCCCAAGGTGAATGGCTAGGTTGGATAAAACCACGATTAAGTAGTTCTTGGATTTGACTTTGCAATTCTTGCATTTCGGATGGAGCGAGTCTATAAGGTGCACGTGCTACGGGTGCGGCCCCCGGATTAAGATCGATTTGGAATTCAACCGGTCGATGAGGTGGAAGACCCGGCAATTCGTCGGGAAATACATCGGAATAGTCACTAACAATTGGCACATCATCGATGTGCTTCTCATCGGACTCGACTTTCTTAACGTGAGCAAGGATCGCAAAACAACCCTTACGGAGTAGTTTTCTAACTTTAATACACGAAACGAGGTTGAGTCCGGTGCAACTCTTATCGCCATAGACGATCAAAGGTTCTCCATTCTCAATAGGGATTCGGATTGTGTTAAGATCACAAAGGATGTGAGATTTCGTTTTGGCTAGCCAATTCATACCGATTAATACATCGAAGCTTCCTAGTTCCATGGGTATCAAGTCAATTTCAAACTCATTACCCAAAATGTTTAACGTACACCCCCGGTAATATTTGTCGGCACTCAATAGTTTTCCGTTGGCCACTTCAATGGTATAAGTGGTATCTAGTGGGAGTGGTGGAGTATTAAAAGAATGAGTCAAAGTCTTGGATACAAAACTCTTATCGGCACCCGAATCGAATAAACAAGTAACATAAGTGTTGTTGAGAAGAAACGTACCTGTGACTAATTCATTGTCATCTCGGGCTTCCTCGGTGTTGATGTTCAAAGCTCGGCTGCGTGTGTTGGGGTTGGCTTTCTTCTTCGGACATGCATTTCTAAAATGACCCGTTTGGCCACATTCATAGCAAGTAACCGATTTTGGTGCATTGGGCACCTTTTGAGCGACGGGAGCAGCACTTCTACAATCGTTGGCCACATGACCACCCCTTTGGAACCGGTGGCAAAATAGATTGCTACATTCACCATAGTGGTGTTTGTGGCATTTGTTGCAAAAGGGTTTATTTCCGCCATAACTTTTCTTGGCGTCGAAGGTGAAAGGATTTTTGGTGAAGTTGTTGTTGTAGTTGTTGCTTGATTGGGGGGCTTCCCATTTTCTTTTGTTGCCACCCGATTTATCCTCGGCCTTAGGTGCCGGAACTACAATTTCGTCAACCGTTTTGATCAATTGGCGGGCCATGTTCAAAGCTTGTTGTAGGTTAGCGGGTTTGGATGACATCACTCCTTGTTTGATGCTCTTTGGAAGACCATACATATAAAGTTCGACCCTTTGAGATTCGGGGTTCACGAGATTGGGACACATCAAGGATAGTTCGGCGAATCGTTGATTATAGGCCTTGAGATCGTTTCCGACCGCCTTTAAGGTTCTTAGCTCTTGTTCGAGCTTTCGGGTTTCTTCGCGAGGGAAATATTCGATGACCATCTTTTCCCTTAAATCGGCCCAAGAGAGGGCGTGAGCTTCATCGGTACCCACCAATTGTACATAAGTATTCCACCATGTAAGAGCGACACCGGCGAAGGTGTGAGTGGAGTATTTGACCTTGTCTTGGTCCCGACAACCGCTTATGCTAAAGACGGCCTCCGTTTGTTCGAACCATCGAGTAAGAGTAACCGGTCCCCCGGTTCCATCAAAAGTGTGAGGTTTGCACCCCATGAAGGATTTGTAGGAGCACCCTTCGTTTGAGTTACCGGCTCCATTGTTGTTGTTGTTGTTGTTGTTGTTGTTGTTGTTATTGTTGGAGGAGTGATCGGCCATGGCCGCTTCCACGGCGGTGGCTATCATTCGTTGTAGAGCTTGTTCGGGAGTCTCATGGCGTGGCACACGACGAGGAGGCATTGTTCCTATAAAACACAAGAATACCGTTGATTAGTATTCTTAATAATACTAACCATGATATGGAATAAGGATAAAGAGAAATTTTTCCTTGACTCGCCTTAAATTCTTTATGTCATAATGTCGGAATGTTCATATGAGTCACCGTAATATAATCCCGGAAATTATATTACCCTAATTCATATGTGCATTCGACACTAATTCATATAGTCAAGGTGGCGCGTCAATTGAATCAAGTAACGTGAGATTAAGATTGAATAAGAATTAGATAGGATAGACGAGTTCAAGTATAATGCACAAGTAGTCAAGTAATTCCTACTTCAAGTCTATATGCCGGTTGTAGTCTAGACTCACTAATGTACCCTATGACTCGGGGTTGACACCAATGAACTCTAAATCCCTACAGCCAACGCTCTGATACCATCTGTAGCGACCCGACCAAATCATGTTTGACGGTGATGACTACTTAGGTCCCGTTACGTGGTCATAAGTCTTTATCATGACGTTTGACCAAAATATGTCGCATTTATTTCATAAGTAAAAGGATGTTTCAAGTTTACAAATGTAGTTCAAAAGACTAGTTACATTACAATGTTTAACGTACGAATGAAACCTATGCGACACAATTTAAAGTAGTCAAAAGACGCTCCAACTATGCATGTATACTCGACATCCAAGCAAGTATCAAAAAGAGTGTGGAAGCATGTATCAAGTAGCTTTCAAGGACCTGAGAAAACATATAGAAAACTGTCAACGAAAACGTTGGTGAAATCATAGGTGTTTTAGTAAACGTTGCATTTGAACCACAAGATTTAATATAATATGATTATCTAAATCATTTGCATTCCAAAGTTATTTGTTTCGCGGGCAACCAATTATCAAACTTAACTGTTTTGCACCCTTTACGTAGTGTTAGAACATACACTAGACCCGAAAATATATTTCATCCGCTAACGGTAGCGAACCGTCCGAATGAGGCTCGTCAAGCCCATGTGATCACATAATATAAGTTCACGTTTACACCCTGCAAGTGTAACTAATGATAATTGAATTGAGGATTTTCGTTCAAACCCGTACGTGGAATGTTCGTTTTCGTACTTGTGTTCAATGTATAAAAGTATGATACGTATATGTTTCTCATCCCATAGTTTAAAGCATAAAAGTTGTTTGAAAGATGGGACTATGATCTCACCTTGAGTGCACATATGAAAAGTACTTCACAAAGTAACGTGTGCGAAGAATAATGCTAGTCTTGACCTAAACAAATAGGTCGTATCAATAACGGTAAACACGATAGGTCAAAGATGTTCAATTAGTCCTATGGCTCGTTACGACTCGATTATGTAGCATGTGAAATCAAATTGTCAAGTTTCATGCAATATACAAGTATAGAAACAAGTTAGGAAGGTTGCATAATCATTTGGTTAAGTTTGACAAAAAGTCAAACTTTGGTCGGTCAAAGTCAACGAAAAAGTCAACACTTTCGGGTCGGGTCCCGAACTATTTTTCTGAGGTTTTTAATCATATATGAGCATGTTAGAACAAGTTACATGTGAATCGGAGATGCGTAGCATAGCAAACATTATTCAAAAATCGACAAAGTTGGACAGACCACTTTGGCGCGCCGCGCGGGTATATGGCGCGCCGCGCCATTACCTGTGCAGAGAATTCTGGCAGTTTTTAAGTTTTATGCACGAACCTAACTTCAACCAATCACCATTTATGACCCACAAACAACCAAAGCATGTATCTTATATCATCGGAAAGGTATTTTGACAAGGAAAACAACTAAACACATTTCATCCATCACATTTACTTTTACAACAACCAAAATCACATTCAAAGTTCCTCATTAAATGCTCTCAAGTTCATAAATGAAATTCGATGATTCGGCAACCAATTTATATGAATGATATGCCGTTTCGAAGGTGATCAAGCATACAATACAACCTAACACTTACAAATAACATTTCATGTCATTCAAAGCATCAAAAGTTCATTTCAAGTTCATCAAACCCTAACCCAAATCCACCAAAATCAATAATCAAGTTTATGAAGTTTTCTAAAACAACCTACACATCAAATTGAAGCTAGTGCTACTAGTAACACATTTAATACTTGCACTTTACCATAACAACAACATTTAAGCAACCAAATTACCAAATCAAACACACCAAAGTTCATATTTAAGCTAGTTACTTCAAATAACGAAATCGAGCAAATAAATCATATAATCATGTTAGACTTGAGCCATAGACACTAATTAACAACTTTATAAGTTAAAAACATCAAGAACACAAAATCTAGTGATTTTAGAAAGTTACCCAAACTTGGTGAAATCGGTATGGAATCGAAGAGGAAGATGAGAGGATTCCGAATATGCAATTTGTTTAGATGGATGCTTGCTCGATTTGATTTAGATGATGATTCTTGAAATTGGAGAATTTAGAGAAAATATGGAAGTAGAAGAAGAAAAGGGAAATGAAAAAGAAAAGATGGGGGTGGGGGTTGACTAGTCAAAGGCTAGTCACCTCTTTGGCATTTTGGCGAAACTAGTCCCTCAAGTTCGTTTGCGGGTGCGTGAAATACCTAGACGAGATATTTTTAAAACACGTATTAACCGGAGATGTTATAAACATATAACGGGATTTAAATAGTTAAACGGAAAAGTAAACGGAAAAAGGCGGGATGTTACAAAACTGCCCCTCACACACTTTTAAACACAGGAGCGGCGCACTTGTTAGTGGGAGCGACGCTCCTATCCCTTTCAACAGAAGAGAGACTCACCAGTTAATGGGACCGGCGCTCCTGACTACTATAAAATCGGGGTCGTTACAACTCTCCCCCAATTAGAATGGATCTCTTCACCATGATCCGCACCACGCACCAACAGGCAAGTAGTTTAGAACTAGCACTCCCACCATCCGTAACTCGGAACCACGTTCAACGATCCTGCATAGGACATCTAAATTCTGTAGTTGAAAGCACCTATCGAGCTCACCATACATTAGAGACCGTCGCTCTATCCACGAGTTTGAACTCACCGAGTTCTTTTGCTATCACCGATAGTACACCATACTTCCAACGACCGAATAGTTTGCTGAGGGAACACGGAAAGCACCATACACCCGACAAGTTCCACGCAGGCTTCCACCTTCATCATGCTATGTCCATAACTAAATCACCAATCGCGATCTACTAAGTCCACTACGGCGTGAACCAAGTCTTGCATTAATCCGAATCAAGGGGGATTCATGCAGCGATAATACTCCATACCTCAACGGCTCACACTTGAAAAACTCAATCGGTCACACCTCGGCTTATGCGCAGGCATTTGTCTTCCACAAAGTACAACCGACAATTCTTAAATCGACAAGTCGATACCAACAGGGCAACCGAAATGCTCCTCCAATGAGAACTTCTTACGGTGGCACCCCAATACTTAGCACAAGGCTATCATCGTAATGGAATTCCACAGAAGGCAACAAGTCATACCAACACCGGTTAATTATAAATGTTCTCTAATTCAAGAACTAACTTTCCCAGTTACCACAACCGAGTTATTCCTTCAACGAAAAAATTTTTATATCACCAAATAATCACTCTAGGAATGCTAACATGAAATGTCCCGTTCTTATTGATTAAAAACGTTCCATATTAATTGATTTCGTTGCGAGGTTTTGACCTCTATATGAGACGTTTTTCAAAGACTGCATTCATTTTTAAAACAAACCATAACCTTTATTTCATAGATAAAGGTTTTAAAAAGCTTTACATAGATTATCAAATAATGATAATCTAAAATATCCTGTTTACACACGACCATTACATAATGGTTTACAATACAAATATGTTACAACAAAATAAGTTTCTTGAATGCAGTTTTTACACAATATCATACAAGCATGGACTCCAAATCTCGTCCTTATTTAACTATGCTACAGCGGAAGCTCTTAATAATTACCTGAGAATAAACATGCTTAAAACGTCAACAAAAATGTTGGTGAGTTATAGGTTTAACCTATATATATCAAATCATAATAATAGACCACAAGATTTCATATTTCAATACACATCCCATACATAGAGATAAAAATCATTCATATGGTGAACACCTGGTAACCGACATTAACAAGATGCATATATAAGAATATCCCCATCATTCCGGGACACCCTTCGGATATGATATAAATTTCGAAGTACTAAAGCATCCGGTACTTTGGATGGGGCTTGTTGGGCCCGATAGATCTATCTTTAGGATTCGCGTCAATTAGGGTGTCTGTTCCCTAATTCTTAGATTACCAGACTTAATAAAAAGGGGCATATTCGATTTCGATAATTCAACCATAGAATGTAGTTTCACGTACTTGTGTCTATTTTGTAAATCATTTATAAAACCTGCATGTATTCTCATCCCAAAAATATTAGATTTTAAAAGTGGGACTATAACTCACTTTCACAGATTTTTACTTCGTCGGGAAGTAAGACTTGGCCACTGGTTGATTCACGAACCTATAACAATATATACATATATATCAAAGTATGTTCAAAATATATTTACAACACTTTTAATATATTTTGATGTTTTAAGTTTATTAAGTCAGCTGTCCTCGTTAGTAACCTACAACTAGTTGTCCACAGTTAGATGTACAGAAATAAATCGATAAATATTATCTTGAATCAATCCACGACCCAGTGTATACGTATCTCAGTATTGATCACAACTCAAACTATATATA
Source organism: Rutidosis leptorrhynchoides (assembly GCF_046630445.1). Classification (NCBI taxonomy): domain Eukaryota; kingdom Viridiplantae; phylum Streptophyta; class Magnoliopsida; order Asterales; family Asteraceae; genus Rutidosis; species Rutidosis leptorrhynchoides. The sequence goes on along the minus strand of NC_092333.1, from coordinate 472,240,239 downwards.
TTTTGGAATCAACCTCAACCCTGTATAGCTAACTCCAACATTCACATATAGAGTGTCTATGGTTGTTCCGAAATATATATAGATGTGTCGACATGATAGGTCGAAACATTGTATACGTGTCTATGGTATCTCAAGATTACATAATATACAATACAAGTTGATTAAGTTATGGTTGGAATAGATTTGTTACCAATTTTCACGTAGCTAAAATGAGAAAAATTATCCAATCTTGTTTTACCCATAACTTCTTCATTTTAAATCCGTTTTGAGTGAATCAAATTGCTATGGTTTCATATTGAACTCTATTTTATGAATCTAAACAGAAAAGTATAGGTTTATAGTCGGAAAAATAAGTTACAAGTCATTTTTGTAAAGGTAGTCATTTCAGTCGAAAGAACGACGTCTAGATGACCATTTTAGAAAACATACTTCCACCATAATTTTTGGATATAGTTTCATGTTCATAATAAAAATAATTTTCTCAGAATAACAACTTTTAAATCAAAGTTTATCATAGTTTTTAATTAACTAACCCAAAACAGCCCGCGGTGTTACTACGACGGCGTAAATCCGGTTTTACGGTGTTTTTCGTGTTTCCAGGTTTTAAATCATTAAGTTAGCATATCATATAGATATAGAACATGTGTTTAGTTGATTTTAAAAGTCAAGTTAGAAGGATTAATTTTTGTTTGCGAACAAGTTTAGAATTAACTAAACTATGTTCTAGTGATTACAAGTTTAAACCTTCGAATAAGATAGCTTTATATGTTTGAATTGAATGATGTTATGAACATCATTACTACCTTAAGTTCCTTGGATAAACCTACTGGAAAAGAGAAAAATGGATCTAGCTTCAATGGATCCTTGGATGGCTCGAAGTTCTTGAAGCAGAATCATGACACGAAAACAAGTTCAAGTAAGATCATCACTTGAAATAAGATTGTTATAGTTATAGAAATTGAACCAAAGTTTGAATATGATTATTACCTTGTATTAGAATGATAACCTACTGTAAGAAACAAAGATTTCTTGAGGTTGGATGATCACCTTATAAGATTGGAAGTGAGCTAGCAAACTTGAAAGTATTCTTGATTTTATGAAACTAGAACTTTTGGAATTTATGAAGAACACTTAGAACTTGAAGATAGAACTTGAGAGAGATCAATTAGATGAAGAAAATTGAAGAATGAAAGTGTTTGTAGGTGTTTTTGGTCGTTGGTGTATGGATTAGATATAAAGGATATGTAATTTTGTTTTCATGTAAATAAGTCATGAATGATTACTCATATTTTTGTAATTTTATGAGATATTTCATGCTAGTTGCCAAATGATGGTTCCCACATGTGTTAGGTGACTCACATGGGCTGCTAATAGCTGATCATTGGAGTGTATATACCAATAGTACATACATCTAAAAGCTGTGTATTGTACGAGTACGAATACGGGTGCATACGAGTAGAATTGTTGATGAAACTGAACGAGGATGTAATTGTAAGCATTTTTGTTAAGTAGAAGTATTTTGATAAGTGTCTTGAAGTCTTTCAAAAGTGTATGAATACATATTAAAACACTACATGTATATACATTTTAACTGAGTCGTTAAGTCATCGTTAGTCGTTACATGTAAATGTTGTTTTGAAACCTTTAGGTTAACGATCTTGTTAAATGTTGTTAACCCAATGTTTATAATATCAAAAGAGATTTTAAATTATTATATTATCATGATATTATGATGTACGAATATCTCTTAATATGATATATATACATTAAATGTCGTTACAACGATAATCGTTACATATATGTCTCGTTTCAAAATCATTAAGTTAGTAGTCTTGTTTTTACATATGTAGTTCATTGTTAATATAATTAATGATTTGTTTACTTATCATAATATCATGTTAACTATATATATAACCATATATATGTCATCATATAGTTTTTACAAGTTTTAACGTTCGTGAATCACCGGTCAACTTGGGTGGTCAATTGTCTATATGAAACCTATTTCAATTAATCAAGTATTAACAAGTTTGATTGCTTAACATGTTGGAAACATTTAATCATGTAAATATCAATCTCAGTTAATATATATAAACATGGAAAAGTTCGGGTCACTACAGTACCTACCCGTTAAATAAATTTCGTCCCGAAATTTTAAGCTGTTGAAGGTGTTGACGAATCTTCTGGAAATAGATGCGGGTATTTCTTCTTCATCTGATCTTCACACTCCCAGGTGAACTCGGGTCCTCTACGAGCATTCCATCGAACCTTAACAATTGGTATCTTGTTTTGCTTAAGTCTTTTAACCTCACGATCCATTATTTCGACGGGTTCTTCGATGAATTGAAGTTTTTCGTTGATTTGGATTTCATCTAACGGAAGAGTGAGATCTTCTTTAGCAAAACATTTCTTCAAATTCGAGACGTGGAAAGTGTTATGTACAGCCACGAGTTGTTGAGGTAACTCAAGTCGGTAAGCTACTGGTCCGACACGATCAATAATCTTGAATGGTCCAATATACCTTGGATTTAATTTCCCTCGTTTACCAAATCGAACAACGCCTTTCCAAGGTGCAACTTTAAGCATGACCATCTCTCCAATTTCAAATTCTATATCTTTTCTTTTAATGTCAGCGTAGCTCTTTTGTCGACTTTGGGCGGTTTTTAACCGTTGTTGAATTTGGATGATCTTTTCGGTAGTTTCTTGTATAATCTCTGGACCCGTAATCTGTCTATCCCCCACTTCACTCCAACAAATCGGAGACCTGCATTTTCTACCATAAAGTGCTTCAAACGGCGCCATCTCAATGCTTGAATGGTAGCTGTTGTTGTAGGAAAATTCTGCTAACGGTAGATGTCGATCCCAACTGTTTTCGAAATCAATAACACATGCTCGTAGCATGTCTTCAAGCGTTTGTATCGTTCTTTCACTCTGCCCATCAGTTTGTGGATGATAGGCAGTACTCATGTCTAGACGAGTTCCTAATGCTTGCTGTAATGTCTGCCAGAATCTTGAAATAAATCTGCCATCCCTATCAGAGATAATAGAGATTGGTATTCCATGTCTGGAGACGACTTCCTTCAAATACAGTCGTGCTAACTTCTCTATCTTGTCATCTTCTCTTATTGGCAGGAAGTGTGCTGATTTGGTGAGACGATCAACTATTACCCAAATAGTATCAAAACCACTTGCAGTCCTTGGCAATTTAGTGATGAAATCCATAGTAATGTTTTCCCATTTCCATTCCGGGATTTCGGGTTGTTGAAGTAGACCTGATGGTTTCTGATGCTCAGCTTTGACCTTAGAACACGTCAAACATTCTCCTACGTATTTAGCAACATCGGCTTTCATACCCGGCCACCAAAAATGTTTCTTGAGATCCTTGTACATCTTCCCCGTTCCAGGATGTATTGAGTATCTGGTTTTATGAGCTTCTCTAAGTACCATTTCTCTCATATCTCCAAATTTTGGTACCCAAATCCTTTCAGCCCTATACCGGGTTCCGTCTTCCCGAATATTAAGATGCTTCTCCGATCCTTTGGGTATTTCATCCTTTAAATTTCCCTCTTTTAAAACTCCTTGTTGCGCCTCCTTTATTTGAGTAGTAAGGTTATTATGAATCATTATATTCATAGATTTTACTCGAATGGGTTCTCTGTCCTTCCTGCTCAAGGCATCGGCTACCACATTTGCCTTCCCCGGGTGGTAACGAATCTCAAAGTCGTAATCATTCAATAATTCAATCCACCTACGCTGCCTCATATTCAGTTGTTTCTGATTAAATATGTGTTGAAGACTTTTGTGGTCGGTATATATAATACTTTTGACCCCATATAAGTAGTGCCTCCAAGTCTTTAATGCAAAAACAACCGCGCCTAATTCCAAATCATGCGTCGTATAATTTTGTTCGTGAATCTTCAATTGTCTAGACGCATAAGCAATCACCTTCATTCGTTGCATTAATACACAACCGAGACCTTGCTTTGATGCGTCACAATAAATCACAAAATCATCATTCCCTTCAGGCAATGACAATATAGGTGCCGTAGTTAGCTTTTTCTTCAATAACTGAAAAGCTTTCTCTCGTTCATCATTCCATTCAAATTTCTTCCCTTTATGCGTTAATGCAGTCAAGGGTTTTGCTATTCTAGAAAAGTCTTGGATGAACCTTCTGTAGTAACCAGCTAGTCCTAAAAACTGGCGTATGTGTTTCGGAGTTTTCGGGGTTTCCCACTTTTCAACAGTTTCTATCTTTGCCGGATCCACCTTAATACCTTCTTTGTTCACTATGTGACCGAGGAATTGAACTTCTTCCAACCAAAATGCACACTTTGAAAACTTAGCGTACAATTCTTCCTTCCTCAATACTTCTAACACCTTTCTCAAATGTTCACCGTGTTCTTGGTCATTCTTTGAGTAAATAAGTATGTCATCAATGAAAACAATGACAAACTTGTCAAGGTATGGTCCACACACTTGGTTCATAAGGTCCATGAACACAGCTGGTGCATTAGTTAAACCAAACGGCATGACCATAAACTCGTAATGACCGTAACGTGTTCTGAAAGCAGTCTTTGGAATATCATCTTCTTTCACCCGCATTTGATGATACCCGGAACGTAAGTCAATCTTTGAATAAACAGACGAGCCTTGTAGTTGATCAAATAAGTCATCGATTCTCGGTAGTGGGTAGCGGTTCTTGATGGTAAGTTTGTTCAACTCTCGGTAGTCGATACACAACCTGAATGTACCATCTTTCTTCTTGACAAACAAAACAGGAGCTCCCCACGGTGATGTGCTTGGTCGAATGAAATCACGCTCTAAAAGTTCTTGTAATTGGCTTTGCAGTTCTTTCATTTCGCTGGGTGCGAGTCTGTAAGGAGCACGAGCTATTGGTGCAGCTCCTGGTACAAGATCTATTTGAAATTCAACGGATCGATGTGGGGGTAATCCCGGTAATTCTTTCGGAAATACATCGGGAAATTCTTTTGCAATGGGAACATCATTGATGCTCTTTTCTTCAGTTTGTACTTCCTCGACGTGTGCTAGAACAGCATAGCAACCTTTTCTTATTAGTTTTTGTGCCTTCAAATTACTAATAAGATGTAGCTTCGTGTTGCCCTTTTCTCCGTACACCATTAAGGGTTTTCCTTTTTCTCGTATAATGCGTATTTCATTTTTGTAACAGACGATCTCTGCTTTCACTTCTTTCAACCAGTCCATACCGATTATCACATCAAAACTCCCTAACTCTACTGGTATCAAATCAATCTTAAATGTTTCGCTAACCAGTTTAATTTCTCGATTCCGACATATATTATCTGCTGAAATTAATTTACCATTTGCTAATTCGAGTAAAAATTTACTATCCAAAGGCGTCAATGGACAACTTAACTTAGCACAAAAATCTCTACTCATATAGCTTCTATCCGCACCTGAATCAAATAAAACGTAAGCAGATTTATTGTCAATAAGAAACGTACCCGTAACAAGCTCCGGGTCTTCCTGTGCCTCTGCCGCATTAATATTGAAAACTCTTCCGCGGCCTTGTCCATTCGTGTTCTCCTGGTTCGGGCAATTTCTAATAATGTGGCCCGGTTTTCCACATTTATAACAAACTACATTGGCATAACTTGCTCCGACACTACTTGCTCCGCCATTACTCGTTCCGACACCATTTGTTCCTTTCGTTCTATTAACCCCTGGTCCGTAAACCTCACACTTCGCCGCGCTATGACCATTTCTTTTACACTTGTTGCAAAATTTGGTGCAGAACCCCGAGTGATACTTTTCACACCTTTGGCATAGCTGCTTCTGATTGTTGTTGTTGTTGCGGTTATTATTGTTGTTGGGATGATTGTTGTAGTTGCTGTTGCTGTTGTTGTTGTTGTTGTTGTTGGGCCGTTTGTTGTAGTTGCGATTGATGTTGCGATTGTTGGGATAATTGTTGCGATTATTGTTGTAATTGCTGTTGTTGTTGTATTGGTGATTCTTATCACCGTTATCCTCCCACTTTCTTTTGACTTGCTTCACATTGGCCTCTTCAGCAGTCTGTTCTTTAATTCTTTCTTCAATCTGGTTCACTAGTTTGTGAGCTATTCTACATGCCTGTTGTATAGAGGCGGGCTCGTGTGAACTTATATCTTCTTGGATTCTTTCCGGTAATCCTTTCACAAATGCGTCGATCTTCTCTTCCTCATCTTCGAATGCTCCCGGACACAATAGGCACAATTCTGTGAATCGTCTTTCGTACGTGGTAATATCAAATCCTTGGGTTCGTAACCCTCTAAGTTCTGTCTTGAGCTTATTGACCTCGGTTCTGGGACGGTACTTCTCGTTCATCAAGTGCTTGAATGCTGACCACGGTAGTGCGTACGCATCGTCTTGTCCCACTTGCTCTAGATAGGTATTCCACCATGTTAACGCAGAACCTGTGAAGGTATGCGTAGCGTACTTCACTTTGTCCTCTTCAGTACACTTACTTATGGCAAACACCGATTCGACCTTCTCGGTCCACCGTTTCGATCCGATCGGTCCTTCGGTTCCATCAAATTCCAAAGGTTTGCAGGCAGTGAATTCTTTGTAGGTGCATCCTACACGATTTCCTGTACTGCTAGATCCAAGGTTATTGTTGGTATGTAGCGCAGCCTGTACTGCGGCTATGTTTGAAGCTAGAAAAGTACGGAATTCCTCTTCATTCATATTCACGGTGTGTCGAGTAGTCGGTGCCATTTCCTTCAAAATAGTCAAATGGAACAAGTTAATCATACAGAATATTAAGAGTAGTTAATAGTATTTCGTAGCATAATATGAACTCATTTATAAAAGCTTTTTCTTCATATTAGCGTTTTATAAGTTTAAATTCGGGTAGTACCTACCCGTTAAGTTCATACTTAGTAGCTAATATACAATTCAACTACTACAATTCTATATGAAAAACTGATTGTAATAATATTTCGCGTTCAAACTTTTGTACAATATTTTACAAACTTACAATAACGCTTATTTTACATAAAGCATGAAATATAGCACACAATAAATTTGATACAAGATAGTTGTGAAGATAATTCTAGCTAGTACACAAGTCGTTCAGCAAAGGCAATAAAGACACGTAATTCATACGTCCAGAAACAAGTCATGCATTCTGGTTTTACTAGGACTACTTCCCATCCTTGGTCTTGTGGAACATAACCGTTATGGCCATTGATAAGACAGCGTGTTGTAACGTAGTCAAAGGGAAGAGGGTTACGTAATGTCCAACAGTCCCGTAACAATCTAAAAACCTCATTTCTTACCCCAATTACCGACTCCGTCACTTGTGGAAATGTTTTGTTTAATAGTTGTAGCCCGATGTTCTTGTTCTCACTTTGGTGAGAAGCGAACATTACTAATCCGTAAGCATAACATGCTTCTTTATGTTGCATGTTAGCCGCTTTTTCTAAATCACGAAGTCCAATATTCGGATATATTGAGTCAAAATAATTTCTTAACCCGTTGCGTAAAATAGCATTTGGGTTCCCCGCAATATATGCGTCAAAGTAAACACATCGTAACTTATGGGTTTCCCAATGTGATATCCCCCATCTTTCAAATGAAAGTCTCTTATAAACCAAGACATTCTTGGAACGTTCTTCGAATGTCTTACAAACTGATCTCGCCTTAAATAGTTGTGCCGAGGAATTCTGGCCGACTCTAGACAAGATTTCATCAATCATGTCTCCGGGTAGGTCTCTTAAAATATTGGGTTTTCTATCCATTTTGTGTTTTTAAACTATAAAATAGACAAGAGTTAGATTCATAAAAAAATACTTATTAATACAAGCAATTTTTACATATATCATAAAGCATAAGAACACTATATTACATATATTACACCACACGAATACAACTATCTTATTCCGACTCGCTCGTTTCTTCTTCTTCGGTTTTGGTTCGTTTTGCCAAGTTTCTAGGGATATATGATGTTCCCCTAATACGAGCCGTCGTTGTCCACATTGGTTTAGAAAAACCTGGTGGTTTAGAGGTTCCCGGGTCATTGTTACAACTTAAGGACTTCGGGGGTTGATGATACATATAAAGTTCATCGGGGTTGGAATTAGATTTCTCTATTTTTATGCCCTTTCCCTTATTATTTTCTTTTGCCTTTTTAAATTCAGTTGGGGTAATTTCTATAACATCATTGGAATTCTCGTCGGAATCCGATTCATCGGAGAATTGGTAATCCTCCCAATATTTTGCTTCCTTGGCGGAAACACCATTGACCATAATTAACCTTGGTCGGTTGGTTAAGGATTCTCTTTTACTTAACCGTTTTATTATTTCCCCCACCGGTTCCGATTCTTCTTCCGGTTCCGATTCTTCTTCCGGTTCCGATTCTTCTTCCGGTTCCGACTCTTCTTCCGGTTCCGACTCTTCTTCCGGTTCCTCTTCGGGAACTTGTGAATCAGTCCACGAATCATTCCAATTTACATTTGACTCTTCATTATTATTAGGTGAGTCAATGGGACTTGTTCTAGAGGTAGACATCTATCACATAATATCAAACACGTTAAGAGATTAATATATCACATAATATTCATATGTTAAAAATATATAGTTTCCAACAAAAATGTTAAGCAATCATTTTTAAAGAAAACACGGTCGAAGTCCAGAATCACTAATGCATCCTAACAAACTCGATAAGACACACTAATGCAAATTTTCTGGTTCTCTAAGACCAACGCTCGGATACCAACTGAAATGTCCCGTTCTTATTGATTAAAAACGTTCCATATTAATTGATTTCGTTGCGAGGTTTTGACCTCTATATGAGACGTTTTTCAAAGACTGCATTCATTTTTAAAACAAACCATAACCTTTATTTCATAGATAAAGGTTTTAAAAAGCTTTACGTAGATTATCAAATAATGATAATCTAAAATATCCTGTTTACACACGACCATTACATAATGGTTTACAATACAAATATGTTACAACAAAATAAGTTTCTTGAATGCAGTTTTTACACAATATCATACAAGCATGGACTCCAAATCTCGTCCTTATTTAACTATGCGACAGCGGAAGCTCTTAATAATCACCTGAGAATAAACATGCTTAAAACGTCAACAAAAATGTTGGTGAGTTATAGGTTTAACCTATATATATCAAATCATAATAATAGACCACAAGATTTCATATTTCAATACACATCCCATACATAGAGATAAAAATCATTCATATGGTGAACACCTGGTAACCGACATTAACAAGATGCATATATAAGAATATCCCCATCATTCCGGGACACCCTTCGGATATGATATAAATTTCGAAGTACTAAAGCATCCGATACTTTGGATGGGGCTTGTTGGGACCGATAGATCTATCTTTAGGATTCGCGTCAATTAGGGTGTCTGTTCCCTAATTCTTAGATTACCAGACTTAATAAAAAGGGGCATATTCGATTTCGATAATTCAACCATAGAATGTAGTTTCACGTACTTGTGTCTATTTTGTAAATCATTTATAAAACCTGCATGTATTCTCATCCCAAAAATATTAGATTTTAAAAGTGGGACTATAACTCACTTTCACAGATTTTTACTTCGTCGGGAAGTAAGACTTGGCCACTGGTTGATTCACGAACCTATAACAATATATACATATATATCAAAGTATGTTCAAAATATATTTACAACACTTTTAATATATTTTGATGTTTTAAGTTTATTAAGTCAGCTGTCCTCGTTAGTAACCTACAACTAGTTGTCCACAGTTAGATGTACAGAAATAAATCGATAAATATTATCTTGAATCAATCCACGACCCAGTGTATACGTATCTCAGTATTGATCACAACTCAAACTATATATATTTTGGAATCAACCTCAACCCTGTATAGCTAACTCCAACATTCACATATAGAGTGTCTATGGTTGTTCCGAAATATATATAGATGTGTCGACATGATAGGTCAAAACATTGTATACGTGTCTATGGTATCTCAAGATTACATAATATACAATACAAGTTGATTAAGTTATGGTTGGAATAGATTTGTTACCAATTTTCACGTAGCTAAAATGAGAAAAATTATCCAATCTTGTTTTACCCATAACTTTTTCATTTTAAATCCGTTTTGAGTGAATCAAATTGCTATGGTTTCATATTGAACTCTATTTTATGAATCTAAACAGAAAAGTATAGGTTTATAGTCGGAAAAATAAGTTACAAGTCATTTTTGTAAAGGTAGTCATTTCAGTCGAAAGAACGACGTCTAGATGACCATTTTAGAAAACATACTTCCACCATAATTTTTGGATATAGTTTCATGTTCATAATAAAAATAATTTTCTCAGAATAACAACTTTTAAATCAAAGTTTATCATAGTTTTTAATTAACTAACCCAAAACAGCCCGCGGTGTTACTACGACGGCGTAAATCCGGTTTTACGGTATTTTTCGTGTTTCCAGGTTTTAAATCATTAAGTTAGCATATCATATAGATATAGAACATGTGTTTAGTTGATTTTAAAATTCAAGTTAGAAGGATTAATTTTTGTTTGCGAACAAGTTTAGAATTAACTAAACTATGTTCTAGTGATTACAAGTTTAAACCTTCGAATAAGATAGCTTTATATGTTTGAATTGAATGATGTTATGAACATCATTAATACCTTAAGTTCCTTGGATAAACCTACTAGAAAAGAGAAAAATGGATCTAGCTTCAATGGATCCTTGGATGGCTCGAAGTTCTTGAAGCAGAATCATGACACGAAAACAAGTTCAAGTAAGATCATCACTTGAAATAAGATTGTTATAGTTATAGAAATTGAACCAAAGTTTGAATATGATTATTACCTTGTATTAGAATGATAACCTACTGTAAGAAACAAAGATTTCTTGAGGTTGGATGATCACCTTATAAGATTGGAAGTGAGCTAGCAAACTTGAAAGTATTCTTGATTTTATGAAACTAGAACTTTTGGAATTTATGAAGAACACTTAGAACTTGAAGATAGAACTTGAGAGAGATCAATTAGATGAAGAAAATTGAAGAATGAAAGTGTTTGTAGGTGTTTTTGGTCGTTGGTGTATGGATTAGATATAAAGGATATGTAATTTTGTTTTCATGTAAATAAGTCATGAATGATTACTCATATTTTTGTAATTTTATGAGATATTTCATGCTAGTTGCCAAATGATGGTTCCCACATGTGTTAGGTGACTCACATGGGCTGCTAAGAGCTGATCATTGGAGTGTATATACCAATAGTACATACATCTAAAAGCTGTGTATTGTACGAGTACGAATACGGGTGCATACGAGTAGAATTGTTGATGAAACTGAACGAGGATGTAATTGTAAGCATTTTTGTTAAGTAGAAGTATTTTGATAAGTGTCTTGAAGTCTTTCAAAAGTGTATGAATACATATTAAAACACTACATGTATATACATTTTAACTGAGTCGTTAAGTCATCGTTAGTCGTTACATGTAAATGTTGTTTTGAAACCTTTAGGTTAACGATCTTGTTAAATGTTGTTAACCCAATGTTTATAATATCAAAAGAGATTTTAAATTATTATATTATCATGATATTATGATGTACGAATATCTCTTAATATGATATATATACATTAAATGTCGTTACAACGATAATCGTTACATATATGTCTCGTTTCAAAATCATTAAGTTAGTAGTCTTGTTTTTACATATGTAGTTCATTGTTAATATAATTAATGATATGTTTACTTATCATAATATCATGTTAACTATATATATAACCATATATATGTCATCATATAGTTTTTACAAGTTTTAACGTTCGTGAATCACCGGTCAACTTGGGTGGTCAATTGTCTATATGAAACCTATTTCAATTAATCAAGTATTAACAAGTTTGATTGCTTAACATGTTGGAAACATTTAATCATGTAAATATCAATCTCAGTTAATATATATAAACATGGAAAAGTTCGGGTCACTACATAACAGTCCCCTTCAATCGATCCGCAAACAAGTATTTGTCCCTGAATTAATCCAGGATGACACCACTCACCACCTGCTAGCCAGTCCACAACTACCTAACACGAGGTTTCTCCTTTAAACCCTATAACGCAATTGCACAAGACGGCTTCCCAGTACAAGCATAGAAACTATTTGTGTACTAGAATCCTGTCTACAGCGAATTTTTATCTCACCAAATCCTGCGATTTGTCATACATCCCGCAAAATTGTCCACCAACGCCGGGTGAATCTCTCGCCTTGATTGTCCGTTATGGAGGCCCTCGACATTCAACTGCAATCAAATGCTCACAACACTAGGGAACACACCCTTACAACCCAGCGACACCCGTGTGTCTCCATGTGAGACAATTGGAACCAACACTCCACGACTAACAATCGCCCATACAGTAGAGTAATCCACTGATGACTCACACGATCATACTTCCCGATCAAGGAAAATGCCATAATCATCCCAACACAAAACTCGTAACCACTAATAAACACCATACGATATTCACGCCATCCCAGGTTTACATTACGAAAGTATCCTCAATGATAACTTTATTCCGTCACTTCGGGATCTTAAGCGTTCACATTAGGTCACACACTGTACTTGTACCATCCGGCCAACCTACTTAGGGAAAGTTACACTTCACTCGATCCCATCATCACAAACACTACACATAACATTCTCGAATCATGACTCACGATCGTAACACACGATCCCAAGACGATGCCAATAGCCCATCACTCTACCTCGTTAGGAAATCCTAATCCATGTTGAGGCCTAGAATGGCACACTTCCACACTCCTGATAGTCATAACACCACTGGAGCTTCCTCGGGCGGCAGTAAAAACTCTCCCACTTAGGAATCAGCTCCACACTCTCACCGCCAAGATGATATCATCCCGCGGAATTGTCCTTCCACGACACACATGACCATTCTCATCGAAGGTCATATACACCAAATCACCGCGAATTCACTTCAGGCTCTTAGAGCTGGCATACACAATCATGTGAGATGTCATACATGCTATGACATCGCACTTTCACATAACACATCTCACTGTTACCCCCAAGGTAAAAGCTATCGAAGTCCCACATATGCCTCAACGCCTATGCATATGTCACTTCACCTCATCGAGCGTACTTGTCAGTCGAGATCACCCAACCTTCCATTCAACAACAATTAACAACAATTGCTCACTCTCATAGAGAAGAGTGACCAATTCGACACAATGATTGCGTCGCCTTCAATACGAACACTTTATCATATCCTCCGACCTAACCGACCATTAAGTCCATCACCAGCTCACCGGTCATCCATACCCCTAATCACTTAAGAGCAACAAGATTTAATCATCTCGTAAGCTCATCGAACACACGAAATTGATCTCCACTCCAGATTGCGCTTAACAAGAATGATGAAAGCTCATTCACCCTCCTTTACTTTATATGAAGTATTTACCGCAATGCTCTCAAACTTCGACTTTCAAAATAGTCGAATCATTAACGTCTGCAATTCACCATTACAATCACTACTGCACCTAAGGGTTTCTTACTGGTACCCTAAGTACATCGTAACTGTTAGGATTTAACAAGTTTCATAATACTTATAATCATTCAAGAAATAAGATTTGCGGAAGCGTATAAATTGCCATTTTAAAACTTGTAAATCTTTAACCATTTAAAGTTAAATCCCGAATAGGATCAAGTTGTAAAACATACTTACAAACTACAAGATAGATAAGAGATTATACTTTCTCCAAGCTATGTAGTTGATGATGAAGATGATGATGAAGAATGGAGCTTCAAATGGAGAAACCTCAAGTAGATATACCCCAAGAAAGAACATCAACACCTTCTAGTTTTGGTTAGGATTTTTAACACTTGAAATTATCTTGAAAAATGAACTAGAACACCCCTTGTTGTTCCTAATATCCCACGGAAGCTGCAGCACTAAAATGTGCAGAATTTTCTTGCTAAGTTGATGTGTTTGCATGTGTGTTAGTTTCTCAAAGAGTCAAGGTCCATATACACATGTACATGGGAAGTGTTGACCACTAAATGGAGTCTTGGAGACAAGAACTTGCACTCCTAATATGTTCCTCCAATTATTTTAAGATTAGTTTTTATAAAATCTAATTTTATAAAAACCCCTCCTTTTTTATAAACTTCCATGCATTTTATTAGTTATGTACATTTATATTTATAAAACCAATTATATAATATGTAACATAACTAAATTTAATTATTTAACCTATAAATAATTAAATACTTATTATATAAATTATTCCATAATTTATGTACACATCAAGTGACATTATTTTAGAAAACCATTTTTCTTAAATTTCAAGTGTCGCGTAATTTAATCAACGATCCAATCGCTAAGATCAAATACGAATAAGGTGTCGGTAAGCTTGTTATTGGGTATGACCCAACTTGGATCAAAACATATTAGCCACGTTAATTTAATATGTCTCTCGGGCATATGAAATACCTTTAATCTCCCACTTGCACGAGAAACATAAGAAATTAATGCAAGTTATGGATACCACCTAACGACCGTCCATCACCCCCAATATGTTATGACTTTGTGCCATTCAATAACATCATCCCTTTCGAGTTCCCATCTGGAATTTGAATTGGTGAATCTTTCATTTATCCTTTCATCCTAGATGTCATGTTAAATCCAAGAGACACAGAGTGATCACTCTCTTCTAGATTTAACTTTATCAGGCCTTAGACATCTGACTCTCAACGAATAAGAGGGACAAATTCCATCTTAACTACATACGTCCTAGATATATACTTTGTATTATACCTGAGCTCTTCCTTATGAACTACCATATTTCAGAGTAGCGAAGGAAATAATCAAGGCACAATACTTGGTGAATATCCGAACCCAATATGTATCTCAGGTCAGAGGATACAATGATATTCGCCTTTACTCAAGATTACATTTGATCAACCACAAAGGCTCCATTTAGTAAATTCTGAGAGCGGGTCTTCCAATATTTGCATCCCACAAATATCTATGAACCTTGGTAGCAACCTTGCCCCACATTCAGCCTGTGAATGTATACCAATCCAAGTTCATAATAGTCTAGACCTCACACTTGTTCCCACAAATGTGATTGACTACAGAATTTAGAATAATAGCTTATTTATGGATAAAATATGCAAAATAGGAACTTGACTCAAAATTAATAAATTAACACTATAATTATATTAATGAGTTTGAACAACTTTGTTCCGTTACATTACATAAAACAGATCATAACCAATCACTAAAATATCCAAGCCCAAACGCACAAACATGTCCTTGATGTTTTGCTCCATGTAAGAGTTTCGTGAGTGAATCCGCTATATTAAGATCTGTGTGAACTTTGTGAATACATATCTTTCCCTTTTCAACTTCATCCCTTATGTAGTTGAATCTCCGCTCAATGTGTTTAGCAACCTGTTCATATCGATTATAAATGAATTACAATAGTTGATCTCATTGCGAGGTATTTAACCTCTATATGATACATTTTACAAATATTGCATTCGTTTTTAAAAGATAAACTTTCATTACATCAAAAGTTGATAGGCATGCATACCATTTCATAATATCCAATCTATAAATGACCTAATCTGTCATTTACTTAATAATAATCTTTATTGAACTCAACGACTTGAATGCAACGTCTTTTGAAATATGCCATGAATGACTCCAAGTAATATCTCTAAAATGAGCAAATGCACAGCGGAAGATTTCTTTCAAACCTGAGAATAAACATGCTTAATAGTGTCAACCAAAAGGTTGGTGAGTTCATTAGTTTATCATAATCAATCATTTCTAATTATATAATAGACTACAAGATACTCATATTTCGAAAACAATATGTGCAGGTCTGCTCACTACTGTAAAAATCATTCATACGATATATAAACACCTGGTAATCGACATTAACAAAATGCATCTAGAATATCCCCCGCATACAGGCATTTCGCACGTCATGCAAAAAGCATACAAACAGGCCACTCTTTTAAATATGATGGTTGTATACACCTCACAAACAGGTCATACCTTTTAAAGCTGGCGGTTGTATACCAAAATCGAAGTACTAAAGTAGTTCAAATTATCTGACTGGGGCTTGTCAAGGCCCATAGATCTATCTTTAGGATTCGCATCAATTAGGGGGTCTGTTCCCTAATTCTTAGATTACCAGACTAAAATGGGTGATATCCGGTGTACTCGTAACTCATTCGCAGAATGTTTTAAGTACTTGTGTCTATTCCGTCAAACATTTATAAAAGTAGCGCATGTATTCTCAGTTCCAAAAATATATATTGCAAAAGCATTAAAAAGGAAGTAATGAAACTCACGATACGATATTTTGTAGTAAAAATATGCATACGACTGAACTGAACAATGCAGGGTTGGCCTCGAATTCACGAACCTATATCAGTTATATATATATTAACACATATAATTGTAATCGAACAAATTTACATATTATTAGTGATATAATTGTTATTTTAATAAATTATATGTTTCATTAATAACTAATTTAAATATTTCTACTTTACGTACTTTAAATAAATGATTAGTATTTATTATAAAACGTTAATATAGATATGTTATATGTATTAACTATAGTGTTATATAATTAAAATCATTTGATAAATTAATATTAATAAATAAAAAGTTGTATTATTTTATAATAATAATATTAGTAAATATACTTAATAATAATAATAATAATTATGATACTAAAAATAATAATACTTATAATGATAATAATATTGATAATAATAATAATAATAATAATAATAATAATAATAATAATAATAATAATAATAATAATAATAATAATAATAATAATAATAATAGTAATAATAAAAATGATACTTTTAGTATTAATAATTTTAATAATAATGATAGTTTTAATATTAATACTTATACAATATTCTTAATGATAATTCTAACTTTAATAATAATAATAATAATAATAATAATAATAATAATATAATAATAATAATAATAATAACAATAATAATAATAATAATAATAATAATAATAAAATAATAATAATAATAATCATCATAATAATAATAATAATAATAATAATAATAATAATAATAATAATAATAATAATAATAATAATAATAATAATTTTAGAATACAACCTTTGAAGAAACAAGCTTCTAAAAAAAATACGCCACTGCCCAGGCTCGAACCCGCGACCTCTCGCTTAATAAACAATCTCCTGAACCATTGCTCTGTTTGTTATTTTCTGATTTAATTCCTACTTTAATTCCTTTATCTCATATATGTCTACTGTCTTCTTCATAAACAAAACCCATTTAACCTCTTCATCATCATCATCTAAAATCGATATCATTATCACGATTATAACCTTAATTATTTGTTATTATCAATCTATCGTCATCTTAATTCTTTGTGATCATCATGATCACATATTATCATCAACTCTTTAATCATCGATCATCATTTTAAACAATTACAGTGCATAGACTGAATGGGCCTATTGGGCCAGTAAGACTTGATGATTAAGAACTGGACTCAAATGCAGCACTAGTCGGGCCAATTGAGGAGTAGTCCAAATGTTATTTAACGATCCATTAACAACAAAAATAGATTGATCAAAATTTAGCAGGGTAAAATTTCAATAACAAAAGAACGAGGTGTTCGATAGGCGGCTACAGAAACTGATCAATTATCATCAACATCCTCGGTCCATCATCATGATCGTTCATCCTCATCTTCGTTCTTTTCAACATCGTAACCATCATCTTGTCACAGACTCATCATCGTTTCCTTCTAATCATCATTAACATCTTTCGCTATAATTACTATTCATCATCTTCTCTTATGATTTCGTGTATCATCTTCATCATACATCATCATCGTTTATTTGATTCGATCAGAAACAGAAACTCATCATGTACACTATTCATCATCTTCCTCACCGTTACATTTGTGGGTTCAAGATCAAAACATGTGTGCGTGTGTTGTGTGACTCTCGAACGAACATCAGTATAAAACAAATAAACATAGCAGCAACTTACAGCAAAATACAACATAAATTGCTTCCCAAATAATAAAGAAATGTACATCAACTTTTAATGAACGTTGCAGGTTCTAATGCCGGTGTGTGGTGGACATTTTGGGTTTGATTAATCGTGACAGGAATAGTGGCAGTTGTTTGGTGATTGTCTTGGTGGTTCACTATATCTTAGAGTTCTTTGTGTTGTTCTCGAAGATGAATAGCTAAACAGAAATACTAGAGTGGTGTTGGTTCGTGGTCTCAGAAGTTGGTATCATGGTGGTGATGGTTTAAGGTGGTGGTGGAGGTTGTAGGTGGTGCTTTGACAAATAAGAAGAAACAGAAACGTCGGAGGTGGTATTAGGAGCTGTTAGTGATCATGGTTGGTTGCGGGAGTGTGTGTTGAATATACATATATATAATAATTATAATCAAAATCAGTAAGTGGAAATGAAAGGACAAGTAACCAGAATAGTGAATTTCAATAGTAAGCCGCCTCTTTGTTAAATTTTTGTGCCGACAGTTTTCACGGATATTATTTTGTGTCCATTGCTAAACAGTTAAAACATAAAATTGTTCATAAAAATCACAAAATTTTAAATTAAGACCATTTATTTTTTCAGGTCATTAACTGTTTGAAACCTGATAAAAAATGTTCGTTAATTATTTATTTTCTGTACCAAATAATATGTACGGAGTACTAAGATTTAATACTAAAAAGGTAAAAATATTTTTATCAAACCTAAAATCTTCGTAATCAATTTACAATTCAACTTTTATTTTAATCCTTCATGAACATATATTATATCTATATTAAAACTAACGAAATGTCAATCGAGTGTTACTGACGTTTATTAATTAGGCTCGAAATCACTTATTTTTAATATATACACTTTCTATATATATATATATATATATATATATATATATATATATATATATATATATATATATATATATATATATATATATATATATATATATATATACACATTTTTAAATAGAAAGTTTAACTACTAAAATAAATATATTATATATTTTTAAATAATTAGATTTAATATAATTTTATATATTTATAAGTAATATTTGTATACATATTTATAATAATAGTTTTCATTACAACGCATATTATTTTACATATTTATTTCCTACAATTAATCATATATTATTTCAAATAATATTGCAAATTAATATATATATATATATATATATATATATATATATATATATATATATATATATATATATTTATATATATATGTATCTATTTACAAATAGTTGTTCATGAATTGTCGGGAATTGTCGAAGGTCAATTGAATATTTGAAACAGTTCAAAATTTTTGAGACTCAACCTAAGAGACTTTGCTTATCGTGTCAAAAATATAATATCGTATCGAGAGTTTGGTTTAAAATTAGTCGAAATTTTTCGAGTCGTCACAGTACCTACCCGTTAAAGAAATTTCATCCCGAAATTTAAGTAAGGTCGTCATGACTAACAATAAAAATGTTTTCATGACGAATATGAGTTGATAAATAGAGTTTTATCATTATTGATTAATATAGATAAAACGATTCGATTATGTGAAGCATACGAGTAAAGCTGTCATAAAAGATTGAAATAGAGATTTAACTTTTGACGTAGACACGGTGGATTTCTGGAATTCCAGGAATTTAAAGATAATCTTTGAAATCTATATAAGATTCGGTTCCTCGGTGAATAAGGAAATTAGATCCTCTTTGGTTAAATGCGATAATCTGTTTTGATTTCTCTGTCGAATATTTCACTATAAATCCATCCTCTTCATTTCCTTATTTTCACAGCTCACACCTTCTATTCTTTCTCCCTTAATTCAAAATTTTGTTTTCTCTTCTCGACTTTAAGTCAAACGAATAATGATCCAGAATTCGTAGGTATGGAGTTTCGAATGAACATGACTAATGTTCTAAGAGAGAAATTGTAATAGCACGATCTTGATTGGTTAAATTACCAGAATTCAAGAGAAAAGATAGAACTATCAAGAAATTATGTTCTTGATATGTTTATATATTAGATAGAATGTAAGAGTCGTGTAACATGGCACCTAATGACGTTATGGTATGTGAATCATCAAGTTCCATTAGAAACTCAGCATGACTTACTGTAATATAATCACGTTGATCAAGTGTCATTATATTATACTAACTCATGTTTCAATTCCCAACACTACTTCAAAAACATTCATAATTTAAACTCGAAGGTTTACAGAATATAGAAACTAAACAGTTTCCTTTATAATGTAACACTGATAGTGCGAAGGGATAAATGATTTCAGATAAGAATAATTATGAAAATATCTTCAGAATTATCGAAGATATTTATAATGAAAGATTTAATGATATTCTAGAATATCTAAGATCAGAGGATGATGAAGAATATTGTCAGCAAGGATTTTAGAGTAAAGAGCAATGTATATGCTAAAGACTTCAGCAGACACTGAATCATTTGGATTCTTTGAAGGCAGATTTAGTCGTTGTGATTTGTCCACAGCTGCCTTCATGGTTTGCTCAATCTGTTTTCCAGTATCAATATTTTTGAGCTTTTTCAGCATACCATTCTTTATTATCAAACTTTTAACTGTTAAGGCAGTCTTCAGTTTTCACTGCTTAATCAAATTTTTCAAAACTCAGAAAACTGATCCATAGGCTAAAGAGCTTTTCAGAAATTCAGAATTAAAGTTCGTAAATCCAGGAGATAGAAGTTATATATATATATATATATATACACACACACACACACACACACATATATATATATATATATATATATATATATATATATATATATATATATATATATATATATATATATATATATATATATATATATATATATATATATATATATATATATATATATATATATATATATAAAATTGTTGTCGTAGAATCGCTGAGAAATTCGAGATTATCGATTGATGCCTCCCAGTATTTGGTATGGTAATTATAGTTACAAGATGCCGATGAGTTCATGATAAGACTTCAATAGATAAATATAGTGATTTGTCGGAGAGATTTAAGCCAAAGAGCAACGAGGTTGCTGGTACGTCTGCTGGTAATATGGTGGAATATAAAAGGTTCCCCGGTAACAATAAAAGAGCACGCATATATATCAAGGTTATAATAATAAGTTTGTTTTGAACGAAAATTCGAAGTTGACTTGCTGGAGCTGTGACAGAATTAGCTAATTTGGAAAGAGATTGGAGTTATTTTTGGTAATAATAACGCTAAAGGAATTAGCACCGCTACGTGTTAAACGTTTACTCAGTTTCTGAGAGTTTTTCAAGTGCATAACTATATGCATAAATCTTTCCTTCCATAGATGAAGTGCGGTTGGTTCATCCTCTCGATTGAGGTGTTTTCAAGAATCATGAAAGGTTTGAATGCAGATTGTAATCGTCAAGATACAAATGAGGTTTAAGATGAAATCAAGTGGCAAACTTAAAGAAATGTTTAGTTTCATATGTTATAATCAATATTTTAATTCATTTTAATTGTCCAATGTTAGTAGTCCACAGTTAGTAGTCCACAGTTAGTAATTCAATAATTCATATATAGTTTAATATATAATATTCGAATTAATTAATACGTATCGTGACCCATTGTATACATGTCTCAGACTCGATCACAACTCAAAGTATATATATTATTTTAGAATCAACCTCGACCCTTTATATGCTAACTCGAGCATTACTGCAATATATAGTGCCTTACGGTTATTCCAAATAATATATATAGATGATGTCGATATGATATGTCAAAACATTGTATATGTGTCCTGATTTATCCGACGATATTTAATGTGCGTAAAATAAATAACAGAAATTAAATGACGATAAATAAAATTGTGAGAATTAAAATTACGATAAATAAATTGCGATAAATAATTGTAATAAGGAATTAACAGTTAGTTAGGAACAGTTAGCTAGGATTCTTAACAAAATTTCTCATAGTTAATTTCTTTGTTGCTAACAAATTTTATTTTGTCAAATGTTTTCTTCATTATGCCACTTGTTGGATTCTGATAGGTCAAAATCTAAATATGAAATTGAATGAAAATGGTTATTCTGCAGTGAACGGATACGTATATCTGTGGATGTAAGTTGGATAGTAAATGACTGTTGAATCAGATTGGAAGAATGTACAGTGTAACTTATTAATGTGAAATCTAAATATTCTTCGGGTATTACCTACCCGTTAAAATATTTTTACCATTAACAGTTTGTACAAAAGAATTTTTAATTACAATCTTTATGAAAACATATATACATATATATTTTCTTCAGATGTAATCATGGATTTAATGAGTTAATATAATATTAAACTCATTTGGTTTTCGATTGGAATTAGAATGAATAATCTCTAAAACTTTAGAGATTACATAATCTCCGCTTAATATTTCTCCAATAAAGTTATAAATCAATACTTCATCGTTGATTTTTATTAGTTCTCCATGGTATCTTATGACGTAGATGCTCGTGGGACAGATTGTGAAGTTGAGGTTTGCGGTGTTGAGGCTTGTGTTGTTGGTGGTACTGCTGGTGCTGGTGGTACTGTTGGTGCCGGTGATGTTGCCGGTGCTGCTTGTGATGCCTGCAGGTTATGCATCATATTTTCCAATGTCACTACTCGAGCGCGAAGCTCGTTGACTTCTTCTACTACACCGGGATGACTGGCGGTTCGGACGAGCGGATGAATAAGATCTAGAATTTGAGATAGTATATAATCATGACGAGATAATCTGGAAATGAAAAAATGGTGCAACAACATCCTGTTTTGAAATCTTCCAAGAGACCGCACCTCCATTTAACATGAAGACAAAATCGGATTGTGATCGAGAATCATCTCGATCAGTTTGGAAACTCGCGTGCACGTAACCTTTTACAGTGAGTTCCTCATCACCAGACCCGTATATTAGAAACATATCCTTAGTCCTCTTAAGGTATTTCAATATACTTTTAACCGCAGTCCAATGACTGTTTCCGGGGTTATTCTGGTATCTACTTGTCAAGCTAAGAGCGCTTGACACATCCGGTCGAGTGTATATCATTGCATACATAATTGACCCAATAGCAGACGTGTATGGGACATTCTTCATTCTCTCTTGTTCATCTTTCGTGGTAGGGCACTGAGATTAACTGAGAAGCGTCCCTCTTTGAATAGGTACCAAACCTTTCTTAGAGTTCTCCATCTTGAACCTTTTCAAGATCTTTTCAATGTATGCACTTTGATTCAAACCTATCAATTTCTTGGATCTATCTCTGTAGATCCTAATCCCCAAAATGTATTGTGCTTCTTCAAGATCCTTAATGGAGAAGCAGCTTTTTAGCCAAGTTTTAACACCTTGCATCGTTGGGATATCATTTCCAAATAATAATATGTCATCCACATATAATACAAGGAACATGATAGTGCTCCCACTCGCTTTCTTCCATTTTTAATGAAGCCAAATTTCTTGGCCTCCTCATTAAAACGATGATTTCACATTCTAGATGCTTGTTTTAACCCGTAGATTGACTTCTTTAACTTACACACTTTGTTAGGACATTTCGGATCAACAAAACCTTCAAGCTGAACCATATAGACATCTTCCTCAAGATATCCATTTAGGAAAGCAGTCTTGACATCCATTTGCCATATCTCATAATCATAATGAGCAGCAATGGCAAATAATATCCTGATAGACTTTAGCATTGCCACAGGTGAAAAAATTTCATCATAGTCAATCCCTTGAGTTTGAGTGAAACCTTTTGATACAAGTCTAGCTTTATATATATTCAAGTTTCCATGCATGTCGGTTTTTATCTTTAAAATCCATTTACAATCAACTAATCTAGAGTTAGTTGGTTGAAAAAGAAGTTCCCAAACTTGGTTGTCATACATGGATTGCATCTCAGCGTTCATGGCTTCAAGCCATTTATCTTTATCAGCCCGTGATAAAGCATCTTGATAGTTGGTTGGTTCATCCAAATCAACCACATAGTAATCATCCATGAGAAATCCATATCTCTCAGGAGGATTACTAATCCTATCAGATCTACGAACATTTTGTATACTTTGATCATCCATTTGATCATTCTCAACATTTTCATGTTTAGCGCTAGTGTCAACCAATTATGTATCATCTACTTGATCTTGAACTTTTTCAAGATCTATCTTCCTTTCACTATTACCTTCCATTAAGAACTTAGTTTCAAGGAATTCCTCCTTCCGAGCAACAAATACATTTTGCTCGGATGGATCATAGAAATAGTATCCCATATCATCCTTGGGATATCCTATGAAGATACACTTCGTGGATCGAGCATTCAACTTATTAGGGACGTAAGGCTTAGGATAAGCTTCACATCCCCATACCTTTAAGTATGATAGAGATGGAGGTTTTCCAAACCACATCTCATGAGGTGTTCGTTCCACTTTCTTGGTTGGGGCCATATTTAGAATACGAGCCGCAGATCATAGACAATAACCCCAAAATGATAGAGGTAACGAGCTTCTTGCTATCATAGATCGAACCATATCCATTAGGGTTCGGTTCCTCCTTTTGGATACTCCATTAAGCTGGGGTGTCCCAGGTGGAGTAAGTTGCGAGATAATCCCACAACTTCTAAGATGATCCTGGAAAGCATCGCTTAGGTATTCACCTCCTCTATCGGTACGAAGTACCTTGATTGTTTTGTTGAATTGATTTTGTACTTCATTTTGATATTCATTGAATGCTTCAAAAGTTTCGTCCTTGTGTCTCAACAAGTAGACATATCCGAAATGACTGAAGTCATCAATGAAGGTAACGAAGTATCTTTCGCCATTCCTAGTCATGGGCTTAAATGGTCCACATACATCCGAATGTATTAATCCCAATAAGTCTTTAGCCCTTTCATAGGTCCCTTTGAAAGGTGCTTTAGCCATTTTGCCTTGTAAACAAGATTCACATACATCAAACGAGTCTAGCTCACTTGATTTCAAAAGGCCATTCTTTTGAAGTGTATGCATTCGACTCTTATTTATGTGACCAAGGCGACAATGCCATAAGTAGGAATCACTCAAATCCCTTTTGAGTTTCTTGGTATTTGTATGGAATATTGAGCTATTGTATGATGTGTCATCATGAACCAATTCATAAATACCATTCAAAGGCGAAGCCTTAAAATAGAACACATTATCTAAAGAAACATGGATATCATCATTAATAAAATTAAGATTAAAACCAAATTGTCTTAAACGGGATACAGAAATAATGTTTCGAGTCAAATCAGGTGCATACAAAACATTTTTCAAAATAAGCTCCAATCCAGTTTGTAGCTTTAAAATAAAGTCTCCTTGAGCTTCTACGTGCACCTTTGCACCATTTCCCATGAAGAGACTTACTGTTCCCGCTTCTTGCTTACTTCTTTTGAACCCCTGCAAAGAATTGCAAATATGAGTTCCACATCCTGTGTCTAATACCCATGTATTAGAAGAAGTAATGCTAAGCTCAACGTATACCATATATACATTACATGAGGTTTGCGCTGCATCCCTCTTTTCTTTCAACTCCTTCTGGTAGATCGGGCAGTTGCGTTTCTAGTGACCCATCTCATCGCAACTAAAGCACGGATCTTCCTTGGGGTTTGCTTGACCGGCAACCTTTTGCTTCTTGTTTTTGTTGGTTGGGTAACCATCTTCCCCTTTCCCTTGCCCTTACCATGGTAGGCGGGTCCTTTCCTCTTAGCCACCTTTGGCTTAGAAGTGGAATTGTTCTTGGACCCGCCTTCATTGATCATAAGCACGGGTGAAGCCCTTTTACCCATGCTTGATTCGGCCATCCTTAGCATGCCATGCAATTCGCCAATGCTCTTATCCCAACCATTCATGTTGTAATTCAACACGAATGTGTCAAACATTTTTGACAAAGAGTTGAGGATACGGTCCGTGGCTAATTCATTAGACACGTTACAGTTTAGATGGTGCAATCGATCAATTTGGCTTTTCATCTTAAGGACATAAGATGAAATGGATTGGGAGTCGTCCATTCAACATGCATGAAGCGCTCGAACCGTTTCAAAGCGCTCGACACGAGCTTGTTGAAGGAACATCTCCTTCAATGGCATGATCATGTCATATTCAGCACTATGATGCTGGAAGTCCTTTTGGAGTTCAGGGATCATAGTCCCAATCATAAGGAAAGCGACTTGCACCGAATCGGTGCAATACTTATCCCAATATGCCATACCTTCGGCATCATCCTCCTCGGCTTGGTCGGGAATAGGGTCTTCCAACACATACGCTCTATCCTCAAGCTTGAGGACAATTCTTAGATTGCGATACCAATCCATGAAGTTCGTATGGTTGAGTTTTTCCTTTTCGAGGATGGACCTCAATGATAGGTTATTAAAGTTGATTGGTGCGTTTGGAATGTTGTTGTTATTGGCGGCCATCTACAAAATTTAACAAAGTTTGTTTAAGTAACGATTTTTAATTCAATAATCAATACCCTTTTAAGATCTAATTGATTTATTAAATTCTAGAATCCAACTGTAAGCCAAATTTCGGTTAGGTGATCTTTATCCCGTTATTTGATTTAGCTAGGTAGTCTTAAAATGAGAATTGCAATCCCTTTGCAACTTCTAGAGTATGGGATCATACAATCCATTTGTATGGCATATTTATCCCATCAACGCCTATTTGTTCCTCATGCTTCGGTGACCCTAAGTTCATGATTTCCAAATCAAGTCCTCCTACTTGTGTAAACATGTAAACTTAACATACAAGTGGTTAGGTGACCTTTATCCCACAAGCATGCGAAATTCACCTTATTCATATTAGTTTGCTTATGACAGTTAGGTG
This sequence comes from Rutidosis leptorrhynchoides, assembly GCF_046630445.1. Taxonomy (NCBI): domain Eukaryota; kingdom Viridiplantae; phylum Streptophyta; class Magnoliopsida; order Asterales; family Asteraceae; genus Rutidosis; species Rutidosis leptorrhynchoides. Next base: position 472,213,325 of record NC_092333.1, on the reverse strand, counting down.
ACCTTTATCCCATCATGAGTGTAGTGACCCGAACTTTTCCATGTTTATATATATATTAAGTAAAATTGTTATTTACATGATTAAGTTTTTCCAACATGTTAAGCAATCAAACTTGTTACGACTTGATTAATTGAAATAGGTTTCATATAGACAATTGACCACCCAAGTTGACCGGTGATTCACGAACGTTAAAACTTGTAAAAACTATACGATGACATATATATGGTTATATATATAGTTAACATGATTTTATTATAAGTATGTATCTCATTAGGTATTTTAACAATGAGTTATATACATAAAAATGAGACTATTAATTTAAGAAACTCGAAAACGATATATATAACGATTATCATTATAACAACGTCTTACTAGGTACATATGAATCATATTAAGATATTGATACACTTGGTTAATTATGTTAAATGATAAGTAAATATATTATTAAGTGTATTAACAATGAAATACATATGTAAAAATAAGACTACTAACTTAATGATTTCGAAACGAGACATATATGTAACGATTATCGTTGTAACGACATTTAACTGTATATATATCATACTAAGATATATTATGTATCATAATATCATGATAATATAACAATTTAACATCTCATTTGTTATAATAAACAATGGGTTAACAACATTCAACAAGATCGTTAACCTAAAGGTTTCAAAACAACATTTACATGTAACGACTAACGATGACTTAACGACTAAGTTAAAATGTATATACATGTAGTGTTTTAATATGTATTCATAAAATTTTAAAAGACTTCAAGACACTTGTCAAAATACTTCTACTTAACAAAAATGCTTACAATTACATCCTCGTTCAGTTTCATCAACAATTCTACTCGTATGCACCCGTATTCGTACTCGTACAATACACAGCTTTTAGATGTATGTACTATTGGTATATACACTCCAATGATTAGCTCTTAGCAGCCCATGTGAGTCAACTAACACATGTGGGAACCATCATTTGACAATTAGCATGAAATATCTCATAAAATTACAAAAATATGAGTAATCATTCATGACTTATTTACATGAAAACAAAATTACATATCCTTTATATCTAATCCATACACCAACGACCAAAAACACCTAAAAACACTTTCATTCTTCAATTTTCTTCATCTAATTGATCTCTCTCAAGTTCTATCTTCAAGTTCTAAGTGTTCTTCATAAATTCCAAAAGTTCTAGTTTCATAAAATCAAGAATACTTCCAAGATTGCAAGTTTACTTCCAAGTTTTCTAAAACCATTCCAAGTAACCATCCAAGACCAAGAAACCTTTGTTACTTACAGTAGGTTATCTTTCTAATACAAGGTAATAATCATATTCAAACTTTAATTCAATTTATATAACTATAACAATCTTATTTCGAGTGGAAATCTTACTTGAAATTGTTTTCGTGTCATGATTCTGCTTCAAGAACTTTCAAGCCATCCAAGGATCCTTTGAAGCTAGATCCATTTTTCTCATTTCTAGTAGGTTTATCCAAGGAACTTGAGGTAGTAATGATGTTCATAACATCATTCGATTCATACATATAAAGCTATCTTATTCGAAGGTTTAAACTTGTAATCACTAGAACATAGTTTAGTTAATTCTAAACTTGTTCGCAAATAAAAGTTAATCCTTCTAACTTGACTTTTAAAATTAACTAAACACATGTTCTATATCTATATGATATGCTAACTTAATGATTTAAAACCTGGAAACACGAAAAACACCGTAAAACCGGATTTACGCCGCCGTAGTAACACCGCGGGCTGTTTTGGGTTAGTTAATTAAAAACTATGATAAACTTTGATTTAAAAGTTGTTATTCTGAGAAAATGATTTTTATTATGAACATGAAACTATATCCAAAAATCATGGTTAAACTCAAAGTGGAAGTATGTTTTCTAAAATGGTCATCTAGACGTCGTTCTTTCGACTGAAATGACTACCTTTACAAAAACGACTTGTAACTTATTTTTCTGACTATAAACCTATACTTTTTATATTTAGATTCATAAAATAGAGTTCAATATGAAACCATAGCAATTTGATTCACTCAAAACGGATTTAAAATGAAGAAGTTATGGGTAAAACAAGATTGGATAATTTTTCTCATTTTAGCTACGTGAAAATTGGTAACAAATCTATTCCAACCATAACTTAATCAACTTGTATTGTATATTATGTAATCTTGAGATACCATAGACACGTATACAATGTTTCGACCTATCATGTCGACACATCTATATATATTTCGGAACAACCATAGACACTCTATATGTGAATGTTGGAGTTAGCTATACAGGGTTGAGGTTGATTCCAAAATATATATAGTTTGAGTTGTGATCAATACTGAGATATGTATACACTGGGTCGTGGATTGATTCAAGATAATATTTATCGATTTATTTCTGTACATCTAACTGTGGACAACTAGTTATAGGTTACTAACGAGGACAGCTGACTTAATAAACTTAAAATATCAAAATGTATTAAAAGTATTGTAAATATATTTTGAACATACTTTGATATATATGTATATATTGTTATAGGTTCGTGAATCAACCAGTGGCCAAGTCTTACTTCCCGACGAAGTAAAAATCTGTGAAAGTGAGTTATAGTCCTACTTTTAAAATCTAATATTTTTGAGATGAGAATACATGCAGGTTTTATAAATGATTTACAAAATAAACACAAGTACGTGAAACTACATTCTATGGTTGAATTATCGAAATCGAATATGCCCCTTTTTATTAAGTCTGGTAATCTAAGAATTAGGGAACAGACACCCTAATTGACGCGAATCCTAAAGATAGATCTATTGGGCCTAACAAACCCCATCCAAAGTACCAGATGCTTTAGTACTTCGAAATTTATATCATATCCGAAGGGTGTCCCAGAATGATGGGGATATTCTTATATATGCATCTTGTTAATGTCGGTTACCAGGTGTTCACCATATAAATGATTTTTATCTCTATGTATGGGATGTGTATTGAAATATGAAATCTTGTGGTCTATTGTTACGATTTGATATATATAGGTTAAACCTATAACTCACCAACATTTTTGTTGACGTTTAAAGCATGTTTATTCTCAGGTGAATACTAAGAGCTTCCGCTGTTGCATACTAAAATAAGGACAAGATTTGGAGTCCATGTTTGTATGATATTGTGTAAAAACTGCATTCAAGAAACTGATTTCGATGTAACATATTTGTATTGTAAACCATTATGTAATGGTCGTGTGTAAACAGGATATTTTAGATTATCATTATTTGATAATCTACGTAAAGCTTTTTAAACCTTTATTTATGAAATAAAGGTTATGGTTTGTTTTAAAAATGAATGCAGTCTTTGAAAAACGTCTCATATAGAGGTCAAAACCTCGCAACGAAATCAATTAATATGGAACATTTTTAATTAATAAGAACGGGACATTTCAGTTGGTATCAGAGCGTTGGTCTTAGAGAATCAGAAATTTCATTAGTGTGTCTTATCGAGTTTGTTAGGATGCATTAGTGAGTCTGGACTTCGACCGTGTTTTCTTTAAAAATGATTGCTTAACATTTTTGTTGGAAACTATATATTATTAACATGTATATATTATGTGATATATTAATCTCTTAACATGTTTGATATTGTGTGATAGATGTCTACCTCTAGCACAAATCCCATTGACTCACCTAATAATAACGAAGAGTCGAATATATATTGGACTGATTCACAAGTTCCCGAAGAAGAACCGGAAGAAGAATCAGAACCGGAAGGGGAGGAACCGGAGGAGGAAATAGAACCGGTGGGGGAAATAATAAAACGGTTAAGTAAAAGAAAATCTTCAACCAACCGACCAAGGTTAATTATGGTCAATGGTGTTTCCGCCAAGGAAGCAAAATATTGGGAGGATTACCAATTCTCTGATGAATCGGATTCCGATGAGAATTCCGATGATGTTATAGAAATTACCCCAACTGAATTTAAAAAGGCAAAAGAAAATAATAAGGGAAAGGGCATAAAAATAGAGAAATCTAATTCCAACCCCGATGAACTTTATATGTATCGTCAACCCCCGAAGCCCTTAAGTTGTAACAATGACCCGGGAACCTCTAAACCACCAGGTTTTTCTAAACCGTTGTGGAAAACGACAGCTCGTATTAGGGGAACATCATATATCCCTAGAAACTTGGCAAAACGAACCAAAATCGAAGAAGAAGAAACGAGCGAGTCGGAATAAGATAGTTGTATTCGTGTGGTGTAATATATGTAATATAGTGTGCATATGCTTTATGATATATGTAAAAATTGCTTGTATTAATAAGTATTTTTTTATGAATCTAACTCTTGTCTATTTTACAGTATAAAAACACAAAATGGATAGACAACCCAATATTTTAAGAGACCTACCCGGAGACATGATTGATGAAATCTTGTCTAGAGTCGGTCAGAATTCTTCGGCGCAACTATTTACGGCAAAATCAGTTTGTAAGACATTCGAAGAACGTTCCAAGAATGCCTTGGTTTATAAGAGACTTTCGTTTGAAAGATGGGGGATATCACATTGGGAAACCCATAAGTTACGATGTGTTTACTTTGACGCATATATTGCGGGGAACCCAAGTGCTATTTTACGCAACGGGTTAAGAAATTATTTTGACTCAATATATCCGAATATAGGACTTCGTGATTTAGAAAAAGCGGCTAACATGCAACATAAAGAAGCATGTTATGCTTACAGGTTAGTAATGTTCGCTTCTCACCAAAGTGAGAACAAGAACATCGGGCTACAACTATTAAACAAAACGTTCCCACAAGTGACGGAGTCGGTAATTGGGGTAAGAAATGAGGTTTTTAGGTTATTACGAGACTATTGGTCATTACGTAACCCTCGTCCCTTTGATGACGTTACAACACGCTGTCTTATCAACGGCCATAACGGTTATGTTCCACAAGACCAAGGATGTGAAGTAGTCCTAGTAAAACCAGAATGCATGACTTGCTTCTGGACGTATGAATTACGTGTCTTTATTGCCTTTGCTGAACGACTTGTGTACTAGCTAGAATTATCTTCACAACTATCTTGTATCAAAGTTATTGTGTGCTATATTTCATGCTTTATGTAAAATAAGCGGTATTGTAAGTTTGTAAAATATTGTATAAAAGTTTGAACGCGAAATATTATTATAATCAGTTTTTCATATAGAATTGTAGTAGTTGAATTGTATATTAGCTACTAAGTATGAACTTAACGGGTAGGTACTACCCGAATTTAAACTTATAAAATGCTAATATGAAGAAAAAGCTTTTATAAATGAGTTCATATTATGCTACAAAATACTATTAACTACTCTTAATATTCTGTATGATTAACTTGTTCCATTTGACTATTTTGAAGGAAATGGCACCGACTACTCGACACACCGTGAATATGAATGAAGAGGAATTCTGTACTTTTCTAGCTTCAAACATAGCCGCAGTACAGGCTACGCTACATACCAACAATAACCTTGGATCTAGCAGTACAGGAAATCGTGTAGGATGCACCTACAAAGAATTCACTGCCTGCAAACCTTTGGAATTTGATGGAACCGAAGGACCGATCGGATTGAAACGGTGGACCGAGAAGTTCGAATCGGTGTTTGCCATAAGTAAGTGTACTGAAGAGGACAAAGTGAAGTACGCTATGCATACCTTCGTAGGTTCTGTGTTAATATGGTGGAATACCTATCTAGAGCAAGTGGGACAAGATGATGCGTACGCACTACCGTGGTCAGCATTCAAGCACTTGATGAACGAGAAGTACCGTCCCAGAACCGAGGTCAATAAACTCAAGACAGAACTTAGAGGGTTACGAACCCAAGGATTTGATATTACCACGTACGAAAGACGATTCACAGAATTGTGCCTATTGTGTCAGGGAGCGTTCGAAGATGAGGAAGAGAAGATCGACGCGTTTGTGAAAGTATTACCGGAAAGAATTCAAGAAGATATAAGTTCACCCTAGCCCGCCTCTATACAACAGGCATGTAGAATGGCTCACAAACTAGTGAACCAGATTGAGGAAAGAATTAAAGAACAGATGGCTGAAGAGGCCAATGTAAAGCAAGTCAAAAGAAAGTGGGAGGAAAACGGTGATAAGAATCACCAATACAACAACAACAGCAATTACAACAATAATCGCAACAATTATCCCAACAATCACAACATCAATCGCAACTATAACAAATGGCCCAACAACAATAACAACAACAACATCAACTACAACAATCATCCCAATAACAATAATAACCGCAACAACAACAACAATCAGAAGCAGCTATGCCAAAGGTGTGAAAAGTATCACTCGGGGTTCTGCACTAAATTTTGCAACAAGTGTAAAAGAAATGGTCATAGCGCGGTGAAGTGTGAGGTCTACGGACCAGGGGTTAATAGAACGAAAGGAACAAATGGTGTCGGAACGAGTAATGGCGGAGCAAGTAGTGTCGGAGCAGGTTATGCCAATGTAGTTTGTTATAAATGTGGAAAACCGGGCCACATTATTAGAAATTGCCCGAACCAGGAGAACACGAATGGACAAGGCCGCGGAAGAGTTTTCAATATTAATGCGGCAGAGGCACAGGAAGACCCGGAGCTTCTTACGGGTACGTTTCTTATTAACAATAAATCTGCTTACGTTTTATTTGATTCGGGTGCGGATAGAAGCTATATGAGTAGAGATTTTTGTGCTAAATTAAGTTGTCCATTGACGCCGTTGGATAGTAAATTTTTACTCGAATTAGCAAACGGTAAATTAATTTCAGCAGATAATATATGCCGGAATCAAGAAATTAAACTGGGTAGCGAAATATTTAAGATTGATTTGATACCAGTAGAGTTAGGGAGTTTTGATGTAATAGTTGGCATGGACTGGCTGAAGTAGGTGAGAGTAGAGATTGTATGTTATAAAAATGCATTGTACGAGAAGAAGGAGAACCCTTAATGGTGTACGGAGAAAAGGGTAACATGAAGCTACATCTTATTAGTAATTTGAAGGCACAAAAACTAATAAGAAAAGGTTGCTATGCTGTTCTAGCACACGTCGAGAAAGTACAAACTGAAGAAAAGAGCATCAATGATGTTCCCGATGCAAAAGAATTTCCCGATGTATTTCCGAAAGAATTACCGGGACTACCTCCACATCGATCTGTTGAATTTCAAATAGATCTTGTACCAGGAGCTGCACCAATAGCTCGTGCTCCTTATAGACTCGCACCCAGCGAGATGAAAGAACTGCAAAGCCAACTGCAAGAACTATTAGAACGTGGTTTCATTCGACCAAGCACATCACCATGGGGAGCTCCTGTTTTGTTTGTCAAGAAGAAGGATGTTACATTTAGGTTGTGTATTGACTACAGAGAGTTGAACAAACTTACCATCAAAAACCGTTATCCACTGCCGAGAATTGACGACTTATTTGATCAACTACAAGGCTCGTCGGTTTATTCGAGATTGATTTACGTTCTGGATATCATCAAATGCGAGTAAAGGAGGATGATATTCCAAAAACTGCTTTTAGGAGGCGTTATGGTCATTACGAGTTTATGGTTATGCCGTTTGGATTGACTAACGCACCAGCTGTGTTCATGGACCTTATGAACCAAGTGTGTGGGCCATATCTTGACAAGTTTGTCATTGTTTTCATCGATGACATACTTATTTACTCAAAGAATGATCAAGAGCACGAAGAACATTTGAGAAAAGTGCTAGAAGTATTGAGGAAAGAAAAACTGTACACTAAGTTTTCAAAGTGTGCATTTTGGTTGGAAGAAGTTCAATTCCTCGGTCACATAGTGAACAAAGAAGGTATCCAGGTGGACCCGGCAAAGATCGAAACCGTTAAAAAGTGGGAAACCCCAAAAACTCCGAAGCATATACGTCAATTTTTAGGATTGGCTGGTTACTACAGAAGATTCATCCAAGATTTCTCCAAAATAGCAAAACCCTTGACTGCATTAACGCATAAAGGGAAGAAATTTGAATGGAAGGATGAACAAGAGAAGGCGTTTCAATTATTGAAGAAAAAAGCTAACTACGGCACCTATATTGTCATTGCCTGAAGGGAATGATAATTTTGTGATTTATTGTGACGCATCAAAGCAAGGTCTCGGTTGTGTATTAATGCAACGGACGAAGGTGATTGCTTATGCGTCTAGACAATTGAAGATTCACGAGCAAAATTATACGACGCATGATTTGGAATTAGGCGCGGTTGTTTTTACATTAAAGACTTGGAGGCACTACTTATATGGGGTCAAAAGTATTATATATACCGACCACAAAAGTCTTCAACACATATTTAATCAGAAACAACTGAATATGAGGCAGCGTAGGTGGATTGAATTGTTGAATGATTACGACTTTGAGATTCGTTACCACCCGGGGAAGGCAAATGTTGTGACGACCCGGAAATTTCCGACCAAATTTAAACTTTAATCTTTATATTATTCCGACACGATAAGCAAAGTTTGTTAAGTTAAATCTCAAGAATTTTAAACTGTGTTCATACATTCATTATAACCTCGACCAAATTCCGACGATTCACGAACCGTTATATATAAATAGATATGTATATGTATATATGTATTATAACTTGAGAATATTAATAAAGTATTAAACGTATAATACCTTACACGAACGTATTTGTTTCAATATGATTTTCGATCAAATTAAAAAAATATATTAAATGATTGAATTATCAGAAACATTGAATTATGATTACAAGTCTCTGTTGAGAGGTCCACTATGATTTGAGAAAATCTATTCCTCTTAACGATATTCAGAATAATTTGTAAAGCTATTTATAAATAAAAACAAAAAGTGTCATTTACGAAAGTTAGACAAAAGATAGTGGGGAATTGGTTTCCATAATATTCTATAAATTTAGTTTCAAAAGTACAAAGACGTTTTCAGTTTAAAAATAACTTTATTATTAAAACGTATATAACTTTTATAAATATCTAGAACCACTTTTGACAACTCATTACTTAACAGTATGATAAAGATAACGATATTTATATTTTATTTTATTAAATATATATAACGATTTAAATTAATATTATATATACGCGTATTATACGTATATAGTTTTATACTTTTACTATACTTTAACTTTAGCTTTACTTTACTTTTACTTTACTTTTACTTTACTTTAACTTTAATAATTCACTTTAATAATTCACTTTAATAATTCATACTTTAATAATTCATACTTTAATAATTCACTTTAATAATTCATACTTTAATAATTCACTTTAATAATTCACTTTAATAATTTATACTTTAATAATTCATACTTTAATAATTCACTTTAATAATTCATACTTTAATAATTCACTTTAATAATTCATACTTTAATAATTCACTTTAATAATTCAAAAATCTATTATAAATAGAATTCAATAGGTTTCATTATTTCATAGAAACTTGAAAATATATTTCTCTAAACTCTCTCAATCGAATTACATATATATATTTAATTTGTATTATTTCAAGTTATTATTAGTATACATAAAATACTACGACGGAGTTATATTCAGACGATTTCAAAATAAGTTTTCAAACGGGATAGAGCTAAGGAAATTATGGATTATAGCTATGGAGGTTATGGGTATTGTTCGAGGGTATTGCTCGTGAGGTCAACCTAACGTTTATCATTTTCGTTGCGTCTACGTACTTTCCTGCAATATTGAATCACAATATTGATACCTTCGTGAATCCGAGACAAACCCTGCACTTGTTCAGTTCCGTCATATACATAATTGCTACGAAATACAGTATTGTGAGTTTCATTTGCTCCCTTTTTAATTGCTTTTGCAATATATATTTTTGGGCTGAGAATACATGCGCTGTTTTATAAATGTTTTACGAAATAGGCACAAGTACTAAAACAAATTCTATGTGGGTTTAAACCAGAAATATACCCTTAGCTTGGTAACATTAAACTACTTGTCTATGTACGGTAGGCGCGAATCCTAAAGATAGATCTATTGGGCCTGACAAACCCCATCCTCACTATGGGATGCTTTAGTACTTCGAGGTTATTTTAAACACACCTGATCTGGTGTACTTCAGAGGGTAAAACATGAACGTTAAGGCTTGTTACCGGGTGCCTACAACTTATAGAATACTTTTATACACTTGCGAGTGTACATATATTTATAAACGGAAATCTTGTGGTCTATTAATATATTGAAATGATTGTTATGATAAACCTATGAACTCACCAACCTTTTGGTTGACACTTTAAAGCATGTTTATTCTCAGGTATTAAAGAAATCTTCCGCTATGCATTAGCTCATTTTAAGGATATTACTTGGAGTCATTCATGGCATATTTTGAAAGACGTTGCATTCGAGTCATTGAGTTCATCAAGATTATTATTAAGCCAATTATAGTTGGATGTATTATGAAATGGTGTGCATGCCGTCAACTTTCGTTGTAAAGAAAGTTTATCTTTTAAAAATGAATGCAATGTTTGTAAAATGTATCATATAGAGGTCAAATACCTCGCGATGTAATCAACTATTGTGAATCGTTTATAATGTATATGAACGGGTCCTTTCAGTTGGTATCAGAGCGGTGGTCTTAGCGAACCAGATCTTGCATTAGTGTGTCTAACTGATAGTTGTTAAGATGCATTAGTGAGTCTGGACTTCGACCGTGTCTGCATGTCAAAAGTTTTGCTTATCATTTTTAGTCGGAAATCATCTACTTACCATCCTTAGGAAATTACCTGCTTATCATTCTTAAGTCTAGACGCGTTTTCCTACATTTATTGCATAATAATGTATAGACGAATTCTTATCTTAGCATATCTGTTACTGTGAACTTTGATTGATATCTTTCAAAGATTCCTCCATGATTTATGGGATTTTGGTATTATATATACATATGTAAATTATGTATTGAAGAATACCAAATCTAAATTCTACAATCTATTTCATACCAAAAATTCTTTCCCTGATCATACAAGATGGATCTCTCAACCAGTTCAAGTTCCTCGCATTCCGACAGCTATGCCGATATGGATTTTCACATGAGCTCCGAAAGCAGCATGACCGAAATGGATCAACCAGTTAGCCATCATCTATTTTGGATGAATTGGGGATGAGTTCGTAATCTATTTAACCATTGGAGACAAGAAGAAGGTGATCCCTTTCATCCACCACACTGCCCTCTTGGCAATGAACCTGAAGCATTTACCGGCGAACCTGTCCGAAACACCATTTTCTCTCTCATTTCCAGAGTATCTCGTCATGATTATATACTACACCAAATTCTAGATCTTATCTATCCGCTCGTCCGAACCAACAATCACCCCGGTGTAATAGAAGAAGTCAACGAACTTCGCGCTCGGGTAGTGGCTTTGGAGAATATGGTGCAAAGGTTACAAACACCAGCAGCAGCACCAACAACATAACCAGTACCACCATCAACAACATCAACAGTACCATTACCACCACCAACAACAACCGCATCGCAAACCTCAACTTCACAATCTGTCCCATGAGCATCGACGTCATACGCCCTGTAGATACTAAGGAATACCACAACGATGAAGTACTGATTCATAACTTCATTGGGAAAACATTCTACGACGATTATGTAATTTCTAAAGTCTAGAAATTATCTATCCTAGCCTTAACCATAAATTAAGTGAGTTTAATTTAATATTAACTCATTAAATCAATATTACATCTGAAGAAATATACACATATATTTCCATAAAGACTGTAATAAAATTCTTTTGTACAAAATATTAATTGTGACAATTTTGTTTAACGGGTAGGTAGTACCCGAGAGATATATAAATTCACAATTAATATGTTACATTCTTCGAATCTGATTCAGCAAATTATCCATTATACTCCCTACTTTCACAACAATATACATTCTTTTATAGAAATCAAAACAACCATACTCATTCAAAAATCTAATTACATTTTCTGATTTTGAAATCGCCGAATTCAATTCAAGTTATAACCGGTATCATCACTCTTAGATTCTTACATCTTTCAAAGCTATACTTTAACTTCAAAACTGTGTTAGAACATTGTATGTATATTAACGATTATAATCTGTGTTCAAGCCCTTCGAAATACCTGAAGACACTTCAAATAATGAACAATCGAGATGATGATCCAACCACATGTTATCCACAGTTACGTACCTGAAAAACTCTTGAAACCAAAGTCATAATTTAACATGTATCCATGTCAGACCTTTTGGCATTTACTAGCTAAAATAACTTTTCAATCCCTTCTAAAAATAGACGGTTTTGTCACAGCTCCAGCAAACCAGCTTCAATTGTTCATTCGAATAAGCCTTATTATAATGATTACCCCTTCATCATTATTACCGGGGAACCTTTCATATCTCGCCACATTAGCAGTAAACTTATTAACAACTTCATTGATCTTTGACTTTTCGAAAAATCTTTATATTTATCAAAACCCCATCATTTACTCATCTGCATCTTGTAACGAGAATTGCCATACGAATCATCGAAAATTAGCAATCAGTATTTTGAAATCTCGCAGCATGTCTATGCCAACAATTATATGTGTCTATCTTCTGGACTTATATACTTTGAATGTGAAGTTTCTGAAAAACACCCTAAACTGCGAACTAGTTCTCGAAATACTGATGAAGCAGCAAAAACTATAAACGACCTTAACAGTAAAAAGTTTGATGATAAAGAGTAGTGTGTTGGTAAAGCTCAGAAAAAGAGAATATTTGGTACTGAAAAATACGGATTGAGCAAACCATGAAGAAGGCTGTGGATAAATCACAAGGACAAAATCTACCTTCAAAGAATCCAAATGATTCCGTGTCTGCTGAAGTCATTATCGAATACCTTGCTCCTGACTCTAAACTCTTACGGACAATATTCTTCATCATCCTCTGATATTAGAAATTTTAAGATATCATCGTATCTTTCATTATAAATATCCTCCATATTTCTGAAGATATTTCCATAATTATTCTTATCTAAAATCATTTACCTCTTCATGCTGTCTGTATTACATCGTAAAAGAAACTATTTTAGTTTCTAAATTCTGAAACTTTCGAATTTAAAATAGGAATATTTTTGAAGTAGTGTTGTGAACTGAAGCATGAACTAGTATAATATAATGACACTTGATCAACGTGATTATATTACATTAAGTCATGCTGAGTTTCTAAATGGAACGTGACATCATGTGCTATGTTACACGACTCTTGTATTCTCTTTAACCTCTAAAATATCAAGAAAATATTTCTTGATGATTCGGCCTTTTTCGAGGTATTCTAGTAATTTGACAAGTCAAGATCGTGTCATTACAATTTACTTCTTAGAACATTAACAATGTTCATTCCGAAATTCAAATATGCGAATTCTGGACCATTACAAACGGTGCTTAATCGCAAGAAGAAGAAACGAAAGGACAAAACTCCGAAATAGAAATTGGGGTATAAATCGCAGCAAATAAAAGAGAGCATTAATTGGGGATGACAATGATTATAGAAGAAGCAAGGACTTTGAAATATAAGGGAAGATATAAAACCCAACAACAACCCTGAAATCACAAACCGTATATATCAATGCATATAGCAATATAAAGACACGGGAGAACTAAAAACACTATAAAACCAAGAGTATAGTAGAAGTAAATAGATTCTTCCGGAGGTAGATGAAAAATAAGAGCGACAGATATGAAAGTGAGGAGTATATCAAGAATCAGCACTGGATGAAGTATATTGACAAATACTTTAAAATATGAGTTGAGAAGGTGTGAGTTGTAAGAAAACAAATGAGGTGGATTTATAGTGAAATATCAGACAGAGAAATCAAAATGGATTATCGCATTAATTCGAAGAGGATCATAATTTCCTTAATCGCCGAATAATCAAATCTAATATAGATTACAAAGATTTTCTTTTCGGAGATCAATCGTGATGAGGTCAAAAGATACGACGAATCACTATTATCTTATTTCATTCATTTACGATAACTTCACTCACACGTTTCGATTAATCAAATTATTTTATCCATTCTTCTTGAACATGATAAAACTCTATAATCGTTATAATAACATTCTCATTGTTAGTCATGACGACCTCTATCAAATTTCGGGGACGAAATTTCTTTAACGGGTAGGTACTGTGACGACCCGGAAATTACCGACCAAATTTAAACTTTAATCTTTATATTATTCCGACACGATAAGCAAAGTTTGTTAAGTTAAATCTCAAGAATTTTAAACTGTGTTCATACATTCATTATAACCTCGACCAAATTCCGATGATTCACGAACCGTTATATATAAATAGATATGTATATGTATATATGTATTATAACTTGAGAATATTAATAAAGTATTAAACGTATAATACCTTACACGAACGTATTTGTTTCAATATGATTTTTGATGAAATTAAAAAAATATATTAAATGATTGAATTATCAGAAACATTGAATTATGATTACAAGTCTCTGTTGAGAGTTCCACTATGATTTGAGAAAATCTATTCCTCTTAACGATATTCAGAATAATTTGTAAAGCTATTTATAAATAAAAACAAAAAGTGTCATTTACGAAAGTTAGACAAAAGATAGTGGGGAATTGGTTTCCATAATATTCTATTAATTTAGTTTCAAAAGTACAAAGACGTTTTCAGTTTAAAAAGAACTTTATTATTAAAACGTATATAACTTTTATAAATATCTAGAATCACTTTTAACAACTCATTACTTAACCAGTATGATAAAGATAACGATATTTATATTTTATTTTATTAAATATATATAACGATTTAAATTAATATTATATATACGCGTATTATACGTATATAGTTTTATACTTTTACTATACTTTAACTTTACCTTTACTTTACTTTTACTTTACTTTTACTTTACTTTAACTTTAATAATTCACTTTAATAATTCACTTTAATAATTCATACTTTAATAATTCATACTTTAATAATTCACTTTAATAATTCATACTTTAATAATTCACTTTAATAATTCATACTTTAATAATTCACTTTAATAATTCATACTTTAATAATTCACTTTAATAATTCATACTTTAATAATTCACTTTAATAATTCATACTTTAATAATTCACTTTAATAATTCAAAAATCTATTATAAATAGAATTCAATAGGTTTCATTATTTCATAGAAACTTGAAAATATATTTCTCTAAACTCTCTCAATCGAATTACATATATATATTTACTTAGTATTATTTCAAGATATTATTAGTATACATAAAATACTACGACGGAGTTATATTCAGACGATTTCAAAATAAGTTTTCAAACGGGATAGAGCTAAGGAAATTATGGGTTATAGCTATGGAGGTTATGGGTATTGTTCGAGGGTATTGCTCGTGAGGTCAACCTAACGTTTATCATTTTCGTTGCGTCTACGTACTTTCCTGCAATATTGAATCACAATATTGATACGTTCGTGAATCCGAGACAAACCCTGCACTTGTTCAGTTCCGTCATATACATAATTGCTACGAAATACAGTATTGTGAGTTTCATTTGCTCCCTTTTTAATTGCTTTTGCAATATATATTTTTGGGCTGAGAATACATGCGCTGTTTTATAAATGTTTTACGAAATAGGCACAAGTACTAAAACAAATTCTATGTGGGTTTAAACCAGAAATATACCCTTAGCTTGGTAACATTAAACTACTTGTCTATGTATGGTAGGCGCGAATCCTAAAGATAGATCTATTGGGCCTGACAAACCCCATCCTCACTATGGGATGCTTTAGTACTTCGAGGTTATTTTAAACACACCTGATCTGGTGTACTTCAGAGGGTAAAACATGAACGTTAAGGCTTGTTACCGGGTGCCAACAACTTATAGAATACTTTTATACACTTGCGAGTGTACATATATTTATAAACGGAAATCTTGTGGTCTATTAATATATTAAAATGATTGTTATGATAAACCTATGAACTCACCAACCTTTTGGTTGACACTTTAAAGCATGTTTATTCTCAGGTATTAAAGAAATCTTCCGCTGTCCATTAGCTCATTTTAAGGATATTACTTGGAGTCATTCATGGCATATTTTGAAAGACGTTGCATTCGAGTCATTGAGTTCATCAAGATTATTATTAAGCCAATTATAGTTGGATGTATTATGAAATGGTGTGCATGCCGTCAACTTTCGTTGTAAAGAAAGTTTATCTTTTAAAAATGAATGCAATGTTTGTAAAATGTATCATATAGAGGTCAAATACCTCGCGATGTAATCAACTATTGTGAATCGTTTATAATGTATATGAACGGGTCCTTTCAAATGTGGTAGCCGACGCCTTGAGCAGAAAGGACAGAGAACCCATTCGAGTAAAATCTATGAATATAATGATTCACACTAACCTTACTACTCAAATAAAGGAGGCGCAACAAGGAGTTTTAAAAGAGCGAAATTTAAAGGATGAAATACCTAAAGGATCAGAGAAGCATCTTAATATTCGGGAAGACGGAACCCGGTATAGGGCTGAAAGGATTTGGGTACCAAAATTTGGAGATATGAGAGAAATGGTACTTAGAGAAGCTCATAAAACCAGATACTCAATACATCCTGGAACGGGGAAGATGTACAAGGATCTTAAGAAACATTTTTCGTGGCCAGGTATGAAAGCCGATATTGCTAAATATGTAGGAGAATGTTTGACGTGTTCTAAGGTCAAAGATGAACATCAGAAACCATCAGGTCTACTACAACAACCTGAAATCCTGGAATGGAAATGGGAAAACATTACCACGGATTTCATTACTAAATTGCCAAGGACTGCAAGTGGTTATGATACTATTTGGGTAATAGTTGATCGTCTCACCAAGTCAGCACACTTCCTGCCAATAAGAGAAGATGACAAGATGGAGAAGTTAGGGATGGCAGATTTATTTCAAGATTCTGGCAGACATTACAGCAAGCATTAGGAACTCGTCTAGACATGAGTACTGCCTTTCATCCACAAACTGATGGGCAGAGCGAAATGATGATACAAACGCTTGAAGACATGCTACGAGCTTGTGTTATTGATTTCGGAAACAGTTGGGATCGACATCTACCGTTAGCAGAATTTTCCTATAACAACAGCTACCATTCAAGCATTGAGATGGCGCCGTTTGAAGCACTTTATGGTAGAAAGTGCAGGTCTCCGATTTGTTGGAGTGAAGTGAGGGATAGACAGATTACGGGTCCGAAGATAATACAAGAAACTACCGAGAAGATCATCCAAATTCAACAACGGTTGAAAACCGCCCAAAGTCGACAAAAGAGCTACGCCGACATTAAAAGAAAAGATATAGAATTTGAGATTGGAGAGATGGTCATGCTTAAAGTTGCACCTTGGAAAGGCGTTGTTCGATTTGGCAAACGAGAGAAATTAAATCCAAGGTATATTGGACCATTCAAGATTATTGATCGTATCGGACCAGTAGCTTACCGACTTGAGTTACCTCAACAACTCGCAGTTGTACATAACACTTTCCACGTCTCGAATTTGAAGAAATGTTTTGCTAAAGAAGATCTCACTATTCCGTTAGATGAAATCCAAATCAATGAAAAACTTCAATTCATTGAAAAACCCGTCGAAATAATGGATCGTGAGGTTAAGAGACTTAAACAAAACAAGATACCGATTGTTAAGGTTCGATGGAATGCTCGTAGAGGACCCGAGTTCACCTGGGAGCGTGAAGATCAGATGAAGAAGAAATACCCGCATTTATTTCCAGAAGATACGTCAACACCTCCAACTGCTTAAAATTTCGGGACGAAATTTATTTAACGGGTAGGTACTGTAGTGACCCGAACTTTTCCATGTTTATATATATATTAAATGAAATTGTTATTTACATGATTAAGTGTTTCCAACATGTTAAGCAATCAAACTTGTTAAGACTTGATTAATTGAAATATGTTTCATATAGACAATTGACCACCCAAGTTGACCGGTGATTCACGAACGTTAAAACTTATAAAAACTATACGATGACATATATGTAGTGACCCGAACTTTTCCATGTTTATATATATTAATTTAGATTGATATTTACATGATTAAATGTTTCCAACATGTTAAGCAATCAAACTTGTTAAGACTTGATTAATTGAAATATGTTTCATATAGACAATTGACCACCCAAGTTGACCGGTGATTCACGAACGTTAAAACTTGTAAAAACTATATGATGACATATATATGGATATATATATAGTTAACATGATACTATGATAAGTAAACATATCATTAAGTATATTAACAATGAACTACATATGTAAAAACAAGACTACTAACTTAATGATTTTTAAACGAGACATATATGTAACGATTATCGTTGTAAAGACATTTAATGTATATATATCATATTAAGAGATATTCATACATGATAATATCATGATAATATAATAATTTAAAATCTCATTTGATATTATAAACATTGGGTTAACAACATTTAACAAGATCGTTAACCTAAAGGTTTCAAAACAACACTTACATGTAACGACTAACGATGACTTAACGACTCAGTTAAAATGTATATACATGTAGTGTTTTAATATGTATTTATACACTTTTTAAAGACTTCAATACACTTATCAAAATACTTCTACTTAACAAAAATGCTTACAATTACATCCTCGTTCAGTTTCATCAACAATTCTACTCGTATGCACCCGTATTCGTACTCGTACAATACACAGCTTTTAGATGTATGTACTATTGGTATATACACTCCAATGATCAGCTCTTAGCAGCCCATGTGAGTCACCTAACACATGTGGGAACCATAATTTGGCAACTAGCATGAAATATCTCATAAAATTACAAAAATATGAGTAATCATTCATGACTTATTTACATGAAAACAAAATTACATATCCTTTATATCTAATCCATACACCAACGACCAAAAACACCTACAAACACTTTCATTCTTCAATTTTCTTCGTCTAATTGATCTCTCTCAAGTTCTATCTTCAAGTTCTAAGTGTTCTTCATAAATTCTACAAGTTCTAGTTACATAAAATCAAGAATACTTTCAAGTTTGCTAGCTCACTTCCAATATTTTAAGGTGATCATCCAACCTCAAGAAATCTTTGTTTCTTACAGTAGGTTATCATTCTAATACAAGGTAATAATCATATTCAAACTTTGGTTCAATTTCTATAACTATAACAATCTTATTTCAAGTGATGATCTTACTTGAACTTGTTTTCGTGTCATGATTCTGCTTCAAGAACTTCGAGCCATCCAAGGATCCATTGAAGCTAGATCCATTTTTCTCTTTTCCAGTAGGTTTATCCAAGGAACTTAAGGTAGTAATGATGTTTATAACATCATTCGATTCATACATATAAAGCTATCTTATTCGAAGGTTTAAACTTGTAATCACTAGAACATAGTTTAGTTAATTCTAAACTTGTTCGCAAACAAAAGTTAATCCTTCTAACTTGACTTTTAAAATCAACTAAACACATGTTCTATATCTATATGATATGCTAACTTAATGATTTAAAACCTGGAAACACGAAAAACACCGTAAAACCGGATTTACGCCGTCGTAGTAACACCGCGGGCTGTTTTGGGTTAGTTAATTAAAAACTATGATAAACTTTGATTTAAAAGTTGTTATTCTGAGAAAATGATTTTTATTATGAACATGAAACTATATCCAAAAATTATGGTTAAACTCAAAGTGGAAGTATGTTTTCTAAAATGGTCATCTAGACGTCGTCCTTTCGACTGAAATGACTACCTTTACAAAAACGACTTGTAACTTATTTTTCTGACTATAAACCTATACTTTTTCTGTTTAGATTCATAAAATAGAGTTCAATATGAAACCATAGCAATTTGATTCACTCAAAACGGATTTAAAATGAATAAGTTATGGGTAAAACAAGATTGGATAATTTTTCTCATTTTAGCTACGTGAAAATTGGTAACAAATCTATTCCAACCATAACTTAATCAACTTGTATTGTATATTATGTAATCTTGAGATACCATAGACACGTATACAATGTTTCGACCTATCATGTCGACACATCTATATATATTTCGGAACAACCATAGACACTCTATATGTGAATGTTGGAGTTAGCTATACATGGTTGAGGTTGATTCCAAAATATATATAGTTTGAGTTGTGATCAATACTGAGATACGTATACACTGGGTCGTGGATTGGTTCAAGATAATATTTATCGATTTATTTCTGTACATCTAACTGTGGACAACTAGTTGTAGGTTACTAACGAGGACAGCTGACTTAATAAACTTAAAACATCAAAATATATTAAAAGTGTTGTAAATATATTTTGAACATACTTTGATATATATGTATATATATTGTTATAGGTTCGTGAATCAACCAGTGGCCAAGTCTTACTTCCCGACGAAGTAAAAATCTGTGAAAGTGAGTTATAGTCCCACTTTTAAAATCTAATATTTTTGGGATGAGAATACATGCAGGTTTTATAAATGATTTACAAAATAGACACAAGTACGTGAAACTACATTCTATGGTTGAATTATCGAAATCGAATATGCCCCTTTTTATTAAGTCTGGTAATCTAAGAATTAGGGAACAGACACCCTAATTGACGCGAATCCTAAAGATAGATCTATTGGGCCTAACAAACCCCATCCAAAGTACCAGATGCTTTAGTACTTCGAAATTTATATCATATCCGAAGGGTGTCCCGGAATGATGGGGATATTCTTATATATGCATCTTGTTAATGTCGGTTACCAGGTGTTCACCATATGAATGATTTTTATCTCTATGTATGGGATGTGTATTGAAATATGAAATCTTGTGGTCTATTGTTACTATTTGATATATATAGGTTAAACCTATAACTCACCAACATTTTTATTGACGTTTAAAGCATGTTTATTCTCAGGTGAATACTAAGAGCTTCCACTATTGCATACTAAAATAAGGACAAGATTTGGAGTCCATGTTTGTATGATATTGTGTAAAAACTGCATTCAAGAAACTGATTTCGATGTAACATATTTGTATTGTAAACCATTATGTAATGGTCGTGTGTAAACAGGATATTTTAGATTATCATTATTTGATAATCTACGTAAAGCTTTTTAAACCTTTATTTATGAAATAAATGTTATGGTTTGTTTTAAAAATGAATGCAGTCTTTGAAAAACGTCTCATATAGAGGTCAAAACCTCGCAACGAAATCAATTAATATGGAACGTTTTTAATCAATAAGAACGGGACATTTCAGTTGGTATCCGAGCGTTGGTCTTAGAGAACCAGAATTTTGCATTAGTGTGTCTTAACGAGTTTGTTAGGATGCATTAGTGAGTCTGGACTTCGACCGTGTTTACTTGAAAAATGATTGCTTAACAAATTTTGTTGGAAACTATATATTTTTAACATGTGAATATTATGTGATATATTAATCTCTTAAAACGTTTGATATTATGTGATAGATGTCTACCTCTAGAACAAGTCCCATTGACTCACCTAATAATAATGAAGAGTCAAATGTAAATTGGAATGATTCGTGGACTGATTCACAAGTTCCCGAAGAGGAACCGGAAGAAGAGTCGGAACCGAAAGAAGAATCGGAACCGGAAGAAAAATCGGAACCGGATGAAGAAATAGAACCGGTGGGGGAATAATAAAACGGTTAAGTAAAAGAAAATCCTCAACCAACCGACCAAGGTTAATTATGGTCAATGGTGTTTCCGCCATGGAAGCAAAATATTGGGAGGATTACCAATTCTCCGATGAATCGGATTCCGACGAGAATTCCGATGATGTTATAGAAATTACCCCAACTGAATTTAAAAAGGCAAAAGAAAATAATAAGGGAAATGGCATAAAAATAGAGAAATCTAATTCTAACCCCGATGAACTTTATATGTATCGTCAACCCCCGAAGTCCTTAAGTTGTAACAATGACCCGGGAACCTCTAAACCACCAGGTTTTTCTAAACCAATGTGGAAAACGACGGCTCGTATTAGTGGAACATCATATATCCCTAGAAACTTGGCAAAACGAACCAAAACCGAAGAAGAAGAAACAAGCGAGTCGGAATAAGATAGTTGTATTCGTGTGGTGTAATATATGTAATATAGTGTGCTTATGCTTTATGATATATGTAAAAATTGCTTGTATTAATAAGTATTTTTTTTATGAATCTAACTCTTGTCTATTTTACAGTATAAAAACACAAAATGGATAGACAACCCAATATTTTAAGAGACCTACCCGGAGACATGATTGATGATATCTTGTCTAGAGTCGGTCAGAATTCTTCGGCACAACTATTTAAGGCGAGATCAGTTTGTAAGACATTCGAAGAACGTTCCAAGAATGCCTTGGTTTATAAAAGGCCTTCGTTTGAAAGATGGGGGATATCACATTGGGAAATCCATAAGTTACGATGTGTTTACTTTGACGCATATATTGCGGGGAACCCAAATGCTATTTTACGCAATGGGTTAAGAAATTATTTTGACTCAATATATCCGAATATTGGACTTCGTGATTTAGAAAAAGCGGCTAACATGCAACATAAAGAAGCATGTTATGCTTACGGATTAGTAATGTTCGCTTCTCACCAAAGTGAGAACAAGAACATCGGGCTACAACTATTAAACAAAATGTTTCCACAAGTGACGGAGTCGGTAATTGGGGTAAGAAATGAGGTTTTTAGATTGTTAAGGGACTGTTGGACATTACGTAACCCTCGTTCCTTTGACGACGTTACAACACGCTGTCTTATCAACGGCCATAACGGTTATGTTCCACAAGACCAAGGATGGGAAGTAATCCTAGTAAAACCAGAATGCATGACTTGTTTCTGGACGTATGAATTACGTGTCTTTATTGCCTTTGCTGAACGACTTGTGTACTAGCTAGAATTATCTTCACAACCATCTTGTATCAAATTTATTGTGTGCTATATTTCATGCTATATGTAAAATAAGCGGTATTGTAAGTTTGTAAAATATTGTGTAAAAGTTTGAAGGCAAAATATTATTATAATCAGTTTTTCATATAGAATTGTAGTAGTTGAATTGTATATTAGCTACTAAGTATGAACTTAACGGGTAGGTACTACCCGAATTTAAACTTATAAAACGCTAATATGAAAAAAAAAGCTTTTATAAATGAGTTCATATTATGCTACAAAATACTATTAACTACTCTTAATATTCTGTATGATTAACTTGTTCCATTTGACTATTTTGAAGGAAATGGCACCGACTACTCGACACACCGTGAATATGAATGAAGAGGAATTCTGTACTTTTCTAGCTTCAAACATAGCCGCAGTACAGGCTGCGCTACATACCAACAATAACCTTGGATCTAGCAGTACAGGAAATCGTGTAAGATGCACCTACAAAGAATTCACTGCCTGCAAACCTTTGGAATTTGATGGAACCGAAGGACCGATCGGATTGAAACGGTGGACCGAGAAGGTCGAATCGGTGTTTGCCATAAGTAAGTGTACTGAAGAGGACAAAGTGAAGTATGCTACGCATACCTTCACAGGTTCTGCGTTAACATGGTGGAATACATATCTAGAGCAAGTGGGACAAGACGATGCGTACGCACTACCGTGGTCAGCATTCAAGCACTTGATGAACGAGAAGTACCGTCCCAGAACCGAGGTCAATAAACTCAAGACAGAACTTAGAGGGTTACGAACCCAAGGATTTGATATTACCACGTACGAAATACGATTCACAGAATTGTGCCTATTGTGTCCGGGAGCATTCGAAGATGAGGAAGAGAAGATCGACGCGTTTGTGAAAGGATTACCGGAAAGAATCCAAGAAGATATAAGTTCACACGAGCCCGCCTCCATACAACAGGCATGTAGAATGGCTTACAAACTAGTGAACCAGATTGAAGAAAGAATTAAAGAACAGACTGCTGAAGAGGCCAATGTGAAGCAAGTCAAAAGAAAGTGGGAGGAAAACGGTGATAAGAATCACCAATACAACAACAACAGCAATTACAACAATAATCGCAACAATTATCCCAACAATCGCAACATCAATCGCAACTACAAAAAACGGCCGAACAAAAACAACAACAACAACAGCAACTACAACAATCATCCCAATAACAATAATAACCGCAACAACAACAACAATCAGAAGCAGCTATGCCAAAGGTGTGAAAAGTATCACTCGGGGTTCTGCACCAAATTTTGCAACAAGTGTAAAAGAAATGGTCATAGCGCGGCGAAGTGTGAGGTCTACGGACCAGGGGTTAATAGAACGAAAGGAACAAATGGTGTCGGAACGAGTAATGGCAGAGCAAGTAGTGTCGGAGCAAGTTATGCCAATGTAGTTTGTTATAAATGTGGAAAACCGGGCCACATTATTAGAAATTGCCCGAACCAGGAGAACACGAATGGACAAGGCCGCGGAAGAGTTTTCAATATTAATGCGGCAGAGGCACAGGAAGACCCGGAGCTTGTTACGGGTACGTTTCTTATTGACAATAAATCTGCTTACATTTTATTTGATTCGGGTGCGGATAGAAGCTATATGAGTAGAGATTTTTGTGTTAAATTAAGTTGTCCATTGACGCCTTTGGATAGTAAATTTTTACTCGAATTAGCAAATGGTAAATTAATTTCAGCAGATAATATATGTCGGAATCGAGAAATTAAACTGGTTAGCGAAACATTTAAGATTGATTTGATACCAGTAGAGTTAGGGAGTTTTGATGCGATAATCGGTATGGACTGGTTGAAAGAAGTGAAAGCAGAGATTGTTTGTTACAAAAATGCAATTCGCATTATACGAGAAAAAGGAAAACCCTTAATGGTGTACGGAGAAAAGGGCAACACGAAGCTACATCTTATTATTAATTTGAAGGCACAAAAACTAATAAGAAAAGGTTGATATGCTGTTCTAGCACACGTCGAGAAAGTACAAACTGAAGAAAAGAGCATCAATGATGTTCCCATTGCAAAAGAATTTCCCGATGTATTTCCGAAAGAATTACCGGGATTACCCCCACATCGATCCGTTGAATTTCAAATAGATCTTGTACCGGGAGCTGTACCAATAGCTCGTGCTCCTTACAGACTCGCACCCAGCGAGATGAAAGAACTGCAAAGCCAATTAGAAGAACTTTTAGAGCGTGGTTTCATTCGACCAAGCACATCACCGTGGGGAGCTCCTGTTTTGTTTGTCAAGAAGAAAGATGGTACATTCAGGTTGTGTATCGACTACCGAGAGTTGAACAAACTTACCATCAAGAACCGCTACCTACTACCGAGAATCGATGACTTATTTGATCAACTACAAGGCTCGTCTATTTATTCAAAGATTGACTTACGTTCCGGGTATCATCAAATGCGGGTGAAAGAAGATGATATTCCAAAGACTGCTTTCAGAACACGTTACGGTCATTACGAGTTTATGGTCATGCCGTTTGGTTTAACTAATGCACCAGCTGTGTTCATGGACCTTATGAACCGAGTGTGTGGACCATACCTTGACAAAATTGTCATTGTTTTCATTGATGACATACTTATTTACTCAAAGAATGACCAAGAACACGGTGAACATTTGAGAAAGGTGTTAGAAGTATTGAGGAAGGAAGAATTGTACGCTAAGTTTTCAAAGTGTGCATTTTGGTTGGAAGAAGTTCAATTCCTCGGTCACATAGTGAACAAAAAAGGTATTAAGGTGGATCCGGCAAAGATAGAAACTGTTGAAAAGTGGGAAACCCCAAAAACTCCGAAACACATACGCCAGTTTTTAGGACTAGCTGGTTACTACAGAAGGTTCATCCAAGACTTTTCCAGAATAGCAAAACCCTTGACTGCATTAACGCATAAAGGGAAGAAATTTGAATGGAAGGATGAACAAGAGAAGGTGTTTCAATTATTGAAGAAAAAGCTAACTACGGCACCTATATTGTCATTGCCTGAAGGGAATGATGATTTTGTGATTTATTGTGACGCATCAAAGCAAGGTCTCGGTTGTGTATTAATGCAACGAACGAAGGTGATTGCTTATGCGTCTAGACAATTGAAGATTCACGAACAAAATTATACGACGCATGATTTGGAATTAGGCGCGGTTGTTTTTGCATTAAAGACTTGGAGGCACTACTTATATGGATTCAAAAGTATTATATATACCGACCACAAAAGTCTTCAACACATATTTAATCAGAAACAACTGAATATGAGGCAGCGTAGGTGGATTGAATTGTTGAATGATTACGACTTTGAGATTCGTTACCACCCGGGGAAGGCAAATGTGGTAGCCGATGCCTTGAGCAGGAAGGACAGAGAACCCATTCGAGTAAAATCTATGAATATAATGATTCATAATAACCT
Organism: Rutidosis leptorrhynchoides; assembly: GCF_046630445.1. Classification (NCBI taxonomy): domain Eukaryota; kingdom Viridiplantae; phylum Streptophyta; class Magnoliopsida; order Asterales; family Asteraceae; genus Rutidosis; species Rutidosis leptorrhynchoides. Next base: position 472,186,894 of record NC_092333.1, on the reverse strand, counting down.
TACTACTCAAATAAAGGAGGCGCAACAAGGAGTTTTAAAAGAGGGAAATTTAAAGGATGAAATACTCAAAGGATCGGAAAAGCATCTTAATATTCGGGAAGACGGAACCCGGTATAGGGCTGAAAGGATTTGGGTACCAAAATTTAGAGATATGAGAGAAATGGTACTTAGAGAAGCTCATAAAACCATATACTCAATACATTCTGGAACGGGGAAGATGTACAAGGATCTCAAGAAACATTTTTGGTGGCCGGATATGAAAGCCGATGTTGCTAAATACGTAGGAGAATGTATGACGTGTTCTAAGGTCAAAGCTGAGCATCAGAAACCATCAGGTCTACTTCAACAACCCGAAATCCCAGAATGGAAATGGGAAAACATTACCATGGATTTCATCACTAAATTGCCAAGGACTGCAAGTGGTTTTGATACTATTTGGGTAATAGTTGATCGTCTCACCAAATCAGCACATTTCCTGCCAATAAGAGAAGATGACAAGATGGAGAAGTTAGCACGACTGTATTTGAAGGAAGTCATCTCCAGACATGGAATACCAATCTCTATTATCTCTGATAGGGATGGCAGATTTATTTCAAGATTCTGGCAGACATTACAGCAAGCATTAGGAACTCGTCTAGACATGAGTACTACCTATCATCCACAAACTGATGGGCAGAGCGAAAGGACGATACAAACGCTTGAAGACATGCTACGAGCATGTGTTATTGATTTCGGAAACAGTTGGGATCGACATCTACCGTTAGCAGAATTTTCCTACAACAACAGCTACCATTCAAGCATTGAGATGGCGCCGTTTAAAGCACTTTATGGTAGAAAGTGCAGGTCTCCGATTTGTTGGAGTGAATTGGGGGATAGACAGATTACGGGTCCAGAGATTATACAAGAAACTACCGAGAAGATCATCCAAATTCAACAACGGTTGAAAACCGCCCAAAGTTGACAAAAGAGCTACGCTGACATTAAAAGAAAAGATATAGAATTTGAAATTGGAGAGATGGTTATGCTTAAAGTTGCACCTTGGAAAGGCGTTGTTCGATTTGGTAAACGAGGGAAATTAAATCCAAGGTATATTGGACCATTCAAGATTATTGATCGTGTAGGAACAGTAGCTTACCGACTTGAGTTACCTCAACAACTTGTGACTGTACATAACACTTTCCACGTCTCGAATTTGAAGAAATGTTTTGCTAAAGAAGATCTCACTATTCCGTTAGATGAAATCCAAATCAACGAAAAACTTCAATTCATCGAAGAACCCGTCGAAATAATAGATCGTGAGGTTAAAAGACTTAAGCAAAACAAGATACCAATTGTTAAGGTTCGATGGAATGCTCGTAGAGGACCCGAATTCACCTGGGAGCATGAAGATCAGATGAAGAAGAAATACCCGCATCTATTTCCAGAAGATTCGTCAACACCTTCAACAGCTTAAAATTTCGGGACGAAATTTATTTAACGGGTAGGTACTGTAGTGACCCGAACTTTTCCATGTTTATATATATTAATTTAGATTGATATTTACATGATTAAATGTTTCCAACATGTTAAGCAATCAAACTTGTTAAGACTTGATTAATTGAAATATGTTTCATATAGACAATTGACCACCCAAGTTGACCGGTGATTCACGAACGTTAAAACTTGTAAAAACTATATGATGACATATATATGGATATATATATATATATATAGTTAACATGATACTATGATAAGTAAACATATAATTAAGTATATTAACAATGAACTACATATGTAAAAACAAGACTACTAACTTAATGATTTTTAAACGAGACATATATGTAACGATTATCGTTGTAAAGACATTTAATGTATATATATCATATTAAGAGATATTCATACATGATAATATCATGATAATATAATAATTTAAAATCTCATTTGATATTATAAACTTTGGGTTAACAACATTTAACAAGATCGTTAACCTAAAGGTTTCAAAACAACACTTACATGTAACGACTAACGATGACTTAACGACTCAGTTAAAATGTATATACATGTAGTGTTTTAATATGTATTTATACACTTTTGAAAGACTTCAATACACTTATCAAAATACTTCTACTTAACAAAAATTCTTACAATTACATCCTCGTTCAGTTTCATCAACAATTCTACTCGTATGCACCCGTATTCGTACTCGTACAATACACAGCTTTTAGATGTATGTACTATTGGTATATACACTCCAATGATCAGCTATTAGCAGCCCATGTGAGTCACCTAACACATGTGGGAACCATCATTTGGCAACTAGCATGAAATATCTCATAAAATTACAAAAATATGAGTAATCATTCATGACTTATTTACATGAAAACAAAATTACATATCCTTTATATCTAATCCATACACCAACGACCAAAAACACCTACAAACACTTTCATTCTTCAATTTTCTTCATCTAATTGATCTCTCTCAAGTTCTATCTTCAAGTTCTAAGTGTTCTTCATAAATTTTACAAGTTCTAGTTACATAAAATCAAGAATACTTTCAAGTTTGCTAGCTCACTTCCAATCTTGTAAGGTGATCATCCAACCTCAAGAAATCTTTGTTTCTTACAGTAGGTTATCATTCTAATACAAGGTAATAATCATATTCAAACTTTGGTTCAATTTCTATAACTATAACAATCTTATTTCAAGTGATGATCTTACTTGAACTTGTTTTCGTGTCATGATTCTGCTTCAAGAACTTCGAGCCATCCAAGGATCCGTTGAAGCTAGATCCATTTTTCTCTTTTCCAGTAGGTTTATCCAAGGAACTTAAGGTAGTAATGATGTTTATAACATCATTCGATTCATACATATAAAGCTATCTTATTCGAAGGTTTAAACTTGTAATCACTAGAACATAGTTTAGTTAATTCTAAACTTGTTCGCAAACAAAAGTTAATCCTTCTAACTTGACTTTTAAAATCAACTAAACACATGTTCTATATCTATATGATATGCTAACTTAATGATTTAAAACCTGGAAACACGAAAAACACCGTAAAACCGGATTTACGCCGTCGTAGTAACACCGCGGGCTGTTTTGGGTTAGTTAATTAAAAACTATGATAAACTTTGATTTAAAAGTTGTTATTCTGAGAAAATTATTTTTATTATGAACATGAAACTATATCCAAAAATTATGGTTAAACTCAAAGTGGAAGTATGTTTTCTAAAATGGTCATCTAGACGTCGTCCTTTCGACTGAAATGACTACCTTTACAAAAACGACTTGTAACTTATTTTTCCCACTATAAACCTATACTTTTTCTGTTTAGATTCACAAAATAGAGTTCAATATGAAACCATAGCAATTTGATTCACTCAAAACGGATTTAAAATGAATAAGTTATGGGTAAAACAAGATTGGATAATTTTTCTCATTTTAGCTACGTGAAAATTGGTAACAAATCTATTCCAACCATAACTTAATCAACTTGTATTGTATATTATGTAATCTTGAGATACCATAGACACGTATACAATATTTCGACCTATCATGTCGACACATCTATATATATTTCGGAACAACCATAGACACTCTATATGTGAATGTTGGAGTTAGCTATACATGGTTGAGGTTGATTCCAAAATATATATAGTTTGAGTTGTGATCAATACTGAGATACGTATACACTGGGTCGTGGATTGGTTCAAGATAATATTTATCGATTTATTTCTGTACATCTAACTGTGGACAACTAGTTGTAGGTTACTAACGAGGACAGCTGACTTAATAAACTTAAAACATCAAAATATATTAAAAGTGTTGTAAATATATTTTGAACATACTTTGATATATATGTATATATATTGTTATAGGTTCGTGAATCAACCAGTGGCCAAGTCTTACTTCCCGACGAAGTAAAAATCTGTGAAAGTGAGTTATAGTTCCACTTTTAAAATCTAATATTTTTGGGATGAGAATACATGCAGGTTTTATAAATGATTTACAAAATAGACACAAGTACGTGAAACTACATTCTATGGTTGAATTATCAAAATCGAATATGCCCCTTTTTATTAAGTCTGGTAATCTAAGAATTAGGGAACAGACACCCTAATTGACGCGAATCCTAAAGATAGATCTATTGGGCCTAACAAACCCCATCCAAAGTACCGGATGCTTTAGTACTTCGAAATTTATATCATATCCGAAGGGTGTCCCGGAATGATGGGGATATTCTTATATATGCATCTTGTTAATGTCGGTTACCAGGTGTTCACCATATGAATGATTTTTATCTCTATGTATGGGATGTGTATTGAAATATGAAATCTTGTAGTCTATTATTATGATTTGATATATATAGGTTAAACTTATAACTCACCAACATTTTTGTTGACGTTTTAAGCATGTTTATTCTCAGGTGATTATTAAGAGCTTCCGCTGTCGCATACTTAAATAAGGACGAGATTTGGAGTCCATGCTTGTATGATATTGTGTAAAAACTGCATTCAAGAAACTTATTTTGTTGTAACATATTTGTATTGTAAACCATTATGTAATGGTCGTGTGTAAACAGAATATTTTAGATTATCATTATTTGATAATCTACGTAAAGCTTTTTAAACATTTATTGATGAAATAAAGGTTATGGTTTGTTTTAAAATGAATGCAGTCTTTGAAAAATGTCTCATATAGAGGTCAAAACCTCGCAACGAAATCAATTAATATGGAACGTTTTTAATCAATAAGAACGGGACATTTCAATATATATGGTTATATATATAGTTAACATGATTTTATTATAAGTATGTATCTCATTAGGTATTTTAACAATGAGTTATATACATAAAAATGAGACTATTAATTTAAGAAACTCGAAAACGATATATATAACGATTATCGTTATAACAACGTCTTACTAGGTACATATGAATCCTATTAAGATATTGATACACTTGGTTAATTATGTTAAATGATAAGAAAATATATTATTAAGTGTATTAACAATGAAATACATATGTAAAAATAAGACTACTAACTTAAAGATTTCGAAACGAGACATATATGTAACGATTATCGTTGTAACGACATTTAACTGTATATATATCATACTAAGATATATTATATATCATAATATCATGATAATATAACAATTTAACATCTCATTTGTTATAATAAACAATGGGTTAACAACATTCAACAAGATCGTTAACCTAAAGGTTTCAAAACAACATTTACATGTAACGACTAACGATGACTTAACGACTCAGTTAAAATGTATATACATGTAGTGTTTTAATATGTATTCATACACTTTTGAAAGACTTCAAGACACTTATCAAAATACTTCTACTTAACAAAAATGCTTACAATTACATCCTCGTTCAGTTTCATCAACAATTCTACTCGTATGCACCCGTATTCGTACTCGTACAATACACAGCTTTTAGATGTATGTACTATTGGTATATACACTCCAATGATCAGCTCTTAGCAGCCCATGTGAGTCACCTAACACATGTGGGAACCATCATTTGGTAACTAGCATGAAATATCTCATAAAATTACAAAAATATGAGTAATCATTCATGACTTATTTACATGAAAACAAAATTACATATCCTTTATATCTAATCCATATACCAACGACCAAAAACACCTACAAACACTTTTATTCTTCAATTTTCTTCATCTAATTGATCTCTCTCAAGTTCTATCTTCAAGTTCTAAGTATTCTTCATAAATTCCAAAAGTTCTAGTTTCATAAAATCAAGAATACTTCCAAGATTGCAAGTTTACTTCCAAGTTTTCTAAATCCATCCCAAGTAACCATCCAAGACCAAGAAACCTTTGTTACTTATAGTAGGTTATCTTTTTAATACAAGGTAATAATCATATTCAAACTTTAATTCAATTTCTATAACTATAACAATCTTATTTCGAGTGGAAATCTTACTTGAAATTGTTTTAGTGTCATGATTCTGCTTCAAGAACTTTCAAGCTATCCAAGGATCCTTTGAAGCTAGATCCATTTTTCTCATTTCCAGTAGGTTTATCCAAGGAACTTGAGGTAGTAATGATGTTCATAACATCATTCGATTCATACATATAAAGCAATCTTATTCGAAGGTTTAAACTTGTAATCACTAGAACATAGTTTAGTTAATTCTAAACTTGTTCGCAAATAATAGTTAATCCTTCTAACTTGACTTTTAAAATTAACTAAACACATGTTCTATATCTATATGATATACTAACTTAATGATTTAAAACCTGGAAACACGAAAAACACCGTAAAACCGGATTTACGCCGTCGCAGTAACACCGCAGGCTGTTTTGCGTTAGTTAATTAAAAACTATGATAAACTTTGATTTAAAAGTTGTTATTCTGAGAAAATGATTTTTCTTATGAACATGAAACTATATCCAAAAATCATGGTTAAACTCAAAGTGGAAGTATGTTTTCTAAAATGGTCATCTAGACGTCGTTCTTTCAACTGAAATGACTACCTTTACAAAAACGACTTGTAACTTATTTTTCCGACTATAAACCTATACTTTTTCTATTTAGATTCATAAAATAGAGTTCAATATGAAACCATAGCAATTTGATTCACTCAAAACGGATTTAAAATGAAGAAGTTATGGGTAAAACAAGATTGGATAATTTTTCTCATTTTAGCTACGTGAAAATTGGTAACAAATCTATTCCAACCATAACTTAATCAACTTGTATTGTATATTATGTAATCTTGAGATACCATAGACACGTATACAATGTTTCGACCTATCATGTCGACACATCTATATATATTTCAGAACAATCATAGACACTCTATATGTGAATGTTGGAGTTAGCTATACATGGTTGAGGTTGATTCCAAAATATATATAGTTTGAGTTGTGATCAATACTGAGATACGTATACACTGGGTCGTGGATTGGTTCAAGATAATATTTATCTATTTATTTCTGTACATCTAACTGTGGACAACTAGTTGTAGGTTACTAACGAGGACAGCTGACTTAATAAACTTAAAACATCAAAATATATTAAAGTGTTGTAAATATATTTTGAACATACTTTGATATATATGTATATATATTGTTATAGGTTCGTGAATCAACCAGTGGCCAAGTGTTACTTCCCGACGAAGTAAAAATCTGTGAAAGTGAGTTATAGTCCCACTTTTAAAATCTAATATTTTTGTGATGAGAATACATGCAGGTTTTATAAATGATTTACAAAATAGACACAAGTACGTGAAACTACATTCTATGGTTGAATTATCGAAATCGAATATGCCCCTTTTTATTAAGTCTGGTAATCTAAGAATTAGGGAACAGACACCCTAATTGACGCGAATCCTAAAGATAGATCTATTGGGCCTAACAAACCCCATCCAAAGTACCGGATGCTTTAGTACTTCGAAATTTATATCATATCCGAAGGGTGTCCCGGAATGATGGGGATATTCTTATATATGCATCTTGTTAATGTCGGTTACCAGGTGTTCACCATATGAATGATTTTTATCTCTATGTATGGGATGTGTATTGAAATATGAAATCTTGTGGTCTATTGTTATGATTTGATATATATAGGTTAAACCTATAACTCACCAACATTTTTGTTGACGTTTAAAGCATGTTTATTCTCAGGTGAATACTAAGAGCTTCCGCTGTTGCATACTAAAATAAGGACAAGATTTGGAGTCCATGTTTGTATGATATTGTGTAAAAACTGCATTCAAGAAACTGATTTCGATGTAACATATTTGTATTGTAAACCATTATGTAATGGTCGTGTGTAAACAGGATATTTTAGATTATCATTATTTGATAATCTACGTAAAGCTTTTTAAACCTTTATTTATGAAATATAGGTTATGGTTTGTTTTAAAAATGAATGCAGTCTTTGAAAAACGTCTCATATAGAGGTCAAAACCTCGCAACGAAATCAATTAATATGGAACGTTTTTAATCAATAAGAACGGGACATTTCAATGAGTTCCCTAATACGTCTAAGTGTCACACAAAAGGATGGCGTTTAACTTGTTTACCTTGTTTATAAAAGGGATTTTAAGGTTTCTCTATTCTAGTTCAAGAAAACTTTTATACCATACACTAACATGCATTTAGTGTGTGGTACTTATGAAAATCCATTTTCATGTCATGTGATAAAGCTAATTTTATTACTTTGAAAATAAACCATTTTATTATGTTTTAATAACCAATTATTAAAATCCATTTCTAATTTAACCAATTAAATTATGGTTTTTATTGTTTGATGTTTTAATAACCAATTATTAAAATCCTTTTAGCCATTTCTAATTTAACCAATTAAATTATAGTTTTGTTCCTTGCATGTTGTTAATAATTTCTACTTTAACCAATTAAATTATAGTTTTATTTTGTTGATTTTCTTGTAGCAACCAAACATAGAATCCATAATCAAGCAAATAAACAACCATGCATGCAAAATGACATGTTCACAATCTAGCCAATTTGGTAGACATTTGTTTAGTCGAAAACAAATGTCACCGGTCAATGGGGACAAACACAATATTAGGAGATTTCAAAATCTTCCACTTAATCTTGCATCCAAATGCTTCATCTTGTGTTCTTCCTTGTCTCCATCTTGCATCTTCATCTTGTTACAAAAAATATATCCTAATACATTTTTCTCTAGAAAATGAAAATACAACCTAATCTATTTTACATACCAAATATAACATAAATTACATAACCAAATGAATAAATATTATTACATGCCAAATGAATATATAATATTACAAACCAAATGAATGAATAATAATCAACCAAGCATGCAACCAAACACAAGGTCAAGGCTAAGATTGTGAACATCAACATACAATAAATATGAACCAAATGGAAGAGCCCAAAACCCACTTTTGGGACTCATCAAATTCGGCCAAACTTTAAACCACCCAAAACCCAAAAAAAATTTCATTCTACTTTCATGCATGTTCATAAAATGCAAAAATATAGTGGGTTTAATAACCATCTCGAAGCATATTTCAAAAACTTCGGCTCTGATACCATTGTTGGGATTTAACAAGTTTCATAATACTTATAATCATTCAAGAAATAAGATTTGCAGAAGCGTATAAATTACCATTTTAAAACTTGTAAATCTTTGACCATTTAAACTTAAATCCCAAATAGGATCAAGTTGTGAAACATACTTACAAACTACAAGATAGATAAGAGATTATACCTTCTCCAAGCTATGTAGTTGATGATGAAGATGATGATGAAGAATGGAGCTTCAAATGGAGAAACCTCAAGTAGATATACCCCAAGCAAGAACACCAACACCTTCTAGTTTTGGTTAGGATTTTTAACACTTGAAATTAGCTTGAAAAATGAACTAGAACACCCCTAGTTGTTCCTAATAGCCCACGGCAGCTGCAGCACTAAAATGTGCAGAATTTTCTTGCTAAGTTGATATTAGTTTCTCAAAGAGTCAAGGTCCATATACAAATGTACATGGGAAGTGTTGACCACTAAATGGAGTCTTGAAGACAAGAACTTGCACTCCCAATATGTTCCTCCAATTATTTTAACATTAGTTTTTATAAAATCTAATTTTATAAAAACCCCTCCTTTTTTATAAACTTCCTTGCATTTTATTAGTTATGTACATTTATATTTATAAAACCAATTATATAAAATGTAACATAACTAAATTTAATTATTTAACCTATAAATAATTAACTACTTATTATATAAATTATTCCATAATTTATATACACATCAAGTGGCATTATTTTAGAAAACCATTTTTCTTAAATTTCAAGTGTCGCGTAATTTAATCAACGATCCAATCGCTAAGATCAAATACGAATAAGGTGTCCGTAAGCTTGTTATTGGGTATGACCCGACTTGGATCAAAACATATTAGCCACGTTAATTTAATATGTCTCTCAGGCATACGAAATACCTTCAATGACAACACCATCATCGGAGTTGAACATTACACTAGCAGGTATAAAAGGCACCTGACGCAGTGTCATGTAGACTCCCAACACTATCTATCGAGATTTAGAAACTCGATCCTTGGGTCCCATATCCCCGATGTCACCCATCATGCTGCTTAATAACCCGAAGTCACAACTACCCGACAAACCTTGCGGTTTATTGACTACCGATCTTCCTAGTAAATACCAGCTATTCACAATTCCATAAGGCCAAACGATATAGCCTATCGAAACCTTTCATCTAGCACTAAGGAGATGCTTGGGAACACCAAGTCTTACACCCTTCTGCACACCGATACAATCACTAATACAAGGTAAATTCTGTTAGGAACGTTACCCTATAACTTCACGTCACACTAACGCATTAACATAACCATCGTCATACGAGTATCACTCCCGTGAGTTTAACGACTCGAAGACTCCTCGTCTCGCAAATTCCGAGGTGACTCACTACTAGAATCATGGCATGATTCTCTAAACACACTCTACCGATCCATAACACTTAATACTATCACTAGACTCGTTATATCCCATCACGAGATCAAGTCTCCGTCACACACGCACGTCGGTCATCCTAGTTACATTAGGTAACTACAACCAATGACAATCTCAATAGTTTACCCACTACTTAGGGTGACTAAACACGCACCAAACTCGTGAGTCCACCCACTCACCTTAACTAATCACACCTACCGTAACATTCCCTACTCACAATGAACCCGATGTGACCACCAGCACATCACCGAAAACCACTATATCCTAGGAACCAATACATGATTCCCAACTTGCCCCGAATCTACTCCAACCATGTTACGTTCCTCCGTTCGGTACCCGACATGTCATGTTTGGTGCCAAGGTACACGGTTGTAATAATGGTGATCAGACACTATTAGAATTGCGTACCTTATCATTTTCACATGGCCAATTTAAGTACTTTACACAGAATAGCACAATATTCACACAGTACATCACATAATATATAGTATAATAATATATACATATACGTACACCGCAACAACAAGTCAACCTACTACTTAGGTGACTATCATCAATACAACGTCCAAGTCTGCCTATTTACATTAGGCACTATCTATATAAGGCACAAATTCACACAATTAAGGCCCCACATAATCAAACATTGGATAAACACAAGTCCTAGTTAGTCCACCTACTCACTAAGGCACAAACCATTCCAAGTTCGACCCGTATTTCTATGAGGCCCGCACGCAATACGTCCACAAATCAGTCTAAGTCTAGGCACCTATCCCAAAGTCATGTAGATCCATTAGACCATGCTCTGATACTAACTTGTAACACCCCAAATCCGGTTTACCAAAAATGTCACATTTTTTTTTCGACAGCACACAGGTGCAACGCACCAAAGGTTCAGGAGCGACGCTCAACTATGATGAGGAACGATGCTCTAAAGCCCAGGAGCAACGCTCCTTAAGGCTATTTCACCCACTTGCAAAGTCAGTTAGTTTCCCTTTATACGAAGCGACGCTTTCCCTTATGGGAGCGGTGCTCCTCTACACAGTTCAGTTTTAAAACCCCTTTTTGACCGATTCCAAGCCACCCAATAGACACCCAATCGCACAAATCGCTTAACACATGTTGGATATCAAAAACCACTTTGGATATTTAATAATTTACACTTAACCAAGTTCAAAATACCACTCGGGTGACCAACGACCCGTTACATAAGAAAAGCGTAATTACGACCCAAAACACACCAATATCCGGGTTAAGACTTAAAAATCCAACCCGATACCAAGAGCATAATCCCGGGGAGTTACCAATTCACCAATCCAAATCCGAATGTTCAAAGCTACCCTGTCATAAGCTCAAGCACTCCTAAGCATCTAGTCTAGCAACTAGATAGCTTCAAGTCAAATCAACGGCACCTATAAAAAAAATAAACAACGAGGGAGTAAGAAACGTGCTTAGTGAGTGCAATAGTTATATGCATACATACATAACTTACTTCCATGCACAATACTTACAAGAATCCGCATACAAGCTATCATCACAGCGCATGTAATCACAATATAATATGCTACACTACAGACATACAAATATGGTTAACCATACACAATAGTGCTAGTCATCAAATGATATAACACTAATCAACACATGTATGTGGCCGATGAAAGTGCCTTCCAGATGGCACTACCACGTACACACACAAATGTGGCCAATGAAAGGTGAAACCACTCGGGTAACACCTACCACATCCCACCACACCATGTGGCCAATGAAGAGCAAATTCTTACGAATAGCACTCACCACATGACATAATCGCAAAAGTGGCCAACGAAAAGTGAATCCTTACTGATAACACTTACCACTTTGCACCAAATATCCAAAGAAGAGTGAATCCTCACGCCCAGATGTCACTCGCCACATCACCCGCAAGCAACCAACTTATATACATGCACATATAAATACTCTACTCACCTCGGAGCGCACGCGAAACACATGCTTGCACAATCACCACCATCACCACCGAGCAAGAGACCACCTATAACACACATAGGCACAATACACACATAAATATTAATCCTTTAAAAGAGAATCCGACACATACATTCCTTAGCCAAGAGATCATACCTAGCTCTTCAAAACCCGCCCATTTAACGCCTAATGGACATAATCCAATTACCACTTCGGGTGGTAATTCAAACCCACACCACCGAGCATAATTTGACCCAAATTGTACGGGTCTCCAAATAGACCAAACCTAGGTCCCGACACTAGATCACTAGCTAGGTAGTGATCATACCCGAAATGTTACTCATGCTAATTCTTTCAACATATGCAATATTGACCCATATTACGCTTGACCACACTTGACTTATGTCAAATTCACCCATAATCACTAATGGCTAGTGATTATGTCTCTAAAACACCAATTAACACATAAACCAAGTATTTACATACATGATTCACCAAGACTTGACTCAAACCTTAGTTTTGACAAAAAATCAAGGTCAAGACCCATTTTTACCAACAAACATGTTCCTATGAACATTAAAATCACCCACACACTTCCAATCTAGTGATTAACACCTAAAACCATGACAAGTATAACCAAATTCGTCATCTAACCCTAAAACCACTAGATTAGGGTTTACTTACCCAAATCACACACCAACACCTCTAATTTCATGAGAAATGGGGTTTATAGCCCAATACTAACCCAAATCCTAACTCAAATCAAGAATCAAACAATAAAATTCGGATCTATGGTTTACCTTATCACCAAAACGAGTTCTAGTAGCTAGAAATCACCAAGATGTACCAAGATCCACTACAATTTGGGCAACAATCATCACCTTCATCACCATTTGAAGCTCTCTCTCTAGAACTCTCCTCTCTCTGTAGAGTTGTTTGGTTGGTGAAAATGAGGGTAATATTGAGATCCAGATCTAATTTTTGGGTATAAATCCGTCCCTAAGTAAAAAGACCAAACTTCCACTCGCACACTTTCAGACATAGGCGCACTTGTTAATGGAAGCGACACTCCTGATGTAGTGACCCGAACTTTTCCATGTTTATATATATTAATTGAGATTGATATTTACATGATTAAATGTTTCCAACATGTTAAGAAATCAAACTTGTTAAGACTTGATTAATTGAAATATGTTTCATATAGACAATTGACCACCCAAGTTGACCGGTGATTCACGAACGTTAAAACTTGTAAAAACTATATGATGACATATATATGGATATATATATATATAGTTAACATGATACTATGATAAGTAAACATATCATTAAGTATATTAACAATGAACTACATATGTAAAAACAAGACAACTAACTTAATGATTTTTAAACGAGACATATATGTAACGATTATCGTTGTAAAGACATTTAATGTATATATATCATATTAAGAGATATTCATACATGATAATATCATGATAATATAATAATTTAAAATCTCATTTGATATTAAAAACATTGGGTTAACAACATTTAACAAGATCGTTAACCTAAAGGTTTCAAAACAACACTTACATGTAACGACTAACGATGACTTAACGACTCAGTTAAAATGTATATACATGTAGTGTTTTAATATGTATTTATACACTTTTGAAAGACTTCAATACACTTATCAAAATACTTCTACTTAACAAAAATGCTTACAATTACATCCTCGTTCAGTTTCATCAACAATTCTACTCGTATGCACCCGTATTCGTACTCGTACAATACACAGCTTTTAGATGTATGTACTATTGGTATATACACTCCAATGATCAGCTCTTAGCAGCCCATGTGAGTCACCTAACACATGTGGGAACCATCATTTGGCAACTAGCATGATATATCTCATAAAATTACAAAAATATGAGTAATCATTCATGACTTATTTACATGAAAACAAAATTACATATCCTTTATATCTAATCCATACACCAACGACCAAAAACACCTACAAACACTTTAATTCTTCAATTTTCTTCATCTAATTGATCTCTCTCAAGTTCTATCTTCAAGTTCTAAGTGTTCTTCATATATTCTACAAGTTCTAGTTACATAAAATCAAGAATACTTTCAAGTTTGCTAGCTCACTTCCAATCTTGTAAGGTGATCATCCAACCTCAAGAAATCTTTGTTTCTTACAGTAGGTTATCATTCTAATACAAGGTAACAATCATATTCAAACTTTGTTTCAATTTCTATAACTATAACAATCTTATTTCAAGTGATGATCTTACTTGAACTTGTTTTCGTGTCATGATTCTGCTTCAAGAACTTCGAGCCATCCAAGGATCCGTTGAAGCTAGATCCATTTTTCTCTTTTCCAGTAGGTTTATCCAAGGAACTTAAGGTAGTAATGATGTTCATAACATCATTCGATTCATACATATAAAGCTATCTTATTCGAAGGTTTAAACTTGTAATCACTAGAACATGGTTTAGTTAATTCTAAACTTGTTCGCAAACAAAAGTTAATCCTTCTAACTTGACTTTTAAAATCAACTAAACACATGTTCTATATCTATATGATATGCTAACTTAATGATTTAAAACCTGGAAACACGAAAAACACCGTAAAATCGGATTTACGCCGTCGTAGTAACACCGCGGGCTGTTTTGGGTTAGTTAATTAAAAACTATGATAAACTTTGATTTAAAAGTTGTTATTCTGAGAAAATGATTGTTATTATGAACATGAAATTATATCCAAAAATTATGGTTAAACTCAAAGTGGAAGTATGTTTTCTAAAATGGTCATCTAGACGTCGTTCTTTCGACTGAAATGACTACCTTTACAAAAACGACTTGTAACTTATTTTTCCGACTATAAACCTATACTTTTTCTGTTTAGATTCATAAAATAGAGTTCAATATGAAACAATAGCAATTTGATTCACTCAAAACGGTTTTAAAATGAAGAAGTTATGGGTAAAACAAGATTGGATAATTTTTCTCATTTTAGCTATGTGAAAATTGGTAACAAATCTATTCCAACCATAACTTAATCAACTTGTATTGTATATTATGTAATCTTGAGATACCATAGACACGTATACAATGTTTCAACCTATCATGTCGACACATCTATATATATTTCGGAACAACCATAGACACTCTATATGTAAATGTTGGAGTTAGCTATACAGGGTTGAGGTTGATTCCAAAATATATATAGTTTGAGTTGTGATCAATACTAAGATACGTATACACTGGGTCGTGGATTGATTCAAGATAATATTTATCGATTTATTTCTGTACATCTAACTGTGGACAACTAGTTGTAGGTTACTAACGAGGACAGCTGACTTAATAAACTTAAAACATCAAAATATATTAAAAGTGTTGTAAATATATTTTGAACATACTTTGATATATATGTATATATTGTTATAGGTTCGTGAATCAACCAGTGGCCAAGTCTTACTTCCCGACGAAGTAAAAATCTGTGAAAGTGAGTTATAGTCCCACTTTTAAAATCTAATATTTTTGGGATGAGAATACATGCAGGTTTTATAAATGATTTACAAAATAGACACAAGTACGTGAAACTACATTCTATGGTTGAATTATCGAAATCGAATATGCCCCTTTTTATTAAGTCTGGTAATCTAAGAATTAGGGAACAGGCACCCTAATTGACGCGAATCCTAAAGATAGATCTATTGGGCCTAACAAACCCCATCCAAAGTACCGGATGATTTAGTACTTCGAAATTTATATCATATCCGAAGGGTGTCCCGGAATGATGGGGATATTCTTATATATGCATCTTGTTAATGTCGGTTACCAGGTGTTCACCATATGAATGATTTTTATCTCTATGTATGGGATGTGTATTGAAATATGAAATCTTGTGGTCTATTATTATGATTTGATATATATAGGTTAAACCTATAACTCACCAACATTTTTGTTGACGTTTTAAGCATGTTTATTCTCAGGTGATTATTAAGAGCTTCCGCTGTCGTATACTTAAATAAGGACGAGATTTGGAGTCCATGCTTGTATGATATTGTGTAAAAACTGCATTCAAGAAACTTATTTTGTTGTAACATAATTGTATTGTAAACCATTATGTAATGGTCGTGTGTAAACAGGATATTTTAGATTATCATTATTTGATAATCTACGTAAAGCTTTTTAAACCTTTATTGATGAAATAAAGGTTATGGTTTTTTTAAAATGAATGCAGTCTTTGAAAAACGTCTCATATAGAGGTCAAAACCTCGCAACGAAATCAATTAATATGGAACGTTTTTAATCAATAAGAACGGGACATTTCAGTTGGTATTCGAGCGTTGGTCTTAGAGAACCAGAATTTTGCATTAGTGTGTCTTATCGAGTTTGTTAGGATGCATTAGTGAGTCTGGACTTCGACCGTGTTTACTTGAAAAATGATTGCTTAACAAATTTTGTTGGAAACTATATATTTTTAACATGTGAATATTATGTGATATATTAATCTCTTAACGCGTTTGATATTATGTGATAGATGTCTACCTCTAGAACAAGTCCCATTGACTCACCTAATAATAATGAAGAGTCAAATGTAAATTGGAATGATTCGTGGACTGATTCACAAGTTCCCGAAGAGGAACCGGAAGAAGAGTCGGAACCGGAAGAAGAATCGGAACCGGAAGAAGAATCGGAACCGGATGAAGAAATAGAACCGGTGGGGGAAATAATAAAACGGTTAAGTAAAAGAAAATCCTCCACCAACCGACCAAGGTTAATTATGGTCAATGGTGTTTCCGCCAAGGAAGCAAAATATTGGGAGGATTACCAATTCTCCGATGAATCGGATTCCGACGAGAATTCCGATGATGTTATAGAAATTACCCCAGCTGAATTTAAAAAGGCAAAAGAAAATAATAAGGGAAAGGGCATAAAAATAGAGAAATCTAATTCCAACCCCGATGAACTTTATATGTATCGTCAACCCCCGAAGTCCTTAAGTTGTAACAATGACCCGGGAACCTCTAAACCACCAGGTTTTTCTAAACCAATGTGGAAAACGACGGCTCGTATTAGGGGAACATCATATATCCCTAGAAACTTGGCAAAACGAACTAAAACCGAAGAAAAAGAAACAAGCGAGTCGGAATAAGATAGTTGTATTCGTGTGGTGTAATATATGTAATATAGTGTGCTTATGCTTTATGATATATGTAAAAATTACTTGTATTAATAAGTATTTTTTTTTATGAATCTAACTCTTGTCTATTTTACAGTATAAAAACACAAAATGGATAGACAACCTAATATTTTAAGAGACCTACCCGGAGACATGATTGATGAAATCTTGTCTAGAGTCGGTCAGAATTCTTCGGCACAACTATTTAAGGCGAGATCAGTTTGTAAGACATTCGAAGAACGTTCCAAGAATGCCTTGGTTTATAAAAGGCTTTCGTTTGAAAGATGGGGGATATCACATTGGGAAATCCATAAGTTACGATGTGTTTACTTTGACGCATATATTGCGGGAAACCCAAATGCTATTTTACGCAATGGGTTAAGAAATTATTTTGACTCAATATATCCGAATATTGGACTTCGTGATTTAGAAAAAGCGGCTAACATGCAACATAAAGAAGCATGTTATGCTTACGGATTAGTAATGTTCGCTTCTCACCAAAGTGAGAACAAGAACATCGGGCTACAACTATTAAACAAAACGTTCCCACAAGTGACGGAGTCGGTAATTGGGGTAAGAAATGAGGTTTTTAAATTGTTACGGGACTGTTGGACATTACGTAACCCTCGTCCCTTTGACGACGTTACAACACGCTGTCTTATCAATGACCATAAGGGTTATGTTCCACAAGACCAAGGATGGGAAGTAATCCTAGTAAAACCAGAATGCATGACTTGTTTCTGGACGTATGAATTACGTGTCTTTATTGCCTTTGCTGAACGACTTGTGTACTAGCTAGAATTATCTTCACAACCATCTTGTATCAAATTTATTGTGTGCTATATTTCATGCTATATGTAAAATAAGCGGTATTGTAAGTTTGTAAAATATTGTGTAAAAGTTTGAACGCGAAATATTATTATAATTAGTTTTTCATATAGAATTGTAGTAGTTGAATTGTATATTAGCTACTAAGTATGAACTTAACGGGTAGGTACTACCCGAATTTAAACTTATAAAACGCTAATATGAAGAAAAAGCTTTTATAAATGAGTTCATATTATGCTACGAAATACTATTAACTACTCTTAATATTCTGTATGATTAACTTGTTCCATTTGACTATTTTGAAGGAAATGGCACCAACTACTCGACACACCGTGAATTTGAATGAAGAGGAATTCCGTACTTTTCTAGCTTCAAACATAGCCGCAGTACAGGCTGCGCTACATACCAACAATAACCTTGGATCTAGCAGTACAGGAAATCGTGTAGGATGCACCTACAAAGAATTCACTGCCTGCAAACCTTTGGAATTTGATGGAACCGAAGGACCGATCGGATTGAAACGGTGGACCGAGAAGGTCGAATCGGTGTTTGCCATAAGTAAGTGTACTGAAGAGGACAAAGTGAAGTACGCTACGCATACCTTCACAGGTTCTGCGTTAACATGGTGGAATACCTATCTAGAGCAAGTGGGACAAGACGATGCGTACGCACTACCGTGGTCAGCATTCAAGAACTTGATGAACGAGAAGTACCGTCCCAGAACCGAGGTCAATAAGCTCAAGATAGAACTTAGAGGGTTACGAACCCAAGGATTTGATATTACCACGTACGAAAGACGATTCACAGAATTGTGCCTATTGTGTCCGGGAGCATTCGAAGATGAGGAAGAGAAGATCGACGCGTTTGTGAAAGGATTACCGGAAAGAATCCAAGAAGATATAAGTTCACACGAGCCCGCCTCCATACAACAGGCATGTAGAATGGCTCACAAACTAGTGAACCAGATTGAAGAAAGAATTAAAGAACAGACTGCTGAAGAGGCTAATGTGAAGCAAGTCAAAAGAAAGTGGGAGGAAAACGGTGATAAGAATCACCAATACAACAACAACAGCAATTACAACAATAATCGCAACAATTATCCCAACAATCGCAACATCAATCGCAACTACAACAAACGGGCCAACAACAACAACAACAACAGCAACTACAACAATCATCCCAACAACAATAATAACCGCAACAACAACAACAATCAGAAGCAGCTATGCCAAAGGTGTGAAAAGTATCACTCGGGGTTCTGCACCAAATTTTGCAACAAGTGTAAAAGAAATGGTCATAGCGCGGCGAAGTGTGAGGTCTACGGACCAGGAGTTAATAGAACGAAAGGAACAAATGGTGTCGGAACGAGTAATGGCGGAGCAAGTAGTGTCGGAGCAAGTTATGCCAATGTAGTTTGTTATAAATGTGGAAAACCGGGCCACATTATTAGAAATTGCCCGAACCAGGAGAACACGAATGGACAAGGCCGCGGAAGAGTTTTGAATATTAATGCGGCAGAGGCACAGGAAGAACCGGAGCTTGTTACGGGTACGTTTCTTATTGACAATAAATCTACTTACGTTTTATTTGATTCGGGTGCGGATAGAAGCTATATGAGTAGAGATTTTTGTGCTAAATTAAGTTGTCCATTGACGCCTTTGGATAGTAAATTTTTACTCGAATTAGCAAATGGTAAATTAATTTCAGCAGATAATATATGTCGGAATCGAGAAATTAAACTGGTTAGCGAAACATTTAAGATTGATTTGATACCAGTAGAGTTAGGGAGTTTTGATGTGATAATCGGTATGGACTGGTTGAAAGAAGTGAAAGCAGAGATCGTTTGTTACAAAAATGCAATTCGCATTATACGAGAAAAAGGAAAACCCTTAATGGTGTACGGAGAAAAGGGCAACACGAAGCTACATCTTATTAGTAATTTGAAGGCACAAAAACTAATAAGAAAAGGTTGCTATGCTATTCTAGCACACGTCGAGAAAGTACAAACTGAAGAAAAGAGCATCAATGATGTTCCCATTGCAAAAGAATTTCCCGATATATTTCCGAAAGAATTACCAGGATTACCCCCACATCGATCCGTTGAATTTCAAATAGATCTTGTACCAGGAGCTGCACCAATAGCTCGTGCTCCTTACAGACTCGCACCCAGCGAGATGAAAGAACTGCAAAGCCAATTACAAGAACTTTTAGAGGGTGGTTTCATTCGACCAAGCACATCACCGTGGGGAGCTCCTGTTTTGTTTGTCAAGAAGAAAGATGGTACATTCAGGTTGTGTATCGACTACCGAGAGTTGAACAAACTTACCATCAAGAACCGCTACCCACTACCGAGAATCGACGACTTATTTGATCAACTACAAGGCTCGTCTGTTTATTCAAAGATTGACTTACGTTCCGGGTATCATCAAATGCGGGTGAAAGAAGATGATATTCCAAAGACTGCTTTCAGAACACGTTACGGTCATTACGAGTTTATGGTCATGCCGTTTGGTTTAACTAATGCACCAGCTGTATTCATGGACCTTATGAACCGAGTGTGTGGACCATACCTTGACAAGTTTGTCATTGTTTTCATTGATGACATACTTATTTACTCAAAGAATGACCAAGAACACGGTGAACATTTGAGAAAGGTGTTAGAAGTATTGAGGAAGGAAGAATTGTACGCTAAGTTTTCAAAGTGTGCATTTTGGTTGGAAGAAGTTCAATTCCTCGGTCACATAGTGAACAAAGAAGGTATTAAGGTGGATCTAGCAAAGATAGAAACTGTTGAAAAGTGGGAAACCCCGAAAACTCCGAAACACATACGCCAGTTTTTAGGACTAGCTGGTTACTACAGAAGGTTCATCCAAGACTTTTCCAGAATAGCAAAACCCTTGACTGAATTAACGCATAAAGGGAAGAAATTTGAATGGAATGATGAACAAGAGAAAGCGTTTCATTTATTGAAGAAAAAGCTAACTACGGCACCTATATTGTCATTGCCTGAAAGGAATGATGATTTTGTGATTTATTGTGACGCATCAAAGCAAGGTCTTGGTTGTGTATTAATGCAACGAATGAAGGTGATTCCTTATGCGTCTAGACAATTGAAGATTCATGAACAAAATTATACAACGCATGATTTGGAATTAGGCGCGGTTGTTTTTGCATTAAAGACTTGGAGGCACTACTTATATGGGGTCAAAAGTATTATATATACCGACCACAAAAGTCTTCAACACATATTTAATCAGAAACAACTGAATATGAGGCAGCGTAGGTGGATTGAATTATTGAATGATTACGACTTTGAGATTCGTTACCACCCGGGGAAGGCAAATGTGGTAGCCGATGCCTTGAGCAGGAAGGACAGAGAACCCATTTGAGTAAAATATATGAATATAATGATTCATAATAACCTTACTACTCAAATAAAGGAGGCGCAACAAGGAGTTTTAAAAGAGGAAAATTTAAAGGATGAAATACCCAAAGGATCGGAGAAGCATCTTAATATTCGGGAAGACGGAACCCGGTATAGGGCTGAAAGGATTTGGGTACCAAAATTTGGAGATATGAGAGAAATGGTACTTAGAGAAGCTCATAAAACCAGATACTCAATACATCCTGGAACGGGGAAGATGTACAAGGATCTCAAGAAACATTTTTGGTGGCCGGGTATGAAAGTCGATGTTGCTAAATACGTAGGAGAATGTTTGACGTGTTCTAAGGTCAAAGCTGAGCATCAGAAACCATCAGGTCTACTTCAACAACCCGAAATCCCGGAATGGAAATGGGAAAACATTACCATGGATTTCATCACTAAATTGCCAAGGACTGTAAGTGGTTTTGATACTATTTGGGTAATAGTTGATCGTCTCACCAAATCAGCACACTTCCTGCCAATAAGAGAAGACGACAAGATGGAGAAGTTAGCACGACTGTATTTGAAGGAAGTCGTCTCCAGACATGGAATACCAATCTCTATTATCTCTGATAGGGATGGCAGATTTATTTCAAGATTCTGGCAGACATTACAGCAAGCATTAGGAACTCATCTAGACATGAGTACTGCCTATCATCCACAAACTGATGGGCAGAGCGAAAGGACGATACAAACGCTTGAAGACATGCTACGAGCATGTGTTATTGATTTCGGAAACAGTTGGGATCGACATCTACCGTTAGCAGAATTTTCCTACAACAACAGCTACCATTCAAGCATTGAGATGGCGCCATTTGAAGCACTTTATGGTAGAAAGTGCAGGTCTCCAATTTGTTGGAGTGAAGTGGGGGATAGACAGATTACGGGTCCGGAGATTATATAAGAAACTACCGAGAAGATCATCCAAATTCAACAACGGTTGAAAACCGCCCAAAGTCGACAAAAGAGCTACGCTGACATTAAAAGAAAAGATATAGAATTTGAAATTGGAGAGATGGTCATGCTTAAAGTTGCACCTTGGAAAGGCGTTGTTCGATTTGGTAAACGAGGGAAATTAAATCCAAGGTATATTGGACCATTCAAGATTATTGATCGTGTCGGACCAGTAGCTTACCGACTTGAGTTACCTCAACAACTCGCGGCTGTACATAACACTTTCCACGTCTCGAATTTGAAGAAATGTTTTGCTAAAGAAGATCTCACTATTCCGTTAGATGAAATCCAAATCAACGAAAACCTTCAATTCATCGAAGAACCCGTCGAAATAATGGATCGTGAGGTTAAAAGACTTAAGCAAAACAAAATACCAATTGTTAAGGTTCGATGGAATGCTCGTAGAGGACCCGAGTTCACCTGGGAGCGTGAAGATCAGATGAAGAAGAAATACCCGCATCTATTTCCATGTTTATATATATTAATTGAGATTGATATTTACATGATTAAATTTTTCCAACATATTAAGAAATCAAACTTGTTAAGACTTGATTAATTGAAATATGTTTCATATAGACAATTGACCACCCAAGTTGACCGGTGATTCACGAACGTTAAAACTTGTAAAAACTATATGATGACATATATATGGATATATATATAGTTAACATGATACTATGATAAGTAAACATATCATTAAGTATATTAACAATGAACTACATATGTAAAAACAAGACTACTAACTTAATGATTTTTAAACGAGACATATATGTAACGATTATCGTTGTAAAGACATTTAATGTATATATATCATATTAAGAGATATTCATACATGATAATATCATGATAATATAATAATTTAAAATCTCATTTGATATTATAAACATTGGGTTAACAACATTTAACAAGATCGTTAACCTAAAGGTTTCAAAACAACACTTACATGTAACGACTAACGATGACTTAACGACTCAGTTAAAATGTATATACATGTAGTGTTTTAATATGTATTTATACACTTTTGAAAGACTTCAATACACTTATAAAAATACTTCTACTTAACAAATATGCTAACAATTACATCCTCGTTCAGTTTCATCAACAATTCTACTCGTATGCACCCGTATTCGTACTCGTACAATACACAGCTTTTAGATGTATGTACTATTGGTATATACACTCCAATGATCAGTTCTTAGCAGCTCATGTGAGTCACCTAACACATGTGGGAACCATCATTTGGCAACTAGCATGAAATATCTCATAAAATTACAAAAATATGAGTAATCATTCATGACTTATTTACATGAAAACAAAATTACATATCCTTTATATCTAATCCATACACCAACGACCAAAAACACCTACAAACACTTTCATTCTTCAATTTTCTTCATCTAATTGATCTTTCTCAAGTTCTATCTTCAAGTTCTAAGTGTTCTTCATATATTCTACAAGTTCTAGTTACATAAAATCAAGAATACTTTCAAGTTTGCTAGCTCACTTCCAATCTTGTAAGGTGATCATCCAACCTCAAGAAATCTTTGTTTCTTACAGTAGGTTATCATTCTAATACAAGGTAATAATCATATTCAAACTTTGGTTCAATTTCTATAACTATAACAATCTTATTTCAAGTGATGATCTTACTTGAACTTGTTTTCGTGTCATGATTCTGCTTCAAGAACTTCGAGCCATCCAAGGATCCGTTGAAGCTAGATCCATTTTTCTCTTTTCCAGTAGGTTTATCCAAGGAACTTAAGGTAGTAATGATGTTCATAACATCATTCGATTCATACATATAAAGCTATCTTATTCGAAGGTTTAAACTTGTAATCACTAGAACATAGTTTAGTTAATTCTAAACTTGTTCGCAAACAAAAGTTAATCCTTCTAACTTGACTTTTAAAATCAACTAAACACATGTTCTATATCTATATGATATGCTAACTTAATGATTTAAATCCTGGAAACACGAAAAACACCGTAAAATCGGATTTACGCCAATCGTAGTAACACCGCGGGCTGTTTTGGGTTAGTTAATTAAAAACTATGATAAACTTTGATTTAAAAGTTGTTATTCTGAGAAAATGATTGTTATTATGAACATGAAATTATATCCAAAAATTATGGTTAAACTCAAAGTGGAAGTATGTTTTCTAAAATGGTCATCTAGACGTCGTTCTTTCGACTGAAATGACTACCTTTACAAAAACGACTTGTAACTTATTTTTCTGACTATAAACCTATACTTTTTCTGTTTAGATTCATAAAATAGAGTTCAATATGAAACCATAGCAATTTGATTCACTCAAAACGGATTTAAAATGAAGAAGTTATGGGTAAAACAAGATTGGATAATTTTTCTCATTTTAGCTACGTGAAAATTGGTAACAAATCTATTCCAACCATAACTTAATCAACTTGTATTGTATATTATGTAATCTTGAGATACCATAGACACGTATACAATGTTTCAACCTATCATGTCGACAAATCTATATATATTTCGGAACAACCATAGACACTCTATATGTAAATGTTGGAGTTAGCTATACAGGGTTGAGGTTGATTCCAAAATATATATAGTTTGAGTTGTGATCAATACTGAGATACGTATACACAGGGTCGTGGATTGATTCAAGATAATATTTATCGATTTATTTCTGTACATCTAACTGTGGACAACTAGTTGTAGGTTACTAACGAGGACAGCTGACTTAATAAACTTAAAACATCAAAATATATTAAAAGTGTTGTAAATATATTTTGAACATACTTTGATATATATGTATATATTGTTATAGGTTCGTGAATCAACCAGTGGCCAAGTCTTACTTCCCGACGAAGTAAAAATCTGTGAAAGTGAGTTATAGTCCCACTTTTAAAATCTAATATTTTTGGGATGAGAATACATGCAGGTTTTATAAATGATTTACAAAATAGACACAAGTACGTGAAACTACATTCTATGGTTGAATTATCGAAATCGAATATGCCCCTTTTTATTAAGTCTGGTAATCTAAGAATTAGGGAACAGACACCCTAATTGACGCGAATCCTAAAGATAGATCTATTGGGCCTAACAAACCCCATCCAAAGTACCGGATGATTTAGTACTTCGAAATTTATATCATATCCGAAGGGTGTCCCGGAATGATGGGGATATTCTTATATATGCATCTTGTTAATGTCGGTTACCAGGTGTTCACCATATGAATGATTTTTATCTCTATGTATGGGATGTGTATTGAAATATGAAATCTTGTGGTCTATTATTATGATTTGATATATATAGGTTAAACCTATAACTCACCAACATTTTTGTTGACGTTTTAAGCATGTTTATTCTCAGGTGATTATTAAGAGCTTCCGCCGTCGCATACTTAAATAAGGACGAGATTTGGAGTCCATGCTTGTATGATATTGTGTAAAAACTGCATTCAAGAAACTTATTTTGTTGTAACATAATTGTATTGTAAACCATTATGTAATGGTCGTGTGTAAACAGGATATTTTAGATTATCATTATTTGATAATCTACGTAAAGCTTTTTAAACCTTTATTGATGAAATAAAGGTTATGGTTTGTTTTAAAATGAATGCAGTCTTTGAAAAACGTCTCATATAGAGGTCAAAACCTCGCAACGAAATCAATTAATATGGAACGTTTTTAATCAATAAGAACGGGACATTTCACCTGACCCTTTCAACAGAAGAGCGACGTACCCGTTAATGGGAGTGGCGATCCTGACTGCTACAAAATCTGGGTCGTTACAGAAATGCTTCTATTTAACACCTTCACACATCAACATATTAGTTGACTCTGTTCTTAATTAAATAAGCTACAACATGGCTGATGATGAGTTCCAATATGGTCGATGACACTTGACATATGGTCGTTGTCGAGTATGTCGTTCAAATTTAGTTATCAAAACTTGTTTCGTCAGTGAGTTAGAATATGGTCGGCGATATTATGGATCTAGTGCTTTATTGGTGGTACGGTAAAACTCGTTTTTTATTTATATAAGTTCGGCTGCCATATATATTTTGTTTTTAAATTAAATTTGTTTTTTTATAGACTGAAAGTTGTAGAAGGTGAATCATTTGGATTGATCCGCCCTTTTGTGAGAGGTCGCGACTTTAAATGATACCACCATTGCTAAAGTCCAAGAGTGCTCTTGAACGTTCACTTAGGATCGCAGAACGTCAAATAAAAAGGTTGAAATGATGTTAATTTGTAGTTGGATAGC
Source organism: Rutidosis leptorrhynchoides (assembly GCF_046630445.1). Taxonomy (NCBI): domain Eukaryota; kingdom Viridiplantae; phylum Streptophyta; class Magnoliopsida; order Asterales; family Asteraceae; genus Rutidosis; species Rutidosis leptorrhynchoides. The sequence goes on along the minus strand of NC_092333.1, from coordinate 472,159,814 downwards.
CTTTGGGTTGTTTTTCTTTTTCAAGTAACCGATGTTAAGTGTTTATTTTAGTTTATAGTGTCTGTTATATTTTCTTTTTCAAGTAATTGTTGTATTTCTTCAAGCTGGATGAAATGTTAAATTAGTTTAAGTTTCTAATTGTATGACATTTGTGTTTCAGAGTCTAGTTTCAGTTTCTAGTTTCAGTTTCTAGTTAGATGAAATGAAATGTTAAATTAGTTTCACCTAACACCCAACATCTATTTATTTAGATAAGATTTGATGTGGATAATACACATATATGAATAACATTTTGTTGATTTCTTCGGATAAGATTTACTATCAGTTTGTACCTATTTAAAGAGTAGCCATATGCACCCTTTTGATCTATATCCACCCATTCCAGTCTCCCACCAAACACTCTCTCACTATTAACACTATGAATCACCGATATGATCCATATGCATCACAACGATTTCCACTTGAACGTCGTGAGTACAACCGATCTAGAATGATCAGTAGAACAATTAGTGAAGGTTGCGAAGTCAATCTGCACGAATTTCCAGAGATCAACCCCGAATTCAGAAGAACGGGTTGGTTTCCTTTCCTTTTTGTTGATGCGTTCTTTTTTCCTTCACTCGTGCGTGGATACTATTCCAACTTTGAGTTCACTGGTGAAAAATGAGTGAAGTTTCGAATGTTTAAAACGCCATACTCAAATAGTGTGAAAGAACTCGGTGAGCTATTGGGCGTACCATTTGGTGGTACTAATTTTTATTATCCCGGTGAAAATCTTGAAGCTCTTCCACATGATATTCCACAAGATCAAATGCTCTACTTCTATGTCGTACTTGTATTTCATACAAGACTATACAACATACGGGCATTCTTGACGCATATCTCCGTCCTGAAATTGCTGTAAGAAATGCAATTATTAGGAATAACATGTACCACCGTGAACCAAATGTTACTCGTTTGTCGATGACTGAAGCCTGTCTTCACTGGTGTATGACTCACATTATTGAAGTATATAATGCTCATTCGGTCACTTCCCAAATGAATCAGCTTCATTATGCAGAAACAAGACCTCTTCTCTACGTAGCATTTTCGAATCGCTTATTTGCTAACATTGGTGTGCTTGAAGGTCTTAAGGGACGACATCCGATAACTACATTACCTATCAACATGGCCTTCGTTGCTGAAACTTCGATAGCATCGAGCTCAGATTCAGAAACTTCGCCCACTAGGTCGGACGCTCGTAGTCATGCTCGTCGTTAGTAGTGTTTCTTTACTAAGTTTTTTCACTAGATAGTTCGGATGCTCGTCGTTAGTAGTGTGTTTTACTTTCAGTAATTTTGTATGATATTCAATTAATGCTCGTAGTTGAGATGTATTTTAATTTTAGTAACTTTGTATGATCTTCAATTAATGCGCGTAGTTGAAATGTATTTCAATTTCAGTAACTTTGTATTATCTTCGCTCATAGTTGAAATGTGTTTCAATAATTTCAGTAACTTTGTTAGAAAGCGAAAATAACTTAAATTTTTTATTCATCTAATAGAAAATACATAATTAATCTTACATAACTAGAAACATAAAATAACTTAATCAAATTAAATAACTTAACACTAAAAGGAAAAACAACACAAATACGATCCAACTACTAATTAACATCAGTTTCATGTTTCTAGCTCGATCTTTTTAAATTTTGAGTTCATTTTCAAGGTTATTCTTCGTCCTTGACAATTCAGGTATAATCTGCACGGGCCAATCACACATGCGCAGATCATACCAGTCTATCCACTCGCACCGGGAGAACTATGAACAAAAAATAAAATTAGCTTATGACATAATTATATCGTTACCGAGCACAAATATTAAGCAAATAAATTCTACTATAACAGAATATTAGGACAATCGTAGAATCATCGACCTGGATTCTGATCTGACCAAGGCGTTCGGATAATAACAACTTCACCACACTCACAGTATCTCATCATTTTGAATTCACTTCAACAATGATAATGGTGAGGTTGAGGTTAGAAAAAAATGTTAATGATGCTGTTTGAATAGATAGAAATGGTCAGTAAAAAAATATTACACAAACTTTTCTGGACGACCCTTTTGGGACGACATGTTGTCCCGAAAGGTTGCGCGCGAAATTTTTGTACTTTTTGAAGCCAAATTTTTTTAGCAAAATTTAAAAAAAAAATAAAAAATACTTTTCGGGACGACATAATGTCGTCTGGAAAAACTTGGTCAAACTTCTCAGAAAAGCTGATCAAAAAGCAGATTTTTTGTCGTTTACTGGACTTTTTCGGACAACATTATATCGTCCTGAAAAGTGTCGTCCGGATTTTGTGATTTTCTTGTAGTGTATTAAGAGGGTAGACAATATTGTTAGTTCAAGTAGATCGTAGCATCTACTCAAGTAAATCGTTGAATTTGCATCACTTGTAACTTTGTAGATGATCAGGTCTATTTTAATTTAATTTATGTTATTTTCCAATAAAAAATCATAAATAAACTTGATACTATACTACCTTTCAGAACCAATAAAATCATTCAGCTTGGTCCCTGACGAAATGAACAATTCTCCGTATTATTTTGTCAAGATACAATCATCTTTTACTCTCCTTTACATATTCCACATCTTTAAAATTATGATCATCACATTCATAAGAATACCATGCCAAAATCTTGGAAATAATTGTCACCCACATGTGTTATTATCACCAAAAGATATGTACGAATAGATTTAAAATGTTTATTAATGTCATGATACCACATCATGCTTTTTTATTGAATGAATGTTGACGTCCACAACAAGGATTTAGGACCAACAGGTGGTCCATTGGGGGAAGTTTTTTTACGTTACTTCTCCAAAATTTCAATTAGACGTCATGTTATCCTTTTCGTCCAGAAAAGTTCCGCCTATGCATTAATTGGTTCAGAGGCTATTCACGTCGATAGAAGCGTAACGAGTTATCAATCCAGATCCTGCAATATAATCTAGTATTTCGTTATAGCTGCATCAGTATATAAGTGAAATATGAATTCAAGAAATCGAAACTGAAGTTCCGACCATACTCCGATCGATGTAAACATATATGATCAAATTAATAACTGAATACAAAAGTTCTCAGTAGTGTTAAATGTATAACAAATGAAATATATTAAATGTTAGAAACAGGGTATGAATTGAATGTCCGGATTAATTCTTGAATCGTGTATTCACTTTCTCTATAAAGTATTTCGACCCAACGATTGCCTTGATTTCACGAAATCTTTACATGGATAAGACAAGAACGCAATTAGTGTTTTTGACAATGAAATCACTAATCAATGTATCAAAGAGAATCTGTGTATTTCTGTTGTTTTTTCGTGAATGCTGAATAATCAAAAAACGAACATGAAAACTGTTATGTGAAACAGTTGGGAAATGAAAGGGTGTATCCCTTCATTTTGGCGGGAATATCAGTTATACCGAAAAGGTATAACTATTACGCAATTACGCGACAGGTAGTAGCCAACTCTTACATGCGTGTATTCCACACTCTCCGAACCCGTTGTTAAGTATAACTAGCTAAACATTGCATTCAAGTAAATCGCAATTATCTAAAATGAATGTTGGATGACACTAAAATCACCAATATTAAATTGCTTAAACTATTTTAATCAGATAACCCTTTAAAATTACAGAGTAACATAATTAGGACTACTTTGTAAAGCTAATTAGTTAATTAGTTATTAATTATACCGAGTAATCGTTATAACATTGAGTCAACACATATGAAACTTACAAGTAGTAGTACGGAGTATTAAATAAGTTTTGACTCAAACTGTGAAACAGAAAGCGAGGTTTTTCATGTTGAGATTATACGAAAGGATGAATATTTTTTTCTTAATGAAGTGACCTGTTCAAATTAATCCGTGACTGTTTTCACTCTTTTTTAACCGTCACAAGATTTGACTCAGATTAGCTGTACTAATTAAGTTCTGAATTTTGAGGGACCATTGTTGCATCACGTCAAAGTTTTTTAATAAACACAAAGTGCCGTAAGGGAAGGGTGAGATTGTAATCAATACATTTAAACTTTTATTACGAGAAAAATTTAAAATTAATTGATTGATATTTGATATTGATATTGATATTGATATTGATATTGATATTGATATTGATATTGATATTTCCTGTTAAAAAAGAGGCGGTGAAAGTCGAAAATCATTGGTCAACATGTTGAAATGGTCATTTTCTTTCACATAGGTAATACATATTTGAAAATAGATGATTATCAAATTATCATTAACAATTACATTACAAATTATCGAGATAAAATGAAAATAATACTAACTAAATGAATACTACCATCTATCATCTATCTATATCTATATATTTATGATACTCATAATTTATAATTTATAAAGAGATAAATTTGAAGAGGTATAACGATATTCATCTTATGTAATTATACTAAGGATTTTGATAATAAGGTTATGAAATGAAGTTCCCGCCTCATTCTCATTGGGTGCAAAGCGTATTTATTCCAGCTTGTCCCTTCAAGTGATCGTCTCAACTTAGATTTAGAAAAAAGTTAAAGGTTTTTTCCTGATTGCTACTTAGTTTCCCCACTCGTATTTTTCTAGCCATTCGTGTTTAATTAATCTCTGTGTATTAGCATAAGTGTAGCCTTCGTGTACCAGTCAGTTAGTGTATTTAGCTGATTAAGTTGTAATCCGCGTTGTAATATTCATAATTAATAAAAGTTGATCTCTCTCAAAAAAAATAAAAAAAAAATAAGAGCATTCTCATTTTAAAGTTTGATGAGAACACTTATAAACCGTTATCATACAAATATCGAATGATAAGGTTTAAATTAAATTAAATTAATAAATATAGTTAAGGGGTATAAAAGTAAATTTATTCTCCCACCGGTCAACACTTATAACCGCTTACTCATGTTATTAAACCCACAACCCCTATTATTTAGGCTTCCTCACGATGATAAAGAAATGCAAACAACTAATTCTGTATTTTTCACAATTCATTATTTAATCGCTCTTAAATGAAACCACCAAATGTGATCATCCTTCTTAATTACTAATATTTTCTAGCCATAGCAGTTGGACTTTTCTTCTAATTTGTTTAATATATTGGTTAGCTCATATGCATCGACAAATACGTACATGGATACATATTCATTGTGTATGCATACCCATTCAATGATGGATGCATGCCGTTAGTTACTGATTTGATTTTACAAATTATGATGAGTAATCTATTATCAAAGTACAAAAATGAGTCGATGCATCCGTGTTGCCGTTGAGGAAAAGTTAGTTTTACCAATAAGTGTTCATATTTTTCTCAAGAAACCTTATCAGTGTCTTATGAAGGTTTATTGTCGCATCCATGACTAACGATAATTACGACCAGGCTGGCCGGCGCATCTCGCATCCATGCTTTTATCTCTTGTTCTATTTTTTATTTTTTGGCCGATTTTAAAATTCTTAGTTATGCGGTCGTTGAAAACACGTGAAAATTCATGGTGGTTTGATTATTAAAGTAAATTTTGAATGATAATGTATAGTGGTTGATATGAGTTTTTAAGTCAAAAGTAAAAGAAGAAAGTTATGTATGGAATTATTAAGTTTGCAGTAGAGCGGGATGCAAATATGAATCCGGGATGCAAATATGAATCCAGGTTCATGTATGAACTATTGGTAGCAGTATGAATGTGTTGTGTTTCTTCAATTTTATCCGGTAGCCATCAAAAAAAGAATGCAAAATTTGTATAGTATTTAGATTGAAGTGATAAACAAAATAAATATCAAATTTATGCAACATCCTTGTTGTACTTATAAAGAAAAAATACTAAATAAAAGTAATGAATCTCTCGGTTCACAGAATTTTGTTATGTTGATTAAAAGAAAATTACAAAACTGGATGATTTTAAGCCAAAGAAATACGATTATAAAATTACTTATATACCATGTTCTCATTTTATATATTGGTGAGAACATTCCCATGAGAATGTTATGAGAATGTTCTCACCAATATATAAAATGAGAATAGAAAATGTTATTATTTTAAAGAAGACATTTTGTGATGAATGTTACGTAGTATTATTTTGACTACAAAATGCTCGAATATATATATATATATATATATATATATATATATATATATATATATATATATATATATATATATATATATATATATAATCAAGAGGGAAATGAATTTTAGGAAGGAAGAGTGAAGTAATTTTTATTTTGAATTTTTTTTCAAAAAAAGTAGTTATGAATGTCAAGATCAGGTAAAAATATGAGTATTTAAAAAAGACACTTTGTGATGAATATTATTATTTTGACCAAAAAATACTCGTAGAATAACATTCATCACGATGAATGATATACTTGACGTCATCAAGAATAACATTCATCGTGATGAATGTTATTCTTCATGCGATTTCTGATCAAAATAATACATACATCACAAAGGTACTTTTTTAAATGGTCATATTTTTAACTGATTTTAATGTTTATGAAATTTTTTTGAACAAAAGAAATTAAAAAATAGTTATTTTCCTTTCACTTCTAAAATCTTCCTCCCTCTTGATTAAAACACTATATATATATATATATATATATATATATATATATATATATATATATATATATATATATATATATATATATATATATATATATATTAAAAAAATCCAGCGCTAAACAACTTTTTTGAATTAAGGAGATATCAAATTTGAGTTTTTTATATCATTAAAATTAGAGTTCAAATTTAAAAAAAAAAAACAAAAATTGAGATTAGTATTCATTATGTAGATTCAGAAATGAGAGGGATGACTTTCTTTACATCTTACCTCCCTCATACTCTATTTATATGGAATTGAGTTCTGTTATGGTTGTTGTTGTGTAGATTAAAAAAAAAAAATTAGATTTTTCTTTTTTACAGCTTGTTATCATACATCTGATGTGTGATAGGAGGTTATCATACATCTGATGTATGATAACAAAAATTAATAAAAAAAGACTAATGACTGATGAAAAATAATGTATGTTCAAACTGGAACAAAAGTCGGTAAAAGCGTAGACGGTAGTCCTTTCGTGAAGAAATTGGCGTCTTGAGAGCGAGAGGGAACATGTAATAGTCGGACATATCCTAAAGCCACCTGATCACGAATAAAATGAATGTCAATCTCTATGTGTTTGGCCCTTTGAGTTAGACCGGGTACGCTGTCATGTAAAGTGAACTAATGTTGTCACAATAGACAATCGTGGACCTAGTAGGCGATGTACGCAACTCGCTGAGTATATCACGAAGCCAATACGTTTCGACAATTGCGTTAGCAACACCATGGTATTTTACTTTAGAAGAAGAAACAACGTTCTGCCCTTTAGAGGGCCAAGAGTGAAGGTTATCACCCAAAAATACATAGTACCCTGACGTGGAGCTGCGGGTTGACAGACACCCACCCCAAATAAGATACATGGCGTGGAGCATGCTGCAAGTTTGTGACTTGTAGTGAGATGAGGAAAACAGGGACAACCGAAACACCTAAGTGGGTATGTTGGGTGTTGTGTGAAAAGACGAAAGTGAGGTTTATCGTATTGAATAAATGAGGAGGATAGAACATCCAGAAGATGAGTATACATGTGATGTGATTCTAATTGGTATTTTTTTGTGGGGGGGGGGGGGGGGGGGGGGGGGGGGGCAAGAAATAAAAGTGTGCGAATAATATTTTTAATTGTGTGTAGCATCCTTTCAGACTAGGGATGAGCAGATTTCCCGAAACCGAACTGGTACCGTACCGGTACCGAAAATCGGTACCGATCGGGATTCGGTATCGGTTTCGGTCCTTGATTTTAAGCTAATTCGGTATCGGTATTTTTCGGTACGGTACCATTCGGTTTTGGTCTAATTCGGTATCGGTATTTTTCGGTACGGTACCGAAAAAAAAACGTATTTAAACCGTATTAAATACATGTAAAAATCGAAAAAATGTAAATTCGGGACAAACGGTATAATACCGAAAATTACCGGTACTGTAAAAAAGGTACGGTACCGGTATTCGAAATTGGGTAAATTCGGTACCGGTACTTTTCGGTTCCAGTACGGTTCGGTCCCCGTTCCGTACCGTGCTCATCCCTATTTCAGACTTACCGTTTTGTGAGATCTGTGTGGGCAAGAAAAATGAAAGCGAAGGCCTTGATTAGAAAAGAAGTCATGAAATTCCATGTTATCAAATTCACCACCATTATTACATTGAAATGATTTTATTGTACATTTGAATTGATTTTGAACATAAGACATAAAATGTAGAAAGTTTTGAAACACGTCAAATGTATGGCATAATGGATAAACCCAAAAGTAATCAGTAAAGTGATCGAGATATATGACATGTATTTTAAACCACTCATACTAGTAATAGGTGAAGTCGAAATATCTGGGTGTATGATATCAAATGGAGAATACACAATAGACTCAGAAATATGAAATGGAAGTCGGACGGGTTTGCCAAGTTGACACAAAACACACGACTTCTCTTTATTACACGCAATAAATTAATGATGGTGCCAAAGTGATGAGCTGGACGCACTGAAGACTTGTTGGGAGGATTGTGTAACTGGGTAAAGGGGTCCAATGTTGTCACATCAGATTAGAGGCTGACGGGAATGATAACCCTTTACGGTAAAAACCGAAAGGGTCAAAGTCAATGGAGCAATGATTATCAATTATAAATTTTCATGCATAAATAAAACTTTTAATAATTTAAGGTGTGATAAGTACCTTATATTTAAATGAAGTAGACGATACAGGTCGGGTAGGTCGGTGTTCATGGTGGTATTTACAGGGATTGAGGAACCATCACCAACATAAATATTATGAGTGTCATGATAATTAGTATAGGACTTAAGAATACCTGCCATGATCTAACTTGAACTTTCAGTTTCTAAAATGTCATATTAAACATATAAGGAAAAGTAGCCAGTTGATCATTTTTCCTTGCCTAATCCCACTGCATTGTGGGCTGTCCAACCTCAAATGTAGGCCTAATATGTGTTTCAGAATTAATGTGCAGTGTGTCCATGAATTTCGAATAGTAGGTTGTGTCAATTTATATATAGAAACGATGGATGTCCGTTGTTTCTAAGTTGCAGTGGCGGTGGGATGTAAAACCACCCGCATGGACCAGCAGGTGGTTGATGATAAACATTTCGACGGTCACCACCTTAACGATCGTTGTGACACATAATTCCTCAGTTGTATGGAAAAACAAAGAACAATAAAATGAGAATTTGGTTGATAGCAACAAAACCTTTGTGATATAGTGAGAAGATAAGGAAGAATAAATGATATTATGAAGAAGCTATGGACGGTGGTCAAAATTTGGTGGAAAGTGGTCGGTGTTTGGTGATGCTTAGAAGGAAAGTTGTTGAATTAAAATGGAAGATCAAGTAAAAGAATAGAAGGTTTGGGAAATAAAAAGAAATACGTGAGTGAAGGAATGTGATATATTGTTTCCAATAATAGTTGTAAGAGAAGTTTGTTGGGAATTTGGTCAGAGGATGATTTTTCTCTATGATACCATGTTACGAAATAAAGTTCATGCGTATTTCTCATTATCAAATACACATGTGCTAAGCTTAAAGGTGTTGAAGGGGGATCGAACAGGGGTAGTTATGATGATGTGAGTTCGAACAGAGGTGTTGAAGGTTCAGTTTATCCATTAATAATTAAATTGGTTAATACTAAGTAACTAAAAAGGGGTGAATAATTACTTAATGAGATTTGAAAACCTTTTTCTATGATTAACAAATTAAGCTCGTTTTATCAACTCAAATTTAAATTTAATGTTTCATAAAACCTTTCGATATGTTTGATGATCGAAGCATAGGTTTAAGTGCCGAAGCATTTGTGTTTGTTAATGTAATAACGTAAAGGAAGTAAAAAGCACAAACACGAGAATTTAGAGTGGTTGGGGTGGATGCTAGCTAATTCACTTTAATCCACTCCTCAATACAACTTATCGAGAGCTAGCTTTACTAAGCAATTCTCCAAACTCGAAGGAGATCCGATTACAATTCTTGTACCATAATAGGCCACACTAATTATCTTTTATCCCTTCGAAAGATTCACACTAGTTTAGTTCAACTTGTATTCAACTTAGACAAGTATTAATTCTCAAAGGAATTAATCAACTTCCTAAGTCCCGTTAAGGAGGTTGATCACTAAACTTAACGATGCTCCTATTACTATGTACAAGAAACACTCAATAATAAGATTACTTCCTTAACCTCTTGTGAAATAATATTACTATGTAAACTCACAAATATAGAACTTTAAGACTAGAGTTTACAATTAATTCTACAATCTTGAGGATTATAGAATCTCTCTTGCTAATCACATAAACGAATATGAATGATGATCCTACGATTGTTTCTAATATACCTGGGGTTTATATGCAAGAGGCTCAAGTCTTCAAGTCATATCAAGATTGGTATTTATTGGCAAGAGAGGATAAAATTTCAGCCCATTTACAGTCACGCTTATGATCAATCGTCATGAAGTTGTATATCAGTTGTGTTGGTGCATACTTGTTAATCCCTAGTTCTGTATCCACTATTGTATATTTCGGTCATGTAATAACAAACATTGTATGTTGAATGTTAATTATTGGATATTCGTAATTGCATGAAAACGTTTTATTTCGATAATTAATAAGATCCAACAGTCGGCCGATTGACAGAGTCAATCGACTGACTGTAGTTACAGTCGACCGATAGTTATCATCAGTCGACCGACTGACGGAGTCAGTCGGCCTACTGTCTCTGTTGATAGTATAAAAATGAGTTTCTTCTTCATTTGCAATGTTAGACACTCCACACACACACACACACACACAGCTAGAAGCTCGTCAGTTGTCATTGCCCTACGTCCAAACACAACAGAATATCGTCCTAGGCTTCGTGTTAATCAAGAAGTAATCTTGGTTTGACTCGTACGAACCCAAAAACCCATAGATATTCGGTTTATTGCCTGGTCTAGTGTTATTCCGCCTCTAGATCGAGTTAGATTGATTCTAAGATCCTCCATCTACGTCTACAAGTTGCTCTGAAATTATAATCGTTACCTAGCCGTTGGAGAGCAGATTGACTTTAACATTTTGGCTCCTTTTCTTGATTCATGATCTGCAAAAGGTTAGTAGGAGCCTAGACATGGTTCATGTGTATAAAGTGTTTGAATTATCTTGGACTTGTCTCATGAAGTGACTCGTCATAAACACTTTCGGCAAGTTTTTCTTTCTTGGCATTCCATCATGTTTACCAAATGAGCAGATTTGAATCATATCCAATCGTAGAATTCAAACTTTTAGCTTTAATCATGAAGTGCTAGCCGTTGGAAGCTTAAACCAACATTAGGCATTAAAGCAACTTTTGCATTAATCAATTAGAGAGCACTATTGAGCAACGTCTATAAGCATTGTCTAACATCTTAAAGCTTAAGCATATATGCAATCTTATAATCTTAATCAGAGCATACATTGTGTATCAGTAATTATATTATGCATATATGTTAATGACTTACTAATTAAACAATAAGCAAGTTAAGATTATTTCCTTAAACCAATATGCATTGGTTATTCAAGCATTTAAGCAGGCAACATGAATTGATTATTTAAGTGTTAAACAAATAACATGCATCAATCATTTAGGCATTTAAGCAGAAATCATGTTCCTAGTATGTCAAGGTATAAACGCTTATGATTTAGCTTATTAGGTAACATGCTTTTTGCTAAGTGTTCCTAATCACCTACTCACATATTCAAGTAGGCAGATAAAACCATATTCTCAATGTGTTAGGCAAATAGTTTAATGTGGTTTTACTCTATTTATCATGCCTTTATTCAAGTACATTTGCTTGTGATAGATTGATTTCAATAAATCAATAACGTCATGAAGTCAAGGTCATTACAAGTCATCAAACCATACCTTAATATGTTTGAATGTAATTCTGTATGGTTTGATCTTTGGATAAATATTCATTTAGGCATGTATACTTGTAACACCTTGCTACGCACATTAACTAATCATATTAGATTAATGTATACACATATAACAGCTAACCATATTAATATCTAAACACATTATTGTATAAGTGTACATTGATGTACAACTCATGAATAAGAAGAAGATTCTCCTAGTCGGGACTTGATGACTATTCTTAAGATGTTTAGATAGATTTTATGATTGCAAAACACATAAAACATTTATACATTTGTAATGATTAGTCTTAAGTCATATGGTGACTAATGGTAATAATTATGTTCAAATATGAAAGAGATTGAACCTGATTAGTATCATTTGGAAACTTATATAATATGCATTTGATTGCACCAAATTTATAAATATTTTTCTACTCTTTTTATTGTGCTATCGTTCTCTTTTATGCACGAAAATGACCAATACCTTTGCTTATTGGGAGAAAAATGAGCAAATGCTACTATGTAATGACCTGCTAAAATCGTCATTGACGTGGCACATTAACTAACGGTCCCACAGCAAGGTTATGCTCTCTATATGTAACGTTTTAAATAAAGTTTGCATTCATTGGTAAAAGAGTTCTACAAACGTGGGCAATCACTAAGAATAGTCAATTCCTAAAAGTAGTATTTTGCTAAGAATAGCAGGTTTCCAAAAGTAAAAATCTTTCCGAAAATAGAAGGTTTCCAAAAATAGTAAGTTTTCTACATATAGAAACTTCCACAATTAGTAGGTTGACTAGAAAGTCAATGTTATTCAAAAACCAATACAAAGTATATAACATGTGAATGCAAAATAGTTTGTAAACATGACATTTAAGACTCCATGCAGCACCTTGAGCAATTAGCAACTAACAGCGGAAGCACTCTAAGTACCTGAGAATAAACGTACTTAAAAAGTCAACACGAATGTTGGTGAGTTATAGGTTTAAGTATTGCACACAATAATTAAAGATAGACAACAAGATTTCCAAGCTAGAAAGCATCTTTAACAAGTTCATCAAAATTTTATCAAAAGCTATCCAAGATTCTACAAAATTGCACACCCGATATCTAAGCTTAACGTAAATAATAAGTACCCCAGTATTAAAAAGCACGTAACCAATGTGTACCAAAATCAAATAATATACGCTTGTTAAATGCTAGCGCGACTAGCCCGTACGGGGATGTCAAACCCTATGGATCCATATATACCTATTCACGCCCACCATTTCAAAAACCAGTAGTTACTAGTTACCAAAGCTAAGGGATTTGCAGTTCAAACTCAGTGTAGAATAAAGTAAGTAAGCACTTGTGCCTATTGCGCAAAAACAAAAATGTATGTATACTCATCCCAAAAATGTAAAGTGAAAAAGGGAGTACAACTCACCTCGATAGCACAGCAAACAAATCACAAAAATGTGACTAAAACTCGAAATTCAAGTAACCGTAGACCTCAACCTAAAGATGTAAGTAGGTTAATATAATTTCTAATAACTAAGTCTGGTCATAGTATGCTCATGTTTCAATGGCTCGGACCCGACACAAAAAGTCAACAAAAATCAACCCAAAAAGTCAACAAAGATGTCAACTGATTTTAAATAGTGAAATACACTTCAAATAACATTTCACTTCTATTGAATGTAATTTAACTAGTGACAGTGCTCAATAGTGTCACTACATAGTTTAAACTTGTGTTTCACTACACAACACTACTTCTAAAAGTAATAAGACTCGTTTGACTTAACCAAGTTGCAAAACAAAACATGTAATTTGAATTACACATCCTACTAGTTCCAAATTATCACTACTTACATTATTAATAATTGTCTTTTAAAGTCTTACAAAATTCACTTCGGTTTAATGGTTAAATTACACGATTTTTATAAATAAATAAATATCACTAAAATATATATAATGCCACTTGAAATGGTTTAGTTTATAATTGAAATGTCCATATAAAAATACTTCAAATCCCATCCCTTAGCCATTATTTTTAAAACAAATTTTTGTTTGCAAAAACACCGGTTAAAAAGTACATTTACAGCAGTAAATTTTGAATTTTCTAGAAAAATCATCGTAACTCGAATTCAGTCACGACCAATTGAAGAATCGTCATTTTTAATTCAAGAATCACCTTAATTTTTTTATAACCTGTTTCATCTCAAAACAGCCCCAGCAGCCCCAAACGTTTAACAATCTAAATCTGTTTTTCATAAATCATATTTTGACCATAACTGTTGACTCATTCAACGAAATTGCGCAGTATCTATATGAAAAATTAACTACTTTTGGAGAGCAATTTGCTTATGGACATATCATGATCATATTCCAATTATCTTTAATTAATCGTATCTTTTGATCAGTCCGTCAGATTCATACAATATCTATATGAAAATTAAGTATTATTTGAGAGGAATCTGTTTATGTAAATATTATAACCAGAAAACTTCATGTACTTATAATATTCATCAATATTAAATTTAAATTTAATTGAAAAATTAGCAGAGGACAAAATTAATACCCAATAACAAGCATGCTCAAATAGATCCGAGCCATGAACATGATTATAGTACTAACTATAAGTAATCTCAGAAATCAAAAAGTTAGAGTTTCATGATTTTACCTAAATGAATCAATTGGACAAAAACTATTGGTTAAGTAGTAAAAAAGCTCAGTTAGTTCTAGACCCGTACCCTTAGGTGCAGGTTCAAATCCTTGGGGGGGAGGGGGGGTCTCTAAGGTTGTGCCTCTGGTATCCTTCACTTTGTGCGGGCTAAGTAGTTAACCTAAAGCATTCTGGGTATGCTTTGCGCGATGGATGCAGGGAGTTTCTTCCTAACGGGTGTGTTGGTGGCAAATGAGAGGAATCGATGCTAAAATAGTCGTTCTAAAAAAAATTAGACAAAGAATCGGGCAGAGCTTTGCGTGTAGATCGCGAATATATAATTTATTTGAAGATCAAGAAATTGTGGGGTTTTAGATGATGTTGATGATGATGGTCGACAATGGTGATGGGGCTCATTGTTTTGATTGGCCAGAAGAGCAGGAGGAAGAAAATTAGGTTAGGGTAAGATTGACTAGCCTTAAATACCTAATGAGTATCAAACAATGACAGAAACCCCCTCTACTAGATGACGATTGGTTTAAGCATATAGGGAGGTCCAAAACTTTTATTTTTCATATTTTGGACACAAGTATATAAAATCCTAACAGTTAATAGTCTCGAAAATGCTAAACAATTAACGGTCTCTAACAGTCATTAAGTTTAAACCGCACAATAGTAAGAATAAAAATTCTTAAAATAATTATGAGCTTCAATAAATATTACAAATAATATTTATCAATAATGAATAACATAAAAATGTTTTTTTATAAACGTAACTTAAAAGTCAATTAACGGTCGCCAGGTCTCACATATAATCAAGAATAGAAATTTTTATCATAAAAGTTAGCTCGTAAATATTAAAAATAATATTTAAAATAAATAAAATATAGAAATGTTATCTTGGAAGTATTCGTCAGGCAAGTTCAAGTAACGGTCGTTAAAGAACTAACAAAAAAAGTGAGGTCGTTACAGTACCTACACGTTAAAGAAATTTTGTCCCAAAATTTACGTTGTAGTTGTTGTTGCATCTAAGAATAAATACGGGTACTTCTGTTTTATTTGGTCCTCGTGCTCCCAAGTGAACTCGGGTTCTCATTTTGCATTCCAACAAACTCTAACAATTGGTATGTTGCTCAGCTTAAGTCTCTTAACTTCTCTATCCATAACCTTAATAGGTTCTTATATGAAATGAAGTTTATCATTAATACGAATCTCATCAAGAGGAATTGTGACATTTTCTTTAGCCAAACATTTCTTCAAATTTGACACGTGAAAAGTGTTGTGGACACTACTAAGTTCTTGTGGCAATCTCAGTCGATAGGCCACCGACCCAAATCTTTCAATGATCTAAAATGGTCCCATATACCGAGGACTTAGTTTTCCTTTCTTACCAAAATGTACTATACCTTTCCAAAGTGATACCTTCAACAAAACCCGGTTACCAACTTGAAACTCTAAGGGTTTCTTTCCAATATCAGCATAGCTCTTTTAACGAGTTCTGGCAGTTTTAAGTAATTTTTTTATCTGAACAATCTTCTCAGTAGTCTCGTGAATAATCTCTGGACCAGTAAGTTATTTATCTCCCATTTTTCTCCAATAAATAGGAGACCTACATTTTCTACCATATAGTGCCTCAAATGGAGCAGCATTGATGCTCGCATGGTAACTGTTGTAAGAAAACTCAGCTAATGGTAGATATCTATCCCAACTATTTCCAAAATCAATAACACACACTCAAAGCATATCTTCTAAAGTCTGAATGGTCCTTTCACTCTGACCATCTGTCTGTAGGTGGTAAGCAGTACTCATATCCATTTGAGTCCCTAAGGCTTCTTATAACGATTGCCAAAACCTCGATGTAAATTGACTGTCTCGATCAGAAATAATAGATACTCGAACTCCATGTCTAAATACAATTTCTTTCAAATACAAACGAGCTAACCTTTCCATTTTGTCAGTTTCCTTAATAGGCAGGAAGTGAGTAGACTTCGTATGATGATCAACTATAACCCAAATGGTATCAAAGCCACCCACAGTTTTTGGTAACTTGATAATAAAATTCATATTGATGCGTTCCCATTTCCACTCAGGAATCTCGGGCTGTTGTAACAAACGAGACGGTTTCTGATGTTCAGCTTTAACCTTCGAACAAGTCAAACATTTTGCCACATAAGTAGCAATATCTTCCTTCAAATTAGGCCACCAATACTATTCCTTGAGATCATGAAACATCTTCCCAGATCCATGATGAATTGAATATCTAGTCTTAGACCACTCTTAACCATGATGTAGTGTCAGTCCTGACGGACTGCCACATCAGCGCCACATCAGCACCTTCTTCCCATCACTAACCAAAGACTAACTGCTAACAACCATGAAGTATCACGACTTGGTCCCACCTCTAATTTTTAATATTAAACTTACTATTATTAATATTATTACTTGTATATTTATATTATGGAGTACTTGTATATAAAATGAAAAATAATAAATTAGATTCAGATAGATACATAGAATCACTCTTCACTTCTCTCCCTCTCTCTTTCACACATATAGATTCAGATCTGCTCGGAACACTAATCATGGCTGCCAGGTACAAACACTGTTGAATTTATTCACATATATATACACATATACATTTGATTCATATCTAACATTTCTGTTGAATTTATTCTTGTGTAAATTCAATATATATTACTTCAAAATGAAAACTGTACAAAGATACTCATAATTGAGGCTCCAACGGATATATATATATATATATATATATATATATATATATATATATATATATATATATATATATATATATCCATGAATTGATTTGTCATGCAATGAAAATATGAGGGACAGTGGTTCAAGAATGGCTCAATGACACTCTGCTAGTATCGGCACCAATGGACCACGGATCCAATGGCAGACCGATAAGAGTGGCCTTATGAGCTTCATCTAGTACAAGCTTTCTCAATTCACAAAACTTTGGAACCCAAATACGTCCTGCGAAATAACAAGTTCCATCTTCTCATACTACAAAAAGTTTATCTAAACCTTTAATCATCTCAGCTTTCATATTTTTTCCTTTAAGGCTTCTTGTTATGCCTCGTGAATTTTCCTTGTGAGATTTGTTTGGATAGTCATATTTAGAGCTCGAACTCTTAGAGGTTTAACTCTTTCTTTTCAACTTAAGGCATCGGCTACTACATTAGCCTTTCCAGGATGATAACGAATTTCACAATCATAGTCGTTTAACAATTCGACCCGATGACGTTGCCTCATGTTTAGTTGTTTTTGATTAAAAATGTGTTGGAGGCTCTTGTGATAGGTGAATATAGTGCACTTGGTTCTATATAGGTAATGTCTCTACATCTTGAGTGCAAAAACTACAACACCCAACTCCAATCATGAGTTGTATCATTCTGTTCGTGTACTTTCACTTGTCGAGAAGTGTAAGCAATAGCTTTGGTTCGTTGCATCAAAATTCAACCAAAACCCTGACGCTAAGAGTCACAGTATATAACAAAGTCATTATTCCCTTCGGGTAGTGATAAGATAGGTGCTGAGGTCAAATTCTTCTTCAACAGTTGGAATGCGGTTTCATGTCCGAAAGTCCAATCATACTTCGTTCCTTTATGAGTCAATGATGTGATGCCCCGTACAAAATCAACGTGTACGAATCATCAAAAACAGGATCATTACACGGTTACAATACTATATGCTGTTTTAAAACAAGTTTGCATTCATGGAAAGATAACGTTTTACAAAAGATAGCGTGCTTCTACGAATAGAAAGCAATTAACATAAGTACGAGACCCAAGGGTCATTACAAATCCATTGTTCAAAAGTAACATAGTTTGTGAATGCAAGGTAAAAGTTTCATGCATAGACATCTCTAATCAAAGCAGCGGGAGTCTACACAGCAAGTCTAACTACGAGACTAATACAGCGAAAGCATCAAACGTCTAAGCACCTGAGAAATAACATACTTAAAAAGTCAACATGAATGTTGGTGAGCTATAGTTTAATTGTAACAGTAATGTAATGTAGGCCACGAGATTTCGTATTCAAAACAGTATGAAAAGTATATGCTTAACTGTGGGCACTTGGTAACTAACTTAACGTAAATATCACCCCCTAATAGTACACTTGGCGAGTGCGTATGTTCTCTAAGTATTAAACACCCGTTAAATGCTAGCGTGACTAGCCCGAGTGGGGATGTCAAACCCTATGGATCCATATCTAAGATTCGCGTTCACAGGTTCAAAAACCAATGACTAAACATTACCGAGCTAAGGGGAAAGTTTATGCCGTTATATCACCCACACATATATAAAGTTTAAGTACTCGTGCCTAATAAGTAAAACATAGAAATCGCATGTATTCTCAGTCCCAAAAATAGTTAAAGTAAAAAGGGAGCTATAACTCACAGTGAAAATGCGGTAAAAGTTGATACAAGGTAAGTAAGCAAGTAAGTCGGTCCGAAAGGTCCTCAACCTAAGTCAAAAGTTACTAAGTCAGTAAGTTGTTCCAAAAGGGTTTAAAATTACGTAAGTTAAATCATAAGTGTCATCATCATCAACATCATACGTAAAAAGTAAAGTAAGATTTAAATCAAGAATAGAGATCGAAACAAAGGCTGACTTCGTTCAGCTGCTACGACTTCTATACAAACTGAAATGACATGAGACCAGTGGTAAAGGCTCCGTATATGAGTCCTCTAACTGCTGACCAATTTACAGAGTCTAACTTGTCTTCGTTTGACCGTGGCTACGGTTTAAGTGCGAGTAGGTCAGAAATTTCAGCATAACGTTATAAGGGCGTAGTGACTTTCGGAAGGCTATAAATCCTAAACTGTATATCGGATTAAGACGAGGCCTAAACGGAAAATCATCTACTCGAACCGAACTAACTTAAAATAAACTTTTTCAGTAGCCCAGGTGAATGATCAGATACATAAAACAGTAAACAATGCTCCGGTAGGGTTCTTGGTGCTTGATGCTCATCACGGTTCTCATCCTTGATGCTTATAGCTTTAAGTGTACAACTCGTTGATGTGTTTGCATCACTATGACCAAAGTTCTACCATCAACACACAATGATCAAGACTAAGAATCAAAACACAACTCATGTGAGAGTTTGAGCAAGGTGATGAACCAAAGTTGCATCACTTTTCTTAGTTTTAACACAATTACAAGTCTTATTAAGCTATAAACTTTGAATTAAACTAAATAAGCAAGACCCTAAGCTATAGAGCTTAGATCTTAACTAGTCATTAAAGATCTTAGACTAAAAAGTCTAGATCCCATGTTGCTGGTGAAACCCTAAGTCAAAACACTTAGACTTTCCACTTTACACAACCATAAGCTATGAAACTTAGATTTTGTAAAGTAAAGTGAGCATAAATAAATAAATTCTTGTTTTAACAAGTTAGATGACTATAAGTTACATATCTTAGATCAATCTTACATGTGTGAAAGTTATAAACTAGTAAGCCTAAACTTTCTTGTTCTTGAACCTTCAAAGTTAGACTTTGGTTACAAGATTTATGAGATCAAAGTTAACAAGTAATCTTTGACCAAATAACTCAAACAAATCAAATTCCATAACAATAATAATAGATTGAAAGTTAAAAGTAAACAAGTTCAAGTAAGGATCCTTTATGTAAAAAGATATCAAGTCATAAACTTGAATCTTCATGAAATGAACTTCAAAGTTCCAATACTTGAATATAAAGAAGATCATAAAGTAACTTGATCTTAAAAGTTGTAATAAGTTCATGTAGAATCAAAAGCTACAAAGCTTTGATCCTTGTTCTTGCTTCTTTATCATAAAAGAGATCAAAGAATGCAAGATCACATGAGGATTGAAGTTATAAAAACCAAAATCCAAAAATAGATAATGATGATGGTGATTTACGGTTTTGGGAAGAAAAAAGGAAGAGAAAAAGATTCAAACCTTCAAGTTTTATTCAAGAAATGATGAGAGAAGTAGAGAGAAAATTGAGAGGATAAGTGTGTGTGTTTGAAATGAAGTGAATGAGAATGTAATAAGCCTTAAAAAAATAAAGTGAGGGTATGTGTGTGTGGGGCGGCCGGCGGCCAAGGGAGAAAGGGGGGGGGGACCATGGCTTGCTATTGGATGGTGGTACATGGTGGTGGTTGTACATGTTGGGTGGTTTGAGACATAATACTAGTATTAGTACACAAGCATGCATGATAATTATCTCATTACTTCATGGACTTAATTATTAATTTCATGGGCTAATTAACCCATTAAGTGGTCCACTAAGTTGAGTAGGTTGGGCCATGAAAGTCCATTAAGGTGCTAAGTCCATTAAGGTAACTAGTAAGCCCAAGTAAACACCTAAGCATAATTAAGGAACCATAAAACTAAGTAATTGTCATTAATAAGCAAAAATTACATTTACGTAGCCATAATATCCCAATCATGGCAAAAGTTTATCGTGACCAAGTTCGTAGCTCGTTTTAATCAATAAGTGACACTAATGGTCGTAAATGAAATCAAGGATCACGTTAAGTAACCTAGTACTTAAAAACACGTTGTGAGGCATCAACGAAAGTAATTAACAAAATTAATGATCCCAGTAGTTAATCTAACTTAGTACGCACAAATACGCAGTTTCGTAAAAGTAATAAGTAATAATATAAGTCGAAGAAGTTGGGTCGTTACAAATGCTGTCAATGAATTTTCCACTCGAGAAAAATCCTGAATAAATCACCGATAGTAATCTGCTAGACCCAGGAATTAATGTATCTGCATCGGAGTCTTTGGGGTTTCCCATTTTCCAATGGCTTCAATCTTAGCGGGGTTGACTTGAATTCCCTGGCTACCAACATTGTGACCGAGGAATTGCACCTCTTTCAACTAGAGTACACATTTAGAGAATTTAGAGTATATCTCTTCTTTTCTTAATAGTTCTTAGCACTAATCTCAAGTGCTGCTCGTGCTCTTGATCATTCTTTGAGTAAATCAGAATAGCATCTATAAAGACAACAACAAACTTGTCCAGATACAGACTACACACATGGTTCATAAGATCCATGAACACAGCTGGTGCATGAGTCAATCCGAATGGCTTAACTAAAAATTTGTAATGACTGTAGTGTGTCCTAAATGCAATTTTGGAATATCAGCTTCTTTTACCCTCAAATGGTAATAAGACCTCAGATCATTTTTGGGAGTATACACTTTACCCTTGTAGCTGGTTAAACAAATCGTCAATTCTTGGAAGTGGGTTTCGATTCTTGATTGTCAACTTGTTCAGTTCATGGTAGTTGATACACATTTAGAAGGATCCATATTTCTTCTTGACAAACAACACCGAAGCTCCCCATGGTGAAGAGCTCGGTCGGATAAATCCATGGTCCAATAATTCTTGCAACTGACATTGCAATTCTTGCATTTCGGAAGGTGCGAGTCTACGCAGTGAACGGGCTACAGGTGTAGCTCCTTACACTAGGTCTATCTGAAACTCTACCGATCTATGTGGAAGCAGTCTAGGTAATCCATATGGAAAGACTTCGGGAAATTCTCTTACTACAAGCATATCATCCATGCTTCTTTCTTCGGTTTCAATCCTCTCCACGTGTGCCAAAATGGAATAACAACCCTTCCTCATAAACTTCTGAGCCTTCAGACAGCTCATAAAATTCAACTTTGGGATGCTCTTCTCTTCAAAATTTTTCAAAGGAACTCCATCTACACGAGGAATATGGATGACCTTCTCAGCACAAACAACCTCATCTTAATTCGCGGACATCCAGTCCATGCCAATTACTACATCAAAACTTCCAGTTCTATGGGCATGAGGTCATCTTCAAATGACCTACCCGTTAAATTTAAGGTACAATCTCAAACTATTCATATACCTTCGTAAGTTTTCCATTAGTTTGATCTATAGAATATTTAACATCTGTGGTTGTTAATGGTTTAATAGTCACATTACTAAAGTTCTTAGATATAAGGCTTCTACCGCGCTAATATTAAGTAATTTAGAAACAATAATAAATTGTTGAGAAGAAACCTACACCTAACTAAGATGAAGATCCACACGAGCCTCTTTGGCTGAAATAATGATTGTCCCCATCATGAGCGAGTCTAGTATTTTCCTCTTCGTGCACTTCTTCAAAATGCTCGTATGAGGGTGATACTTCCGTGTTCTTTTCCAAATGTTCAATCAGGTTGTCGTGTCGAGTTGTGCATGTAACAAGGAGTAATATGGTAGGTTTTGAGGCGACTCCCAAGTCAGTGGGTATGCCTGAGTATCAGTGGAAATATACTTCAACCTTAGGGAATGAGATGCTCTCCTGACATCTCTAATGTCTAAAAGTGTTAGGGACCTAAGTCCATGTGTGTCGTTTGCTCATATATGAGCAGTGGAAAATGAAGACAGTAAGTGAGGGTCATTAAAGCGTATGAGTCCTCTCCCGAGGGATTAAATGGTGGCTGCATGTTTCGAAGGGTATTCTTCCTCGATTGCGCATAGTAGTGTCTCGTCCTCGAAATCGAGAGAATAGTAGTAACAGATGGATCAAGATGCTAGTCCACAAAGTCGCACAAGTGTAAATGATTCGGAAAAACATCGTATAGTACAAGAATTTCCAAGGTTTTTACGGATACTGGTGATGTAACACTCACCGAGATGGTATACCACAAATGATAGATGGCATATAAAGTGATGACATAGAAATGACATGTAAGCACATAATATATCACAAATGGTATATATGTATAAATATTATATGACATAGAAATGTCGGGAGCTTTAGAAGTCATAAATGTCGTTTCTCGATTTTTACCAACTGAGGTGGATTTATAAAAACAAACGATCTCTCACGAGAATGAGGAAGAGATGACATGTAGACAAGAAAGGCCTAATGATGATAATCGCATACAATATATATACAAATATATAATGATATGTAATACATGTTATCCACATATATACATGAGAACATGCACGGCACGGTTGTAGTCTAGTCCACTAACGCGTCCTAACGACTCGGTCAGATACACTAATGAAAATCCTAGTTCTCTACAACCACGACTCCGATACCAACTGTAATGACCCACCAAAATCACCATTGACGCAGTACATTAACTAACGATCCCACAGAAAGGTTATGCCCTCTATATGTGGCATTTTAAATAAAGTTTGCATTCATTGGTAAAAGAGTTTCACAAATGTGAGCAATCACTAAGAATAGTCAATTCCCAAAAGTAGTATTTTATTAAGAATAGCAGGTTTTCAAAAGTAGAAATCTTTTCCAAAATAAAAGGTTTCGAAAAATAGTAAGTTTCTACAAATACAAACTTCCACAATTAGTAGGTTGACTAGAAAATCAATGTTATTCAAAAACCAATATAGAGTATATAACATGTGAATGCAAAATAGTTTGTAAACATGGCATGTAAGACTCTATGCATCACCTTGAACAATTAGCAACTAACAGCGGAAACACTCTAAGTACCTGAGAATAAACATACTTAAAAAGTCAACACGAGTGTTGGTGAGTTATAGGTTTAAATATTGCGCACAATAAGTAAAGATAGACCACAAGATTTCCATGCTAGAAAGCATCTTTAACAAGTTCATCAAAAGTTTATCAAAAGTTATCCAAGATTCTACAAAATTGAGCACCCGGTAACAAAGCTTAACGTAAATAATAAGTACCCATGTATTAAAATATACGTAACTAATGTGTACCAAACTCGAATAATATACACCCATTAAATGCTAGGACGACTAGCCTGGACGGGGATGTCAAGCCCTGTGAATTCATATATACTTATTTATGCCCACCAATTCAAAAATCGGTAGTTGCTAGTTACCAAAGCTAAGGGATTTTCTATTTAAACTCAGTGTAGAATAAAGTAAGTAAGAACTTGTGTCTATTGCGTAAAAACAAAAATGTATGTATTCTCATCCCAAAAATATAAAGTGAAAGGAGGAGTACAACTCACCTCGGTAGCACAACAAAAAAATCACAAAAATGTGAATGAAAGTCGAAATTCAAGTAACCGTAGACCTCAACCTGAAGATGCAAGTAGGTCAATATAATGTCTAATAACTAAGTCTGGTCATAGTATGCTCATGTTTCAATAGCTCGGACCCGACACAAAAAGTCGACAAAAGTTAAACCAAAAAGTCAACTCAGAAGTCAACTGATTTTAAATAGTGAAATACACTTCAAATAAAATTTCATTTCTATTAAATTAATTTAAGTAGTGATAGTGCTCAATATTGTCACTACATAGTTTAAACTTGTGTTACACGACACAACATTACTTCTAAAAGTTATAAGACTCGTTTGACTCAACCAAGTAGTAAAACAAAACATGTAATTTGACTTTACACATCCTACTAGTTCCAAAGTATCATTACTTACATTATTAATAATTGTCTATTAAAGTCTTACAAAATTCACTTCGGTTTAATGGGTAAATTACATGATTTTTATAAATAAATAAATATCACTAAAATATATATAATGCCACTTGAAATGGTTTAGTTTATAAGTGAATGCCCATATAAAAATACTCACTTCTCAGCCCTTAGTCATTATTTTTAAAATAATTTTTTGTTTGCAAAAACACCAGTTAAAAAGTTTATTTACAGTATTAAGTTTCAAATTTTCTAGAAAAATCGACGTAACTCGAATTCAGTCACGGTCAATTGGAGAATCGTCATTTTTAAGTCAAGAATCATCCTAATTTTTCATATAACCTGTTTTGACTCAGAACAGCCACAGCAGCCCCAAACGTTTAACAACCTAAATCAGTTTTTCAGAGATCGTATTTTGACCATAACTTTTGACCCGTTCAACGAAATCGCGCAATTATATCTATATGAAAAGCTAACAACTTTTCGAGAGCAATTCATTTATGGACATATCATGATCATATTCGAATTCATACTTTTCCAGATCAGCATTCATAAATACAAATCTTTAATTAACCGTATCTTTTGATCTGTCCATTAGATTCACACAATATCTATATGAAAAATTAAGTATTTTTTGAGAGAAATCTGTTTATGTACATATTATAACTAGAAAATAACATGTACTTATCATATTCATCAATATTAAATTCAAATTTAATTGAAAAAATAGCAAATGACAAAAATAACACCCAATAACAAGCATACACATATAGACCCGAGCCATGAACATGATTATACTACTAACTATAAATAATCTCAGGTGTCAAAAAGTTAGAGTTCTATGATTTTACCTAAATCAACCAATTGAACAAAGAATCGGGTAGAGCTTTGCGTGTAGATCATGAATATATTATTTATTTAACGATCAAGCAATTAAAAGTGGGGTTTTAGATGATGATGATGATGGTCGAAAATGGTGATGGGGGTCGTGGTTCTGATTGGCCAAAAGAGCAGGAGGAAGAAAATTAGGTTAGAGTAAGATTGACTAGCCTTAAATACCTAACGAGTATCAAACAATGACAGAAAACCCCCTGTACTAGATGCCGATTGTAATGACCCGAGCTTTTCCATGTTTATATATATTAAATAAAATTGATATTTACATGATTAAGTGTTTCCAACATTTTAAGCAATCAAACTTGTTATGACTTGATTAATTGAAATAGGTTTCATATAGACAATTGACCACCCAAGTTGACCAGCGATTCACGAACGTTAAAACTTGTAAAAACTATATGATGACATATATATGATATATATATATATATATATATATATATATATATATATATATATATATATATATATATATATATAGTTAACATGATATTATGATAAGTATGTATCTCATTAGGTATTTTAACAATGAGTTATATGCATAAAAATGAGACTATTGAATTAAGAAACTCGAAAACGATATATATATAACGATTATCGTTATAACAACGTCTTACTAATTACATATGAATCATTTTAAGATATTGTTACACTATATATAAACATGATAAATGATAAGTAAACATATCATTAAGTATATTAATAATGAACTACATATGTAAAACTACTAACTTAAGGATTTCGAAACGAGACATATATGTAACGATTATCGTTGTAACGAAATTTAAATGTATATATATCATATTAAGATATATTAATACATCATAATATCATGATAATGTAATAATTTAACATCTCATTAGACATAATAAACAATGAGTTAACAACATTTAACAAGATCGTTAACTTAAAGGTTTCAAAACAACATTTACATGTAACGACTAACGATGACTTAACGACTCAGTTAAAATGTATATAAATGTAGTGTTTTAATATGTATTCATACATTTTTGAAAGACTTCAAGACACTTATCAAAGTACTTTTACTTAACAAAAATGCTTACAATTACATCCTCATTCATTTTCATCAACAATTCTACTCGTATGTACTCGTATTTGTACTCGTACAATACACAGCTTCTAAATGTATTTACTATTGGTATATACACTCCAATGATCAGCTCTTAGCAGCCCATGTGAGTCACCTAACCATGTGGGAACCATCATTTAACATCTAGCAAGAAATATCTAACAAAACAACAAACTAATGGAGCCTATATGGGATGCTTAAGTTCATGTGAAGATAAGAGCTCATAAACACATTCACTTTGCAATTTTCTTGAATCAAATTACTCTCTCTCAATTACTCTCTTAGTATTCTAAGTGTTCTTCATCATATTCATCAAAATCTAGCTCAATCTAGTCCATAAATCCATACATAAACCAAGATACAAAACAACTACTCAAGAACACACCAACAACACTTTCAAGTTTGCTAGCTTACTTTCAATCTTGCAAATCCACTTTGAGTGATCATCCAATCTTAAGAAATCTTTCTTATTTAAAGTAAGATATCTTTCTAATACAAGGTAATACTCATAATCAAACTTTGATTCAATTTCTATAACTATAACAATCTTATTTCGAGTGGAAATCTTACTTGAACTTGTTTTCGTGTCATGATTTTGCTTCAAGAACTTTCAAGCCATCCAAGGATCCTTTGAAGCTAGATCTATTTTTCTCATTTCCAGTAGGTTTATCCACAAAACTTGAGGTAGTAATGATGTTCATAACATCATTCGATTCATATATATAAAACTACCTTATTCAAAGGTTTAAACTTGTAATCACTAGAACATAGTTTAGTTAATTCTAAACTTGTTCGCAAACAAAATTTAATCCTTCTAACTTGACTTTTAAAATTAACTAAACACATGTTATATATCTATATGATATGCTAACTTAATGATTTAAAACCTGAAAACACGAAAAATACCGTAAAATCGGATATACGCGTCGTAGTAACACCGCGGGCTGTTTTGGGTTAGTTAATTAAAAACTATGATAAACTTTGATTTAAAACTTGTTCTTCTGGGAAAATGATTTTTCTTATGAACATGAAACTATATCCAAAAATCATGGTTAAACTCAAAGTGGAAGTATGTTTTCTAAAATGGTCATCTAGACGTCGTTCTTTCGACTGAAATGACTACCTTTACAAAAACGACTTGTAACCTGTATTTTCGACTATAAACTTATAATTTTTCTGTTTAGATTCATAAACTTAAGTTCAATATGAAACCATAGCAACTTGAATCACTCAAAACGGATTTACAACGAAGAAGTTATGGGTAAAACAATATTGGATAATTTTGCTTGTTGTAGCTACGTGAAAATTGGTAACAAATCTATATTAATCATATCCTAGCTAACTCATATTGTATTATACATGTATTCTAATATATTATGTAATCTTTGGATACCATAGACACGTATGCAAATGTTTTGACATATCATATCGACCCATGTATATATATTATTTGGAACAACCATAGACACTCTATATGCAGTAATGTTTGAGTTAGCTATATAGGGTTGAGGTTGATTCCAAAAATATATATACTTTGAGTTGTGATCTAGCCTGAGACGTGTATACACTGGGTCGTGAATTGATTCAAGATAATATATATCGATTTATTTCTGTACATCTAACTGTGGACAACTAGTTGTAGGTTACTAACGAGGACAGCTGACTTAATAAACTCAAATCATTATAACGTAACAAAAAATGTTGTAAATATATTTTGAACATACTTTGATATATATATGTACATATTTGTTATAGGTTCGTGAATCGACCAGTGGCCAAGTCTTACTTCCCGGCAAAGTAAAAATCTGTGAAAGTGAGTTATAGTCCCACTTTTTAAATCTAACATTTTTGGGATGAGAATACATGCAGTTTTATAAATGTTTTACAAAATAGACACAAGTACGTGAAACTACATTCTATGGTTGAATTATTAAACCGAATATGCCCCTTTTTAGTCTGGCAATCTGAGAATTAAGGAACAGACACCATAATTGACGCGAATCCTAAAGATAGATCTATTGTGTTCAACAAACCCCATCCAAAGTACCGGATGCTTTAGTACTTTGAATTTATCATGTCCGAAGGGAGTCCCGGAATGATAGGGGATATTCTATATGCATCTTGTTAAGGTCGGTTACCAGGTGTTCACCATATGAATGATTTTTATCTCTATGTATGGGATGTATATTGAAATATAAAATCTTGTGGTCTATTATTACGATTTGATAAATATATAGGTTAAACCTATAACTCACCAACATTTTTGTTGACGTTTAAAGCATGTTTATTCTCAGGTGATTATTAAGAGCTTCCGCTGTTGCATGCTAAAATATGGACAAGATTTGGTGTCAGCATGCTTGTATAATATTGTTTAAAACTGCATTTGAGATTTACTTTGTTGTAATATATTAATATTGTAAACCAATATGTATTGGTAGTGTGTAAGTGTGATATTTTTAGATTATCATTTCTGGATAATCTAGGTGGTGTCCTTTTAACCTTGTCGATAAAATAAAGGTTATGGTTTGTTTTAAAAACGAATGCAGTCTTTGAAAAACGTCTCATATGAAGGTATTTCGAATGCCTGAGAGACATATTAAATTAATGTGACTAATGTGTTATGATCCAAGTCGGGTCATACCCAATAACAAGCTTACCGACACTTTATATGTATTTATTCTTAACGATTGGGTCGTTAAATAAATACGCGACACTTGGATTTTAGAAAATCGGTTTTCTAAAATGTTATTACTTGAGATAAATTACTTGGATAATTTATATATAATTGTTTATAAGTTTAAATGATTATATTGTGTTATATTTTATAAAAGGTTTATAAAATGTGAAAGTAACATAACAAATACATGTTATATATATATATATATATATATATATATATATATATATATATATATATATATATATATATATATATATATATATATATATATATAACATATTTATATATATATGTTAAAAACATTGTTTTATATAAAAATAGTGGGCAGATTTTGGGGACTCCTAGACTCTCCCATGCTTGCTTTGTTTTGTTACTTTTAAGACTACACAAGTCCATATATGCATGTGCAACTCTTGGACCAAAGATTTGACTCATTCTTTCAAGTGAAAGTAGAAAATAAGAGCTTGTAAAAACTGCAAAATTCTGCTGCTGTATGCTGTTAGGGCCGTGGCCTTTTTTACTCAAAGGAGGGTTCTTAATTTGTTTTTTTACAAGCTCAATTCAAGTGTCAAACAAATCCTAACTAAAGGCAAGAGTGTTGGGGTTATAGCTTGGGGTATTACACACTTGAGGCTTCAAGTTAGAAGCTTTCTTGCCTTCATCTTCATCATCATCTTGCACATTTGTAAACTACCCTCAACAAGCCTGAGGAGGTATGAATCATCTCTTCTTGTTCTTATTTGTAAGCATATATTCAAGACTTGATATTATCATGGAATTTAACTAAATGCATATACATATAAACATGAACTTAACATTTTGCTTCCGCTTGCTTTAACACTAATACAAATTGGTTTTGTAATTATGTTAACCATTAGAACATGTTTTATGAACTTTGTTAAATTCTATCAATGGTATCTAGAGCCGAGGTCTATGGATTATGCTTCTTATATTGTCTTTAAACCCACTATATTTGCATTCCAAGTACATGCATGAAAATGGAATACAAAAATTGTCGGGTTTGGGTGGGTATCTAATTTTGGCCGAAAATTTGGAGACTCAAAATGGGTTTCGGGTGCTTCCATTTTTTCATATTTTGTTGTATGTTAATGTTCACAATCAATGCCTAGACCTTGTGTTTGTTTGGTTGCATGTTTGATGATTATTTATTATTCATTTGGTTTGTAATAATATTTATTCAATTGGTTTGTAATAATATTATTTTGGTTATGTAATTTATTTTATATTTGATATATAAAATAGATTAGGTTGTATTTTCATTTTTTAGAAAAATGTATTAGGATATATTTTTTTTATAAAAATGAAGATGCAAGATGAAGACAAGGAAGATGCAAGATTAAGTGGGA